>NC_042520.1:10601669-11296669 GCF_900963305.1 Echeneis naucrates
TAAAAGCACAATTACTTCTTCCATGGCAGGTTGGTCTATTGAACTGATTCTGTTTCTCCATGATGTCAGGAGAGCTCAGGGCAGAGAGCAGGTTCCCTGGGTTAGTTGTTGGCCAATCCCCAGCTTCCTTGAACCCATGGTCTGTGTCAGGTGGAAGTCTGGCATACAACCCATGTGAAGCCCTCATGAGAGCAACCTAATTATAACCACATTCTTCAACCCAAAACCACCGTCACGGCCCACTTTAGATACGAGGGCATAATTTCCCAGAAATATTTAAATGTTCATTGTGGGATTGTCAATAGCTTCTGGTTGGCTTAAACCTCACTTGGGACCCATTATCAGACTCCACAACTATTAAAATGATTTGGCATGGACTGTCACCGTCCCCAAAGGATTAAACCCTTAGGTTTTCTCTAGTGCCAACATGAGGGTGACATCACAGTTCAAACTTGAATTTCATTAACTTAACTTTGATATTTTAAAAATGATTATATAGATTGCCATTTAGTTTGGCATAGCTAGTCATAGCTCTCAGGCAATGTGTTCCAATTTTGATTTCATTCAATTTATTTAAAGATTACTACTCTACTATGCTCTTTTTGTTCGTTTAGTCATTTTCACAATTGTTTCCCTGAATTTTTTTGTCTTCTATTTCCGACGTCACAGACTTTTGTGGTTTTGGGAGTAATCTCTATTTGTTAACTTTGGTCTAAATGGCATTCCAGCTGCAGTCTTAAGTACAACTGAACAAACTTGAACATGCTGTAAGCATGTTCCCTCATAACTACAGCTTTTTCAGCTTTCAAACTCAGGTTGTTTTGGCTGCATCCAGCAACCATCTCTCCCACCCTGTCCCCCTGGCTGATAAGTCACAACCTGATAGGTTTCAACTTGTCTATGGGAGGTACAGGTTGCTGTGACTTAAAACAGATTTGTGTGATTAATTCCTGAGCAAAAGAGTTTGTCTCAACTTCGTTCAACACAGACATTATTTCCCAACCTAGAAGAAGTCATTTGGTATTTCATCATACAACCGTACTTCCAGCCTCCTAATGACACCCACTGTAGTAAATTTTCAGAATGATTATACTCCTGTCTTACACCAATACAAGGATTTCTAAATGGATTGGGCATGACTGCACCACATTAATGACTCTTGTTCAAATAAATAAAGAGGAGAGGGCAGATTTAAACAAACTGGTGTGTGAAATATTCAGCATGTTCCATGTTCCATGTTCCTATTACTCAACACAAATGAAAACAAACTAAAGGACTATTGAAGTATTGAAGAACTTGAGATAACTTACATCCATTTCCTATCATGTCATATTGAAAAATGGACCTAAAAGCGAGAACTCCCTTCCTATTTAAGTAAATGGGAAAACGCTCTTAGCTTTGATGGGTCATTTCAGGATCTGACATGACACCAAGCACGGTGAAGGAGGCAGTTACATACACTAACTATGTATAGATTGTACTGGTACAGTTCATTGTTTTGTTAACACCCACAGGCACTGATGAATAAAGCTGTCACGATGAGTACATTTGAACAGTTGAATAATTTACTAAGAAAGTGGGTGACATCACTGGGGAGACAATGTTCATGCTCTTTGGTTTTCAGCTGCCAACAAGGCGCACTCATGTACTCAAGTTTTGCAAAAGCTGTAGCGCCAAGGCCCCAGAGGAATAAAAGAAGCTATATAGTGTGAGTCATAGTAGTCGAGATAATGACTTAGGCCGCCAGTGCAGATTCCTTACAGCGTGTTCAAACATGCTGATGGAAAGGAATCAGACAACGTGCTCGTATCACCACCACTATCTTCTATTGCAGGAAACTTCATGATTTCACCAGAGCATTGTAAATTCTTACTGTGACTGAATGCCTTTGCATCTTAACCCACTCGCATGAAGAATTCCCCTCTATTTTTTTTTTAAACGAAACCCCCTTTCTCATATTCTCTCACTTAGTCAGAGTGACTTTATTAGTTACAGACATGCGTTGGCCTCTCTCAGATGCTTATTCCCTCTGCTGCACACACCTCTCTGAGGAGTTAAATTATTCCAATTCAAACAGGAAGCACTACTATTGGCTGTATCCCACTTTTGACCTCCATTTCATTCACAGGGAGTCCTGGGGTGATCTTGTATCCCGACTCTGTGAAGTTGTGCAAACTGCTATTTTTACCCCGGGAACCAAAATGAGCCATGTGATCTTATACATTCTATTCCTTGAGGAGCTGATTGAAAACAGGCATGTGATGAGGAAGGAGCTCCATCTGATGACAAGGTGTCATATTCTACAACACCAATGAATGTTCTCATTATTATCAGTAAAACAATATATTAAAAGAGTGGGCTGTTAGTCATAAAAAATGTCACTGAATAAGTAGAATTCAGATGCAACGTACCCTGCTGAAATGATTTATTTATAAATCGTGATAGGCTACTAACCTTTCTTTAAGCAAATATTCTTTCATGGCTCAACTAATGTTCCAAAATAAGACAAAATGTTCTCTTTTTACTGGATTGACTCGTGATACTATGGCAACAAATACAACGATCGCATGTCAAGATAAATCTGTGTCTTCTGAACAACAAAATGCGTCATATCTCAGATAGGTTACATAACAACAAACATACAAAGTGCCAGTGGAAAATCAGAATGCTGGAAAGCCATGTCTACCCCGACATGAGAGCAGGATGACGCTCTGTCAAAATTAGCATCTATAAGGATATACTTTATATTCTATACCATGCTTTACGTTGTTAATATCACTCAGCATACACTCTTCACCTTATATACAGTTAATGAGTTTAATCTTGTATGACTGTTTAAGTCAGAATGGTGTCAATACTGAATAAATCACTGAAATAATGGACATGAAAAAACATGCAACCTGAGGCGCCATCGTAACTGACAGCAAATGTGCACTTCAATGTCCAACATAAACAAACTCCTATGGTATAAACAAAAAATAAAGCGTGGAGTTAAGGCCTGTTAGACTATCAGGAATGCAGTGGAGAGGTGTGAGTCACATGCTTTTCTAATGTTTCAGCCCTCATTAGATATTATAGTACAACAGAAAAATGTGAGAATGTACAACATTCTGTAATGTAAAGTAATTTTAATTATGTGTTTTTTATGTTAGTGTTTAATTATTTTTACTGAATGTTTCATTCTTAAAATCCAGTTCTTCATTAACATACTGCTCTTTGTTATTTGCCACAATACCAAGCTCAGCTTGGTATGCGGGATACGTACACACTGCTATTTTTGCACTGTGGTTGTTTACGGCTCTTGGCTTATTTATTCGTGCTTGTTTATTTCAAATGTATCTTGGATTTTTTTGTGTGACTTTCTTCATTTCTGATGTTCACTTGCTGCAGGTATTTGAAGTTCCTGGAGTGAACCTCCCTAAAGGATTCATAAAGTTCGTCTGTCTGGCTGTCTTTATTGTTGGAAATATTTTTTGATACTTTAGGCAGTTGTTTATTTTGTGGTTGTTAATGGGCTATATCCCATCCCAACACTGGTTGGTTGGTGAAGGAATTAATGAAGGAATAAAACAGAACCTTGAAGTGAACAGACAATGGGTAACCTCAAAATTTCCTCATGTGCTCACAAGCCTGAAGAAACTTACAGTACAAAGAGTTGTAGCTCCCCTTAGTGGTAAACTTTTGTTATTGTTGCCTTATTTCACTTTGCCAGATGAAAGAAAAAAATCTTTGACTTGTCTCAGGGAAACTGAATGAAACAAACAGGGATTATATTTAAATATAATGGGCTGGTAATTGGGCTGATGTAATTTGATTTATTCATTAATTGACGGAAGTAGGAAAAGTTCAAACACACCATTCAGAAAAGTTTGAAAAAAGAAAACAAAACACATTTTAGATCATAAAATGTGTGCATGTTGTAACCAAAACACTGTGCAGAACATACTAAAAGTCTGACAATGTAGTTTCTTGCTCAGGCAGGTGTTTTGCTGAACTCCGCTCAAGTGTGAAATCCTCTCCCTGTAATTATTCCTCTCTGCCGCCACTCTCCTCAAGTAGCTGGATGAATGAGTGGCAGCAGAGCAGCTTTTGTTTAGAAAGTGTACGGTTGACCTAGATGTTCAAACACCAAATAATCCCCTTAGTCTGATGTGAGTCTTTACAATCTTGTGTTAATATCAGTGCCTGAGGAGGAATTCAGACATTTGGCATTTATACTACTTTGGTGAACTGGTTGAAGAATAATTGCAGTAGGTGAAAAAGGAGCACATTTATTTGAAATGATAAGTATAAATAAGTTTACAACAATTACGGCCTACTGAGGTATTTCCCACCTCTGCTTTTTGCACATTTTGACCCATTGGAGTTTTGTAACCCAATACAGGTGGAGTTAGAACAGAAATGTAGAAACATTGGAAGTATCTGTTTACTTTTTAGTTGTGGCTCAGTTCAAGCAATACAGGAAAATATTTAAAACAAAAGCACATTTTACACCACCAACTATTCATCTTAATATTTTTTTGTCCATCTGTTAAAATTTAAATTCAGCATCTCTATGGCTCATTTAAAAGTCATTGTAACAGGAGGCTGTTCCGCCACACTAATGCGAGACTAAGATGTGATTATTATCCTTTATTTTTAGTCCATAGAGGAGAAATCCTCATTTACAATGGTGCTAAAAATGTTAACAGCAACACAACAACACACAAAACAATAGGTAAGAGAAAAGACAAGAAAAAGAAAAGGAAATAAATGGAGCATGACACAGTATGAGGGTTCACTATGCTAATGTGAATCTGGGGATCTTTATAGACCCAAACATGCTCCATGTGGGCAGAACACAAAATTTATGGGTTCAAGGAGAACAAGAAGCATGCATTCAATTAACAAAAAACTTTATTCAAGATGATGTGCTGTTAAATATTCTCTGGGAAGAGGGAAGCAATTGGAAGTTTAAAGGAGGGGAATTTTGTTTTATTCTACCAATAAATAGTTAAAAAAAAAAAAAGCTTGTAACTTTTGAAAATGGACACTAGTATAAAGTAGGGCACTATAACTGAGCGAAGGGTACTTCCCACGGGGACCCCCAATGAACACCACCATGTGAGCACCCTGGTGATTATTAACACTGCAACCTACAGTACAAACCTCACTGAAACATACACTGCAGCAAAACACAGATCCGCAAACACTCAGGGACCACCACCAGTGAGCTTACCACACTGCATGCAGGGAAGAGGAGCCCACAACAACTCCCCACGGCTTGTCCCAAAGCCTAAGTAAAAAAGAAATAAAAACAAGACAAGGAGCGAGCTCAGTTGCTTCAGTTTGACAGCAACGGACGAGGCATTCTTTGAATCCACTCAAACATAATACTAACAGCTGTCAACAATATACAAATTGTTTCAGGCACTTAAAACTTAATTAAAATCATTTATGTGAATTAGAAGGAGGATACCCAGAAGGCCTTGCCCTCCCACCTTTCTCACCCTGAGCCCTGATTAGAAGAAGACCCCGACAGGGTCAGCAGGCTAACTACTCTGGCTCAATGGAGGGACAGGACTGAACCATCATCAGCTGCTGATAAATCTATAGTTGAACAACAAATGGCTTATCCATGGCCTACCACTTCAATACAGACGTACAGAGCATACTGTCAGATCAATCAGGAAACAGCTCCACTAAATAACTTAAGCTGTTTGCTCAAACTATACAAACAATGTTTCTCCAGAAGTCTCTCTTAGCTGAACACACGAAAAACCAAAGCCCAGACAGAGACCCTGACTGGGCCCATCTGTTTATGAGGCAGAAAAATCTGTATCCCTGCCTACAGAGGGCGGTGTCCCCATTACACATTACCGTCCTCATCTAAAAAAAAGAAAGTAAATCATTTATGTTGACGGGGCATCCTCGGTTCTTCACTGTCAAGTTCGAGAGGCATTCGGGTGTTTCCGTGAAATCCGGAAAGAGCCGAATTATAAACTCGTCCCCCTCCGAGTACCGTGACCGAGCGTTGCTCCGCCATTGGCTCAGTCCGTCCGTCCGCCGGGGAAAGGAGGCGGGGGGGCTTAAATAACGGCCGTAGTTCTGTTGACACATTGGCTCCGAGTCAGGACCAACACGGGCCTCCATATCGGACGTTCACGCCGTGTCCAGATATCGGATGAGAGCGGGGGATCGCCGGATCCGTTCTCCTTCTGCCGCCGCGGGATGTGGCGGAGCGGAGCCGGACTACCTGACGGGAGGAAACGCGTCGAGGCTGGGCGGACGTCCTCACAGGTTGATCATCCCGATCTGGCACCGAGCAGGGAAGCCAACAAAAAAGTAAATACACGGCGGTGGTGTTTATAGGCTGTTCCTAGAAACACGGGCTCATATCCAAAAACAAGGGGGAGAAATAGGCGGCGCCTGTTAAATCCCGGTGAAAAAGACGAGCAGCCGACAGGAATGACACATTTCAGCGGCTGCAGGTTGGACTTCTTCCGCTGAAGTTGGAGCTCAGTGTCGGACCGCCAGCAGCCTGAGAGCCTCCTCCACCAGAGGACCGCCGGTCTCTCATTTCTTAGTTTTTTTTTTTTTTTGTTGTTGTTGTTTATATATTTTTTTTTCTTTCTTTTTTTCTTTTCCCCAAATCGGTGCTCGTATGTCGGTGACCTATATCTCATCCATGTGCGCCCTGAGCCCACAGTAACCTCCGCAGACAGCAGACAGCATGGGGATCAACGGGGCAGACAGTCAGGCGCAGCCCGCCAGCGGAGCCAGCCGGACGGGGCAGCCGGCCGGAGATCCCCAGGTGGAGCAGGGAGATCCTCCCCAGGGAGCGGACCGCGGAAGGGACACCCAGGCGGGGCTGGAGGTGACAGCGGCGGGGGGCGAGGGCAGGATCGTGCCGGAGGACACCGGCGTGCAGCTGATCGAGGCCGGGGCCAAGCTGCAGTCCGCCTCCGAGAGGGGGGTCCAGGCGGAGCCGCCCGGCCACGATGTCGGATTCGTCCCGCCCGAGGGAGGTTTCGGTTGGCTGGTGGTTCTGGCTGCCACCTGGTGCAACGGGTCGATCTTTGGGATTCAAAACTCTTTCGGCATCCTGCATCTGATGCTGGTGAAGGAGCATGAGGATCCAGACGACAAGACCACTCAGTTTAAAGTGGGTGAGTGCCATAAAAGTCTGCTGAGGACACAGCGTCTATAGGAGGGAGAGGTACATCCTGTCCTGGCCCAGGGACCATCAGTGTAACACTGCAAAGTAAAACGAAGGTGGGGAGCCTCCATCCTCTGCTAGTAAAGCCCGAGAGAATGAGATTTTAATGGATGAATGGCGCAGGGCTATAGGCTGCCATGCTATATAACACACACGTACGAGTCTAAAATGAGATGTGGGTCAACACAGAGTTCAAGTGAGTTTACCCTGCACTTAAAGTGGAACAGAGGCCCTCAGCACTGCTCACTTCTGCACACATCTTTTTTTCTCAGGTGTTGAGTGTTCACGCTTTTTGAAAATGCCACTCACCCTTTACTAGGTTGTGTGTTGAGGAGAGTGCTGCCATTCATGTCAAATGATAAACTGGCATTTTAAACAACAGCGTACATGCTGTCTTTACTAACAATTCAGTTTGTTCAATTAGCTGCTGCAGACCCCTTTCAGTTTTTCTAAAAGGTCCTTTTATGGAGTCTTTTACCCTGAAAAGCTGAACATCATGGGAATGTACTACAGACATTTGATGATTGTCTAAACCTGTGAGCACGCTGTCCTTGATTATGAACTCTCCCCTGGAAACGAATCAAGTATTTCTGATTCTGATAAATGTGCCAAAAAGAAAATATATTTAAATTTGATATAATTTATTATTATATTTGTGAACCATCTAACCAATGTATAACATAAAACATCTATTATTTGCTAGTTTTTCTGGGTTTTCACTCTCGTAGAACTGAATCCGACTAACCTGAGACATTTCTAGAACATATAGTATGTCTAACAGATTAATACGTAATTTAATTCTAGTAATTGATCGGAACAGTTCAGATGCTGTTGAACATGGATGGTAACCAGAAAAACAACAGTTTCCTGGCATTATTAATTTTAAATAATTTTTCTCAGGTGTATAATCACAAACTTTTTCTCATGTATGTTCAAATAATATCTCTTAATTTCGGGAGGATGGATAACAGACAAAGAAATCCATCTTAAAATGGGAGTCACTGATGTCACTATGAAGGAATGGCATGGTTTGATCTCCATTTTATTTAGATAAATGAGTATCTACATAATCCAGCTGCTGGGAAACATTTCTGTCTCAGAAGGTCTTCTGAAGTCTGGCTCTGTAAGCATATGGTGCTTACGTGGTTTTACATATGAGAGTATTGGACTTTTGTTTTGGCCTTCTGCATGAATAATCATTTGTGGACTCTCTGCTGATCATCTCCTTTGACAAACTCTTAATTCTGTACAAAAGAGAGCTGGTGTCAAGTTGCACACTCATCACACTCAAAAATGTTTTTGAGCAGTTGAGTAACAGGAGGGGCAGTTTTTCTGAACCTCCTGTTAAATTTAATAATCATCAGCAAAGGTTAAGGTAAAGATGTGGAAAGGGATTATGGTTCTAAAACTGTTACTTGGAACAAATAATTGTCAAATACTGTATTATTATTGTACAAGGACAGATACAGAAGGAGAGAAAATTAACCAAAAACCAAATCAGGCTCATTTAAGTTCTTTTTGTAAGTTCAACATCTTTGAAGTGATCTTGACGTGTGCCATCTCTAATTCACGGCGAATCAGCTGTATCTGGGAGCAGCGTGAAAGCGCCTCACATTGCATAAAGCCTGAGAACCACAAACATGTTGAGCCTGGGAAAAGACACAGTATGACCAGTCACAGCTTTTCAAGTGTCATGCGAAACCAGAGGTATTCTGTATATGTTTCAAACAACAGATCACATTTACTGTCAAGGTATTTGTGTTGTTTTCCTCCCTTTTTTGGCTTGCTGAGGATTTCATCTCCAACTGATCCTTGGCCTTAATTTTTCATTGTTCTCATATGTGAAAGGATTAAGCAAGTAGACTGAGTCCTGACCTTTTTCTCTCTGAAACA
This sequence comes from Echeneis naucrates, assembly GCF_900963305.1. Classification (NCBI taxonomy): domain Eukaryota; kingdom Metazoa; phylum Chordata; class Actinopteri; order Carangiformes; family Echeneidae; genus Echeneis; species Echeneis naucrates. The sequence continues at coordinate 10,610,761 of NC_042520.1, forward strand.
GAAAAAAACAAAAAACAAAAGGGGAACAGCTTAGCTACCACAGTCACAGCTCTAAAATCTTCTTTTGAACTATCCAGCATGAGCAATTCGGTCAGTAAAAGTTAAATTCACATTTACAGAACACCCTGAAAGAACATGCCAAAGTGATTCACACATAAAATCCACGGGACCATAAACTGAGCAGGTGAAAAAAAAGACTGGTGTGTCTCAATTAGAGTTTATCTCTAGGTGTTAAAATTGATCTTTATGATGCTAAATATTTAGTATGCCTACAGGGCGAAACAAGATATTTTCAAAAAGCTCAGGGGTACTAAGGTGGGGGATTAGAACAGCCTTTCCTTGAAACAAAAGAATATAATGAGGTGGAGGTAAGTGGATAATGAGTTACAGATGGTGTTTTGTGAGATTACAGCATCGCACAATCAAGTTTCATCTCACTTCACATGCACTAAAGTGCTCTTGTCAGCATGTGAACTTGGCTAAACAACATTCTTTTAAAATCAAAAACAAAAACGGCAGTGCTTTTATAATCAGTGGGGGGTTCGGGCCCTGTGAGGTGATGTGTGATTGAACGAGGGTGTGGGGAATGCGGGAGAGACATTCGAACTGCGGCACCGTTTCTGCTGCAGCAGAGTTAGCAAATGGAATATGTGTGACGTGGCAGAGGACAGGGACTCAGTGAGCGAGTGATTAATTTTTAATTAATCCTGAAATCATTTCCATCTACATGCTACTGGTGTGAAAGGTTTAGTAGGAGGACTGTGATTCGACAAAAAACAGGCTTGTAGACCTGAAGAAGTTACTGAGCGAAATCAACAGATTCTCCCCCCCCCCCAAACTAAGAGTGACGTGACCCAGGATCCATTAGTAACCCTGCTCCATCAGGAAGGGAGCTCTGTAACTTCAGTAAACTTCACTAAATCTGACTGACAGCAGCATTTCAGTGTTAAATAAGTTTGTGGTTCAAAAAGTGACATGGACGCTCCGCAAACAGGCTCGTAGGTTTAGACTTCAATAGGAAATCAGCTTTTTGCAACCACAAGAAGCAAAATGTAACAATATTTGGATGTTACAAGGACATCTATGCTGCACTTGTAAGCCATCCATCCTATCCATTATCTAGAACCCTTTTCTGTCAGAGTCACAGGCAGGCTGGCAACAAAACAAGGGTTGGGGTGTGTGTATGTATGTGTATGTATATGTATATATATTTGAGAGATAGAGTTGACAGTAACTAACGTCTGCTTAGGCCACTTTGTGTGACCTTGACTGAATGGGCTTTGGCACCTAGTTTATTGTCTTTGAGTTTTCCATTTATGTGCTCAATAGTTGTCATTCGACTGAAGTAGGTTTTAGGATTATGCATTTTTATGCACGATTTTTCCCTCCAACTTTAAAGGGGTGATTTATATCAATTAAAAAAAAGTTTCCTATTTACTGTGGTCACCATTTATTTACCTTTTATCTATTCAGACAGTTTGGTTTTGTTTGCCTTTGTTTGGACGTATTTGTCTCTGCTGTTTTTATTCACTTCCAGTGTCTTGAAAGTGAATGACAACATGTTTCTGTTGCTCATAATATTGAAAACTTTCAAGAAAGGCAGCAGCAACACGTCTTTCCAGGAACAATGTCTTTGTTGCTCAGGATAATCCACAGAGCATGCTGTGAACAGTTTTCCTTTGAAATGACTTCCTACTATATTTGTTGTCCAAGAGGCTGGCCATCTAATGTAAACATAAGGAACCTCAAACTTGAGCCTCATCATTTCATCTCATGTCCTCGAGTCTAAGTCCAAAACCATATCCAAATGATCTGTTTCTGCTCTCTAGCTGCTACTATGGCAAACTGCTTCAGTAAACAATGGCAACCAACTGCTGTAAATGAAAGTCTTGTCTCCACATTGTTACTGCACTGTTGAGGTAATTTTTTTGTTCATGTCAGACTTGAACGGAGGCAGATTCTTGAATGATATGAGTGACTTACTGCTGGTGTGCTCGTGGCAACGGCAAAAATATTTGCTCAGATGTTAAACTCTTCTCGGACCAGTTTCAGTTATGTGCTCATGTTCAAGCATGCGTGAACATTTAGTAGTAATCTGACTTGAATTTTTTTTAGTTTGGTGGGAACTTGTACTGTCTGGATCACTCTAAACTAATCATGGCTAAATTCTTGGAGCATCAAATGATGGATTAAAAATCGAACAACAATGTTTTTTGCACCAATTTCTGTGAGATATTAAGTCACTCCAACTCTTGCTGTCAGACCGAAACCATTATGTATCCACACACAAACACGCACATCATTGCTGTGATCTATAGCTTTTGTTTCACAGTATTCAGGCTTAACTATCACTAATTGGTACACAGACTTTCATTCTATTCATCCTATCTTTGTTTGTGCCAGGGAAAGGGAAAATGGAGGGCCAAAGAAGAGAGGGGATGAAAGAACATGGCTCTGTAGTTTTCAGCCTTTCATTGTGCATGAGACTTTGCTTGCTGTAAACTACATGCCTTCGTGGTGAACACAGCAACAACAATCAAAGAAAAACTGGATGAAGACTTGAGACAATGTTTCATCAGTTATAACATAACAATATTGTTCTACTGCACGTAAATTATCATATTCCCACAGAACTAGAAGGCTACTGCTACGACCTCTTGCAGAGACACAGGGCTCAGTCGTAGGTTGGCAAAGGGCGAAGGAAAGGCTTTTGAAAGCGCTCGGCTTAGTCAAATGTTCCTTGTCCTCAAGATTATGCAGTCTGGTTTTTGTTCCTTTCTGTTCATTACTATGTTCTGCATTATTCTATGCTGTCCCCGCGTGATCCCATCTCCTTGTAACAATATATTTATTTAAGGATAGGCGATAATGTTTCAACTAGCAATTGTGACTAATAATGTTTACCGTAATCAGGGAAAGGCCAAACTAGCCATCAAATGGGGCCATTTCATGGCTATATTCCTTGATTGGCACTAAAATTTGGCCTTTCCCTTGGGGCCACCATCAACCTTTTTCATATGTATGAATATGTTTTGTCATCTACACAGTGAAATAGTCCTAACTAGTGAGATTATTGGGTTGCTACTCTTTTAACTGAATTTTGCTAACCCACGCAGAGCAGTGTAATATTTTCCTTTGTGGTACATTGAACTTATTTCCATACTGGAGACCAATTTGCCTTCCCCTCAAGGCAAAAATGGAGGAAGTTCTAGAGAGTTAAATATTTGTTGTCTAGATTGTTGCTTGATGATCAGTTTTGGTAAGAGTTTGGCACGCTTAAAGCTGCTTAAATGACTATGTTTAGTGTGAAAAGGGTTTATAATCGTCAACACTACATTTTTGAGTTACTCTGCAACTCACCAGTGTAATTTTCAGGCACAGCAGGCAGCAGATAGCCCCCGGTCCAAAACAAAAAATTAGGCAGACAAAGTCAGTGATTATCTGGTCAACAAATTTAGGTATTTAGCATCTTAAGAGCCAAGTACTTCCTTCAGGATTTGGTTAATACGGGATTGTTCCGTCATGAAAGAAACACGTCTATTACCAGTGTTAGCCTTGCATCTATCCACTTTGTTTAGCTCCAGATACACAAAGGTGATCACCTCATTTAAAGTCTGGATGCTCATTATAATATGGTGATTTTAGGCTAAAATGAGCAGTATTTATTTTTTTTATTTTTTTTATTTTTTTGTTGCTTAAACCAGCTCATAAGTAAAGTTTTATCAGATCCTCTGTTGCATCCATGATCAAAATTAAATGTTGTTCAGCCAATTTTTTTTTAACTAAAATTTGCATCTTTAAAATTTGAAAGTGAGTTTTAAATGTAGAAATTAAGAGTTTTATAGTCAGATATTTACAAACCCTCCCACCCCACATTTTTTCTTTTATTTTCCTACAAAGGCCTGAATACACTGTTGTACAATGTTAAATAATCTGACCCCACCAAATTTAAAGGATGCTGAGTCCCTTAAGAGAGCGGTTCTTAGCTCTCTAAATCAGCGGTGCAATGTGGTGCAATTGTAATGTTAAGGTGCTTATTCGAAGCTTACGAAGTAAAGTGAGTAAATCTGATCATGCGTCCTGCAACATTCTTTCTCAGTGTTGACTTGTGTTTTTTATGTGCTATGTTCAGGTTGAAATGTGTGGGAAAGCCAATGTAAAAAGACCTGGAAATTAAATCATGTCATTTAATAGGTTTTCTGTTGTGCCTTCTTTGAACCTTTTTGGAGAGAGTTGAGTGCAATTTTGTGAAGTGCATGTTAAATAGCACTTTCCTATTCTTGCTTCATTTGAATGGTAAATAAATTAATAAATGAGTTCATAGAATTGATATTTAACATAAAACCAGTGAAGGAAGGCTGAGGTATAGTGACAACAAGCATCCAAATGGTTAAATGTACTTTATAGTCTTCAACCAACAGATGTATATGTGTATATGAGTATTCCCATTGAGCCGTTGGATCACTTTGACCCACAGCCCAGACACTATGGTAGACATTAAAGCTACCTTTGCTCCCCAGGAGACTGGACCCAGACATTTGTTTGTTTGCACATCAAGGTACGCAATGTCTCGGTTGGATCGTTCTGGCTCGTTATTTTTTAACACTGGATTGATATTACACCAAGAGCCAAAACAAGCCACTTTGATCCACTTGTTGAATCCGTGTAAACGCCCTGAGGAAAACATTTTATAGTGCTGAGTATAATGCAAGTAAAAGCACAATAAAGAGTTGCATGAATTTATATTAATTGATCAGATGGTGAAGTAGTGTCAAGAGCAACATTCAAATGTTGCCAAAGTTAAGAAATGTGTACAACATTCAACACAATGTTAACATTTATATTTGACTGCAAATAAAAAAAAAGAAGCCAATCTTACCCGTATGCACTGCATAGAATTTCAGAAAATGAAAGTGTCCTTATGTCACTTGTATTATACAGAATTACACTCTGTAGCTCTCTTTTACGATGAATTAAAGCTCACATTTCATTTATGAATGTATTTTGAGCCTTATACAAACAGATAAGATTTCCTATTATGTAACTACACTATTGTAGCATTTGTCCATGTTACTGATGATGAATCTCCTCTTCCTCCTCTTCCTCCTCAGCCTGGGTTGGGGCCCTGGCCATGGGCATGATCTTCCTTTGCTCTCCTGTGGTCAGTATGTTCACGGACCACTTAGGCTGTAGGAAGACAGCAGTCGGTGGGGCATTGCTGGCTTTTATAGGGTTGCTCAGTACATCCTTTGCAAAGTAAGTTAAATGTTAATTTATTAAGTGTATCAATTGTTTTTGCCCCATTTTGAGCCCCTGGAGTTTTATTGGATTTTTGTTGAAGACCCACTGTAAATACCTGGCATTGTTAGATTATTTGCAAACACTACCTGACAGCCAGATTTTTAAAATCAAAATCTAAAACCATTTGGATGAAAAATGAATCCACACCTATAAAGATTTTCAAACTGCTTCTTGAATTACAGCTGGAGCTGGAAATGATTTCAGCACATTTTTGTTATTTTGTGCAACATATCACCCATAAGCAATGGTAAGTAAGAAAATAGACATTTAGTTTAGCAAAGATTTAAATGCAGGGCATAAGGAAGCAGAGTTATGGGAAGGTAAACAGGTTAAAATTTAATTATTATTTTTGATTCAAGCTGTTTAATGAGTCTTGTAATGTAAGACTCCTGAATGACCACCTGGGCCTTTTAGATGCCATCATATTTTACATGCCATCTGCTAATTTAATACTCAGTGTGTAGGGGAATGCCTCCCACTGACTGCTATCTAATTTACTTTATTGGTTCTTGCATACTCAGTTTATAGATAATCAGTATTACAAGAAAACAATTGGTGATACAACAGAGATTTTTTGCTTCCATTCAGGATTTTATTGTAATTATCTTCTTATCCTGTTTCTTTTCTTGTTCTTTCATCCCTCTCTTCCTTTTTCTTTTTTTTACTGCAGCTCCCTAGGCCTTCGTTACTTCACATATGGCATACTGTTCGGCTGTGGCTCTTCCTTTGCCTTTCAGCCCTCCTTGGTCATCCTCGGCCACTACTTCCGCCAGCGCCTGGGCCTGGCCAATGGCATGGTGACGGCTGGTGCCAGCCTCTTCTCCATGGGCCTCCCAGTTTTGCTCGAGAAGGTGGTGAAACCTCTGGGCCTCAGCAGGACCTTTCAGATCCTTAGCCTCTTCATGTTGGTCCAGGCCTTGCTGGCACTGACATTCAAACCTTTGCTGCCAGTTGGAGGAGGCATGGGACCACCGGGCATGGATCCTGACCCGAGTGGACCTCAAACCCAGACTGTGGCTACCGCTCAGGGCGGGAGCAGGTGGAGCAGGGTTCTGTCGAGGCTCAAGAAATACTTCAACCTGCGTGTGTTCCACAACGTGACATACCGGGTGTGGGCATTTGGAATAGCTACAGCTGTTCTGGGCTACTTTGTGCCATATGTACATCTGGTAGGAGCATCTTATTAGCATTATATACTGTATGACTTCCCTTCTGTCTGTTAATCATATAAATTAGGTTAACTGAACACAAGATTACAGTAATATCATGTAAAAGTCCAAGTGTCTTTTACGTCAACAGAATGAGATCACTTTGTGATATTTTGTTTATATTCGATTGGAGGTGATGGAAGATTGTATGCAGATGCTAAGCCGTGCGTACTTTACACTATTTCATCTATCTCACTCAGCTCTGCTAAACCTTACCTAATATTGAATACACATCATAACTTTTTCAGGTATTTTTTTACGACTTTGGCCTTTTTCTTGACATTAGATGCTTTTGTAAAAGGGCAATATGGTTTTGATTAGTCTGAGTTACGTTACGCAGGTGGAACGGGACAGAGAGACTGATTTAAGAGCTGCACTGTTGCACCATCGGTGGTCTGATGCCATTTGTTTTCCATGAGGATTGTCTTGAGGCCATTGGAATGTATGTCAGTATGGTATATGAGCAGTGCAGTGTTTAGGGTTTGCGTGTTTTTTTTTTTTTTTTTTTTTAGTTTTTAGTTGTTGTTTTTTTTTTACAATGTGATACAAGGGATTGTGAGGATTATAGCTGTGAATATGCAGTGTCAGGTTTCAGGTGACTGAGCTGGATGTCCTTTCATGGTTCATTTCATAGTTGTTTTTGCTGCAGCATTTACATCTGCCCTATAAATCAACCATCTTGTGCTCTTCTGTGAGTAACAATATAAAGCCTGGAAGAGAGAATCATGTTGTCCGATGCTTCATCATGTTTCCCCATTTTCTCTGTTATGTCGATAAAAACATGTCATACTAGGTCTTGCACAACGCATTCATACTGTAATTCTATCAGCCAGACAGCAGCCTGCTGCACAACACAAGAGCCACTGACTATAGGAACTGGGGAGAAGTGCACTGTTAGCATTGGATTGAGAGGTACATTTGAAAATAGTTGCTCGACTTCTACACAAATATTTCTGCTTTTTTTAGATGCTGCGATTGCTCAGAACAAATTCTGACAATAGCTTGTTCATGATGCCACAATATTGTTTAAATGTCTCTTGAGTTTATTCAATTTCTTGAAAAAAAAAAAAAAAAACTAAAGCAAAACATTGAACAGTCCATTTAGAAAATTCTATACGTGGATCATGACAATCTTTGGTGTGAAAGAGTGAGTTAGTCACGGATGGGGATGAAGTGTAAAGCTGCAGCGTTAGGCTGTGAAGTTCATCTCCCTCTATCCAGATGTCGGATGTTCCAGCTCTGGCCTCCCTCTGTCAAGCCTGTTGTTTCAGGCTCAGGCCCAGATGTAAACACAGCCCCGGCCTTTGTATTGGCTCAACCACCTCAGGAAACCTCTCCTGTATGGCCTCTCTGTATCCCTAAATATGCCTATCCTATGGCCATTGATGAATGTAGAGCCCTTCAAAGCAGAGCAAATATTTCACAAGGACCAACATGCTCAGGAAAGACTTCAGAGGGCGGTTTCATTTTTGGATCTGAGTTGGGGGGTCAGGGCTGAGGGGAGTGGGAGGGTCTGACCTATATGCGTTGGGGCTTCCTGTCCTGCTGTTCCAAATGTCTGCGAGTGAAGACATTTTGTCATTGTTAGAATGTGGTTTTGGGGCAATGGATTGGCAATTCTGCTGCACCAACAAATGCACAGCCATTTGCTGAGTTCACTGTCGGCCGAAGCAGAGGGCATAAAAAAAATAAAAATAAAATAAATAACAACCTGAAAAAAGTTCAGCAGCAGGTTTTATAGTGTATTTGTTCATGCCTCCATATCGGTGGCTTCTTTGTGCTTTAAATGCAGTACATAAACTTAATATGCTGTTACAACCAAATCTCACACCACACAATGTCTGCTTGTCTTTTCATGTCTCAGATCAACTTTGTGAAGGAGAATTTCAAGGACAACCAGAGGGAATGGGTGCTCCTTATGTGCATCGGAGCATCATCTGGAGTAGGACGCCTTGCTTTTGGCAAGATTGGAGACCTCATTCCTGGTCTTCAAAAGATCTACATGCAGGTGAAGAAATAAATCATCTGCATCTAAACTAAGCCTGAAATAGAAGACTTGAGGTTAAATAATAGCATTTGAGGTTAAAGTCTCTTTTTTCTTCCCCGGACACAGTACACTCTGAGACAGGTATTATCACACTGAACCAATATCTGTTTTATATCAAAACGTTTAATTTGCAGTTAGACATATTCAGTACCATTATTTTCTTATTAAGCTCCAGATAAAAATGGCTCAGATGATCATTTCTTCTCAAACCTTTTTGTTGCTAAAAATATTACCAGCCTACATAATGTTGAGAATGATTCAGTCCTGCGAAAATGAAGGGGTGGGGAGGCATCCAGTGCCTTTTGAGAGGATTTGTGATACCTTGCAGCTGTATATGTATGTAATTCCTGTTGAAGCGCCACACAGGTGCTATATGTTGTTGGGAAAGCTTGTACAGTGATTCAGCAGAGGCACACATTGATCAAAAACTCTGAAAATGCATCGCATGCATGCTGATTGTCTAAGTCTCTGAGTGATACTAATACACAGGGATGTTTATAATTCCCTTTTGGCACCATGGGCCCTTTAGACTGTGCAGAGATCATCTCTTCTGTTCAAAAGGATGTAATAATGTGTTTACAGTGTGCTGCTCAAGAGGCTCTCTCCCTGCTGTCAGAGATAAAGAGATACACTGGCTGCGGTGAAGTCTTTTACTGATGGAAAGACTTCCTTTTTTTTTTCTTTTATTCAAAGTTGAGCACTCAGTGTACTCAGAGAGTTGATTTCTTATAAAATAGAGTAATGTGCGATTATGAGGTGATACCTTGGCTCTTTTTTAAGGAGCAGTGCCCTCCTCCGCAGGTCACGGTTTTAATCATAAATTCAGAGCTTAGCACAATATGAGGTTTCCAATTATTTGCAAACTGGCAGGCAAATTTTGTGCAGCAGTGAAGAAAAGCTTTGGATATATTTTTCAGTTGATAGAGAAGATGGTGTATAAATATTCCTTATCTGTATATTCCTTCCCACCTATCTCATACTACATGAACTAAATTAGTTTGTTGATAGTTTCCTGTTAGCTCAAGTTTTACAAATACATTGATCAGCCCTCTCTATCTTCAACATGTCCCTACTTTAACAATGTTAACAACATAAAAAGCATTTACCACATTAAATAGGTGTAGTATATAGTCTGTACATTAATACACTGTGATGCACACATGAAGCCTCCTGCACTGAAGCTTTTTTAATGTCACTTACTTGTAAAAGCATCTGCCACATGAGTAAATGTAACATATAAGACATCAGCATTATCATGGATCAGTTCCTGTTATTTATAATTTCTCTAATTAGTGCCATTTTAAATAAATTTAGGTGTTTATCAGGCTGTATAAGTATAACAAGGACTGCAGATGAGCTCACCAACTCTTTTCAGTGGATTGTGTAATTATACCGATAATGATATATAAAGTTTTTGAAAGCTTCTGTTCTCGCTGTGTGTTTAAGGTGGTGTCCTTCATGGCTCTGGGCCTGATATCCATCATGATTCCTCAGTGCTTTGAGTTCGAGGGGCTGGTGGTTGTGTGCGTGTTCCTGGGGCTGTGTGACGGCTGCTTCCTCACCGTGATGGCTCCCATAGCGTTTGGGCTCGTTGGGCCAATGCAGGCCTCGCAGGCCATAGGCTACCTTCTGGGCCTCATGGCTCTTCCCATGACAGCAGGTCCACCCCTCGTTGGTGAGAAAGTCTTTTTTTTTTCTGTGGAGTTTTTCATATCTTTTATTGGGTTTGGGTTTGGGTTTATTAGACTTTTGTCACCAATGCAGCAGCAGCAACAACGGCGACTTGAGTGAATTCAATGGTAGTGTTTACAAACTGGAAGTACAGACATTACAATGTTTTCTGTTCATAATTTATTATATTAGGTGTGCATTTCATTAATTCAAAAATGTATAATCTTCAGTTTTTATTATTAGTAATTGAATAAACTGTTTTTTAATGTTTCATTAAAGGGACAAAAATCAAGTTAAATAAGTAAAATTCTAATGCAATAGTAACTTTCCCTGGTAACTAGAGCCAACTACTTTTATAATGCTGCAATTCAATCACTAATTCAGAAAAGTAACTAGAATTAATTCATTTCTAAAAGTAATGTGCCCAACACTGTTGATAATATATGTTAAAAACAGCTGAGCCTTGAGAGAAAAGATGTAACTGGGTAAGACAATTCCAAGGCATTAGTATTTAGTGGTTCGGGCTCACAGCCAACTGTAGGGTGTCTCCACCATTTTGTCTGGGGGAGAAAAAAAAATCCCAGACAGGATCAGACATCATGATTTCACTTCCTTTGTCCCCTCTGCCTCCACTTTCTCTCGCTCCAGCTCTCTACTAACAGGACTGTATAGAAAAGCACTGACGGTAGACATTCTTGTGCTCTCCGTTGCCAAACACTTTTGGCTACCAGACAAACCCGAATTGCTTTTACTACACAAAACTCTGTCACCAAACAGAACAATTGAGCAAAACAACAAAAACTGGGGCAGAAAATCATTTAGAAAGTCATTTAGTTGTTTAATTAATCGTTTCTCAGAGACACAAATAGTTGTTGGTTGAAGCGCTTTATTTTTCTTCTATTTTTCCAGAATTTTGTGGATGCAAACACAAATGAGATCTCGTCATTTAAAAATGTTTGCTGTATAGCGAATGTGTGGCTTTTGTATGTTCTACTTGTGCCTATGTATAAGTGGCAGAGATAATGGATGGGGTACAGCAGCAGAAACTGAAAATAATGCCATTATCTTGTGCATTTTCTGCTGCTCCCTATTACTCCTGTTCATTTTATATCTGAAAGGTGTATCTTGTATTAACTACTGTCAGAGCGGAGAGAAAAAGAGAGAGTTTCTCATTTTTGAAAATATGGCCACATCCATCACAGACCATCTGAATGTTATCTGAGTTATTCAACATGTCTCAGGTATTTTTATAGCTTAGCTTTGAGCTAGCAGATCACTCTTCGGGCCCTGGTTCTGAAAGGAACCTCAGAGGGTAAATGGGTCAGGGGATCCGGTTCTCTCTCTCTTATTGCAGCAGCTGGAGAAAAGAAAAAATTACTCTGATTGGTAGATATGCAACAGGACCAGCTCCCACAATCTTTGACTATTTTTTTTTTTTTATAACTTAATTTATATTGAGGGTTTTGCCAAGTCTCAGTATGCCTGTCTGCCTTGTTTTTGTCGCGCTGTCATCTGTATGCTGCATGGTGTGGGATTGTCCTGACCTCAGCTAACTCGCCACGCTTCTCCTGCTCTTCTTTCTCCTGAAACGCTCATCACCCATCTTAAACCAACTCAACAAACACTCAGCTATGAGCACCAACTCTGGCTGTTGGGTTGTGGTGCAATTAGCCTGAGCTATTTCTAATCAACACATCAACTTAATTCACAGCATTATAACCAAAGACACATGCCAAAGCCTCAAAGCCCTCACTAAAGTAAAAACAACTCTCCCACTGACAAATGGAGTGCTGCTGTTGTAATGAAAGCACTATTTGTGTCAACACACAAAGAAACACATTCAGACATAGAGTATAGTGGTTTCAACTAGCAAATGGTTTTCCTTCAGAAGAAATAAAGTGTAAAGCTTTATTTCATGTGGTTAAACAAAATCTAGCTCACAAAACTTGACATGATGGTGACATGAAGAGACTATTAATAAACATATAGTGCGCCACACCCACGAGTTCTGACTGTATCGCCAGCTGCTCTGTACGGTCTGGACATTTCAGGGCGGTAACAGGCGTATCCTGCTCACTGCTCTGTGCTTGCCTTAGCTCACACGACGCTAAATATATAATGTAATGCACATAAACGCAGTATATACAGGTGCGGTTTGGCTGCCATCTTATATTACATAGTACAATGTCTTTGTTGACTCCCACTGAAGGATGCATGTCAATGGAAATGAGACAAAGTGGGACATTTAACCACAGGAAGTCATCGAAAATTGGCTTTTCGCCAAAAACGTTTGCACTTGATAAACGAGACACTTGAGTACAACATACCTGTGTACAGGCACAACATGGCATTTATTTATCTTGATGTAACCAGCACTATATTTGTAGTTGGCTTAGTCCACACAATGGTGCTTCATAACATGTTTCCACTATGTTTGAGTGGACATCCATTTTCACAGGCATATACTGTAGAGAGAGAAGACCCATCGAAAATGTATATTGAAATTGTTCGTTGCAAGAATTGGGAATTGAGACGTGCTGTGCTGTGGATGTGTTGTTACGTGTATTTTAACTGCCACCTCACTGGTGGGTGCTGAAATGTGAAACACAACTCCCTCAAACTTGAAGCCACAAGAGTGTTTAAATTTAACGTCTGCCTGGCATTGACAACATCCTTGTTGTTACACTGCGCTTTGCTGTTGTCTTGAGTGAAGACAGGATAACAGTATATATATATATATTCTTCTGCTTCCCAGGTCTCCTTCATGATTACTTTGGGAACTACACTGTGGCCTTCTCCCTGGCTGGTGTGCCTCCTATTGTGGGGGGCGTTGTGCTCTTCTTTGTGCCGCTAATACACACCAGGCTTCAGCGGAGCCAGGCGCAGGAGGAGACGTCTACGACTGCCCACATGTTGCCTACTGCTCCAGTGGCCGAGGAGCCCAAGAGCTGCTCCAACGGAGACATCCTGCCAGGCTATACTGATGTAGAGACACACATCTGAGTCACACCGTATAAAGGTTACATATATTTACACATTTGAAGCACATGCCATTTATTTGTACCTGGAAATATGTAAACACACATGCTTCTTATGTTTACTTTCCTTTTTCTCTCTTTCTTTCTTTTTTTTTTTTTTTACAGGGATCCAGCCCACCAGCACATTTTTCTCATCTTTATATTGCCCTCTTCCCAACCAGAGCTCTCTTGTTGGCTGACCTTTAACCCCTCTCGGCCCCCATTGGCTGTTTGTTATTTTCACATGGAGAGAAGTCACATGCAAGTCATTCTGGCTATAAGCAGCAGAGAGGACAGAAAGCAAGCACATCAGGGTGGGATGATAAAAATGTTTATGGATGACAAAGTTGCAACTGGGATTGTTTAATCAGTGGGGACTCTGTATTAACACATTCCTCCAAGAGGAAAGAAATTAAGATTTTAATGGTAGTCTCATTTATGAGTGAAATATAGTCATATTTATGGCGACAAGGATAATGCTGTGTTTTTAGATTCTGTATAAACACATTAAGATAAAGAGACATATAAAAATAGAACTAGTGAGGGGATAAATTCACAGATTTCTCTATGTAGTACATCTCATAATTTTTTTTTTTTTTTCATTTTATTTGGTTTATTTATTAGCTGAAACAGAAGCTCGTCCTGGATGCTTTGCAGGTTGGCTTTAATCTATTTTACTGTTTTCTGCAGTGACAGCTTCAAGAGAAACACACAGATTCTCTTGTAAATGTCACATACCAGAGAGATCTGCCACCAGACACACAATCACCTCAACTCAACCGCACAATGTACCCCACTGCATTCACAGCCAGGGTCTAAAACTTTAGCTAAATGACTTCAGCTGCTCTACCAGCCTGCTTGCATAGGAGAGACGTGTGATTATCGCAGCTGTTGAGTTCACTGATCAAAATGCAAAGGAACCCCAGAGAGGTTTTTTCAGTTTTAACTTATTTTTAAAGTGGGTCAGCGACTTTGCTTCATATGGTGAGTGAACTTATGCAGTCAAAGTTAAAAGAGCAGTCAGGAGAGCCATACATCTCTTCCCTGAATCACCTGAATCAGTGGTCGATGCAAGGTTGTCTCCTAACCCAGCCTTAACTGGGAGTGTTTCGTTTTTTTGCCCAGCAATTGACAGTTTTTAAAGTTTCAGCAGGGTGCTAGATAAAACTGCATTAACTATGTTTGTCATGACTTTAAGAAATAATTCACAAGCAGTTTTGTGGCGTGTTCACTGTGTACTTATGGAAGTGGAAACAGGTGGAATCATGCTATCATAATGGGAAATGGATGGATTTTGGTTGCATTGATTTTTGTCATATTAACAAAAAGCATTTTTGTATGTTTTTTAAAAAAACTTTTCTTCTGAGCCTGCGTGTATGCATGTGTTTGTGAGAGTTTGTGTGATAGTAGAGGCAGTTATGTAATATGATTACACAACTGCACAATTATATCACATTCTGTTGATGATAGGAGACTGCTGAGATCAAAACTGCCAAATGGCCTCAGACGTAAATCAGTTAGCTGCTTTGGATTAGTCTTTAGGGCCTAACTCAATATGTTAGCATTAATGAAGCAATGAGATACTCACTTTGGAGGACAGTTCGCCGTTGCTGTTTGGTTTCATGAACATTTGGACCACTTACGTTTGCACACAATTAAAAAGTTGTCCTTAGCAATGAACTGTAATTTGCAGACGTCACGAAGAGCTGACTGAGTTTGTGTGACACTCTGTGGTTATGCATTTCTCAATAGCATAAGGGGGAAATGGGGAAAAGGAAATGGTATTCCTCTTCATCAATTCACCTCAGTGCTTTCACTGCCGTTATTGAGTCAGCTTCTATGTCGCTTTAAGGCCTAAAGGCTACACAAACCTCACTTCTGAGTGTAGTTTTTTTTAAGCGGTGATGTAGGAACAACAGTTCTGAATAGGAAACATACACCTTTACCTCAGTATCGAATCAATCCTCAGCATTTCAGTTTAAACATGCTGACAGGTTTTTTTTTTTTCACTGTTCTGTATAGCCGTTTGTTGTTGCAGTCTGAATCTCAAAACCCCAAAGTTAACAAATGTGAACTTTGTTTCTTGTTAGTGTCTGTTTAAGTACTGTGTAATTGTCAAACCCACCGTACATAGATAATCAGTTCTGAGATTTATCCTTCATCCTTCTTATCTGTTGTCTCTGTTGTTTTGACCGTCACCTTCCCTGCCCTCTGTTACCTCCGCTTACCTCCTGTTACAAAAGTGCTAATGGTCGTAACTGTAGCTTCTTTTTTATCACGTCTGTCAATGATTAATACAGATATTTAAAAAAGTGTAATATTCTCACGTAACCTAAGTTAAATGCAATTAAGCATAAGTGGTGCAGACATATAACTTGATTTATGTGCGTAAGTGTGTTTGAAAGCAAAAACATAGACGACTGAGGAAAGAGTAAACTACTTTTTTGGCCGTTGTTGATGCTATTTGTGGCTTCTCTAAAAAGAGAAGAAAAAAAAAAAAAAAGGTAGGGGCAAGTGAAATTATAGGCAGCATGAGCTGTCTATGAATCAGCTAAATAAGCTAACCAAAATCCCAATTTAACCTGAAAGCATTTTTCAGATAAACCAGTTTTTCAGAGCATAATGGATCATATTAACTTAACATTGAAGTTCCCGCACAGCGATATGACAATATGACAATATGACATTTGCCCCACATTACTACGAATTTGCAGTTTCTGTTTATCTATTTTGAAATTTTATTTTGGGGGGTGGGGGGGGGGCAGAATCAAAGTCTTCTTGCCTAATAATTAATGAATAACTGTAAAATGCGTTGTAGATTTTATTTTTGTATTATGAAGGCATGAAACAGTTACACATTGCTCTAACAGTTATTTGGCCTGCATCCACCTTCAATCTAAGATTACACTGTTATAGATGTAAGTTCACATTCTGCTAGTTTGCACAGCACTTACTTAAATTTCTATTTCTACCCCTGCTAACGACAAGTTGTATTAGCCTGCTGCTTAATAGGGGCCTGTATCTTTTAAGTTCCTTGCAAATGAACAGGGAAATGAAGTCGACAGAGGCTTTTCCCTCTGGCAGCCATATTGGAGGACCTTAACCCTTTTTTTTTTTTTTTTAATGCCAGCTCCAAAAGGCTGGTTGTGTCTATGCATGAAATGTATCAATCTCAACATAGTTTCTTTTATTTTACTGTCAACTGATATTATTTTATTTTTTCCTATTGATTATGTTTTCAGCTTTTTGTTTAGCAGCTCACCATCGTCTGTTGTTTCTTAAAGACATTTTCAGACACGGACTAAAAGTGAGCCATTTGAGTCTCAGCAGGAATCTCAGTTTAGAAATAAAACATCTCTCTGATGCTAATTAAAATTTGTTGCTAGATTTAAGACACAAATGTGACACTAATACACTGAAATTTTCAGGTTGTTCTCACTTTTTTCTTTTTCTTTTTTTACTTTCAGTCTAGTCAGGAGGGTCTTGGATCTTCTTAGGTAGCATCCTTACTTAATTTCACCTTAGTAAGCCTCACCCATTCTGGTCAGAAGTACCCGAGTGTCCTTTTCATTAGTCTACTGCAGATTCAAATATGATAAACTGGCATGTATCATCATATGTACTTTATACAATTTGTTTATTTCTTTAATAGTTTTTTATATATAATTTCTATTTGTATATGTTTTAATGATACAAATCGATGACTACTGGAAAAAGAAAAACTCTTGAGTATGTTAAGATTTAAAATAATATATAAAAGTGAAGGAGCTGAATGCATGAAGATTGATACAGAACATCTGAATGGTTGAATGGTGTCTGCTCAGCCAGTGTTTGGCTTTCCAAAGTGTTCTCATCTATGCAGCATTCTTGGGCTCATGGTTAACTTCCTGTGGGCATTCTGCTTTCTGAAGTCTGAACATGTCGAACTGTTCGACAGGTTACTCGGACTGTGAGGTTGCGTTTGTTTTCTCTCGTGCTCAGAACTGTAGCTTGCAGTTTGAGGAACAGTTAAATCTACAGCAGAGCCTGTTATATGCTACCTAGACTAAATACTACTAGCATCAGGTTTTAGATACTGTTTTTAAGTCTTTGCTCTCATATTTATCTTTTCTTTTTTTTTTTTTTTTGGAATTTTTAAAATATTTATCTCGAACCGTTTTTTTGCTTGAAAGTCAAAAAGGTGAGATACATTTGGCACCTTTGGTCAAAAGGCTTAAGTGAGATGCACATTTTTTTCCTGTAATGTATCATTTTGAAATTAATGTGACTACACAATGCATTGGCTTTAGAATAACGGCTCCATCTATGTATAGATGGATACAAGCCTTGCTGTCACTTTGCCTCTGTCTGGCACCGGTTGTGGCATATCTGCTACTGTGCAGCCAAAACAGGGAAAAAAAAAAGAAGCTATTGTTTTCCCTAATATCTATCATTAGCTTTTCCCAAGTAGCCCTGCTGTCAAAAGGGGTGACATTAATTAATAAGCAAATGAATAAAATATAGACTGCTAGAAACGGTGATAGAACAGGAGTGAATCTGGGAGAGACTTACACAGAATGAAGGCAGCAGACATGATTAAATTTCTTGTTACATATTGCAGTGTCAGGGGAACTGAAATCACCTGTCCATTTCAATAGCCTGTAAATGAACAATTTCTTTCTCAATCAGTTTCTCACAGTTAATTTCATTACATTCTCATTTCATTTTTATCATTAAAACCTTTTTATGCTCTCTACATGTTCTTGAGATCTTGTATTATTCATGCATATTTTTCCATTATCCTCACTCTAGGCTTCATGTTTTCGCAGCCGTAAATATGCAGGTGATGCATCCTCTTATCTTTGTGTGCGGGCCCAGGCATTCCCCCAACCTTATATGTTGAAATATGAGTCATATTTCAGACCAGGGCTCGGCTAAATGTTCCTTCTCTAACCACTAGTAAGGTTGCTGCAGTAAAACCTCTCATGCCTATCTTCACTTCTTAAAGCTATGAGCTTCTATCCTCCACAAGCTTTACCTTTTTATATAAATACATCTATCTTTTAGTCATTAAGGAAAACCTTTTAACAAGGCCAGTGATGTCACATGAGCTCAAATTAATTCATGCTGCCAGAAAAAAGTATGTAACTTTTTTGTGTTTTTTGTCAATGTGACTCTGAATCTCTATCAAAAGAGGCACATTTCTTTTTATATTATACCAACAATAAAGATGTAATATGAAAACAATCCTTAGTGTCATTGCCAGTATCTCTTTTGTTGGCTGTGTGCTTTGTGCTCAGGTTTTCTTAGGCAGTTATGCTGGAGATTAACCCCAGACTCCATTGAATGCGTGACGACATGGTCATTTAAAAGAGATGTGGTCCTGTGGTTTCGGGACACGCTGACTTATTATCCATACTGTGATATGGATGTGCTTTTTCAAGTCCTGTCTTGCCTTATTTAACCCAAGCATTCTGTGAAACACCGAGCAACAAATCTCTGGACACATATAAAGGGAACTATTGTGTAAATGTCACAAGGCAAAGAATAAATCACTTGCTACTACCGGTTCCTGAACCGCAGGATAGATGGTCTTCTTTTGATAAATGTGCAATAGATACAAGAATGATCTTAGCCTGTGGCAAGTTTGCCAACAATGTTAATAAGTAATCTGATTTTAAAAAGGAGCCCAAAATCTGTGGAACTGTTGAGGATTCAGAAATAAAACAGAAGAATCCTACACTGCTGTCAGAAGATTTCTAACATTGTGATTGTCGCTTGGAAACGAGATCATTTACGCAATTTCACTTCAGTTTAATTTTTAAAATGATATAATTCTCAATTTCTCAGACTGATTTCTTTTTTATTAACTAGAAGAAACTAAAGTCCTTGATGATGGGCTGATTTTTGGAAAGCTTCTAAAATTGACAGTGCAGCAAATTAGCAGAGGTACGTCCTAAGAAAACAAAGAGCAGTTAACAGCTTTGGGAATAACGCAGATGAGCGTCTGACTGTCCATTAGCTATTATACATGTGCTCAGTTTGTAGCATGGGAGCTAGAAACGGTTACACACACTATGTAGTTGGGCACCAGACAGGAGAAACTTATAACTATTATGCTGTCAAATTTGATTTACTTATTTAGGTGTGCAGGTAACCTTTAGCAATTCACCGGGTAGCTGTTAGTCCCACCAACAAAAGGATATGTGGAGAAAGTATCGAAAGTACTTAAAAAAAAAAACAAAACAGAACAGTTTGTATTGTGTAACTCAAACACAAACTACAAAATCAAAATCCCCCAAAATAATATCTTCTCATAACATTAATCAGGCAAAAATGGACATTAAACAAAATAACAAAACACCCCTTTAACACAAACCGCGGCAACACAGCACTTCAGTAATTAACACCTGAAAAGAATGTGTGTGTGAGTGAAGAGGGGTAGTAGGACGTGTGGTGGTCCAGTTCAGTTTCAGTCCACCTGGGTTAAGCATGTGTGCATGGAGTGGGGGAATGGGGTGTACGATCAGTGTGGAGGATGGTTGAGGGGACGGGACACAGGTGAGAGTGATGGTCAGTACTTAGCTCTGTTGGGGGGTTTTCTCCAGCAGGCAGGAATGGGGTCCAGGTATGCAGGGGCAGCGTGGATACTCACCATCAGGTCTTTCTTTTCTTTTCTCTTTCACTTTTTTATCTTTGATTAGCAGGCAGATTTGAATGAACCTCATGTCTTTGTTCCTCTCAGCTCTCCTTCCCCTCCCCCGGCTCACAGGTGTCACTCATTTGTGAACTCACCTGTCTTTTGTTGTTGTTTGTCACTCACACTCATTTCCCCCTCCCTTTCCTGTCAGGAGGTAAAGGGCTGTTCTGCTGTTTTTACCTTTCTGCCTTTAGTTGTAGCCATTTGATTGTATATTTGTGATGATACATACTGGCCATTAGATGTCTCCATATCACAGTCCAGTACAATGTAAACGTAACCCTGTAGATGGTCCAGCAGGGGTCCACCTTCACCTTTGGCAGAAGTTGTATGAAAAAAGAATAGAAGAAGAAAGAAGAATAAAAAAATTAAAATATATAATAAAAGAATCCAGAATTCAATGTGGAGCCTCATTCCCTGACACAATGAATGCAAGTAATTTGATTCATTATTGATTATATTGCCTATTTGTACTTATTTTTACTTACAATAATACAACATTTGTTAACATTAAGCTTATTATACATTTATGTTATCTATGAAGACCTCAGTATAAAAAAATATTGAGTATGAATGATTTTCTTCTAACCCTTCAAAATGGTTAAGATTTTTTGGATATGTATGCCATTATAAGATATTTTATGATATAACAATATAGTTCAGATACGTAATAATGAATGAATTAAAAATAAATGTCAAATACATAAGGTGATATGCTATATATTTGTAAAATGTTACTTTCAGGATTCTCTGATGTTACCACAGCTGATGTGTGAGAAGAGTAGTCATGTACGCACACACATACACAGACACACTGCTCAGCAAGCTTCCTTCAGTAAATCAACATTACCCAGCAAGTTTCAAACGGATTTCTCAGAGAATGCTGATACATCGTTCTAAAACTGTTTCGTTTCAGCTGGACAAAAATGCTTCCTTTGTGTTAATCATGATCAGTCATGACCTGAGTGTGTTGGAGTTGGCCCAATAGAGATAGGATACTTAGGAGTACACATACAAAACTTACCAGGGGCTAAATCCAAATAAAACATGAAATAAACAAAACCTAAAAATAAAATACAAAATAACAGAAAAAATATTGGTTCAACTCTAATTTAACAGTTTATCCTCACTGTCTTCAGTCTCTTGAATATTGAATATTTTCAAAACATATCTACAATATTTTCATGCTTTTTTTGTTCCATCTTTGTCCATCAATGTTGGCCATTATCAAAATTTCAGAAATTTGGAAATACGTTGCATTGGAAAGTCCCACCAGTAAAAAAAACATCCTGTATAATACACAAGGCCGAATTCTGAGGAATGGCCGTTGTCTTGGAGCAAATCTGATGCTTCATCAGAAAAAGTTTCTTCAAGAAGAAAGTCTCTATTTAAATCTCCCCATGATGAGTTTTGTACACAATTGCACAACTATTTTGTAAAAAAAAAAACTTCACTCATTTGCAAGGTCTCGTTCCTGGAGTGTTGCAAACTGAAATGAGAAGAGAAAAGAGGAAACTGAGGTGTTGTGTAGAACCATGAATGAATGCTACGGTTGGCTTCATATCATCACCAAACATCTGCAGATACTTGGCATCAATGCCACACATTTTGTCCTTTGATTTACTATGTCTTCTATTCTTTCAGCAGCATCAGAAAATTAAAGCTAGGAAATGAGTTATTATAAGTGTGACCAAGGGCTAAATGTTCACAACGCAAAAACAAGCCATACAAATAACACAACCATAAACACAGTGCACAACAAACAAAAACAAAACAACAACCTCAAGGTCCATCTTACAACACAACTGCTCCTCGCCTGCCTGTTGCAAACTACTCATTCTTCAAAACTCACAACAGCAAGGGGAAGAAGAAGAAACACACAAAAGTCAAGCACCCGAGTGGAAACCAACAACGCCACAGAATTAAATTTCAATACACAGTTGTTCTCTTCAGCGGTGATCCAGGGGTCAACAGTTAAAGCAGAGACCAATAGCTCACAGGGATTGTCCCTTATTACATGCATTTAGGTCAACATAAATAGGAAGTATTTCCAGAAAGTGGGTAAATCCCATTAAAAGCCTGTGTGGGCCACCACTGTTCTCTGGGCTTGTATTTATTGCTGGTAGTTCTTTCACATGCTGCGAACACAATTATTCCGTTTGACCTGATCACAGGTGCCCCCGTCTTGTAGCAGAGATAACGGAGAGTGTGTTTTTGTTTTCATAGAGATAGTGACAGGCGGGCATAATGTGCTGCAGCTTTGTGTCTGCCAGCAAATTTCCTGCCCAGTGTTACTCCGTTCTCCAAACCAAACACACCCGGGGCCTGGAGACTTCCTCAGCTGATAATGAGGCGATAAAGCTTAGTTTGACCTACAAACAAACTGTTAGGCCCAAAATACCAAGCTCCCCACACACACACCTTCTTCTTCGAACTGTTTCACTTCCAGTCACGTTATAATGTTCATCTTTGTCTGTAAATGTACTTGTTTTTCCTCGCTGCATATTTTAACTTGTAACAGAACAATGTTGGAGCTGAGCTGTTCATTGTTTCTGCCTGGAGGAGTTGGTGGAGGTGGATAAGCCAAAATAACAGTTCAGGAACATTTTGGACTGAAGTCAGACGGACAGCAGAGAGAACAGAGATAATGTGCTGGAAAGACGAGAGAAAACAAAAGGACAGGAAGTCGTGTATCTTGAAAAATTTGATTTATCTTTATGCTATTGTTTGAAGCTGCTCGTGTTTAAACTCCACTCTGAACTTATCTTTAAGAGTATTAAAAACACAGAAGGGTTGAAAAACTCCTCAGCTGGGGAGAAAATGTGTGAGCTTGTGTATTGTGTACTGCGTGTGTACTTGTGTACTGGACACCTGAGGGAAGGAACACATGCCACTGAAATGCTTGAAGTTGCATTGTTTATATAAACTCTAATAAAGCCAAAAAGACAAACAAACAAAAAACCAAACAAAAAATATTAATAGAAACTTTTCCAAAGATATACAACAACCAGTCAAACTGTATACATCCTTCTTATTCTGAAATATTTACACAAGCTTATATTCGAAAGGTTTGATCTGTCGTTAGCTCAGCTGTCTTTATCTTGAAACCTTGAAAGTATTCACATATTTTATCCTTTTTAAGGTGGCATCAAACATACTCCTTTCCTGTCTTTTGGGCCAGGATTTTTCCTTGAACAGTAGTTATTTGGCATAAACAAGTGGTGCCGACTAAAACCTAGTTTTTCTCAGGCAAATTTATATATAAGTTAAGAAGTGCTCAGCAGAGAAGTCCAAAATAAAAAATAGATAATTTACACACACACTGCTACTAAAATGCTTGCTGCATGCTGCTTGGTGCGTTTTCCTGGTGATGTCAGAGGTCCTGCGGAGTGTTGCAGCCCAGCACCTCCAGACGCAGGGCGATGTCGTTGATCCAGCCGCGCGGGTGGATACGAAGGTAACGGGCAAACAGAGGGGAGTCAAAAACTGTGACGACTTCCTCGTCTGGCTCACTATTTCCTGTGAAGACCTGAGGTTGGAAAGGGGAAGAATGAAACATGCAGGAACAGCAGAGTTGTAATAAACCAAGCACTGAAAAACTTAATGTTGACTCATGTTGACTTCGGAAGGGAATGTGCTGAGCAGTGCTTATTTGATCCCGATGTTTTATTACTTCCAAAGCTGTGCCTTGTTCCCTCTTCTGTAATAAAGTGAGTCATCCGTGGTACTCAAAACTGAGCTGTAGATTTCACCTACTGCATTAACAGTTTTTACAGCCCTTTCTACGTAAATTCTTTTGTAGAATTATTCAGGGAATGACCTGAACCACATCTGCTGAGAAATGCAGAAATATCGCCATGGCCTACCTGTTCTCCTTGGGAGCTGCCCTCTGACACGCTGCTCCACGTCTGTCCATCTTGACTGAAGGTGACTGAAAACTCTGTGACCATCATCTCAGTAAGCAGTGACTTAGCTCCTTGGGTTATGACCCCTGTGATGCGTTTGACTTTCCCCAAGTCAACCTGCAGCCACTCGTGAGGATTGTTGTTCTGGTTCAGAGGAAACATTTTTAGACAGCAGAAAGTAAAATATTAATATCACAAAAAAGAGAAAATACAAAGACAAACACAACCCTGTTACACCAAGGTCCAAACTACAGATCAGGGTTGAAACAGCTGGCTTAAAACATGTTTGTTTTTGTGTTTGGGCTGTGGCCTTGGGCACAGAGTCCTCATCTCTACTAAAACTAAACTCAGTAGATCTTTTTACACCTTGTTTTTCTTAATTTTAGGAACAGTGGGCTGCAAAAATCTTCAACTAGCACTGTCTATATAATGTGTTAACTGTTGAACAAAGCACGTCATCATGCTTCATTTTATGTGAAGAAGGACATTATAAATGTTATGTCAGGAAAATCAAAGACAAGTGTAAGACAATCTGAAAAAATGAACACAAGTTGGACAAGGCGAGAGAAAAAAGAAACAGATCCTGGGAGGGCCAACGGGAACACCACTTCACTTCCTCTCCCACATTACTCTTGTAAACCAGGTTCCTGGCAGTGCATCGCTTTGGTGTGAGGTGACATAACCTAGTGTAAGGGCTGTTTTCCGTTTGAAATTCTTATACCCCTCACTTTGAAAAAACAATCTTTATTTTTCAGATGATAAGGAGATGGTTGCTTAGTTACAGGAGAATGCAAGAAATCCCCTGAAAAAAAACAAAAACAAAAACAAAACAACAAAACAAAAAAAACAAAAAACAAAAACAAAAACAAACAAACAAACAAACAAACAAAAAAAACGCACAAAAACCCAAACTTAATGACTTAATATTGACTCTGGCTGCTGTTAAAGGATAAATGCTTAATGCTAACCCTCTGAGAACAGAAAAAAAAACATGACACATAATCTACTGTGGATAATAGTTGGCCCAAAGAGTTTGACCCTTGTCCACACAACAGAAGTGCTGTGTGCAATTTGGTGCACGACTCAAGCTCAACAGTTTGACAGATGGACAAATCACAGCTCTGGAGTTAAGCTCTGCAAGGTGTGAAAGTGATAAGCAGAGAACAAGAAGAGAGGAGGGAATATGAAATTAGGACAGAGAGCTGGCAGAAAATAAGATTTGTTAATGAAGCTCACAGGAGGTAAAGGGCAGATGGCCTCCCTGCCACTGTATTTCGTGTTGGTGTTGCTCAAATAGTGTAACACACACAAACGGCAGCTGTTATTCAGTGACTTGCTTGAATTGAATTTTGTTTAGACATGATTATCTTAACTGCTGAGTTCTTTCACTTGTCATGTTTCATGCAGGTCATGGGGGAACTAGAATGAGATGAGTTGAAGTAATGGAAGACTGCTACTACATCTATAAAAGTTTATTACACTTTCTGCTTTGATGAAACTATTCAGGTTGTCAAAGTTTTAAGCCGTGGATAAGCAGCATTTTGTCCTGAACACCTCAGAAACCTTTGGGGCTATATTACACCGTCCAGATGGCAGGGTGTGCAAATCCATTTAGGGTGTGCCAATATCACTTTTAATATTTTAATGTGTGAAGAAGCAGTTGCTGTGCCAAGCACATGATTCAAAGGTGTTGTGCTTGGACTCTCAGTTTATCTTGGGAATGTTTATTTCCAACTCACCCTCACTCTGGTGCGAACACGGCCTAGAGTGTGCTGGACGGGTTAAATGACAGGCAGGTAGCAAAGACACTTGCTAACCCTAGGTTTAAAACGTGATCTGATAATGTGGTTATTTTAGACGGCTTACCCATGACCTCCAGTGTTACAGTAAGAAACCTTGGATTTATTTTTGACCAGTATGCATCCTTTTCCGCTGACACAATAATAGCAAAAAATGGAAATCGGATGCGATTGTTTCCTCTAAGATGGCCTACTGTAATGTGTTATTACATGTGAGTAATCACATTTCTACCTGACTCCACGCAGGTTTCTTCTTCGTAGAATGACATTTTTCTTGAATGTGTCTGCTCATTCTGCTCACTGTTGGTTTTCTCCAATGAAGTGTGATGTGATTTGTGTTTGAATTAAATTGTTTGCCTTGTGTAATAAAGGTACATTTGCCGTAGACATGTATTTGTAAAGTGTTGAAGTTTCTATATTCACCTTTGGCCTCCAGGCGTTCGCTCTGCCTTCTTTATGGAGTCGTGCAAGGCTGGGCTTCCAAGAACTAAAAAAAGACGAATGAGATGAGGAGGCACTGAAGCTATCGTCAGGAATCATCTTCTGGAGGCCGAGGGGTAGAGAGCAGCCTGGTCATACAAACAGATTCACACACAGTCATTTTCAGCACTCTCATACAGCAAAATAAATACCACAGTGAATTATTTCAACGCACTGTTGAGATCGCAGCCCAGCAGCTCCAGTCGAACAGCAGGCTTGTGCACAAACTGTAATGGCTGAATCCTGATGTAGCGAGCCACAATCGGTGGATAAAATATGTTTCTCTTCAACCTGGAACTATCCATGTTACCGTGAAATAACTAAAAGAGACAGAAAAAAAACAGTTTACAACATTTGACATTGAACAAATGGCAAATCATTTTTAATATAAAAACAAAAACTATTTGTGCTGTTAGGTGATCATTTGTTTTGGATGCTTTCAATTTTAATAATGTCATCTTTAGAAAAAATTTAATGCAATGCTTCTCAAATGTTTCACTTTTAACTTAGAGTAATTTGCAACATGCAAGTTTAAAATTAGACAACTTGAACTGAGGTTGCATGGATTGTTTTTTATGATGATCCACAACGACTCGTATTAAAGGTTCAGGTTGAAGAAGCAACATTTTCTTTGAGGACATACGTAGTTCTTCCTGGTGCTGTTTCCTCTGTAAGTGAACCAAGTATCCTGGTCCAGGCTGTAGGAGATGGTGAAGAATGTGATGTAGTGGTCCCTCAGCTTGGACCTGACACCTTGAGTCTCAATACCATGTATCAGTGTGACTCTCTGGAGGTCAACCTACAGGCACACATTACATTACATTCTATTTCACTGCGCTGTAGTTCTTGTTTTATGCAGATAATGCAGATAGATACACTGTGCAAATGACGGTGGCAAAAGGGTCGCGCCTAACCTGTAGCCATGACGTGCTGTCTGTGCCCATCCAGGCATTAATATAACCTGACTGGTCGAGCCTTGCCAGCCTCGGCTCCCAGTTACCTATAAACGTGTAAACATGTTTAGAATCCAGCTCTTCATGTGGTCAGTTTCCAGGGTTTCAGATTTCATGAAGCTACTTGGAGCCTTTCCTTCCTCAGCACAACACTGATACACTGATACACTGAACAAACATGTTCACCCTGTCAACAACAACAAAAACAAACAAAAAAAAAGTCCTACCAATGTGATCTGATGCTGTGATATGGGAATCCTCAATTCTTCTGGATTTCATCCCAAGTGGAAAGATGCAATCTGGTTGTCATTAAAAAAAAAAAAAAAAAAAAATCCATCTTGTCAATTTCGAAAAATACACAATTATCACTGAATAATACAGAAATACACATTTGTTTTGTGTTTTTTACTTTTTCTGGAAAAAAATAAACATGCAACCATGCTGGATTACTTCATATATTTGATTGAGCAAGAAGAAATCTTGCAAATTAAAATTATTTATAAAAAAATGTGTATAATATGATAAAAAAACAAAGTTCAGTAGCAGTGGTGATGGCAGCTGAAAGTGATTAAGTTTCTATTGTTACATAACTGCATTTCTTACATAATAATGACCTGCTGAATGATGGCAGTTGGCAGTTATAATAATTCACATTCCACAATATGCATACATTACTGCGCTAATCTTTGATTGCAACTATCTGAGACATCTGTGACAAACTCATCATCTGGAGTCGATTCAATTTCTACCAAATTCATGTTAATCCCTTCAGATGATTAAGATGTTTTGCTCTAAATGCAGGCAGGCTGACATTGTCATTCTCGTGTGGCAAAAAAAAGTAGCTACCCAAAAAAATATTTTTTTTTTCACCCACGTGGATTATACACCAGCAGTTTAGCCCTCATCCCAGCCAGCTGGTAGTCTCCTATGGTGCACTCCACCAGCCATGTGCCATCTGTGGGGGGTGTCATCTCCACTGTGCCAAACACCCCTGGAGGGAGAGGAATAAATGGATGAAAGAACATTAAAGTGTGCAGTGCGTCATACAGGACTAAGGAAAGATTCTTAGTCTGAGCCTTGTTTATGTTACATAACCAAGAAGTGAAAACACAACGTACTTTTTCAGCTTGTTCATATCTAAATTATTTCACTTCTCATCAAAAAATGTTAAAATAAAATCGGGCTAATAAATAAATGGCAATTTTGTCTAAATGAAATCATGTAAATATAATTTATATACATTTGCTGCTGACAATAAAAGTCAGTGAGACTCAGTGAGAGTGGTTTCATACGGGAATGCAGAAGTATAAATCTATGAATGTGATTTAGTGTTTACCAGGGAAGAGGTTGTAAACCCCCATACGATGCTCCTGTCCTGTGTGAAGGGTGAAAGGCAAGCCATGGAAGTGCACGGCGTGGTACTCCCCGTCATTTCCTACGTTCAGCAGGTGCCACCTCACTTGCTGGTACTTGGCAACCAACAGACCAGGAAGTGTCTCTGCCACATAACCGTTTATTGCTAAAAGGAGAAAGCGTAGGTATCATTTATGAGAAATAAGTGTGGCATACAAACTATTGCAATAAATCCTAAAGACTGCAGGTAAAAACACGTCACTGAGGATGAGCCAGATTATCTCCACCTGCAAATTTATTGCTGATGTGATACCAGGGATCTGCAGTGTTGGCCTGACAAGGGGGGGCACAGTGCTGTCGTAGATTCTCCTCCATGTACCAGCTTTTAGTTTCATCAAAGGTGTGGAAGAGCAGGGCAAACTCTGTGGTCTCATGATTCCCGAGAGTGCCGGGTCTACAGATCACCAGAGGACCAATCAGACCAGAGTGCAGGTCCCTCTCCTGAATATAGAAGGAAATGTGTATTTACTCATTTACATTTATTTTTTTACTTTAGGAATAATCAATAGGGGCCATGTTTGATTGTTTTTTTCCTGATGGAAACCAAATAAAAACAGTTGTTATCAAATATAAAGCTACAGCAATTACTCTATTAATTGTAAAAGGTAAAAAAAACCTCTATTTTTGAAATTATTCATATATATACATGTATTGAGAGGCAATGGCTAAAACGGAGAACACACACAGGTGCATACTGTATAGCTGTGTGACAAATGAAGGGTGATACAGACCTTGTCCACAGTGGAGTAGTACGCTCCTGTCTTGCAGTCAAATTCAGTGTCAGTTGGTCCCTGTTTCCTGCTTACTCTCCAGTTATAAGTCCGGGACTCTCCAGGAGGCACAGGCTCCCCCGGGACCCCGGGTGGAGCAGAGGAGGCATGGGTTTGGGCGACCCCCGCCCCCTGGCTGCGGTCATAGACTCCATGAAGGTGAAAGGAGTAAGGCCTGGAAGCGTTATTTTTAAAAACCACCTTGAAGACAGAAAGATCAAAAGTGTGACATTATCCACAACAGCAGAGATGGTTCAGGCAGACACCGTCTGCTGTATTTTTGTGTCCTATTTCACATCAGTACATCAGGAGTGTTCATATTTTTGTCTGGACACGTCTTTGGTAAAAAAAAAAATACAAGTTGTAAATTGAGTATCAAAATGGAACATTTGTTTATCATCCCAGTCTCACTCACAGTGATAAGGTCATTAGCTTCAGCCCTGATTAAAGGGCCCAATAGTCCCAGGTGCTGCTGAAGCGCTCCCCTGTTTATGGGACGTTTGAAGTCTTCACCCCTGTAGCCTTGAAACACCACCTTCTTATAACTGGGCAGGAACTTCCTCATTCCTCGACGCATCTCTCTTAAAAAAAAAAAAAAAAAAAAAAAAAAAAAAAAAAAAAAATGGATTATTTCAGAATATCTGAGTTTAGACAATCAGGCTACACGTTACATTGTCAGACTTACTCAGTGTGAGCTGTACTAAGTAAGTGTGGGCCGTCTGTGGCCTAGTCTATCTATGACTGCTGCTGCTACATGCTGCTGAACTAAGTCTGCTGACATGAAGCAAAGCTACATGTTTTAAAATAATGAAAGTTATTGAATGTAACAATCTTTAAGGAGGTGCACAAGAATTAACAACCAAACTGTGTTTTAATACTACAATTTCAATCAGCAGAACAAGCTGCACAGGAGCAGTATTAAACAAACTCAAAACTGAACTTGAAAAAAACAAAACAAAACAAAAAAAATGCTAGAGCCAGTATTAAATAAGCTTCTTAGCATGAAACTACAAATAGTTGGTTTTGCATTGTAGTTTGTTTACAAATAAATGAGGGTGAACATGAAGTCAGCTTGATGAAAATGAAGTCTAGACTCGAAGAGCTAAGTTTGCTGTCTAAAGGAGCGATGAGAAATGTTGTGTGTGGATTGATGAATGGGCAGTGCCAGTTTGGAACTGGACGCATTTATAAAGACATGCTGGCACAAGTTGAACTAATTGACAAATGATAAAGTGTGAAAATATGTTAACCAACTTTCTTTCAAGCCCTGCACAGAACATTATTCCTACCTGGGTTTGATAAACTGAAATGGTTTTCTGATGCCATAGTCCCAGGTCACCTCCTCAGCTGCTATGTAGTAAGTCTGATATTTGATTCCTCTGGAACGCGGGTCCACAACATCAGTGGCAGAGACATCTGATGGGCTCATCTGGAATAAAAAAATGGTTTCATCTTATCTAAATGTAGAATTTGATGCACTTGATAAATATACCAAATAAATTCAGAGAATAATACCTGATAGCTGTAGTCATCATACAGATCGAAAGACAAGTCTATCTGTGTTTCATTGTTGTCTCTGGTGTAGGTGTGATTATAATCAAGTTGATCCATTGTGAGTTCAGCCTTGATGTAGTTTTGTGGGACAAAGTTTTCATCCATTTCTTCTAAAGTCCTTGGTTCCACAGTTGAGATCTTCGTCCTCAGCAGCGTGTTGCTGCTCAGTATGATCTCATTAGTCTTTTCAGGCTCCTCTTTGGTCCCGTTATGTTCACTTGGCATTTCACTTGGCTTTACTGCTGTTCCGGTGTCAGTCTTGTTTTCTGCAGCTTCTCTTCCATCTTCTGCTCCAGTAACTACATCCTCTGAAGCCCCAAAGCTAACGTCCCTGTCTGTCCAGTTTCCCTTTACCTCTCTTCTCCTTCTGCGACTTGGCTTTTCTCCAGGTTCGGTTCCATTCGGAGCATTTGTCCAATCCCCGTCTCTCACCACTTCCTCCAAGATATCCAGTGGGATCTCTCCCTGCGGCTCTCTGTTTGGTGGCGCTAACTGGACTCTCATTAGTTTGCATATGCTGGTGACATTTTTCCCTGAAGACTCTCCTGACTGAGTGTCATTACTATCTAAGGCATTCTTGCAGGCCTCCAACAGGGCTATGCGATTTTGAGAATTGCTGCTCCTTGGTTGTAGAAGTAACTCATCTATGTAGTCAGAGATATCGTCTTCATTTGCATCGTGATCGACTAGTGGGAGTTCTCCATTGTCACAAGTACGAACGGTGTAACGGATACTCATTCCCCGGCTCTTCAGGCTGCCATCAAATGCACTGATCTCCCACTCACCTGGCAGGGATGAAAGCTGAGCGTTAAAAAGGCTGATGGGCGCCGCCAACCGGGGTCAGGACAAAATAAAAAAGACATTTGAAGTTTATCTCTGATTGATAATTTCATAAGTAAACATGGCTGGAACCAGTCAGTTTGGTCTTTACCTGGGTTATAATATGAAGATCAGCAGTCCAGCCGTGTGCTAGATTTTCACCTTGTCTTGCTAAACACAACTACAGGACACTCGAACACTCACCTGTCAGCT
Organism: Echeneis naucrates; assembly: GCF_900963305.1. Classification (NCBI taxonomy): domain Eukaryota; kingdom Metazoa; phylum Chordata; class Actinopteri; order Carangiformes; family Echeneidae; genus Echeneis; species Echeneis naucrates. The sequence continues at coordinate 10,642,590 of NC_042520.1, forward strand.
CAGTCTCCATGGAAATGGTCATGCCAGTCATAGGGAAGAGGGTGAGGACAGACTGGTAGATGCCTTGGTACTGAAACAGGTTTCCGGTGAAGTAAACAGAGAGAAAGTCACTCTGGGTGCCCACGCTGGCCACATGCCAGTAGGCAACATCCGTTTTACACGTCACGAACTGACGTCCGCTGAACATGATGCCATTCACACCTGGAGGAGGAGGGAGAGTCAAGTAATAAACTGACAGTAGATGTCACTGTTTTGGAATACAGTCACTATTTCACTGACGATGTTGGGAGTAAAAATGGAAATAAACTCACTGTAGATCACGTTGGAGTTGTAGAATTCAGGGTCTGTGATGTCTGGGATGTTTTGGCTGGACTTCTGCATGTTTTCACTGAAATACCAACTTCTGTTCTCATCAAAAACCCCAAATACCAAGCTCCAATCTTTATCTGAGCCCAACTGTGTGAAACAACACATCCAGTAAAAGGTACGGCAAAGGAAAGTTATAAAATTACACAAGTGCAGAGAAAATTGCAACACAATCTTTTAACATCTCTACAAAGTAACCCCTGTTCCGTCTGAAATGTTGAGCTGCGTTATTTGCAAATTCCTCTCACCAGGAGTCCTCTGGTGTCAATGGCTTCATATTTGCAGATGAGCAGGATGCCCACCAGCCCCGACGCCAAATCCCTCTCTGGTGAGATGGTGCTCTGATACAGCTGAGTCAGACACTGGGGGTCTCCCTCCAGGGGCCCGTCCTCTGTCGTCAGCTTCCACATGTAGCTAAATGTCTCATTGGGAGGCACCGCCATGGAGCGCAAGTCTTTCCCTGCATCTGTTTAATACGATGAGAGTAGATAAAACTTTGACGCGGGGTTATTTGTTAACTATCCTAAAAATCAGAATAATAGGATCACATTTACAGTTTCACACATTTCCAGGTAAGAAGGGTGTTAGCACTGTCACCGCACAGCAATAAGGATCTGGGTTTGATTTTTTGTTTGATTGACCTTTATGCGCTTTAAAAAAAGGTGCTACCTTCACAGGAGCGATTGAATGAAGGTAAAGATGTTCAGGGGTTTGAATTAAAGGGGAAACCAGTCCAATTAGACATGAGTTTTGTTTGTTGGTGTGTCTGCTTGCTTACTGTTTTCGATGTTCTGCAGTGGGATGATTTTGGTGAGGCCATTGGGGTAGATGTTGAAAGGATGACTTGCCAGGTTTTTGAACGTGATCTAGAGAGAGTTTAAATAAGCGATTAAGTAAAAGACGTACAAAGAGCTTCAACATGCTTTTTTATAAATATTGGCTCACTTACATGGAACTCATCGTTGACTTTTCCTTTCAGAAGTGGGCCTATCAGTTTACTGACAGGGCTTTTCCTCTCAGTAAAAGTTGCATCTGTGTATTCTACGTACACCACCTTTTTGTATTTGTAGTCCAGGTGATGGGGAGACGCAGGAAAATATCTGGACTGAAAATCACTGTATTGAGCAAGGGAGAAAAAAAAGACTAACTTTATGACAATCAGTTTAATTTAATATCAGTTCAGGTACCCACTTCCTGATCTTTTCCTACCGGTCTGTGGGGTTGAGATGCGGCGTGTAGTCCCAGGTGACCTCTTCCGCGGCGATATAATGCGTCCAGGTTTTAGAAAGCCCTCCTCTGCTCGACCTCACATGCACTTGTGGCTTTTTAGGCAGAAAGTTTATGGTGTTGAACAAAAAATTATTGTCGTCATAACTGTCCTCCTCACTGGGGTCTTCATCTGTGTGTTTGACGTTGCGCAGGTCAGGTCCTGGCAGAGTGATGGGCTCGGGGCATTTATCCACCGTGAACATGGCGTTCATACCATCTGGGTAAAGCAAGAAGTGCACAGTAAAGTAACGACTCAGACTGCACAGACAAAATCACTGCTAGTGTTAACAGCTGTTTTCTTACCATGGCGGTGAGAATATATCTGACAGCTGATAAGGAAGTGGCCTAAAATATTTGGTCTCATTTCTGCAGTGATGAAGGTCATAGGGGCCACATCCATGGTAACTTTGCGATGAGACAACACCTGAAAATATTATTCAGGACAGTTTGAATAATAATATGTGTGTAAAATTTGCCAGCCTAGAAAAGCAGAAGTTGCACATTTGTTTGTGAGGTAGAAAATATGACAAAATATTATTCCTACTGTGAGATAATCAGAGAATGAATTCAAGAGAAGGCAGGAATTCAAAGAGCATAAGATTAACACATACAGTGTTACTGCATATAATACAGGGTATTGCTTGTGATAAGTTTGGTTTTGAGCTGTTGGCATTTTTGCTAGCCTTAAAGGGCATGAAAGGCTGACAAGTTAGAGGAATTAGATGCAGATCCATTAGCTTGTGCAAAATAAAAAACTGAGGGAAATGAAAAAAATTAAAGGAAAATCATCTGTCATCTGTGACTAATTCTATGCAGCAGCACTGAGGCCAAGATCACTTTCCCTTCAGGGACAGTAACTCTTACTTCAGCTACATCAGCCACCTGATTTACCTGCACAGTGTGATCCTGAAACTGGATGGTGTGGATTTCTGGAGCAGTGCCCACCCCAATCAAATGCCAAAACATAGTGTTTCGATCTTGACACATTGTTAAACCTACACACACACACACACACAGAAAGAGAGAGAGAAAATTAGACCAAATTCCTGTGCAGACCAAACACAACCCAACTGCTGATACACTGAACATAGTGTCAGCAACACTTCAGATTAGCACGACCTCCTGGAACAAACTGTCTGTAGCTGCTCTGACTCATTACCAGGTAACGTTGAGTTGACATAGCCGTTGATGGTGTGGTATTCCTTCCTGCCTTGGCTTCTCTTGAACTTCTCTCTGCTCATCCTCTCTCCTACCTGTCCATACCAACTCTTGGTCTCATCAAACACAGCGAACAGCAGGACAAATGCTGGAACTCTGCGCTCGCCGTCCTCTTTGAAGGCACCTGAGAAAGCAAGCACATATGACGCAGGTGTAAAAATACAATGACGTGAGGTGGCAGTATGCATGCACTGACAATGAGCAGGTAAAATTGCATATGCAAGTTTTTCAAAGGGCAATTCTGTGAGTTATTTTAAGATGATATTTTGATCGATAACAGCAGAAGATATTGGTTTAAAAAAGAACTTTCTTATTTAATGCTGCAGAGGCCAGGATATTTGGAAACTCGTGGTCCATACAGAGAGTATAGATAGATACTGTAGATTAACCATCATTATCATTGCCAAAAGTTCACCGGCATCTTTTGTCAGATACTGTTTGACAATCACTTACCGGTAAAGGTCACTGTTTTCCAAATTCCAAAACCCAACTTAACATGACAGTGATTCTAATAAAGCGTTTAGTCTTTAAGCACGAGCTGAAATTATTCAAGCAAAAGCTCAGGCCGTGGAATGTGCTCATGACATTACAGATAAGAGCCAAACAGAAGACAGGAACTAATATCAGGCTGAAAAAAACTCTCTGTAAAGAGTAATGTGAATTTAAAAGTCTGTTACAGATCCAAGCTGCTATTTTTGTCCTAAACACTGACTTGATTTGCAGATGAGCAGGGCACCAATGAGTCCTGAGTTGACGTCTCTGACTGTGTCCACCTGGGATGAGTACGAGTAGGTGAGACAGTCAGGGTCGCTGGGGGTGGGGCCGTCCCAAGGGCTGAGGTCCCACACGTACTCATAGTATCCTCCTGGAGAGATGGCGTCATCCTCTTTCTCCTGACCTGCTGTGGAGTCATCATACCCAGCTCCTGGTGAGAAAGACACAGCATGACTCTACATCCGCTCAGGAGAGTCGGGGGGGTGGTGATACATTTGACAAATAATCACATTAATACTCTTTGAGAAGAAGAAATGCAATATTGAATATATATGAAAACATAATAAAACATAAATAATGACACAAAGGAATAACTCAGTGAAATCACAGCGGACGTTGAAACGGAAAGTATTGGAATATTTAAAGTTGCAACTTCAGTTTTAAAAATAGTGTGATGAAAATGGTGAAACCACAGAATGTGGAAAAACCACATCCATGCGAAGTTCTGACTCATAATAATGAGTGACTGACTTAAAATAGATGGACACACACACACACAGGTGCACAGAAACAAACTCTGAAAACACGTTCAAGTGATTAGATCAGCTTTGATTGGCTCATTCCTGGATGTGACAGAAGCAGATTTTCAGATTATCACAAAGCATGTGGCAGGAAGACATGAGCTGTTTATGGGAACTGACTTCAGCGCTGAAATGATTTATCCCAAAAAGCTTCTCGGAATTCGGATATTCTATCATTTGACTCTACAGCTCTGTTGTGTTTTACTGGCTTCCTTTTAGTTGGTACGGGCTGTAAAGATTTTCTGTTTGGCTCTAACATGCTTCTCAGAATCTGCACCCTGAAGATAATGAAAACCGTTGCCTGCTAGAATTTCTAAAGAATGAGGAGGCAACTTTTTGGCAGAGACTTTTCTTCCATCTGTGATTCTTACATCATTCACATCCTTCTTTTTGAATGCCCTTATTAAGTCATTCACTGCTTTTACAAGTAGCTTGGTTCTATTTCGAATAAGGTTTAGAGTAACATCCCGTCCTTGTTGGCTCATGGCGACTCTCTGACTAAGATCTCAGCTTGCTGGAGCACTCCAACAGTTAACTTGTAAAAATTTTCTTTATTATTTGTTTTCCACTTTCTCATCCAGGGTGGAAGTTTGAAAACAAATTATGAGTCAAAAAGCTCACTAACACATGCTCACAGCCTGACCCCGGAGATGAGTGCTACTGACAAACAGTGAGTTTGTGATGCAGTGCCTTAAAGTTTGACGGTCCAGCGAACAGTCGCTCCCCTTCGCCTTAGTATACCTTCAGACTGTTTGGAGTAGGTGATCCCCACAGGGCTGATACTGTACGGCTGAGAGGCCAGGTTTTTGAAGTGGACTATCACCCTGTTGCCCGCCTGGGCCACGATCACCGGCCCTTGAATGCCTGCAGCAAGTTAGACATGAATTTCAAAACAGTAAGAAAAATCAGAAAATAATTACACACACACACACAAAAAAAATGCATGCAAGTAACGAACAAACAAGCTTGTTTGCAAAGTCGTTCTTTCAAATCACGATCATGAATACAATAAAATATATCCATAAAACCCAAGTGAAAACCATGACAGTAACTGAATGTGATGACAATGAAACAAAGGTGGCGTATGATGAGAAACATACCTGTCCATGCTGGTCTTGGCTTGGGGACAGTGTATGTGGAATCTGTATATTCCCTGTAAACTGCCTTGATGTATTTTTGGGGAATGTCTTTGTTGCTCCTTCTATAAAAAAATAATAATGAAAAACAGCTGTAAGCTATTAGAAAACAGTCCAGAAGCCCGATGTAAACGTATCACCTGCCATGAAACCTTTCCCAGCTTTGAATAAAGTCCCTGCAGACTGCTGGAAGCAAATCACTTCATTCAGTCCTCATTTCTTTTTTTAAACCTTGAACTAATGTTACAAACTCAAAACAAACTAAAATCTAATCCAACCGAAAGAGTTACTCTGAAGTGAAACAAAGAAGCCTTCACCTCTGCTCGGAGTCATCGTCCTCCAGGTAGACGTAGTCCCAGCCGATCTCCACCGCAGCTATATAATACTCCCTGACGACGCGGACAGGCGGCTGCGCGGCCCCGACGGCGGAGCGGAGCGTCATCATCATCATCATCACCAGAGGAAGAGTCGGACCCATGGTGAGAGTCCAGTCCGGGCTAAAGACTGCTGGGCTCTGTGGGCCAGGCTATTTAACGGGACGATCTGAGGGGGAGGAGAGTGCCAGGGAAAGTGAGGCAGCACGCCGAGGCGTGTGGGGGTTGGAGTGTGTCGGGGGGACATTTCCCGGGAAATACATTTGTCACACACGAGGCTCATAAAACATTGGAGACACACACACACACACACACTATACACTAATTCAAATATTTCTAATTTCAGTGTATGCATATATATATTTTTCCTTTTGCATTTTTTATCGTGTCTTTCTGCCTTTCCCTTGTCCAAGTTTGAAACACAAATTCCTAATACGTTTACACATTCCTGGCAATAAAAATATTTCTGATTTTTGATTCTGACACACTTGAATAAACCTACAGCTAATAGAGTTTCATAAGCTGCCCACTATATTATAAGACTTGTTTAAACTAACGGCTTCATAAAAAGCCACAAGTGAAAACTTATTTAGGGTTTTTAACCAAAACATCGGGGGCAAAATCCAGAATAATAACTTGACTGCACAGTTTGGAGTGAGAAGTTCATTAGAAACAGTCAATATTAAGAAATGCTGAGTTATCTTAAATTGAGTAACAAACTGTTATTAAATCCAAATATACACACCTGCTGTCTTCACATGCAGGCCGTGCTCTGAGCTTCACTTTTCTCCTTCCTGGATCTGGTCTGTTCAGGCTGCTCCTTCTGCCCACTTTCAGCTCTCTGACCCTGGGCTGGACTGCTGGATGAGCTCGAGCTCTGGTTCAGAGGAAGGAAACTAAGGGGATTATTTCAGGGTTTGCTGGTAGAACTCCATTCAAAGTTAATGGGAAGAACCAATTGACCTTAAATAAATTGTCTTATATCCCCATCACGGCTCAACCATCTGAATTTAGGTAGAACAGGTATATTTTGTTTATTGGGATGTATTCTAAGATAAACACAGTATGCTGTCTCTACATTTTACTATTTTAAATATTAATAATCTGTCTTTATTTCAGCCAAGTTATCAAAGATTTGATTTAAGATTGACTCTGTAGAGCAAAGATTGCTAATAGTTTGTCATTTTTGTTATTTCTGGTCATTTCACAATGAAACAAAGTAATGTCCTTTACAATATTAAAAACCCTCAACAAAAAGGCACAGCAAAGCAAGCGATTGTAACATTTGCATAAACCTTTATAGTTTGCCATTATAATGAAGCTAGAACATCGAGTGACTCTGTTGACCTGAGGTGGAAGAGAGTTCCAGAGAAAGTGAGGCAGCACGCAGAGATGTGGGGGTTGGAGTATGTTGGAGGGAGATTGTGAGAGCTGTGTCACAATGATAGGATCAGTTTATTTTCCCAGGAAAGACATTTGTCTTGGACACACAAGGCTTATAAAACACTGGAGAGACACACACACACGCACTTGAATAAACCTACAGCTTGTTCAAACTAATGGCTTCATAAAAAGCCATGAATGAAAACATATTTAAGGTTTTTAACTAAAACATCTGGAGCAAAATCCAGAAATAGTATAATAACTTGACTGCATAGTTGGGAGTGAGAAATTCATTAGAAACAGATGATTTGTCAAGTTTAAGAAATACTATTTTAAACTAAGTCACAAACTGTTATTAAAGTCATCTGCTGCAGTTTGTACATGTGTGGGTATGACTGTGTGGCCCGTTTCAAAATGGGCCTTTTTCCTAGTTAAACTGCTCTCTGTCAGTTTTGGTTTGTTTGTTTTTTTTTTCTGGTTAAAATACTCTCTGTTAAGAAGTTTGGTTACAACTTTTGAATCAAAGTCACTGCGTTTTACACAGTAACAGTTCCTGTTTCCAGGCTCCTTCACATTAGTGTGTACGTGGTAGAGAAGAGGGAGTGACAAAGTGGAGAGAAGTTGCTCAACCAGTCAGAAAACCAAAACTGCACTCAAATACTCACGTATTTCACTCTACAGATTCCTCCTTTTTCACACTATGTAAATAGCAAAGAAAAGTGACACAAGCAGCAGGAGAACCATCCAACATGCCCCAGTTAGAGTGCAGAAAACATGGTACAAAAAACTGGAAGCAAGGCCATTTTTAAATGAATTACATCACTGAGTTCAGAAGAGACTGTTGATGTTCAAAATGTTTGTAAGTTACTAAAATAAACAGTTTATATTCTTCTTCTGTATGTTTATGAATGTTTATGGTAATTATTTATCATTATTAAGGTTGATTTCATGCACAGCTGGTGCTTTACCTTCGGTTACTGCTGCTTTCTCTGGGTTTTTCCAGCAGCTTTTGAACTTTGAACAATTCTTCACTCAGCTGAAATTTATGGATTTGGGCTTTTTTGCAGCTCATGTTTCATCTGGACTTCGTGTTAACTGAGTTCTTTCCTGTGGGAGACAAAGGGACAACTCAGACAGACTTATAATACCAACAACTGCATAAGAAATTAAAGCCAGGTACAAGCATACAGAAACTGCCTTTTTCAGATTTTAAAATGTGGTTGGGGAGGAACGGTCAGGTAAGAGACAGAGCACAGATACACTGTTTATACACTGCCCCCGTGTGGAGATGTTTCCTTTAAATAAGGAGGAAAAGGACCCAGTCGCTGCAGTAAATCCCTTGTCATATTTGTGGAGATGGTTTTACTTGGATTTACAGATTTGAGCTGCTGAACAGACTGAACTGCATTTTTGTTGTTGAGGAAACTCTAAAAGGTGAATTAAAAGTTTTATAAAATGAAATTAGTTCACTCTCAGGGTGACACCAACACAACAAATAAAAACTGACTTTTTTTTTTTTTTTTGGTACACCTTATTCTGGCAGTACAAGGTTATGCAAGCTGTTCTCCTGACATGCGGCAGATCCTTAAAGCTATTTTAGATTTTAGATTTAAATCTAGTATAACCTTGAAGGATGTGCGGCAGAGATTGGTTGGACTCGGATGGGACTGCTAGGTGTTAAAATACAGTCCTGGATCAAAATGCTGCTGCAAAATTCAGCGTCACAGATGTGGAAACGGTGCAACTCGGTCTTCTGCTCTTCATTGTCATCTGACAATGAAAAAAGAGGAAATAAAATTTTTTTTTGTGAAGACTTTATGTAACCTCAAAAGTCATCCCTTTGAAAGTTGAGAAACAGGGTGCCGTAAATGATTTCATTATTTTATTGCAAACGTAAAAATATTTTTGTTGTCTGTATAAAACGCAGATTAATCAATAAAAAAGTACCACACAATAATATGTTGACAGCATGTACAAAGCACATTTAAATAAAACAAACGAGCAAAACAAACTCTACAAAAATACCAGACTTTTCAAAGGAATAAAATATCAAAAGTTAGCAGTAAGCAATGAATGATTGAATTTATTCAAAGGTTTTGTTTTTCTCCAGCATGAAGGAAGAATTCCCACCAAAGTGCAGATGTGGGAACTGTCTTCGCTGTTCTTCAGCTGAAATCAAATCAAAACAGCACAGCATTGTTTTCCTGACTCTTTCCAGATTTTTCTCTAAACACTAGAAACAACTGTAATTGCTGCCTTTCCTCTCTATACCGAAATGTAGTTTGAAACACAGAAGAAAATATAATCAGATGCACTTCAGTTACCTGTAACTCAGCTTTAAACTACTGAACAGAACATAACTAAATATGACATTACAGGCTCACTCACAGATGAGGGTGACACAACTTTCCTTGTAAGCATTAAATACACTATAATGAGCACGAAATATTTAATTAGGTTATGCTGTTTTATTTACCCAAACCATTAATCTATGGGAAAAATCAATCTGTGCCAACAGAAAGCTGCTTCAGTGAGTTGACCTCTATGATCTGCTGCAAGATGCTGTCCACGTCGGTGGTCTCCAGACTGATGCCGGCCAGGTCTAGTTGGGGCAGCAGGGCTGTGAGAAGCACCACCACGTTGTTACGGATTTCACGCAGATTCTCCTGCATTATTCTGATTGGACAACAGATTCCCCATCAAACAAACTAATGTGTAAGCCGGGATGAACCAGATGACAGGTACAATTGATTTAAAAGATAATTACACGACAGCTGGCAGTTCACTGAGAACGAAGCTACATGTGAATGTGTATCCAAAATATACACACCTGCTGTCTTCACAGGCCGTACCATCACAGACTCTTGTCCTGCTCTGAGCTTCACTTTTCTCCTTCCTGGATCTGGTCTGTTCAGGCTGCTCCTTCTGCCCACTTTCAGCTCTCTGACCCTGGGCTGGACTGCTGGATGAGCTCGAGCTCTGGTTCAGAGGAAGGAAACTAAGGGGATTATTTCAGGGTTTGCTGGTAGAACTCCATTCAAAGTTAATGGGAAGAACCAATTGACCTTAAATAAATTGTCTTATATCCCCATCGCGGCTCAACCATCTGAATTTAGGTAGAACAGGTATATCTTTCTTATTGGGATGTATTCTAAGCTAAACACAGTATGATGTCCCTGCATTTATAGTTTACCATGATAATGAAGCTAAAATATTGATTGATTCTGCTGACCTCAGCCATTTCCGTCTGGCAGCCAACCTCTCTGCTCACGGTGGATGTCTTCGGATTTTCTGCGCAGCTTTTAGCAGAAGTCATTGTGCTCTGAGACTTCTTTGTGACCTCCAGACCCAGAATCCTCCGCAGGGCCTGAACCTCTTTCTCTAACCCAGCCAGTTTTTGTTCTTTAGCCTCCTGCTCCCCCACTTTGAGGGGCAGTGGTCTGCTCCATGGCCCTTCAGATAAAATCACAGTCTGGGTGGGGGGGGGCGAGTGGGTCCTGGTAAGTGTATGCTGCAGTATGTCTCCTGGCTTCTCTGTCTTGCCGCTACTGTCCTGCTTGTTCTTGTCCTTGGAAAATGTGTCGGACACTTGTGTTTGTTTCTCAGGATTCTCTGAGTCAGGATGTCGCTCCTCCCAAGGACAGGACCTCTTTCTCTCCCTGCAAAATAATAACTTTGATTTCTTTTTGTGGCTTCGGAGAACAAGCACGTGTCAGTTTGACACGTGCAGATCTGTGTGAATATTAACTTGCAATTTTCATTTGAACATAATATTTGCATTGACATCCTGGAGAAAGATAACCCATAACAGTCAGCATTTAGTTTTACTCTCAGTCTGGTCTTATTGTGGTCTGATGATGCAGCTGAAAACAAAAGCAACTCATTAGCTTTTGTATTTTTCGACTGAAAATGATGTAATGATGGAGCTTTTAATGTAATGTTTAAATTTTAAATAGAAAATGTACATCATTTCTGCCAATAGCTCTAGTAATGGGCAATAAAACAAATGATGAAAAAAATAAATTAATAACCAAGAATTTAGACCAATTAATTTGTTAAAATGCGCAGTAACATGGTCATATAATGTATCTATAAATGGTTAGCAGCAGCAGAGAACATTGTAAGACTGAAGGGGAGAATTTTCAGGTTTGTTTCAGCTCCCAACTGCACTCTCACACACTGACAACACAATTTTGTCACAGAGCCTCTCGGGCAGCTTTTCATTAGAAATAAATGTTCTGAAGCAGTTATTTTAATTCCAATCACATTAAACAGACAGCTGTATTTCGCCCACCTTAATGCGTCTGTGCTCTCCTCTTCCTCTGCTCTGCCCATCGGCTCCATGTCCGTGCCTTTTTTTTTGTCTCTTTCTTGACCTTCAGCGTTTGCGTAATTTCCCACATGCAGCTGTCCATCTGTGTTTCCTGCCTTGTCTTTACTGCCCATGTCTCTTCCGATGGGCCTTGGTCTTGAACATTCGGCTTGAATTCTCACCCTGTTTTGTGTGTGCGCGTCGTCATTGGCGTGCGTCTCTGTGTGATCATCTACGAGTTGGTCAGCGTTTGTCTCGTCGTGCTCAGGTGTGTTTTCCTCTGTGTGCTCAGGTGTACGTGCTGACTGGAAGGTGGGCTGGTTTGGCTCTGATGAACTACGTGAGATGATTTGATGTTTGGCAGATGGATTCTGTAACTCCTGAAATACATGCAGGAGACACATTTGAAATATGTGTCCATAATTGGACACACACTAGTAGACGGCACATTATTTGAGAATGAAAGAAAATGTTTCACAAACCTCCAGTGATTTCTCACGTTTTCTGCTCTTTGGTTGCTCTCTAGGAAAATCAAGACAGATCAAAAATTTATTTGGGCAAAGAACTATGTTTGCAAAAATACGAAAACAAAAATACTTAATTTTAAGATTTTTAGCGATGAAGATTCAAATGAGCTGACAATATGTGATGAGTTGTTATATGAAAGGTTTGAGGAAGGTAATCTTCTCATTTGTTTAAAGGAAACTGCTGTTGAGGATCACGGGTAGTGAGGACATCTAGCAAAATATATATAAAACAAGATAACTTAGCTCAGTTTTTGCAGCAAATCTATGAAACATTTTGTGACAAAGGTCAGGTGTTGGCCGGTCAAATAAGCCAAGTACTTCCAGTAAAAACTTTGTGTTCAGTTATGCAAAATGAAACATTACAATAATAAAGTCTGTATATAAACTGTATATAAGACTACATATAAACGATAAAACTGCCTAATGCAGTGACAAACAGAACACATCACTGTTAAAATCTCTTTTCAGACATCCACATGTTTTGTTTTGAAAAACAGACTCATCATCTCAGCCAGGGAGGAACAGAAGCAAACTTTCTTAAATTATCAGATGGGTAGATATAGTCACAGGGCCAACCACCGGAAATAAGAGTGTGAAACTCACTGAAGGAAACCACAAAAAAAGCATGTTGACCCGCACACATGTACACACACACAAGCACAGTCATGCATGAGAGTAGTAGTGTAAAACATCTGTCATGGTACATTTTTACACACACAGATGCAGCTTGAGAAAGCTACAAAAATGGGAATTTACTGTTTCTTGTGGTTTTTCTGGTAACTGGCTGTGAGCCGCTCCTGCGTCTCCTCGGCTTCCTCTGGGGAAGAGCAGTTTCTGAAAAACAAAGAGTTCTTGAGCATAGCGACTCAGCCACACCAGCTCCAGTTCTGAAGGCCTTCCTGTTACAGCCACCAGCCTCTCACAGCCCACACTGGCCTTCTCTACTTTTTCATGCACATGTAGATGCCTTTGAGTCTTGTTATTCCTTATATTGATCCATTTGGATTTGAACAGGGACTGTTGTGGCTCATGGATGACCTCCCTGACACATGGCACATTAAAGGGTCACTCCGTAATACAATTCAGCTAACCCTAAAACCCTGTCTGGTAAATATGGCCTCCATTTCAGGTATTCAGGTCATAATACAAGCTCTGCAAGATTTTACGTCATATGAAATAATGGATTGTTGAAGTGCTCATTTAATTTCAACTGAATTTCATTCACAGAAATTGTGCCTGCTTTTCGAGAAAATAACGCAGAAAATCAAAAATTCAAATAGCCAACCTGTAAAGCGGATTGGGGTTCTGGCTGCAGTCCCAGTTTTCAGGAACTACACTGTAGTAGCTTGAAGGTACACTTCGCCACTTCAAGCACTCTTCACACTGCAGCCACATGGGCCCCCTGCAGAGACAGACATGAAAGATGTCAGTTACTGAGAAGTTCAAAATAAAGGGGAAGTTGACTCGAGATGACACGTAACAGAACTATCTTTAAATTATCCGCACCACGTTTAATAAGCCTGTACAAGGTAAACATGTTGTGCGATTGTATTCAGTACATCATAAATTTAGGTCAGTTGAATCTAAAGGCTCTTCTGTGCCTCGGCATCAGAAGCAGCGTCTCCGTTCTCCGGTTTCAAGCTTCAAACGGGGAAAAATATCCCCTGATTTTATCTTTGGCTGCATTAGATTCCTACATCACAAGTACCTACATTGACATGGCAGTACCTACCTAGTATCTACAGATATGCAGTCGGTATGCTGAGTTATACATAAAAAGGTTTGCTGAGTTTAAGATTATTATTTTCACTTATTCACAAATTTTATCACAACAGATAGACCTAGAAGAAGCAAGAGCTGCTTGCAGAAGCACACAATAATCAGACTGACCGTGTTTTCTTCCTAATAATGATCAAAATGAAGTGGAGGAAGTTCAGTCTGAATTTGAAAACAGAAGGTAAATGAAAAATGGAGGGTGTTGTCAAATTAAATGGGGTGAAGTCTTTTCACTCCTTCTCGCAACTGTAGGGGAAAAAAAGAAAACAATTGACACTAACTCATCAGTATCACTCTTATCTTCATCCTCATCTCTGTCTAGAGCCTGAAACGCTCGCTCTCTGGCCTTCTTCTCCATCACCTCCTTCCAGTAGTCGTTGAGTTTCAGGCCCAAAGCACCAAGGGTGAGTCTGAAGAGGAAAGACAGAGGCCAGAGGAAAGACAGTGGCTCACTAGTTGCATGACAATGAAACACAGTTGAAAAAAAAATATATATTAACAGGTCTGTTTCAAAAGGGAACAAAGTCATGTGGCCAAAACCACTCTGGTCACGATCAACATTGCAGTTTCTCTGCTGCAAAATATTCACATCAGGTGTATGAGAGCGTTTCCAAGGAGAGCCAGTCATCGGTGTTATTTGTTCACAAGTATCTAAAAACAGTTCAGCTCATATTGTTACAGAATGTCTCACATGAATGCGCCCAAGATTGTTCTGCACGTTATCCAACCTGTATTCTTTGGTGTACTCAAAGTCTTGCTTGTTGTGAGCAGGTTTCAGAAAGTCACACTGGATAATACCGATGACCCCAACGCCTGCTCTTTGACCCGAAGCCTGTAGAAAACGTATGATATTACAGAAGATGCATCAATCCATTCATATTAAAAATGAGGGGAAATGCTGCAGTCATGTGATGTTAAGACAGTGAGTTACCTTCAGCTGACATCCCACTTTCTCATACGCTTTGATTAGTCGATTCTTGTGGTACATCATTATGCCATAGTGGTCTTTATTTTTCAGACTCAGTCCAAAAGTCACTTTCACTCTATCTTTCTGACAGGCATCAGTCAAGGTTGGCAGGGCTGAACATTCAATGAAAGAATAAATAAACCAATAATTTTTGACCCAGGACTGAATTAAAAATGTGAATTTGGAAGACACATTATTTTGTCAACAGACAACTTTGTCCATTTTGAAAGTCTATCGTTGTTTTTTGTGTTTAAGAATGATGCTCGTGTTAAACAAAAACCCAGTTCTTCTTTTGTGTTCTTCAGCGAAGATGAGAAGATGTAAACAAACAACAAATGTGAAAGTGAAATGACAATCTATATGCATCAAGAAACAAAACCCACATGAATTAGTTGTGTGGTGTTCGTTTTCATTTTCACCACTAAGGTCAGCTTCCAAACACACACGGGGATAATAAAAGGATACACTGAAGTGGGGCTTGTACACGTCATGTTCAATGTGTGCCAACTTCTTCTCCAGCAGTTTGGCGAGAATCTTCTTTCCTCTCAATATGATTTGTGTCCTTGGTTTCAGATACAAAATGCTAAGATAGGCCTGAGATGGAAAGAGCAAAATAAAAAATTTTATTCTAAATTGTTATGTAACGGCTACACTGGCGCAACACTTCCTGCCAAACAATGAATATATGAAAGAAAACTTGAAAAGAAAACGCTTTTCAAAGAGGAAGCTCTTGATCACGATAACCCCCAACCCTAACCAATAATAAAGACATCAACACATCAGGAGGACCTCAACTTTTTTTATACACAAACTACAGCAATCATGATAACACGCCATTATAAGGTAATTCAGATTGTGCTACTTTGATTTGTTATGTTTGTTTTCATTTATTTGTCTTGATAAAAGAAGAAAATGTCCATCAAGGTTCTGGTGATGGAGATGAGCTTCAGGTGTGTCTGTGGTAGTGAAGAGGTACTTCGGCTTGTGCTTCATGGTGGCGCAGACACACAGCTATACCCAGCCAGAGTCAACCAACAACACACCCACACACTGCTGTTAGGACTTCTCATTGTGATACACAGTAGGGGACTATCTAAACCTTAACCACAACCGCTAAGCCTGGCGTTTACTCCAAACCTACTATGAACCACTAACCTGAAACTTATCCAGGTCCTCTTGAACAATCTACATGTGCTGAGCAATATCTTACGATAAAAATGAAGGCTTGAGCTACTGAATTGATGACGTGGATGAGAAGTGCTAAATAAATGGAAACATGAAGATCTCCTGCTCCATAACAAGTGAGCCAATTCAATCTGCTGTGGAGCATTATGCCATCTGATTGTTTACACACCTTTTGGAGTTGTGTAACAATATATGTACCGTATAACTCTATCTTTGACTCACCCTGAGACTGTAGTGCATGTTGGGGACATTCTGCTTGGCTCTCAGGGATCCGCTGTTCCTCAGTCCTTTGTTCAGCTCCTCGATCTGAAGCTCAGGCAGGCGAAAGTCGGCCTCATCACTCTCAAAGTCTATTTCTGGCTTGCCATCTTTTGCCCTTCAAAATAACATCAAGCATCTCAGACATCGGTGTTGTTGCTCTCAGACTACACTTGTTTAACTTATCATCTTCACTTACGTTCTGATAGTCGCTGACCAGTCAGCCCCAAATGCAAAAGCAAATGCAACAATGGCTAAAGCTCTTGGTAAGACTAATAAATAAAGACCAATAATAAATAAATGTTTATTCTAATGCTACAGAGCAAGAGCAAAACCTACTAATACCTTCTTGAATACTACACAAATGAGATAGGAGCTCATATTCGTGATTTGAATATAACTAATCTTGATTGCAGGACTTTGATATTTTGATACTTATGCTCATTGTTGTCCCTGGTGGAAAGGGGGAGTATCAAAGAGATGAGCTGAGAAAAGCAGCAAGTCGAAGAAATTTGACTCTACAAACTTCTTATGAAGAACACGACAGGGAGAAGAGATTTGCCAAAGCTAAACTTTCTCAGCCCTTCAAATTGGTGGGTCTATGTGTACTGAATGTGCATGTGCACTGTTTTGCATGGATTTGTCTGAAGGCATACTTAAACAAAAATCATATATGTGACACCTATTTGCCTGCCTCTCTGTGTTTGCATTCTCATCAATCTCACATCCAATAAGTATAACTTTCAACGAACTTCTAAAGCTCTGAGTAGGTCCATATCATGCAGGACCTCCTTGGTTGTGACATTTTCCTAAAAACAAACAAACAAACTAAAAAAAAAAAATCAAGCTTATCTTTCATACTAACCTGCGGACGTTCCAGATTAATATCTTGGTGCCTTTTTTAGAGGGAATGGAGCCAAAGTGTTCATGTATCTGCTCTTTGGATTTGATGATGGAGTGCTGGAGGATGGCAGCCAGACTGGCCTCTGAATCCTCGGTCACCACCAGTGACTGTAACATTGAGTTAAGGTACAGAAAATGGTTGAATGTCCCCCCGAGTGCTGTGTGTGTGAAGGATATTGGTTTGTTGGTTGAAGGGGACGATGGGGACAATGACGGCCTGGGCTTTGATGTTTTCCAAGTAAGTCTGGGACAGCATTCCTACAGTCTGGCAGCCGCCGTTCTTGGTGAATATAAGCGCGTCACGGCCCAGGCGCATGGAGCCAGACTTGAAACCGTTGCCATACACACCGATGGCCTGTTGGCTGGCTTTACCAGAGCCCTTTTCTGTGAAACCAAAACTGTACAGAAGGGTGAGAGTCATTTTATTTGAGCGATTTCTGATGCATTTTAAATATTGCCTTTACATTTTCTTTGTTTCTGACAATAGTCTCTAAATCTTAATCTAATTTGAAGGTGAGACTGAGGAAATGTGTATTTGTCTGTATGGACAGCAACTTTAGCATTTAACTAAAATAATTATTGATTCTTCAACTTCCTTTGTCGATGGATCAATGCTCCTTTAATGTATAGATGTTTGCAGGAGTGTTCCTACCATGTGACAACGAGACACCTAACACAAAGCGTGGTCTAGAAAGGCTCATGACTCACTCACTGTGGTTTATACACACAAAAGCAACACTGTTGCATTGTATGACGCAGTGCAAGAAAAAAAGTATGATGCAAAATGTGATTCCACATGCTTTTATATTTGCGTGTTAGCTTCATGCAGATGTGTATGCTTGTGTCTTACCTGAGCATCTTGTGTAGTTTATTGGGGGTCATCCCACTGCCATTGTCTGTGAATGTTAGACAGTGGTGACCAGCTACATCGACAACATCTATCCAGATCTGTTTTGCAGATACGCCGGGATCTGATGCATTGTCTATATCATACAAAACAGAAAGAAAAAACTTCACACTAGATGTTTACAACAAATTAAACCTAACACATAAAATAACTAAATTTGGCATCTAAGGTCCATGCAAAACAGGGCAAAGATCACTGTCACAACCAGGTACTGATGCATGTTGATAACATAACAGTCATTCATTTGAAGAAAAAAATAAATAAATAAATAAACAAAACAAAACAGAAAAGAATCAGAACACCGTGGAGCTCACTTAGCGAGGAAGAACCTGGCAGTCATACTATCTTTAGTTTTCTTCCAAACAAGTTTGGCAAGTCTCTTTCATCTTAGAGTTCATTGATGACTTGCATGGCATCCCGAGAGGATGTCCTGACATGTAGAAATATCTTCTGAGGCAATATATAATGCTAATTCCTGCAGGAATAGCCAGAGAAAGGAAGACGTGTATTATGTTACAGGTCAGTAAAACTGGGTGACTGTAACTCCACTTTAAATACACTGTAGCTAATGTGTATGTTGTCCACTGCTGGGTTGGGATGTCCCATGTTGTATGAACTGAGTCTAACTGTATATGATGCATACAGGAACTTTGCTTCTATTTTAATTCTTCCTATCTGACATACCCTTGATGCTACATAAGGTTTCCAACATTTTATTCTGAGTTTGGTTTTCCTCTGTGCTTGTTATTTTGGCCATTGTGGGGTCACATTTCTGAGAACGTGCATGAAACACAGTAGTTTAATATAATCGTTCATTCTGCCTGCGTGGGTTTCCTCCCACCGTCCAAAGACATCATCTTTGGGTTAACTGGTGACTCTAAATTGTCCGTAGGTCTGATTGTGAGTGGCTGTTTGTCGCCGTCTGTCTCTGTGTGTTGGCCCTGTGATGGGCCGGTGACCTGTCCTGGGTGACCCCGCCCTCACCCAGAGTGAGCTGGGATTGGCTCCAACACCCCCTGCGACCCGGATATGGATAAGTGGTTGAAGATGAATGAATGAAATGGATTCTGAGTTGTACAATAGAGCATCTCTATTTAGACACTCCCCTGCTGTTCCAGTAACCAACAGAGTCAGCACGTCTGAATTTCTGACAGAGCACAGAGGGAAAGAAAGGCAGTGCTGACAGCCAGGACTCAGGTGGAGAGACAGATCCAATCACACTAAACTGTACTCAAGTCTGACCTATGACCCCTTAGAGATCAACAGCCAACAAACTGCAGCCACAATTCTGACTGTGTAAAAGTGAAACCTGACTCATATCAATGTTGTTACAATTGCGGTAAAGTTACTATCTCTGCAGATGAATAGAAAACAACATTAAATGCAATAAATCGCGTTATCAGTTAAACCAGTTATCGCGATAGTCTCCCAAACTGTCAGCAGACATTATGCCCGACGGGTGACAGCAGTAAGTTCATTAAAGGTGAAAGAGGAAGTTCAAGTCCTTTTCAGCATCAACACAAGCGCATGTACAGCTCCGTCCATGACGACTGAGACAGAAGCAGGACGGAGAAAAGCTGCAGCTGCAGAGCGGCAGGGGCGCACACCGAGTCCTACCTATGAGCTCCGCCACCGCGCTGAACGGCCAGGTGTGACTGGTGGAGTTACTGTTCAGGAAGGAGGGACTCATCTGGGAAAGAAACGAAAACAAGCGTCCGAATCAGCGCCAGACATCGTGAAAGCGCGCACAGACTTCGGTTTCAACAGAAGTGGAATAAAAGCAGAATACGCACGGAGCTCAGACGGATGCCATGCTCGCTCAGCCTCGCCATGTTCACTGACTGACGGACTGTTTTCCTCCTCCGCTGTCTGCAGGCAGGAAGACAGAGAGGGAGACAGGCAGACAGACAGGCAGGAAGACAGACAGAGTGGCAGACAGAGGCGGGCAGGAAGGCAGGCAGAGAACCAGACAGACAGACAGACAGACAGACAGCTGAGGGCGTATCTGTCGCCTTCATTAAATACACCGGCAGCCTCTAATTTTTTAGTGTCTGTACTTTACTCCTACTGCTCAGATTTTGTCATTTTTGATATGACACCTTTGTGTATGCCTTTACCTCACATTCAGGTAAATAATACAAACTAACATACTATCATGTAGTATTGTAAGTTTATCATAAGACAGAGTCCACAGGGCAACAGTATAGTAAGTAAAAAAAAATATACACACACAAATAGCACAATAAAACAGCATGATAACAGAATTATAATCCACTGGTATCATGGTGCTTTTATTGTTGGTACATTAGGAGGTTTTATATGTTATAAAACATTTTAAATTAGGTAAAACTTGAAACACAGAATTACGACATTAGAGTTTTTACTTATCTCCCTCCTGTACCTCTTCAACGTCTCTTTGGACTTTCTGCCCACACTTCCTACTTTTTCAGCTGAGCTGTGACACAGCTTCTCCCAGAGGGTCAATATTTATTTTGTTTGGATTTCAGTAGTTACTTGTCAGTTGCTATATTTATGCAGCTTGCTTCCAAAATACACCTTTGTCCCATTTTCTCAAGCATCCACATTTGGTGAATAACCAGCAACTCCTTAATCAACTGCAACGCCTATTTTACATCTGGAATCATTCTAATCTCTGAGTCTCTCAGAGCTAGCTTCTATAGTCTCATCATCTATCTAGACCATCAACCTGTCTGTTAGACCCAGTGCCGACCAGAAATTTTCAACTTAATTGAGCTGTTCATTTTAGATCTGATTAATTTGACCTTATCTTTGGGTTATGTACCTCAGACTCTTAACACCGCAGTCACCAAACCTCAGCTTAAAAAGACCAATCTTGATCCAGATGTTTTGGCCAATTATAGACCCACATCGAACCTTCTGTTCATTTCTAAAATCATCAAAAAAGCAGCAGCAAACCAGTTGCACGACCAGCTGCACAAGAATGGTTTGTTTGAAGAGTTTCAGTCAGGATTTAGAGCCCATCACAGCACAGAAACAGCGCTGGTTAAAGTCTCCAATGATATTCTACTGGCTTCAGACAATGGTTCAGCCTCCATACTTCTCTGAGATCTCAGTGCTGCATTCGACACCATAGATCATAATATTTTACTACAGAGACTGGAACATGAAATTGGCATTGAAGGAACTGCACTAAGGTGGTTAAAATCCTATTTATCAGATAGACAATAGTCTGTTCATATTAACAATAGCTCCTCATGCATGGTAGCCAGTTATGGAGTCCCACAGGGTTCAACACTTGGACCAATTCTCTTCACTCTTTATCTGCTTCTTGAGGCAACATTATCAGGAAACACAGCATCAATTTTCACTGATGTGCAGACGACACTCAGCTGTACTTATCAATGAAGCCAAATGAAGTCAGTCAGACAGTCAGACTGCAGACATGTCTTGAAGACATAAAAGTTATAAGTCATTGTTCTTTACTGTCCTAGTAGGCCACTCCGCTCTCTAGATGGAGGTTTACTTGTGGTTGAGTTCCCAAGAATAAATCTGGAGGCAGATCTTGCAGTTATCAGGCTCCTCTTCTTTGGAACCAACTTCCAGTATCGGTCCGGCTGGCGGACTCTTTAGCAATTTTCAAGACCAGGCTTAAAACTTTTCTGTATGACAGAGCTTATAGTTAAAAAGTTAAAGTCCATTTACTCTTTAGCTGTGCTGCTATAGGCCTAGACGGCCGGGGGAAAGACTGAGCACCTCTCTCTCTCCCTCCCTTGCATGCGCTGACATACCAACAACCATGCCTCTCCGAAATTCCTGTTTCTCCCAGTTCGAAGCATGTGTGCTGCATTTACTAACCATGTTTCCCAAAGTCTGTCTCTCCCAGGTGCTCTCCTCTCTCTCTCAGGTGATGAGTCATCACTAACCCCATGTTCCTGCAACGACTGCTGCTCCCACATCTTCATGAACTTTATGCAGCATCATATGTTCCTGCCTACACCTGTTTTGAATATCCCCTCCTCCTGCTCACATTCCCTCCCTACTCTACCCAACTTTACCTCCCCCCCTGCCTCTCCCACTCTCAACCCAACCCGAGGCAGATGGCCTCCCCCCCGAGCCTGGTTCTGCCTGAGGTTTCTGCCTCTTAAAGGAAGTTTTTCCATGCCACTGTCGCCAAGTGCTTGCACATGGGGGGATCTGTTGGGTCTCTTTAAATCATTTTATAACGAGTTCGGTCTAGGCCTGCTCTACATCTAAAGTGCTTTGATGTAACTTTGTTATGATTTGGTGCAATACAAATAAATCTGATTTGATTTATATCATCTGTTGCAGTTACTTTAATAGTGTACCACTGTGGTACGTTGTGTCGATACACATTGGGTATGATAGGAACAACATTTAAAGGTTTTAATCTGTATTTGGAAAGGCAAATCATTTATATTGTTATTATTTTCAACTTGTTATATTCAAACGGCACAGTGTGACTTACTGTGCAACAACACGGGTATGTTAGAGCTGCTTATTACCACTGAGTTACTACAAGCCTATGGCCTAAGTGTGACCTGTTTGGAATATATCTATAAAGAATTTGTGTTGAATGCATTATTATTATCTGGTTAACTGGTTATAAAAGGGTATGAAATTCTTACATTTTATTTTGCACAAGGCAGGCAAAGAATGTTACATGGACTTTTATTTTCACTATGTCTTGAGGTTTTAGCAGAGTAACATGCTGGAAGTCATGCCTGAAAGTAGTTCCACATTTTTGTTTTATTTTGTGAACAGCACTTGTCCTATTTCCAGCTGCACTTCCTGTTTAATTCAGTTTCGTTCACTCTGTCACCTCTGACAGTTAAATAAATGAGGCTGCTCAGAGTTAAGTATGGCTCTTGTGCAGTAACATCGCTGTCTCTTGTTTTCTTGCAGCAGCTTCTGTGAGAAAGTTAGTGTTTGACCTCAGGTTGTTGATAAATGTCCTGGTGGGACGGGGAGTTGGGAAATAAATAGCTTGCACGCTTCCGTAATCAAACCAACCAGTTAGGCCTGTTTAAAGAGGAAGACAAAAAAATCCTCAGAGTGCCAACAGACTGCTGCCTGTCAGAAATAAGCTCAGCTGCTCGTTGTTTTTAAAACTTTAATTTGTGTTTTACTCTTAATTTATATGTACCTCACTTTTTCCTGGTATTATACACAAGCCTGAAGTGAACAGTAGGTAGTGAAGTGACAGATTCCTGAGTATGATAGAAGCTCTGATGAAACTTTTTTTCTGCTGAGCTGAACATTGGAATTTAACGATGCTTTGCTGTTGCCCTTTAAGATGTTACACTGTATTCCTTTCTCTGATTATTAATGTAACATACTACCAAGTATGACTGAAGTCACTCATGCACTGTTGCCCCACAACAAGAAGGTCGCAGGTTCGGTTCCAGGGTCTGTGTGGAGTTTGCATGTTCTCCCCGTATCTGTGTGGGTTTCCTCCCTCCGTCCAAAGACATCATGTTTAGGTTAACTGGTAACTGTAAATTGTCAGTAGTGAGTGTGAGTGGTTGTTGGTCTCTGTCTGTCTCAGTGTGTTGGCCCTGTGATGGACTGGTGACCTGTCCTGGGTGTACCCTGCCCTCACCCAATGTGAGCTGGGATTGGCTCCAGCACCCACTCATGACCTAGAAACGGATATACAATCTGTTTTTAAGTGGCCTGCTAAGGTTTTGTAGTACATATAATCTTTCAAATTATTGTAGATTGATATTTTTATTTGGTTCATGTTCTTTATAAGTGATAAACTGTGGAAGGTATGTTTCAAAAATAACTACAGTGGAGGATCTGGAAGATTTTCTCTTTAATTTTTCTAATTCTAAAATTTTTTAAACAAGTTTATTCTAACTTCTCACATCTTTCCCCTGGAGCTGCAAATTTGTACTAGGACACACTAGACCTAATCCTCTATCAGAGAACAAATCATTGTCATCACAAAGGCTTTGTTATAGCTTAAGTGTACTTAAAACTTTTTTTTTTTTAAATAACCTACAAATATTTGCTGAGCAGCAGTGACAGGATGATGATACAAAAATGAAGTGCACAAGTAGAGGAGTCAAAATCAAACTTCACTTAAAAATCTTCAGCTTTTTTGGTACTCTCTATGTATATAAAAACACAGTTTTAAGTTGTTTACTCAGTGAATGCTGCTGTATTTTTCAAGTTCAACAAACACTGCTGTACACTTATTTTTATGCTTTTTAGGGTAAAAATATTGGTGTTAAGGAAAGAAACACTACTTTTTTTCTTTTATTATATTCTCCATTCTCATATTGTCAATCAATCCCTCATTGCATGAAAGAGTCCCCATCTTTGGTCTCCACAGTTGGAGCGCTTCAGCTTTTCTGCCCAGCCATTGACTATTGCCAAATAGTCCTCTTCCGAAAACTCCTGTGAGGGGACACAGGCAGGGTTGGTGAGTTATCCAGAGAAATTTGGTTCTGTAGGGAATGTGTGTGCGAGTATACCCAGGTCTTTTGGCAAGATTTCAGTCTGTATGTCTGTGTGTGTGTGTGTGTGTGTGTGTGTGTGTGTGTGTGTGTGTGTGTGTGTGTGTGTGTGTTAACCTCAATAAATTCATCCTTGATGGTCTCTGCTCTCTGAAGCTCTGTCTTAATGACCTCGATGAACTGGGCTGTTTGGTCTTTTGCCCGGACTCTGGAGAAACCCGCCTCCTCAATGAACTGCATATTAAGAAACAGAAGAGTGAGAACAGCTCCACCAGCTGAAGAACAGCAGCAGCACATCAACACGACCACAGAGCAATGCAGGAACTCGACACAGAAAAACTGCAAAGCAGGCTGCTGGAGTGTTTTATAGTTTTACAATAAATGTTTCAAAGTCAATGTGCTTTTTTGATTCCTGACAATATTGGAAAACATGTGTAACATAATAAATGTGAACGTTTTAAATGTCTCACTATTTTTGCTAAATAAATGCAGGTATGATGTAATGGATTACACTTTAATAAGTTTCAAGTTTTGATTTTTGACAAGAATCTATGACATTTTGCATTTCTTCACTGAGAATTGTTGCAACGTACCAGCTACCATATACACTAGTACAGATATGTTTATGATGAGCAAATACTAGCACATATGATTGCTTGGTTAATTTATTTCCATGCATTTTATGCTCAAGTCAAGATTTACCTCTCTACTTTGGATATAAAATGGAACCATTTCACGAAGTGGCTATATTTGATGGATCAGTGTGAGAACACATACAACACCAACAATATTTGGAAAAATGGGCAAGTCCTCTTATCACATATTTCTACAGAGGCCTCGGGGTTAACAAACGCTTACATAATTAGACTGTACTGTATATTTACCTTGCCATACTGTGAGGGTGTATAAAGCACATAGCCTCTCTGTTTGACGTAGGCCTCAAAGGCTTGGGTCCAGGGCTTCTCCCCACAGCAGTAATCACTTATTAGCAACTGGCCACCAGGCTTTAACCATGACTAGACACAAAGAAAATGAAAAGGAAATAAAGTTACATTGAATGAAATGATAAAAAGGGATTGTGAGAAGTCTGCATATTAGGGCTGCAAGGATTTTTTAAAAGCCATGCTTTGATTCAAAGTTTGGTTCAAAGAAAAGTTTCAGTTTGTTTTGTGATTATAAGCAAAACCAAAAGTAACCAGAGCTGCAACAAATCCTCTGGCTAAGCTGTTACAGCAGGCTTGATGTGTGTCTGTTATAATGCTAACTATGAAATGATAAATTATGTTTGTTACATATAACAAAATGACGGCACCTTGCACCTGTTTTTAAGGTCAGAGGTTATAGTTCAGCTGATACACATAGCAACACAAAATTCTGAACTTTTTACAGAAATGGTTTGGAAATACTTTAAATGAGGAAAATTTGGCTTCATACAAGTTTCAAAAAAATCAGAAAATGCTCACATGGAAGCGTTTGAAGAGAGCCAGTTTGTCACTGATGTGCAAGATTGTGTCTCTGCTGTAGATCACATCAAATGAACAGTCCGGAAATGTTCTTTTGGTAGCATCAGCCACCTCAAACTGGACCTGATGTAGAGTGCATCATGTTACACATTTTACAAAAAACAAACCATTGATTCAATAGAATTAGGCAGCATTTGGACATACTGATGGCAGCTTCTCAGCGATCGCCCTTTCCATGGCAATGTTCACCATGTTGTCTGACAGGTCCAGGCCAAGCACCTCCACTCCAAAAGTCTGAAACATAACATTATCATCACAACCATCTTCTACTGCAAATTTTAGGATGACTCAAAATATTTTTTTGCTTCTTGCCTTGGCCATGTAGAAATCTCCTCCACCAATGCCACAGCCAACATCCAGAACCTTCTGTCCAGGCTTCAGGTTCAGCAGATCCACAAACTCCTGTTGGGGCAAGTTGCAAAAGTTTTAGCATGACCAAAAACCTGCATTCATGCTGCTAACATCATTAACTTCAGCCATAATCATTTGCTTTCTGAGATGTTGATCAGTATACTTATTGTATATTTCCCCAGAGGCAGATATTAACCCCTTGTTGTTGACAAGAATCCATTGCTACCTTTGTGGTGCTGGGCCCGCCTGTGCTGACGTAACCAGTCCCAAACATCTTCTCATAGCGCAGGATGCCCCGGCTGGTGTACTGCTGGTTGTCCAGAAACTGCTGGAAGGTGCTGAAGCTATTCTGGGAGTTTGAGGAGCGGGAGACCTTCTCCAGGAGCCAGCAGATTTGATTGGGATTGCTCTTCATCTGGAACAGGAGGAGGAAGAGGAATTGATGGAAGGGATAGAGATTGGGGAGGTGGGGGGGGAAGAAAGGGAGATAAAGTGAAAGGGGTTTCATTTTATAGTTAAGCTATCTATTTAAAATTTGATAAGACTCTACAGTACCTCGACATAGGTCTGAACTTTCCTTTTCAACACAATGTCAAAACCAAACGTTTGGGCCCTGTCAGGCTCCTCCACTTGTACTGAAGAAACCAAATGGCTGTATTGTGCCTCGGTGCGGTAGCAGGTGGGGTTAAAGTCCCTCTTGCTGTCACCTTGGCAAAAAGTTATGAGTTAAAAGAGATCCTTCCCCTTATTGTAGTTGTAACTGTTGCATTTGTCTGAGAAAAAAACACCACATTATCTTATTTACTGAATGCAGAAACTGAACTGCAAAATTCTATTTCTCGTGTCACAATTTTCATTTCAAATGAAAGGAAATGGCTTTCAAATGAATCTCTCAGTTAAACTTCTAGAGTGAAATTAAGCCATACCATACATTTTTAAATACATATTAGAGAGATTTTTAATATTAATATCAGCTAAAAACCTGATCGGTGGTTGCAGGACTCCCTGAAGAAAAGAAAGCCACCGGGCTGCAGCCAGCTGAGCATCTTCTTTATGAAAGAGTCTAGCTCCTCGTCGCTCAGATACATCAGCAGCCAGTTGGAAAATATGAAGTCAATGCTGAAGAGCACGTTGACCATTAACACGGTATGGTTATAAATGTGTACATGTGCACTTTTCTGCTTCTATATCTTAGCTCATCTTGTTCTTGTGAATAGCAAAAGGGTCAAACAGTGGAAACATCAAGTACTGAGTGATTGAGAAAAGCACTGCCTCCAAATAAGGTTTTAGGTTTTAGAAAGAGCGAGGTAGACTATAATGATTATTGATATCAGTCCGGTGGTATTGTGGATACAAGCTACCATATAAACTGTTGGTAGGCTACACACCTGTTTTGGGGGAAGTCCAGCTTTGTCACGTCAGCTTGGATGAAGGTAACATTGCTATGATGGCCATTGGCCTGTCTGTTCCTCTCCACAAACCTTTTCATGAAGTCCACAGCTGTCACATGGGCAGCCATGTTCACCAGGTGGCTGGTGTAACGTCTGTAGAGAGGCACATGTACTACATTTTTACAGGCAAAAACATATTTTTCTATCAAAAGGATGTATCATTGGCTCCTCATTATGCAGTTTGCTGAAAGAAATGTTTGCTTTTCTCATGAGGAGCTTATCAGACCCCCATGTCTTCTACTGCTCACTTTGAAATTAAATAGATACCTTGAATATACTGCTCACTCACAAGTATTACACAACAATAGATGCCTTTGCATGCTCACCCGATGCCGGCTCCTAATTCCAGAACTCGGTATCCAGTAAGGCTTGGCAGCATGGAGAGGATTTCGGGCAGCTCATGTTCAGTCAGCTCTCTGGCACGAGAGTCCAGCATCATTTCTTCAACGGTGGCGTCCTGAGAGTGCTCCTTCCAGAATTCTGTCATCTCACTGCGAACTGTGAACCACACATGAGTTTAAATGAGTTTGGCAGGAAAATTTGTGTGTGGGGGGGCACATTAAGGCATGTAACTGCAACTTAATCCACTTTTTAGACTTAGAGTAGACTTTTTTGACTTAGAGACTGGGGTGGGGTGAGGTGAGTACATAAGAAATGTGTATTTCACACTGTAACTGTTAATAGTGTTTGATATGTTTTGAAGGTTCAAAGGCACTGAAACATATGCTCTGTTTATGTGTACATTAGCTTCGCCAAAAGGTGCAATGTTGTTTCATCTGTTTCGCATTGGTCACAGGAGAATGGAGAGTATCACTGTCGGCAGATGCGATCGTCTCGGCATAATATCTATGCAGCAGCACGTGCAGTGACACTGTTTCATCTTATTTGTTTATCCTTAAAATGTGCAAAACAGTTGGTGTAGTGGATTTGTTCTGTGCAATGGATGATTAGAAATGCTCTACCAGATAATCTTACCTTCCCTGATAGCTTAGCTTAAAACCTGTGAAAACAATCTGAACAATCCCCAGGTTTTACTCTGCTGTGTTTGTGTGCATGTCATTCCATTGAGGATCTTATATGTTGCTGTTGTTGGTTTAGCAGTGTGTGCCCATGAATTTGCTGGTGTGGATTTTCTGAAAAATATTATCACTCTTTTCTCAGTACTGCTTCATCTGCTTAATTCACAAGAAAACACTCCACTCTCCTCAACGTTTCAAAATGGCATTCAAGATGCACACATCATAGGAAGCACAAATCCTTGTGAACTTGTGTCAAAGTTCACAGACCAATGTCTGTGAATCATCTATCCGTTTAGAGAAATACGTAGAAATATCCATTCTACTTCTCTCATTCGGTTTCATCTAACATTAGGTGAGTATCTAACCAAGAAGCAGACCGCTCATGTTACTTTCATCTTAAAATGTCAGTGATAACAGACCACAGATTAGAAATTAAGCAACTTTAAAATGTTAAACTGACATGGCACGATTACTTCTGCGCTGTGATGACTTGTGCTGAATTTAACTCTTGCACTTCTCTAACATACTTTTGGTATTAGCACATGCACTATTTTCTGTATTTACATGACACATCAAAATCTCATTGTTAAACACTAACAGGTGAATGCGTAGAACATAATCACTGAAACTCTGCGACACACTCCAAACCTCGATATTAACTTCTATTGAGACCCACATGCGATGCACACATCTGGATAATGCAACAGACATCAGGACATGATGCAACATTCACTTCTGGTTAAAAAAAAATAAAAAAAAAATCTATACAATCCACAGACAAACTATACAGTAGATGAGGAAGTGGGCACTAACCTCAACTCTTCCTGTGAACAGATGATGAACGGTGAGGAACATGTCCTCCCAGTCAGACAAGAGCAGGCTAACTGACCTACTGGGATCAGGTGACAGCTGGAAATCAATCCACTGACACTTTCCATCTCAAAGTGCAGAATTACACCCAGCAGCAGCACAACACAGGTTTTAATGCAAAAACATGGCAGCACCATCAGAGTTCAAACTATGGTGTAACTGTTGCATCATCTGACTTCATGTCACATTTCGAATGTAAAAAATAAATAAAATGAAATAAAAACACGGTCCCCTGGCCATTAAAAGCTTTTGCTCATACCTTTTTCCATGCTGGTCTTTGGCTGATCTGAAAATGTAGTTAGATTTTGCGGTGTGGTGGTACAGTATCAGTATCTTCTGTGTGACGGGGTTCACGTGTGTGCGCTCTTTAAAGCGCAGGGCACACGGAGGAGGTGGGTGGCAGGTATGAGCCCAGTGTGTTGGACGGGGGGGGGGTCGGCAGTGTCGCCCTGTGTGTAATCTCACAGCACATGATGCAACGTGCGCTCCTGCGTCAGGGAAAGTGGACTCACATCTTCGGGCGCTCCGCTGGTTCTGGGCCGGACGGCGGTGGTTTCCTGCCCTCTCCCTCCGCCTCGCATGTGCTGACACGTAGGAAACAGCCGGTGGCACGAGCCGATTGCATCATTGGCTCTCAGAGCGGCCGAAAATCTGCGCGCTGTTCAGGTGGAGAGCAAACAGCCACTGAAGGGCTCAGAGCGCGGCGAGTGGCGTGTTAGTGTAAGGCTCTTTGGCTCAGACACGTTATCAGAGGGAAAGTCATCAGGCTCACAACAACTTCGTGACCACGGCTGTGAGAAGAAAAACAAACAAACACAATCGTCATGTGCATCCCATTCGTAAGCTGACAGTGAGATCATCTATACATTTGTTTTATGAGACAGACTTCAGTGATCGGATCTGTTCACGTGCTACAGACAATTTATCCACAGTTCATGAATTCTGGGCAGGTAGTTTACAATAAAGGATATCAGAGATAAACCTAAAAGCTTTATTAATAATATTAAAATACATGAACAAAATAATCATCTTTATTTATTATTATTTAATATTATATACCAAAAAAGCTGATGTCAGTATAGTGTGCCAGACCAATGTATATAAAGGTGAAAAACCGTAAAGAGCTAATATTTACAAGCCAGGTAAGATATACAGTAAGGACTTGACAACAGAGTTACACCTTATTTAAGAAACCAAAGACATCAAGCAGAACCAGTTTGCTGAGGTGACTGAAGCCAAGGATCAGTGCTGCTGTCTGGTTGTTTTGCAGCAGACACCAGCCAACTCCTTCAGGGAGGAGAGAAAGTCAAATCGTTTTCATCCAGGTCTTGACCAGGCAGTGATCATTTTTTATGTCTGATTGTTTACTGACTCCGGGGTTTTCCAGTTCCTGGAGGGCTGGATGATCTTTTCATCATGCCAACCATCCTTCATGGTGTTTTATTGACCTTTGTTGTGGTCGATCCAAAAAAGGCTGGGGTTGTGCAGACTCAATAGCTGGGCTTTTCCTATGATTTTAAAGGTCCGTACCAACTGAGACATTGCTGTAGAGCTGATTACAGATAAATGGACAAACCTAGTTTTAAAATATTTGACATATGCGCTCATATTCAGTACCCATATATGGCTGTCTGATGAATTAGTCACACTCTCGCACACACTCCAGCAAGCTTATTCATTTAAGCAACATATATCTCTTACATTACAAAAAATGAATGCTCACATGTTTGGGCTACAGTGTAACTGATTTTACTGCCACAGCCTCCTCTGTAGATCCCAGGATACTGTATGGGCTGATTTGTTTCCTTTGTGTCAACATGCTGGTTTGTTGAGGGTATTGAGTGCACGGTGGTCTGATGGTGAAAGCGAAGAATTTGGTTTCTGTGTGAACTGAAGCCAATGTGGTCTGTTCGTTCCTCGGCTTATTGTTCTTCTGTTGTCCTCTACCTTCATGTGGTCAAGTTGGCATTAGCTGGGAACTTTGGTTTGTCATTGTTGTCTTTCTGCCAATTTTTTTTTTTTTGGGCAAAACACAAAAATACACAGTCGTTATGTCAAGGTAAAATTTGTCTGGCTTTCAAGCACACTTTGGTCTGGCTCAATTTTGTGAAGATATATGATGGAAGACTTTTTTTTTTAATCCAAAATACTGGTGCTGGTGATAGTGTCCTGTGATAGTTTATAGTTATTATTGAAGTTGACTACTTGAATTGACTCACAAGGCCACCATTTCATATGTACATGGACTAAAGAAACATGTTCGCTATTAAACATGCAAACAATGTGGGCTTCAGGGTTCTCAGACTACTATGGATAAACATCATTGTATAAATGAGGCCTATGGATTAGACAGACAGAGAGAATGAATGTGTTTGTGAATGTGTCTTTGTTTGTGTTTGACTTTTTGCATAGTTCAAACGTAACCGCATCCAAAGTTCAATGTAACCAGACTGAACCAGATGAGAAGTTGAGCTTTTTAGAGACCATCAGTAGTGAGGGATAATAAATCAGAAGGTACCTTAACATAGTCATGTAAAATCAATTTTAGTTAGAAGTATATGTTAAAGGTATGTCAATACAGATAAGAGGAGAATATGTTGACGCAAAAAAAGTGTTATTGTTTACACAGGCTGAAAAGGTGACTGATTTATGCACAATAAATGTGATCCAAGTTAATTTTGGTTATTCTCTGACATAATGATTCCATTTGTATGTCCATTTTCCTTTTTCTTTTTTTTTTCTCTCCTCTGAGTGAGTTAGGCAACAACTAGCAAGCTCTACCGTGATGGCTACTGAGAGTAAAGTCTATTTAATTTAATCTTTAACTTTACCTCGTGTATTTTGTTGTTCCTAGGGCTGAATCTGTGTGGTTATTATGTGTTCTCTTTCATGATTTCACTCGGCAACAAAGCACATTTCCCTTCAGGGACTGTAAAGGTGAAAGCGATATAGCGATAAGCGATAAGCATTTACATTCAGCTTAAAAATTAGTTAATTAAGAAAGGCCTGGAGGTATTTGGTACTCAAAGTAAGCATTTTAGGGCATTTTAGTCAAGGTAAAAAACACTTACCCTTTTGTCCATTAGATGTCAGTGAAGACCAACACAAACTGTGGGAGGTTTGTACTCTGTGGCAGTGCATAAGAGAATTCTGTCATACTTGGTAATATGTTACATTAATAACAGGAGGAAAGAAAACAGTGTAACATCTTAAATGACAACAGAAAAGTATTGTTAAATTGCAATGTCCAGCTCAGCAGAAAAAGTTTCATCAGAGCTTCTATCATTCTCACAGGAATCGGTCACTTTACTAACTACTGTTCACTTAAAGCTTTAAGCAGGAAAAAATGAGGTATATTTAAGAACCTTATGTTTTAGTAACTTGTTGAGAAAGGTTGTGACACTCAAACAATAACTGATTTGTACCAGGAACCAGCCTGGACTGTTGACACAATGCAGGTTGAGTCCATGGATTCATGCTTCTAATGCCAAAGTCTGACTCTGCCACCTATGCCACAGCAGAAATCCAGATTCATCAGACCATGCTTCAGCTGTCCAGTTCTGGTGAACCTGTGCCTCCTGCAGCCTCTGATTTCTGTTCACGTTCTTAACATGGTGATCTGCTGTTGTAGCCTCAAAGGTTAGGTGTGCTGTGACCCCACAGCAATAAGGAAACCTGAGTTTTTTTGTTTTTTTTTTGCTCCCTTCTTTTGTAAAGAATAGTTATCTGAGTTGCTGTAGTCTTTCTGTCAGCTCTAACCTCTCTGACCTCTCTCTGACATCACCAAGGTGTTTCTGTCTGCAGAACTGCTGCTTACTGGATGTGTTTTTGTTTTGTTTTGTTAACCTCAGCATTCAGAGTTAAAACTCCAGAGACTGACATGCATGAAAGTCCAAAGAGTTAAGCAGTGTTAGTCTGGCAACCACATGACAGGATCACATTCGTCCTGTATTCAGGGCATTTGCCAAAACTCTCACTGAAAGGTGACACAAATGATGATGAAATATCCTGCAAAACACCAGATATATTAGAATCGTATTGTATAATAAAAGATAGTTTTCATACTTATTTACCCCCCCAAAAAGCCAAACTGCAAACCAAGGATGAGGTTTAAGATGTGCACTGGTTTTACATTTTCTGCATGACGAGCGCCGTAATGATGATAATAGTCCATTGTGACCATCACTTATAAATATTCATGATGCCTTTCATGTGGAGAGGGTTTGTTTTGTTTTGTATGCCACTCCAAAATTAGCAACTTCCCCTGGTACAGAAGTGTGTCTTTTACCAACAGGTTCTGCTAATGGGAAAAGACATGGAGAATGTTTTACTGCATACTTGCTGTCATTGGGAAAAGAATTTAGTGTCAGTATGATGTAGGAAATATAAAAAGAGTTTGATCGCTGGGGGAAAATAGAGTAATTGCACTTCACTTGAACCTGAGTGCAGATTAGTTGTCACTGGAGTGAAAAAAATCTTCTTTGTGCATGAAATATTCATCAGAAATTTTCCATACCACATCTCACAGCTCTTCCAGGTTTCCTTATTCCCACGAGAGATGATAGTAGGTGGAGTACATCAAGTGTGTGATCAGGTTGTATGTAAAATGTATTTATTTATTGATTTTACTGTTTGGGCTGCAGGTGTGACTCACTTGTAAATTGCTTGGAGTAAAAGCTTCTGCCAAATGACTAAATGTTGAATAGAGCTCTGCTCTTAAAAAAAAAACTGGTTCAGTCTGTATGTTGGCTCTGTTTCATCTATATGCATGCATGTGTGTGTGTGTGTGTGTGTGTGTGTGTGTGTGCTGCTCTGTCATCCCATCTGTCCATCCATCCTCTTAATCCCCTTTTGCATGAATCCC
The DNA here is from genome assembly GCF_900963305.1 of Echeneis naucrates. Lineage (NCBI taxonomy): Eukaryota > Metazoa > Chordata > Actinopteri > Carangiformes > Echeneidae > Echeneis > Echeneis naucrates. The sequence continues at coordinate 10,677,008 of NC_042520.1, forward strand.
TCACAGGGTTTGGCACCCTGTGATACTGACTGATCTCAGTGTGACTGCTCTGCACCCCCATCCATCTTTAAAGACCTTGTGCCGGATGATTTGGCAAGGACAAATACAATGAGCTCAAAATCATTACGGCCCATACTCATTACAAGATACTGTGCAAGTTCTTGAAAGTGAAAATAAGACTCAATTCCCTATTTTAGGCCAATTTGAGACAAATTTTGTGCCCATCTTCATTACGATCATACGGAGCAACAGAGAGCAGACCCGTGCCCCCGGCTCCATCCCTTCTTCCACATGGGAGCTGATTTACTTTGAAATGGACACCAGGAAACAACAGGCAGAGCATGGGAAAGCCTCCCAGCTCACAAGCAAATTCATTAGAAGTGCTGTGTGTCTTTGCACAGCTTTGACCCATGTGTTTTATGTCAGGATGAAGGGGTTTTCATTTTACTTGTTACTGCTGCTGGTCAAAGGGGTTACGGCTGGAGATATTATCTCTCAGGACATTCACAGCCAGTCTGTCGAAGGACAGTTTGACTTCTTGCACTAGAGGTGGTTAAATTTCTGTAGAAAAAAGGAGGATTTCACAAGATCTTCACTGTGTACCTTAGTGCCAGGAAAATTTCAAAGGGCAGATTTTGACTTTCACAAACTCGTGTGAAGACAAAATGAGCAATCAAAAAGAAGATAAGTTTGGAAGATCCCAATTTATTTGGCTAACCTATTTAACTGACATTTTTCCCCAAAGCAAAGCGTGTGATTGTGTCCACCAGTCATCAACTGGCAGTGGAGTTATGTTGGGATGAGACATTTCTCCATCTTTCATTAACTTTTGAATGGTAAATAAAATTTCTCTGCAAGTCTGCTGTATTGTGCAGGTGATATCTAAAATATGACAGCATGGAAGCCAATTTAAAAGTCTTGTCAAAGTGTGGTGGCCTGCAGGCAGATACCTTTAAACCGTTACCTTTACACATAAACAACACAAAAAGCTCAGAAATTTGAAGAGGAAATGCCCTGTCTTTACCTTGTTTTGATAATTAAAGTTTAAAATTTGTCAACATAGCCCTGTGTAAATATTGCTCTAATCTTCAAATTCCATATGAACATTTGATAATCCATTAATTTGTAGAATATTTTGTAATCATTATACTGGCGCGAAATGCAGACTTTTCAGAAGCTTTCAGATTTACATCCATACATTTTTTTTACAGTGTGGCACAAGATTTCTTAAAAAAAAATAAATAAATCAAAAGGCACAAGTATTTTCATTTTGTATTTTCTATTATATCTTATTAGAATATTTTGATAAAACTGAATTAATGTCACATCAATCTGTTGATTGTAATCTAATCTAATTAAAATATGACGCATTAGAGTAGCCAAAAATGGTTCATAGTAATAATAATAACATGGAATTTGACATTAACATTTTATACTGTGTGAAAATAACATTCAAACATTTAACTCACTGAACTCATACTGGTTCCAGGACAGCAGGTGGCAGCATGCTCTTTGGTGCTGCCTCTGCATGCAGACTTTCCAGAGACCAGATTTTATTTAGTGCCTCTGATAAATGTATTCTCACCTATGCAGGCTGTCTGACAGAAACCTTTTCGGGGCTGTGAGCTCTCTGTTACTCACTCCCCTCCTTGGCCGCTATCTTGCTGCGACCACCATCTGCTTTGTCTTTAGAGACCAGTGAACCACTTTTTCTTTGAATTTACATCTCTGAAATCAACTTATTCGTTTGCTTCGGCTCAACAGTCTCATTCCAATATTGAATTCCTGGCGTGCCTCAGATTATTTACTATAGGAGCCAAATTCATTACATGTGAGTCATTGTCATCACTCTGAGGGCCAGTATGAGGTCTAGATGTACATACAAGGTGCAATTTGAGCACAAACTGAGGAAATATGGAGAGTACATGTAAGAAAAAACAAACAATATCAGAAAAAAAGGCAGAAGAATGACTGCTAGTCTGGAAACTAATTAAAATAGATACTGAGTCCTATTGTGTTAATAGCATCCTATTACTCACAGTCAAATATTTTAAGTTTTGTCCAATTCCCCATCTTATTAGTTCTTTCTTCAGCTCTTTTATTTAGTACATGAGAAAAAAAATGTGGTATTTTTGGCCAGCGGTGCCTGAAGGCAGCTGGTGCCCAAAGCAACATCTAATAATCAAATCAGTGAATTAGAGAAAAATGTGTTATTTAAGCACATCATGAATCACATCATGAATTTACTAGGTTTACTAGGCCCTGTACTGTGCAGCACCTCCCTGACAGCCCATTTACAGGCAGAATTTAGCACTTTGTCAGTGCTCTGCAGTTTATATTGTTTAACAGCGTAGGATGCTCAGCATGAACTCTGACCTTTAGGGAGCAAAAGTCCCCAGAGAAAACTAGAATGACCTTTGTGTGTCGCCTTTCAATAAAACATATGAGACTGAGCACAGAAGTGGTCACGGCATGAGCACAAACCACATTCAGATGAACCAGAGGGGAGAGGGGCTGACTTTTATCACCCCCTATCTAATATTACCTGTCTGCCATGCTTAACCCTTTTAGGCCACCTATCTTTTGGACAGATTGTTAATTTGTTGTTGTCCTTGAACCTGAATGCTTTAAATTTCAACATGTCTTAAACACCAGCTGCATCCGCACGCACACAAAACTCAAATTCTGGATTGGTAGAAAACGGCTTTAGGACTTGGAAATTTCTGTAATAGGCCAGGGCCACTGGGGCAAAAGTAATTACACAATCTGTTTAGGTGTCATCAGACCATAATATCGGTGGTCACTCAAACATGAAGGAGACCTTCAGGTGCTTATTTGTGTGTGTGCGTGTGTGCGCGCCTGTCTGCTGTCAAGGTGTGGAAATGAAAGTAATAAGAGGCGCTGTTCTAACTTATCGATTTCAGATGCCCTTGCAAACAATCAGAGCCAATAATGAATCTGTATGGGAGAAAATGATGATGGAGAGGATAAATAATGAGAATTTTGTAAAAAGTTTTCTTGTGAAAAAAAAAAACAATCCTACATTTGGAAAATATTTGAACAAAAGAAAATTACTAACATGAAGCTGAATCTGTTTGCATGAGAATGATGAAATGAATGAAACATACAGGTCTCTTTCAATGTAGCTATCAATCGTCAACATCAATAGCTACGTCACTGAATTGTACATGAAATATATGACATAATTTGTGTCAGGAACAAGGAGTTTGACACACATCCAAAAAGTGATTTTACTGAGGGTTAGGGTTAGGGTTAAAGTACTTATGTAAGCGTGTGCATCAGGAAGTAAGAGAAGGAATGAGTGGACTACATAGTATTTTTGTGGATCATATGCCAAGTAAACATAGCACATAATCTTCACTCAAGCTCAGAAAGTTGCAGATCTTAGAAATGTCAGATTTGATTGATTTCCCACCTTTGAACTGGCCCTGGACCACAAGCAATCTCTTCTTTTATGTGAAAATCATTTTTTAGTGCATGTCCGTGTGTGTGTGTGTGTGTGTGTGTGTGAAGTCTTTCATGATTTATTACAATGCAAGTTTTTCAATCACATTTCCTCCCATCAGGCTTATGAAATGTTGTTTTTTATGGCAATATATAGCTGTTGAGAAACTTGCGTCCCAGTAAACTTTAGCTGTTGCCGACTCACTCAGTGGCGCTGACTTCACTGCTCTCATCGATTCAAACTTCACAGTTATTACGAAATATGAATACTGGTTTGAAAAATTAAATAATTGCTCTTTGCTTTGTTCCATGACACACATTCACAAACACATTTTAAGAGCTGTCACCATTATTTTAAGGGAAATAGACAGCATGGTAGGTATTTGCACAGCAACAGAAGGGACTAAAAGCTAGAGATCACCCTTTAATCCTATCATAATAGAAACTGAAAATATCTGGATGTGACAAAGGAAAGACCTTTTCGTGGCTCAGCCATCGGAGTATGACACCTCATCAAAGTTGGAGTAGAGAGCACGTTTTGGGTCAGAATTTCCATACCATTGACCATTAAACTGAAAGAGGAGTCATAGTTTAGCTGTCAGAACAGATGCTAAAGTAGAATTTATGCCTGCCATTGCGAACTACTCGAGCAAAGTAATCTTGTTTTTCGGCAAACTAGTTCAACAGCACTGGTTCAACAGTTCTGAAATCTGTGTTATTTCTACGTATCCTTTTTATGATTCATTCCAGATTTAAAAAGAAAAACCAGGACATGTAGGTCTGACATTTAAAGCCTGCTGCAGATTTCCTAGGCCTGGAAGGCAGCTGCCTCTCCCGCTTCTCCTCACTAACAGCAAAATGCAGAGCTCTTGCTCATGCTGAAACTGACACCTGCAGACTCAGGCTGGGGATAACAGTGCAGTGAATCAGAGTAAAGACATAGCTCTGAGCCTGCATAATAGCATAAATCAGACACCCCGGGTAATTATTTTCATTTCGCCATCAGCTCAGGGATCAGTACCCTTGAGGCACTTTCCTGTCTGTTGGCCCTAAACCTCAAACATCCTTAACATCCAGCATACTTCTAACCCTGACAGTTAAAGCATCTAATTACATTGAAGCATAGACATTGGCATCCCAAGGTTGACTTGGAGAACTGTTTTTTTTTTTTTTTTTGTTGCTTTGTTTTTTTGTAAAATAGAAAATTTTGCAGGGAAAGAGAGAAAGATAAGACTGAAAGCGCAAGAGAAAAACAAGTGGAAATAAAAGATGGAAAATTAAGAAACAGGAAAAGAAGGTAAACATACTCATGTCAGAAGAAATCATGGGAAAAATCCTCCAATGGGACATGACTCCATTACTCCTGTTTCAATAAATCAATAATTTGGTTTAAATGGGACAGAAGCTGGTAATCTCCAAACATCTTGCAAAGTTTAAGAGAACAGCTGCACCTTACACTGTGTGGAAACAGTACTTGCATGCATGTGGGTACTCTCAGGAGTACCTGTGTTTGTCTTTATGTGGGATTGTGTACCTGTGTGTGATGAGTTCATCTTTCCAAAAGAGTGTGGTTTAACATTTGTGTATTTTTGGGGATGCACCACCTACAAAGCCCTTCAGGGGATTTGACCAAGCTCAAAGAAATGTGGATAAAGAGATAGATCAATACAAAGTCAGTTTAGTCTGTTAGGGATACTCTTGTGTGTCTGGATTAGCAGCCTTCCACAAAACAGAATTCTACTAAACAAGTTGGACAGCAGAAAGCTCTCCTCTAAGTGTTGTTTTGTCTTGTAATGAGGTTGTTTTACAAGCCCCCACAGCCGCTGCCCATGTGATCAAATTATTCTCTGGTTCAAAGATATGGATTGTATCTAAAGGACAATGCTGCACAGACCTGCTTGGATTAGTTTGGCCTCACACTGAAATAAGCCTTTACTGGAAAGTATCATAAAATGCTCTTATTGATGTTCCCCACAACATTACATCCAAAGTCTTAAATCAAACAGCTATTTTGTCTCCAGAAACAAATTAGAGGTATAGACCTGTTGCTGTGGATCAACACATCTTATTTGTCTCCTTGGGATTTCTCTCCCATGCACATGGCACATGGTCTCTGCTTATAGCCCTGTGGTAGTCACACACACAGTCTACTTGGCTGGTTTCAAATTGGGAACATTTGAGCAAACTAAAAACAACATTATGAGGGAGGGAAGTGAAGCAAACACCATGACCTTTAAAACCTTTTTCTTTTGATAATACAGAGTAAACATAAGTCATCTTGCATATACAAACATCCATTCATATGCAGAATGGGTCAAGGTGGACACAGTTGAAGATATATATTAAAAAAAAAATGGAATAGCCTTTGAAAACAAATTCAAAACAGAGTTTTTTTAAGCTTTGTATTGTTATTTATCTATTTCTTTCTTTTTTTTTTTGTTTTTGAATTGCAATTTTTCAATTATTTTTCATTTAAGCCTCAGTTTTCATGAAGCCACATTTATGGACATGTCCTTCTAGAAATCATACTTACATATGCCATGGCTTCACAACAATATTTTGGAGATGTAATTTCCCCATACATTAATATTGCTTTTGTTACAAAACAGCTAAACAGAGCTGTCATTTTACTCTGAAAATCTTTGCCTTCTGAATCACACTATAACACCACAGGCACAGTGGAGATGATGACACAAAGACATGCTGTACATCCGTGGAAACATTCTCCATGAGGATGTTTTTTTAAATTAATCTTTTACCTTCCTTTCCCTACCTCGCTTACATATTCGAGTTGCTGCTGACATTTGTAACCATGGCATTCTGTGCAATCTCCTTTTGTGGCACACTTTTTGATATTATGCCATAACATGTCCTGCACCGCATTAATCATTAGCTCATTGGTGATGCTCAATGCATCCTCTGGCCTCTGGCAGCTTCCATGCTCTGACAGTGGTGGTTAATATCAGGCTCTTCCAAGCTGAGACAAGCTGGTCAGAGCCAAGAAGGAGTGAGGATAGGCCTAAGGGACATAAACTAGGTTTTAGGTGGTTTCTGGAGAAAATAAGTGAGAAATGATTTCATCAACTGTACATATGACATTGGAAAGTGCAGTGAAGTGAAGTATCTGCAGCTCAGGACGAGGCACGATAATTAATGACTGCTTGAATGCATGACAAAGAAAGCTTGTTAAAATTAATGTAAATATTTTCTTCTGCATCAAACAAGAGAAACAATGTTATCCCAGATCTTAATTCAAGCTTGCAGATGTCCACAGATTATTTCAATAAATCATTATTTGAAACTTTTGGAGCAAAGTAAACATTAATGCTGCAGGCAAATGTTGCGTGGAGTGTGTTTACCAGACTCATTTATCAGTTGCATAATTTTCTATTCTGTCTATACATGGGCTAAAGACAAAGATTTGGGGCCAAGTGTGTTTCATTTTTCAGATGCAAATAATAAAACAAGTTAAGTTCAACTTTAACTTAAAAAGTTGCCTATAATATGATGAATATTTATATTGTAAAGTTTTAAAGTTTTGGCGTTATAATTTAGGTGTGGCTACAATTCTGATTTTTAAATGAGCCCAACCAAAGTCCATTGTGGTAGTTTTGGCTCAACAAACCACAAAAATGAACAAATAAATCCTTCACCTACAAGTCCAGTCAATAGTACTGCCTCATCCTTCTGTCAAAGACACCGACTTCAGAGCTAGCCATAACACAGTAATCTCAGTTTTTAGCCAAATAGACAGACATATCAACACTGTGGGAGTGTTGCATGGTTCCTGCTGTGCCAAGTATTCATTCAGATGCTGCACTTTAAGCAGATATGTCTGCAGTTTAAAGAGTTACCTGTTTATTCAGGCAGAGGGAGTACATAGTTACCTTTGCTCCCTGTCTCACCTGTATCATTGGCTCTGGAGACTCCCAACAGGTGAAAAAAAATTTTTCCTTATTCTGAAAGAATGTGTAAGATGATGCACAAAAATGCAAAGATTGGAAGATGAAAATAAAAGTTTTGATTTACTGAGGAAAATAGGTGTTTTTTTTTTTATCTGTTTTTTAAACTTTGAATTGATAAAGAATTCATGATAAGAAGATCTCCTCACATGAAGATTGGCTGAGATCTCAGATATTTTGGCTACAAGAAAAAAACAAAAACAAACAAAACCCTTAAGGTCTAGATCAGAAGTTATCAGAAAAGTAACCTGACCAGACCTTATCATCAAACTCAATAGAATGACTGCCTCATTATAAAATTGGCTTGAAGTCTCCACCATTGCATGCAGTGTATTCTGGGATGAAACAGGGGTAGCAAGAACACTTCCAGGTATTTGATCTGTACTTGGCTACATGTGCACTTCTGTCATGAACTGGCTCAGAGTTCATACAAAGGAGGAAGAACACACAGGCTTAAAAATCAAACGATAACATTGAATTATCAAAGTATTTATCCGATTAAATAAAAACATGGCATGCTCAGTCATGGATAAGGGAAAATATTGAGTGCCAAAAAGATGAAACAAGGGGATCTGGATGAAGGATGAGAGGTGAGCCAGTTCTGGCTGAACAACTTTGAATAGCAACATTACTTGGGTGGTGGCTGCTGTTGTCTCACAAATCTTGAAGAGCACAACTAACAGGAAGAATGCAAATGGAGAAAGGCCATTGGCCATTGTTCTCATTCCGTGATGGCTGTTCCCTTTAGCATACAGGCCCGTAGTGTGTGTATTTGTTTCAACGGAAAGGCAAATTAAACATCCATTCCTTAGTTACTTAATTTGTCATTGAGTGCGTAGTGGCCATGAGACAAGTGAATGAGAGACACAGACTCAGAAGACGCTATTTTATGAGTTGTGAACAAATCAGCCACTCCTACGCAGAGAATATGTGGCAGAATGAATCTGAGCCTGTGGCATGCATGTGCGGAGCAGGGAAAAAAGAACACACCCACTGAGATGACTTGTTACTCCCGAGTCAGACAAAAAATTAGTTCAAAATGAACAACACATCACTAATGGCTGCTGGTGTCGCTAACTTCACGTTCCTCAGAATAGACTCACAGATCATTTGACTTTTCAGCGGGTGTGTCGCTGAGTGGGGAGAACCTGTTGGAACTGTGAACTGGTTGGTGGTGAACCAGGCTGCTGCCTACGACTCGTCTTGGACGGTCACCTGGCCACCCTGACTAGATCTCAGCTGCTCGGGAGCTGCTCTTGGTCAGCCAGCAACGGCTACAGGGGGACAGCTAGCTACACTAGCATAAGCTGGGCTAGCTAAGGTGCAGAGCCACAACTCTAACTTGCTAATTTTCGCCTCTATTTCTGACATCACCTTGCATCTATGACAAGAAGTACTCATAAAAGGAGGCAGAGGAGGAACTAGACATTTAGTACACAGGACAGAAGAGGAGAGGGAGAAGTAGAAGGAAGAAAGAGGGGAGAAAGAGAGCTAGAGGGCATTGCTAATCATTTAATTAGATTAGCAAAGCTACAGAAACGTCAGAACAATTTAGGGAAAGGAAAAAGAAATTGAATTCTTAGCGAAGTATAAGTTTTATAACAGTTAACTGTCTATTAATCAAGGTGAATAGCAGAGACAGCAACACAAGGTAACACACAGCACAACCACCAGTGACTGGGGGCCTCATTTATAAACCTGTGGGTAGGATCGTTACTAAAAGTGTAAGTGCACCCAAAAGCCAACATTTGCGTACGCCAGAAAATATTCTGATTTCTAAAGCAAACGTTCCTTTATAAATCATAGACTGACTACAAGTGTGAGCAGCTGCATTGGCTTCGTGTCACACCCTGTACATGCCCATTTTTAACCATAAATGGTCAATGCAAAGCACCTCATGAATGCGGCCTGCATATAAGATTAGATTCAGATACAAGTATTATGTCTTGTTGGAAACAATGGTGGATGCAGCAGGAAAAGGTAAAAAAGACTTCTTTTTGAGGTTGAAGTGGAGACACTTGTCTGTGAGGTGGAGACCCGCAAAACCATCCTGTTTGGTGGCCGCAGCATCAGAATCACAAACCAAAGGAAGCAAATTGAGTGGCAAAAGGTTGCTGCAGTTGCAGACATCGTCAGAAGGACGGAGTGCACGGTGCCTGCCCTCCGACGCATCCAAAGCGCCATTGGCACTTCAGGAGGCTGATGGCACGGTCCAACACTGACCGCGCATGGGCATGGACCTCATTGAAGATGGTTTCCTATGCGCGTTGCGCATTTAAAAATGGAGTGACGACCTTCGTCTGCACCGGGATAGTGTGGTTCCGGTGTGTTGCCCTCTCTAATGCTGGACCCAGTTCAGTACATAGAACATAGCTCTAGGGAATCTAAAACGGCTCATAAGACACTCATCATCATGGGCCAATAAGTCCTTATGGTCCCTGAAGACCTTCTCCATCCTTATTCTGCCATTGGCATAGTCCTCCAGCCCTGCCATGGTGCAGTATTACACCATGGCAGGGCTCACCGCTGTATATATAGGTTTACAATAATCAGACTGATTGATAACACCATACAGTTTGTGCTAACCACAAAAAGTATTCTTTAGACTGATTTGTGTGAACATTACCCTTTTCTTTACATCTGGTTTGTTATGAAAAGCATCAAGTAGAGCAGAAGAACTGAGAACAGGAACGCATGTACTATAATGATTGTTAATGGCTTTGTTTTCCACACTCAGGATTTCATTAGCATTTGATTATGTGTTCACAGTATCACAGGAAAATATTATTTACACGTTAGGCAGATACTTTATTCCACGCAACCGCCATCCTGTCCTCGTCCTGCACTTTGGGAGTGGACAATAAGATGGAGAGACAGTGGTGATTAAATATAGAGAAGGGATCCTGATTTAGAATTTTCTGTTAGATTCTATGGAGATGTTTCCGAAACAATTACTCAGTCCAATGCAAAATAGCAAGGTTGAATTAAATCATTCTGATGACATGGCTCTATGCCACCGTGCTGCACAGGTCACCACGTACATTTACATCAAGTCAGCAATTAACCTAGACATGTTCAAGTACCCCTACTGGGAATCGAACCACGTCCTTAGTGCAGGGCGTTGACCACTACGCCACTGTGCTGCAGGTTCAGGTGCCCCCACTGAGAATTGAACCGCGCCCCCTATGCTCAAGTCACCACATACATTCATTTATTTATTCATGGGTAGGGGAGTGTGCGTTATTAGTGACCCCCCTCTGACCCCCCTTTCTCGACAAGTAAAAAAAAAAAAAAGTGTTTATGTAAAATACCGGCCAGCTCCGTGTTTATAATGAATTCCGGTTTTTCATGATTACAGTTTTTTTTTTTTTTAGGGGGGCAGCACTGCGGCATAGTGGTTAGCGCTGTTGCCCCACAACAAGAAGGTCTGGGTCCTTTCTGTGCGGAGTTTGCATGTTCTCTCCGTGTCTGCGTGGGTTTCCTCCCACCGTCCAAAGACATGCATGTATAGGTTAACTGGAGACTCTCTGTATTTCTCTGCGTGTTGGCCCTGTGATGGACTGGCGACCTGTCCAGGGTGTACCTCGCTCCTCGCCTGATTTGAGCTGGCATTGGCTCCGGCAGCCCTGTGACCCGGATACGGATAAAAGTGGATGAAGAGAGGATAGGAGAGGAGAGGATGATGAGAGAGTGCGTTTTTATAGGGCCCTATTTACCGAATATCTGGGAAGACTGAGCTTGACATGAGCTTCACAGTGTGCAAAGTTTGCAAAATGAGGATTAAGCACTTCAGGAACCCATGTTTAACTGCACTATTTTATTTTCATAAGGAAACGCTTTTATTTTTGTTATTTAAGCAATATGTGATATTGCTTTTATGCAACAGTTCCATCTAAGCATGGATAAATGTTTAAAACATAATAAATGTGAAAAAGTCTCCATTTGCCATGCTGTCTTACAAAGCAGACTGGAGTCTAGATTGAAGCAGAAATCAATATGAATCAAATCGTTTTGAATCAAAAATTGATTTTGACTCGAATCATAGCCCCAAAAATCGTAATTGAATGGAAGACTCGAGAGTAGACCCCCCCCACCCCACTTTTTACTATTTCAGTTTATCTTAAGTGACTGCTGTTTAGCTCTGAATCTCTGTAATTATTTAACTCCTATTAGAAGCCACAATGCTGTGAGCATTAATTACCCCTCTTCTTTCTGAAAAATTAAAATGCAATATGGTTTTAATGATTAGGAATAGGAAAAGTTTTCAGACATGAAGGAAGTTTTTTCTGTTGACTGATGTGAAAAAAGAAGAAGAAGGAAAAAAAAAAAACAAGACTCATTTCATAGTTATTTTGTAAATGATATCAAACTGAGCTGAAAATGAAAACCCACCACTGATGATAGTAATTTCTTCAACACATGTTCTGGAAGCTTCTCTTGATATTTCTGCTCTTTTCAGCTTTCATGCATGATCCTTCTATATCTATATGAAATTTGTATCCTTAGGGACTTGCCTTTAACCCGACCGGCCTCTTTAAATAGCATTTGCATCCTGTGGGGATTGACTGATGTGCACAATCTAGAAAGCTTCATGGAAACTGTGTTTCATTCAGCTACAGTACATCTACAGAAGCTACTTGGAAAAATATACAGTTTGCATTATTCATTGTGTATAGGCAAATAAGCAGGCTCTGCATTATATGACTGTCACTTTTACTCAAGGAATGCATACATGAAAGTGGCACAGAAGGTTGTGCACCTGAATGAACTTCATGATCATGAGCACAAATTCATGAGCACAAATTATATATATATATATATATATATATATATATATATATATATATATATAAATAAATAAACATATTTAGCTTTTACCAGGAGACTTTGTTGATCTCTCCCTTCACAGAAAATGTGGAGGAGTAACGTACATAGTCTTACAAGAGAATGAGCTATATTTTACATACAGTACAGATGATAAACTAGTCTGCTTCATATAGAAAATTGTTTTTTTCTTTCTGGCTAAGGTTTAACGTAAGCTTGCTGATTAGGTCACCTCCTCACCCCGTGGATGTGGTTGCAAGAGTGAAAGACAGGATATTCAGTACTGGTTCAAAGCCAAATGAACCATATGTGACCCGATGGCCTTTTTTCCATGCCAGGTGCACATTACACAATGATATTGTGTCATCATTGTAGTACTTTTGTGGAGCAGGAGCAGTTAGAAAAGCTGTCCACAAATCACCATGTACTGCGCTGAGAAATCCATAGAGTTCTATTTCAGTCAAAGTCAGTTGAGGGAGAAGGCAGCAGGCAGGAAGGATGCTGAAGTCCAGGTTCATTATGATCAAAAATGGGAGGCTTTGCTATTTATGGGTTATCAAAGGTAGAAGAGAGAAGGTATCGATGTGAAACTGTGTGGAGCAGTGCAGCCTGAGGATAACATCGACTCCTCTCTCAGGGATCTTGCTGTGCTTGTCTTGGAATAGAGAGGGATAAAAACTCAAAACTATATGTTGTGAAGGAGGCACATTCAGTTAATCACATTCTAACACAATGTTGTGCACACCAGCAGACAGTAGCTGTGTTTCAAGACAAGGTCCACATCTTTTAAAGGCTGTCTTTGAAGACAGGTCGTATAACAATGGTGCAACATGGCCGAGAAACTAGCATCTTTGTCTGACCAATGAAAGAGCCACCTATGGACTAACATGTTGCACTTTCTAACTGTGATCAATTCTCAATTTAAAAACGGAGGATTCTGTGAAGAGAGAATATGAATGTTATTTTTCACAGAAGCATGGAGGCAAGACAGAACGCAGCCAGCTTCTGTTTTTTTGTGCGACGCTTCCGGTCCAAGTTTACCTAGAGGGGGAGTGTTTTGAACATCGGCCGCGATATGATTTGCATCCTCCGCCGAAAGACGATAAATCCCTTTGCCTGTGGTTCATCCACGAGGATGCTGAGTAAAAATTGCAATCTACATTTAGGCAAAAACGTCATGTTGAATGAGCTTGCTTTATTCTGAACAGTTCATGTTTGTCACCTCTATGTTTCATTAAATCTTCTATTTTTGTGATTATATTTCAGGAACTGAATGGCATCAAAAGATTTTCAGACTATATAATTACACCTACAACTTGATGTTAAATAAAAATGTCTTCTCATTTTCAAGTGTCAATTGAATTTTTATTTCATACGTGACTGCATGAAATGACCTGTCCCGCGGCACAAGAACAACCGGCCATTTTGATCGTGCCCAGAGTGGAGGTCAGCTTTGCTTTGACTGGGCAATACATCAGCTTTGTACTGTACACAACTTTGTACTGTAGTTGCGCATAGTAGACCCATCCACACCAAGAGACAACACAAAATAATTCAAATGTCCTCATATCGTATTTCAGGCTACTTCTTCATGTCGTCCTTCCAGTCGGTAAGTGTCTGAGGATGTGGTACCAGCCTCCCATCTTTGTTTTTTAAGGTTTCTTTACAGTGTACCCACAATATTGTTGACCGACATTAGCTTGCACCATTCTGATAAGGGAAGTCCGACACACAAAGTGCGCCACAAAAACACGGAAGTTTGTCACTATTTACTTCCGTGTTTGAAAATAAGGTGAATAGAAGTATAAAACTTTCAATGGGAACATAGACCAAGTATAAAATTGTTCACAGGCTCCACAGCTGTCAAGAGAAGCCGATTGCTCTTGATCTGATGGCCATCAACAGATGACTTTACTGGTTGCAAATAGAAGTCTATGAGAAAACAGCTCAACTTCTCAGTTCATTTATTACCCCAGTGAGTGTTTTAAACAAGTTTGTTGTCTCAATCACTTTTTGTTAGGTTTTAGTTATCCCAAAATATGGCTTCTTCTGGTTCACACACACACACACACACACACAAGGGCAACGGTCATATTGCAAACTCAGGGCTTCAAAAGAGCAGCTTACTAAGTGGCAAAGCATGGTGGGTTGCCACTTGGTTTGAGTACAAGTTAGTTAATAATACAAATTTAAAAAGACCAAGGCACTCCCAACATGGTTATTTGATATTTTAGCTTCTTTTAATCAGTGGCATAAAGCAACACTTCCTTGGGTGACAAAAAGTAACAATCAACCATTTGTAATTCCATTAGTCCCCATTTGTTTATCTTGTATTTGAAGGTCACACTTAGAACCTACATCTTATACAAACCCCATGATAACACCAATAAATGTGGTAGGACCATTTTCCTTTTTTGTATTTTTGTTAAAGTGGACATTGTGGTTAATCATTTCAAGGGGATTCTGCATCTGACCAAGCTTTGTGTTTGCATCTCTGAGTTAATATGGTTGACAGGTCTTTGTCTCTCTTTTGCTTTATCTGTCATTATGGCTATTGTGGAGAAAATAGATCTGGCATGGAAGTTAACTCCCTTACTTTCAAAAAACAAAAACAAATGCAAAACCTATTTAAAATATACAAAGCAAATGAGATTTCAAATTGAGCGTGTTTCATTTTTGTCATGCAAGTTAATTTACACATTTCAGATGAAATTAGTTTTGCTGCTGTTGTTGATGATTTTCATCATGGTTTTCCTCTGTTTAAGGATTCCAAGTCTACAGATTAAAACAAAGGAATTGAGCGTTTAAAACCACTGCAACAGCTTGGTTGGCATCATAGATGAGATGTTGGGACAGAAGCGTCCCAATTACTTTTTCCACTGAGGACACATCAGGGTCAAGTGCAGCTATGGATGACCAAGAGAAGGAAGGGAAAACACAACCATGGAGAGGGACAAGATGGCAGGTTCATCACTCAACCTGAGATAAATTTAATATATGGATTAAAGGAAAGTGTAACTTTAATAAACTGTTTAATTCCCAGCTATTTACAAGACACAAAGATACATGGTCTCCACAGGTCCTTTAAATTCACTCTTTTGATAAAAACTGGTCACCACCTGCTCAGTGAGCCTGATGATGACAGTAAAAGGCGTGAATCTTGAGAATGCCATGGATTTAAGGCAACTGAGAAGAATACTTCCTGAAGTTGAGGATGTTAATTTAACTCATCTGAGGACAGCATAGGAATAAATGAAACATGGTGATGTGCAAGATGTCACCTCAAGTCTGACCAGAGGAGTCCCTGCACTGAGTCTTTAAAGAGTTTTGGGCCTTCCATGAGCCAGCACGAAACCTATTTAGAGCTCATAAGTAGAGGAATTTGCAGGAATCCTATTGGTCTGTTAACCAAAAGAAGTGAACATGATTTATAGTGGTTCAATAGTAGATCCCGCAAGACCATTCAAGGCCTTTTGCTATCACTGAAAGCCTCAAAATAATGTAATCGCATAAGGAAGCAACATCTCTCCTCGCAGCAGGATGGACATAGCTGTACCTGGGAGACCCGCCAGATGTCCTCTTGTAGGATTTACAGGAAAAGGCACTCTGATCTTCTGGGTCTACCCTCTCACCTCCTTCAGGTTGAGCAAACTCTAGAAAACTTCCGTACATCCACCTGCCAGCCCGAGGAGAAACAGCAGACTTTGAGTTGCATCCCAACCATGTTGTTCGCCAACTATACACAGCTTGCTGTGAGGCTACGTAACACAGGCCAGTTGATGGCCATAACTTAAGATCTTGTTTTTGTTGCTACTGGTGGGAACAAAGATTTCAAAATCTAAATTCTCAATGTAAGTAAGGGACAACGTTTCCAAAGGCAAAGGCTATAAACCACAAGGAGCTACATGTTTTAACATGTTTTATGCTGATGGCATCACTGTATGCCAGGAGTGTATGCCAGACAAGATATATGAAAATACATGAAGATACATGAGGGACAAGGACATCTTGAGCATATCCAATTAAGTTAAATGGTCAAATTAGAAGGTATCTGCAGGATAGATGACTTGCTAAATATCAAAGGCACAGACAGAAAATACAGGACAGCTTAAACTTAATTATAACAGGGGATCAGTTAGATGGAGAGGTTTTGGGGCATTTGTTGACAATTTAATGGCCAACCACACTGCAATATGTTGCTTGGAGTCATTATTATAAAAGTTGCTTTAACAGAACTTAACTCTGCATAAACCCTGTGATGTCTGTTCACATTGACTCTACAAGATTTTATTCTTCAGAGTTGTGAAAGTATCTGAGGTTTTGACACCATTTAGTGCTCTCTATAACCAATTTCAAAGTGTTTTTTCATTTTGTGTCAATGTGTTAGATGTATGGGAACATGTACACGAATTCTGACCAAATTTTATTTATAGCCATCAATTTGGACAGTAGACTGAAAGCTTAAACGTCTATAAGAAGGTGCTGAGAGAATTGTCTTAATCCGTTAACCTGTGAAATTGGCTCTAGGGACGATGAAGGGCTCCTGAGACACCCCAATGGCTTAACCAAAATCTCCTCTGGGTTGTTTAACCCAAATGAAAACATTCAACCTTAAGGACAGCTTGGACTAAAGCGAAGCAGCACACTGACTAAAATCCTGGGTTGCCATGATGTTATTAAGGTTTTAAGGAAAAGGATTGTCAAAAATGACGTGATACTGATACCCGAGTCTGATGATCCTCTCCAGACAATTCATATAAACCAGTTGAGCCCGTAAAAACACCAGCAAGGTGTACAAAATGTCTAGAAATTTATGTTATGATACCAAGAGGAAAACACAATAGATGAATGAAGATAGTAAGACGGGGAAAAAAGTAAACATGTACAAATAAAAATCTTTCCATTCTCACATCCCTATTCCTTTCCTTCTAGCATAATTTGGCTGCCTGGATTACCCACATTTGTATTTTTTGCTAAACAATTTTTGCTTTTAATGTTACAGGAGAAAGGTCTTTCAGAAGAGTAATGTGTTTACATAACACAAACGAGTCAAATTGCCTGGGGTTGTAGAAATGTTAATGTCCCCAAATTCCAGCAATAGCTGCTGATGTCACTAACCCACCCAGGACTGGCTTTCAAACAGTGGCAAGTAGTTATTAATAGGACCATTACCAGGGGAGAAAAAATAAATAAATAAAAAATAAATAAAATAAAATAAACATGAAATGTATTAGTTATTGTGTTCCCTTAATGATATGCTCTTGTGTTAAGGATAACTCTTCTCTACACTCCAATGCTAAGTTACTAATATAGATAAGCTGGTTAGCTGGACAAGCTAAAATAATTACCTTAGCATGTTTAAAACATTTATTTGTCTATATTTTTGATATTTATATTTATTTGTGTTTTGGTTTTGGAAGACCAAAAGAAGACACTACAAACTATCAAGCCAAGATTGAACCATCATTGTTTGAGGGAATAAAGGGAGTCATTGGACATGCAATGTTTTCCCCCAGTACTGTTCATCAAAATGTCACTGACAGTAACAGTATCTGTATGAAACTAACACTGTCGTCTCCCTGTCATCTCCCTAGGGAAAGATGGAAGGACGGAGATTTCAGTGGAGATCTCTCACAGGCACCTGAACGTATTGCTCTCTTGCAGCAGGACCATCAAGCCTCCAGGGCTCTTTCAGCTGCACTGGGCCGGTTGATTGATTCCACCCTAACAGATTAATCTAGATATTGACTGTGTGCGGTGTGAGTGTTGGCATGTCTCAGAGGGAGAGAGACAGTGTCTGATAGAGACAGAGCCAGTGGGCTTGGTGATCTACTGCTTTTATAAATCCTCATTTCCCAGGGTTCATAGCTCTCTCCCATCAACCCACAGGCAGGAAGCCAAGACTACACTCTCTTTTCCATGGTGGTTTAATTCATTCCCACTTAGGTAAGGTAAAGCTGCCTCTGTCTGCCTCAACAGGTCCAACGGCAACTTCACTTCACTTTGATCTGCATTTTTTGTTATTCTTATCTTTGATTTCTTGTGTGGATTGTGTTGTTGTTGTTGTTATGCCTTGTCTTTTCTTTTTTTTTTTCGCTTTTATGTGTCACCCTCAGCCAAAAAGAAAAGTCTTATGATGAAGAATTTCCTTAAAGTAAAGATTGAATAGACAAACATGAAGCCAAGGGAAGAGAACAACCTTATTACAAGACATGTGCAGCCACCCACATCCAAGCAGGCATAAATACAAAAACACAGGCAGGATTGGGTACATTTGCAGTCCTACATGCACTGTCAAACTGTCACATTTGACGTCAGATTAGCCTCTAATTCAGACAGATTTAAAATGTGTATGTGCATGTGTGTTTTTTTTTTTTAACACCTAAGCAGATGGCAATAAATGAGGCTTTTTGGGAAACCACTACTCTGCTTATGTAGCTGCAGCTGTAGCAGGTGTGTATTAGTCAAACAGGCCAGGGGCTTGATGCAGATTAGCAGTTCATTACATCCAGCTGTGCATTTTTAACTCTGACAGACCTGAACTTCACTGATACCTCTGTCACACACAGATGGTGTTTGACAGCTCATGACAAATTTGGCTGGATGTAATGAAGGGAGCAGTGTGACAGTGACGTGAATAGTAATAACAAAGAAGAAAACCCTTACTGCAATGGCTGCCCTCTGACTATATAGTTTTCTTTCACAAATAAGGAGTCATGTAAGCGAATAATAAAATATACAAACAAAAAAAAAGATATGGTTTGTATTGTGTTTTAGATGCTCTGTGCAACATATTACACTATTGATTAGTTTGGACAAAGTGCTTTGATGCTTAATGCCATGGAAAAGTGACATATTGTGTGTTGGGGAGGGCAGAGGTCTGGATGCTTTGAGACCTTCATGCACATCTATACTTTTTATAGAGGTGTCAAATCTGCTCCTTTGAATATTACACCAAATAGAAGCCTACATAATTTTACAGCACTGATGCCTGAGAACATACACCATTCGCACCAGAAGAAATAACAACATAAGTATTCTCCAAATGAAATAAAGTAAAAACTGCTTGAGTTCTAATCACACAAAAAAATGGTAGCAGGACATACTTCTACGTACTTGCAATGCACCCAGATGACCAGTGAATGGCATGAGGACCAGTGTATGGCAGCAATGCATTACAGTAATGTACAAGAGTTACAATATGAAATTCAGCTGTTACTTATCTCAATCTTGGGACAACAATTTGGCTTATTGTTAACTGTGCAAAAATTGTCCTGTTTACATTTTATAATTTATGGTTATAAAATGCAATTCTGTGGGGTTAGGTCTGGGAGAGCACATGAATCATTTTCAGATTAAAAGGTAAAAAAAGTAAATGTTCTGCAAAAACACACAACAGAAGTTACAGCTGTCTTGGATATGGGCAAACTGAGGTGAAAATGTTACAATTATCTATTGCCTGCTGGTGATAACAGCGCACATTAATCTTCACTGTCCTCTGGAGAGAGGAAGTTATCTGACCTTACAGTATTTCAAAGGTGGAATGAAGCAGTGTGGCCACATTTCTAATGTACTGTCCAAATTGAATATGAGAACACTCACAGTTAGTCTGCAGACTGTGATTTGAAGCTTTAAGTAAGTCATAACACAATCATGATTACTCGATAATACCAACGATGGTAACAATAATCAAAATGCTGACTGATGGAAAGCTGTTTATTTGGTAAAAGTCAGATAACAGTTGTGAAATGCTCCCCACCATGTAGACTTTTCATTAGGTGTAATTAGAGTTGTTGTATTCCGAATTAGAGGCTTTGGTGATAAATGACTTAACGAGCTACACAGGGAGTCCTCATTATTTTGCAATTAGAAATCTAATTATGGGTTGCTCCAATGGCTTTCTTCCTCTCTGGTTAACAGTGTGAGGCATGTGTCGGTGTCACATCTAAACACCAGCTAATCTGTCACAGATGGACAGGTAGAAAGGCCGCCAATCACAGCTCTGCTATTGAAATTTGTGGACTGAACTTGATGAAGCCATGCCATTAATACTGCAGTGACTAGAGGATGTTTCAAGAGCATGTTTTGTTAATTCTGTTTTCTGACCTCCAGCATTGTTGATTTTAAGACTTTGCCCAATACACTGAGGTGTGTAAAGGCACAGGTATTGCTTTGACAATCAAGATCTCTGGCTTCCAGTCTTCCTTGCACGCTCACCACAATACGAACCCAAACTGGATTTTTTTTGAACAGAAAAAACCCCAAACACAAAATACAATGTCTGATAGCTATCAGGGTAGTGCAGCTCTTGAAAAAGAGGCAATCCGATATGTATCTATACATGGGGTACGATACGATTCAGGGACGACAGTTTTACTATGGAACAACTTGATTTGATTCAGTTTAGCAGGATTCAATACGACTGGATGGGATAAGATACAATCTGATACAATCATTTTACACCTCCAATCAAACCCTAAAACCCCAAATTCTCGACAACACTATGTGGTCAAAGGTTTTTAACAAATAATTGGGATATTCAAGCTTTAATTACCTTGGTTCTGCTTGAGCTGTGGTCGAGTTTTCGCTGGAAGAAGTGTTGAATGCCCATGCTGACTGTCCATGTTGAATATCCATTTAATGTCCATGTTGACTGTCTGTGTTGAATATCCATTTAATGTCCATCTTGACTGTCTGTGTTGAATATCCATTTAATGTCCATGTCCTCCTGCTTGTTGTACACACTTCCTCATCAGTTTCTCCATGTTGTCTCACTGAGTGCTGAGCTTGGTCGTACTCTCCGTGTACTTTAATGCGGTTTACACTCTTTTCTTACTGCTGTGCTTGTATCCAGTGTTCTGTCCTTCTTATAAAATCTGAACTTCTACCAAACTTTCGACCAAAAACTTCACGGTACATTGCGAAACGCGTCGGACATTTTGTTTTTCCCTCGCAAACCCAGCGCCAGCTGACGTTCACGTGACAAGTCTCGCGAGAGTTTTATGTGCGGGGGTGTGATAAGAGAGCTTCCCATCACGTCCGTCGGCAAGCTCTTGCTGCATTTGGACCGGTCCAGGAGTCCGTGTACAAATAAACTCATGAATGTTCCGATTCAAATCGGTCATCTGTTACATCAGTGATAATAAAAAAAAGTCCAATGGTTGTATAATCGTGGCCTGGTGAGCCGAAGTTATGGTCTATGGTCTATATACACCATAGACCGTAGAGGTAATGGGTAATAGGACGGATTTCCTCAGCACCAGTCTGACTAACATTAAAACTGTTCATGGAGCTCTCAGCTGTCTGAGGAAGGTAGAGATCAAGAGGCTTCTTTAAAATAAAAAAGAAAAAACAAAAAATAAACACTAAGATAGCAGATGATTATTGACTCTACCCAAAGTAGAAACTAAATGGTGATCGTTTTTGTGAAAGTTTTCTACTATCATGACTGATGAATGACCGATAATAGATTTTTGTTACTTTGCATGCTTGTTGTTTGCTCGTGATTTCTTTCTAATTTTGTACTAATTACGAGAAAATAGATATTTCACTGTAGAATATGGCATCATGTATATCCAAAGAAGTATAAGTACATAATTTCTAGATTTTTTTTATTCATCTTCAGTATATATTATAACATTTCCCATGTTCACGTGACTAAAAGACTGAAAGCTATCATTTCATTTATCAGAGTTATCGACTGAAAGTGTATCAGCTGATGAGGTACTAAACTTTTTCATGTTATCCACTTTGTCAGACACTTAATATAACAGATCCAATATGGCACAAATTTGGGACTTGACAATGAGCACACCTGCAATGAGTTTCTGTCTTAAAAATTGTTTACATACTGTATGCTGCTATATTTTGAAGTTTGGTACAGGACATCTACACAAACATCATTCGTAGTGACACACTGATGTCACAGCTGAAGATAGGATCAGAGCAGTCTTTGAGTAAAATCTTAACCTAAATAGCTTTTCTGGAGCTTTTTTGTATGGCTAATTTTCTAACTTTAGGTCAAGAATAAGCACGGATTCTTTGTAAGGCTCTTATCCAAGGTCATGGGTATGATGCATGTGTGTGATACAATATAGACTCCTGAGGGATCCAATTCATCCTTCTGGCAGGGGAAGCAGATTTCATCAGGTGAGAAACAATAACCCCAGGGCTAAAATGATTTTAGAGAATTGCCAGAGGAGCTTGTGGGTCAGTGGTTCAGGGTTACAGGATGAAACACTGCAAATAATACATATTATGTTTATGTTTCTGTATTTGTTGTTAATGTTACACAATTCTGTCATGCCATTTTATGTTGTGTTCAATTAAAAATTTCAATGATTTTGGATTGAGATCCAACAAGTGAGAACAGTCCTGCCTCACAGGAAACAAACTATAAAGTGAGAGCTACAAAGTAAGCACATTGTTCATTGTTTCAGGGTCAATGTGTGTATGCCAGACCCTGAAGTGCTACAGTACCATGTTGTAGTAATGAGGCACTTATGCCAGTGATGACAGATGAGGGCTTAGAGGGTATGGCCCTATTAAATCCTGAGCTCTGCGTGGCCTGCCAGACCCACTGTGCCTTTAATCATTTAAAGGCTTAGCCACTTTGGAAGCTTTGGGTTGAATTTGAAATCGGATGCACCGTGAGCAGTCCAAAGCATTGTTTATGTCCGACATGTCTCTCAAATTAAGTATTACAACAGATACATGCTAAAACCAACTTACAGGTTTAGAGGCATCAATGTGTCAATGTGTTAAATAAACAGTCCGATATTTTCAGCAATATCTACTTTCTTTGTGAGAGTTCAATGAAAACACTGATACCACTGTACAAAAAATATGAAGTCACAGTTAGCTTAAGAAAGTTGTTTTCACTTGCTTCCATTCTTTATGAAATGCTAAACTAAGCTAAGTTACATAGGTTAAATATATAGTTATTTCTCAATCTTTCCATCTCTCAAACACAAAATGTTGAACTAGATGCAACACAACTGGGAAAGAATCTCAGCTACAATAGATTTGGGATCAGACTTTTAATTGGACACATAAATAACATTGGTTCATATATATTTTGTATATTATACAACTTTATATAATATATATTTCCCCCTATGATTTACATTCCTCTCTGGCTAAAATTTTATCTATGGAAACAGAAAGCCTTGCATGAAAGCAAAGCTGCTCTTTTTGTGCTGATTATCCAAGTCCAAAAGCCAAAAGGAGAGGAGTGTGTTTTTCTTTGAGTTGTAAAAAATAATTTACACAAACAAAAATGCAAAAAATGAGAATCTATTGCATTAGGGTCTCTAGGGTATTACACTGCACTACGAGGAGTGGGTAGCTATTGAAAATCATTCACTGTATATATTTTATTGTACTGACTTATGACACAAAGAAAGAAAGAGCACTGCAAACAATCAGATATGCATGGCAATGAACATTTGTCATGTTTTTTTTTTTTTTTTTTGGGTAGGCAGGGGTTGGGGGGCAGTAGGCTTGACTCAAGATAAGAAACCTCATCATGGAGATAAGGAAAGAGTTACGAACTTGCAGCAAGGTCACATAATCATGCAGTGACCCAGCAAGCACACTTGCACAGATGAGTTGATCTTGTCAGTCCTGATCACAAATCACCTTACGGCCGTGACCGACATTTAGCTAGATGGGTGGAAATATGGAAGTCAGGTAACATTCACTAATCTGCCACCAGCGCTCACTTGGACCAGTTGATTATATCTGATGACGGTTGTACTCAGGTAATCAACACCTCTATTATCCATGCTGAAAGATACACTGGGAGGGCATGACCTGTCAGCCTTTCATTCCTTTTCCATAGTGGAGAGTTTTACATCATTGGATCTTTGGTTTGACCCAAGTAACCAAAGCTACTAGCAAATTATTGAAATCCGTGTGTTTACCTGTATTATAGCCCTGCCTATACAAATGTTACAGGACACTCAACATCAAGTACAAACCTGGTGTTGTGTAATGAGGTATAAATGTCCCATAACTGTCATCTTTTTGAACACTACAAGGTAAGCAAGTCATCTACTTTCATCAACACAATCTTGAGTGTCACTTTATCCCAGACGCTACCCTACGCAACCTCAAGCTAAAACTGCATAAACTGTGAAACATTTTTGATTGTCTGATCTAGCAGTACTACCCGAATATCAAGCCAGAGTAACCACCACCAACATTAAACCTTCAAATCCAAATAATGAACAAACAGTGGATTCAGCTGCAGCAGTTATTTCAGTGGCGATGGGTGGAAAAAGCTGCTTGAAGTTAAGTCTACTGTATGCAAATATTCAGATGAGTGATGAAGCCAAGATTGGATGAACTTGAAAGAGCTACTTAAAATACCCAGTGACCAAATGTGGGAGCCTACAATGTATCATGCATTTATCACAACAAGGCCAACCAAAACAAAGCATGGCTTGTGTGTGTGTGTGTGTGTGTGTATCAACATGTGCATGTGTGTTTTTTTTTTTTTTTAAATCACAGAGGAAAACACAATCATGCCATGACATTGCGACAGACAGAAAGTTTAAGTGTTAACCCTCTCCTTCCCTGAAATAGTCGAAAACAGATTAAACTCTTTTTTTAAAACAGCAAATAGTTCATCATCATTTAATTGTGATAAAAATAGCATAAATATCATAATATTCATATCCCTTTTCTTTTCTAAAGCAGATATATTAATCATATACTTTTGAAGACCAATGGGGAGGGAAAGTCACTGGTTGTGTTCAAAAAACTTTTTCAGTTTTATTGCAAAGTGCTTTCACTGACCAGATCAAATGTTTGCAAAACAAAGAAAAAAAATTAAACAGTGTCTTTATTGTTAATAATAACTATTATTACTCACTGATCATAAATTATTTTGTAAATATGACCAAATGTGACCAGCAGTAGTGCTAGCTCCTGCTGTATCTCCCCATTTAATCCCTGCCAGTCAGTGCCATCTATTCAAACACTCACAGAGGGGAAATAGTGTTAATTAAAAAGTGCATGAATATGATGAGATTAATAATAAAGGTAAACCATCTTATTTTGTCATAAATAGCACATTTTCCTCTCGCTCTGAATAAACTCTTATGTTACAATTTGAGTAGTCACGTGATGCAAATTGACCCCCTGTGACCTTGATAATATCTGGGAGCAACGTTAACACTTCCTGAAAAATGGAAGCTGCTGGGTCAGATCTAGGAGGAAGACCAAGTAAAAGATTTTTATCAACAACCGCTTAAGGCGTCTGAGGGTACAACACATGAACAGTGTCAATGGAAGATATTTTTCAATGCAACTTATATTACGATGAAACAAAATGTTCTCAGCTAAGATGTATTCATGTCAGCAAGGTGGTAGCATTTAGCTCACACAGAAAAACTGAAAGAATTCACATTGACATTTGAAATAATAAATGTATTGAGACATGTTTTCTTCCCATACCATTTGTCAAGAAATCAAATACCAAATGAAGAATATTTGCGGAAAAGCGAATATATTAATTTACCTAATAAATAAGATTCTTTTTTGCTGCATCTGCTTTGGCTATGGTTTGGTTTAATCAATCATACTTGTGACATTAGAAATGTCACTGTTCACATGTTGTCCTTTAAACTCAAAATGGTGAGGACATTACCTCCTTGATCTTCTGCCTAGGGTCAAATCATGAGGAAAAGCAATCAAGAAGGAAGACCTTAAATGGCCACGAAAACCTGGGAGTCCTGCACTGCCCAATGACAGTCCGTTAAAGCTCTATTTATCAGTAAATCCAGGACATCCAATGAGTTTTACGCCCACTGACGTTTACAGCCAACAGATCTTGTCCCCATTTGCTGATGGACTTGCAAAGCATTGGGTAGCTACAAACTAACAGGACTGACATTTTCCAGATTTGTGTGCATATTTCCATCACCTTCTAAATCCATGAAAAAGTAACTCCTCCCCTCACTACGAAGATTAGAGCAGAATCTAGTCACTTTGTCAGTGTCTTTCCAGTGTCCAGTCAGCCTTTCAGTCACCGGGTCTGAGTGGACTCTGAAAGGCCACCGGCGGGCCTTTCTCAGTGGCAGGTCTTCATTCCGGTCAAATATGGTGACTCTTGCCGGCACAGGCCCATCTGCTGCTGCTGCTCTTGAAAATCTGAGGCCACCCCATCGACAAAGTCAGGTACGGGTAGCCCTGAGAGTATCATGACCGACTTGTTCCAGATCATGAAAGTTGGTACAACAGGCAGGAGAAAGGAGATTTCAAAGGTGTGAATGTGCTGGGAGTTCATGGCGTCATAGAAGGACAGTGAGTTGTTGTCATAGTCTAGCAGAACACCTAGCCGCCTCAGCTGCAGGCTCGCCTCCACCAGCATCTCCTTGCCATCATGGCGAACCATAAAGTTGTTGTTGCAGCGTGAGAACACCCATGAGGATGAATTCTTGCCGCTCCATTCGTTTTTTGGGGCTGATTTGTAAGCCACGCCAATGGCATACCTAAAGGGAGGGAAAATTTTGAATATATTAGGGATCTGAAACCAGTGTCCTCCTTAATGACTTAAAACGCACAGTCAAGCAACCTCATGCTGAGGACTCAAAAGATAGGCAGAGGCCCTTTGGGTCTTTCCTGCATGAGGAGGTCTACTTCAGAGCCAATTAGTGAAAAGAATATAATTAGAATAAGAAAGTACACTGTGTGAGTGTGGGTCTGTTCTGTGTATGTGTATATGGGTTTGCATAACAGTCTCGATTTAGACTCCCTAAAGAGAAATATTTCAGTTTACTAACTCTTGCAGCCTTATATAATGCACCGTCTGTATGTGTAAATTTTTCTCACCATGTGGACGCTCCCAGCAGCACCTCCCAGTAGTGGCACCCACTATCAATGAAGACATTACCAGCTGCTCCATAGGAGCCAGTGCCACTGAAACGCTCTGGGGTGTGACTCTTCTTCAGTGAGCTCTCATCCTTCTCCATGGTTAGGCAGTCATTTGACAGACGGAGCTTCTTGTGGGCTGTCTTTGGATCCAACTTAAAAGGTTGACCTGGGAAGAAACAAAATTTTGTTCTTTAAGGGCTCTGTTTCTGTTTCACTAACATCATTAATGTCATCAACTATTTTGCAATATCTTACAACTAAATGATAGATCGTGTTGGATCTACTTGTCTATTGACACTTCACATCTCCAAGATTGAAATCGTATTTTTGGTCTCCACCAACACCTGAAAGCACAAATTGTGCCATAGTGCACGGTTGGCTATATTTCTGTGTTTAAAATTGCTGAGGGGAACTGCAGAGGTGGGTGATTATTCTCTGTTGGTCTGATCTGATCCTATTAACAATCCCTTTTCAGATGAAACATATTATTTTCAACAAATCAGCAAGACGCTTCCCAATATTAGTGTATTTGTAAAGAGAAGTATTTCTGGGTTCACGATTTCTCAATACTGTTAAGATGAAAATGGTAGAAAGAAACGAGAGGATCAGAAGGCAAAAGAGCTAAGGGTTAGAATAAAAATCAGAGCATGATTTTAACCCAAAGCAACAGCACAAGAAATAAATAGAAATTGGGGTGAGAAGTGCTAGCAGAGAACTCACAGGGAGACACAGCAGAGGAGGATGTTTGAAATACAAGGGCGAGAGTATAAACTTCAAAGCTCTTCACAGCCTTTGGTGAAAACATTTCATAACAGTGGAGGAAGCCACCTGGCATTCTGCTCTGTGCCTCCCATCACACAGACTCAGAAATTAGCTGAAGGAAATAGCCTTCACTTCCAATGTGTGAGGTAGTGTTGGGGGCTATTCATAGGAAATACTGCTATCCGGACGCAAGAATTCAATTTGCAGTGACACCAGTAATTTGGCTGTAATGGGTTGAAAATTGAGAGGGTAAAACTAGGTGAGTGGCAGAGAGAGAGGAGATCTGGAATGAAGAGGAGAGGAGACGTTGAGGGGATAAACCGAAGCTGAAGATTTGGTAGACGATCCCCTCCCTACCTCTCTGTATTTGTGTGTATGTGTGTAGGTTTCATGGAGGTCAGCCATGTCCCTTCCAGACCTGACATTTAACTGTGACACCTCTCATCTCATCTCTCTGCCTTCCTGAGCCTCCCACAGCTTAATGAGCAACACAATGAGGACCCGGTCTCCTCCTCCTCCCTTCTCTCTATCTGTCCTTCCCTTCATCTCTCTTCCCCAGTTCTCTCATTCTCATCCACTCTATCCTCTCGCCTCTCTCATGCACTCCCCTCCAATAATCCGTGTGGCGAGTGTGTGTTACCGCATGTGGATATGAGACGACGAGGCCAATGTGCTGCTGGCAGCCAATTACATTAATGCGCTCTCTTCTTTGAACTGCTTATCGCTGCCAGCACAGCCATTTCCAAACACTGGGGCTCTGTCATGCTTTTCCAGGGGATGACTCCTGAGAGGCTGGGCTGTGCCCAGGGTTGGGGAAAGAGGGCACATGTGACGGTAGAGGACAAGTAGACACACACACACGGCATTGATTCCAGCCTACACACTAGTGGATGTACAGTAAGTGGCCAAGTGGAAATGTTTTGAACCAATGCCAGCAGGGGTTCTCTGAAAAGGAAAAAGTCATGCATAATAAGCAAGGGTTTAAATTGCAAATTCCTTATATGTGAGAATAAATGTGTATGTTCATGGGTCTGGCAGGATACTCTGAGTAGAACAGAGGGTTTTCACAGGCAAATTGGCCGTGGTTCAACACTCAGAGAACTGTTGCATTTGGCATTGGTTGCAATAATGTTGTCAGATTGTCAAGTCCAGCTTTTCCAATGTTCTTCTACTACATCAAATGCTCCCCCACCTGCAACTGGCCAAATATTTTAGACTGGTAAACAGGTCAACACTTTGACATGACATAGCTTTGGTTATTATATTAGAAAGTCCAGTGGGCGAAGTTTACCTAAAGCAGGTTTTTCTGTAACTTTATTTTGGCAAAAATTAACACATCTGCCAGTTTTTGGCTTTTCCTGTCTTTTCTCTGTGCCCTTCTACAAAAACCGGATTGAATTAAAACCAACAGGAAACTTAACCTTAACTGTCAGAATAACAATGATGAAGTAGTATGTGTGATGTAGATGTATATTTTGTTGATAGCAGGGGTGGACAGTAATAAAGTAAATTTACTTGAATTCTGTACTTAAGTACAGTTTTTGAGTATCTGTACTTTACTTGAGTATTATTTTTGGGGGACACTTTTACCTTTGCTTCAATACATTTGAAGGACAAATATTGTACTTTTTACTCCACTACATTTCTATTGATGCGCTCCTTCCTTGCTACTCGTTCATTATATTTAATTGTAATTGTTTTTGTAACACGCACACCTCTGTGTGTGTTCCAGGTAAGAATATGGCCACGATGTATAATCCTCATCCTACCTGAGATTATTTCTCCATAACGATCAGCTCATTCCACATTATGCATTGTGGCTGTATTATTACCTGGAGCACACATTAGCTTGTAGCCAGAGTTTGGATGTCTTCTGTGGACATCACTTTCAACACGGTCCAACTCCTCATCGGTGGAGTAATTCTTCTAAATTTGCGGCCAATCTCTTTGTCGGAAAGTGTGGAAATAACGCCCCCCACTCAAGACCCTCCCGCTTCTCTCTGTTACCTGTCTGGAGCCCTCTCCTCTCCGTCTCTTCCTTTCTGATGGAGATACCAAACTCAGCTGTTTCTGTCAAAGATAACGTTTTGTGTCGGGCTTTAATACAAGCTAGGCTAATGGACATTAGCATTAGAGATGGCCAGTTAGCTTATGTTACAAGCTAACTGCGCTGTTAGCTTGCTCGACGTTTCTGGCCCTAGCTTCACCTTGTTTTTAAAAATATTTGTTTAGAAAATGTCTTAACCCTTTATTTTCTTATTCTCTTTTCTTTTCCTTTCTGGTCACCAGACTTATGCTGACTGGACATTTTCCTACCGAACTTCAGACAACAGAAAACAGCCTGGCATAGCAACAGTAACCAATGGGGGCAGGGCTTAGCGAAGGATCGGTGGCCAAACCATTTGTTGGGAGGGTGACAATTAGGAAGAAAACAAATAAGAAGCTTATGTAACTCAAATATTGCATAATCCTTTCCACAGATAGGCTTATTTTGAGAAAAATTTTTGAAAAATTATTATTATTCCAAAATTTAATGAGGGCACGGGACAGCAGACCCCTTTGCCACCCCCATCGGCTGGCCTGGCCCCACCCACTGACTTCGATAGGTGAGTTTGACAGATAAAATAAATTCATGAAGTACTGCGACAGTAATTAACAGTAACAACAATAATTAATTACATAGTGAAATAATTATATATACTTTCACATTTAATGATTCTGCCCCTTTTGCTTCATAAACAAGTCAGCTCAGTGGGTGATTCAATCTGTTTTTTCATGGCCCATATTCTCTGATCTGGTCTAGGTCCTGGGGGAGCGTCATATCTTGCTGTAACCCAGTCCATTACTCATCACCAATTAACTTCGCCTTCACCACGCTGGGAATTGAACCCACAATGTCCTTATTGCAGGCCAGCAACTGTAACCACTAAACCACCAACATCTACTTTAGTTATTGTGTGTTTGTCCCTCTCTTCGGTGAGCGGCGTGAGAAGTAACACCAGCTGTAGCCGCTGTAAGCTTTACAGTCAGTGTGATGAAACTCCTAAAAGTCCTGTGTTGTGTTGAGCTGAATAAAGTCGGTCCATGTGTTCAACTACTCCGCCTCCCCTCTTAGCCCGGACTGCTAGTTACCATGGTTACCAGCGTCAATGAGCCAAGCTAATAGCTAGCTACACTAGCATAAGCTGAGCTAGCTAAAGTGCGGAGCCGCGACTCTAACTCACTAATTCTCGCCGTCATCCTGAATCTATGACAAGAAGTACTTTCATAAAAGGAGGCAGAGGAGGAACTAGACATGGAGCACACAGGACAGTCTGTTAATCAAGGTGAATAACAGAGACAGCAACACGAGGTAACACACAACACAACACAACCATCAGAGACTGGAGGACTCCAAATCCGGTCCTGGATGTTTCCTGATTCAAATGAGTGACTTGATGATGAGCTGATCA
Source organism: Echeneis naucrates (assembly GCF_900963305.1). Lineage (NCBI taxonomy): Eukaryota > Metazoa > Chordata > Actinopteri > Carangiformes > Echeneidae > Echeneis > Echeneis naucrates. Next base: position 10,708,353 of record NC_042520.1, read on the forward strand.
TTTGAATCAGGTGTGTTGGAGTGTTACCAGACCGGTTCTTGTTGGGCCTTTAACTGAAGGTATTTTTTAGCTATAAACATGTTAATGTTAGTTCATTTTAAGCAAATACTTTTGTACTTTTACTTGAGTAATATTTTGACAAAGCCATTTTTACTTGTATTGGAGTAATATTTGACAAGGAGGATCTGTACTTTTACTCAAGTAATGAAGTTGTGTACTCTGTCCACCTCTGGTTGATAGTACTTCTCTATGAAAGGCCAAATGCAGGTATTACTCGTATCATTTCTAATGATGTACGTTCTACACTGCAAACGGTCTGAGTATCTCATCCACCACTGAAGTACCTTAATGCTGTTGAGGTACCATGAAATGGTTAGACCCAAAGCTACACTGAGTACACTGGTATTCTCTATAGCAGCAGGGAAAACATGCCAAATTAGATTTCTTTTGCACGGCTACACTGCAGACTCAGAAGGTGGCTGCAGATTAAACTAATCCAAAACATAAAGTAGATGTTTATGCCGCAGATAGTTCAGAGCGTAGGTCACTTTCCACGCAAAGGTTGTGATCTATAAGACGAACCTGACGAACACAATATTCCTAAATATATATCCAAAGCAACCAAAGAAGCTTCACAGGTAGAAAAGTCAGAATGACTTCATAAATTCATCATGACTCTGACCCATGGATTTTGGACGTACATACACTTTTAGCAACGCTCCTACGCACAATTTTATAAACGAGGCCCCAGAACAGTTTTCTGTTGTTTTTTTTTCAAACATTGACTCTCTGTTGAGGAAACTGATACATTAAATGAGCCACTGATTGTTACTTTCACCTTGTTGTCATACACAGATATATTCTATGTATAGAAAATAGGGCAGAAAAGGATTCATTAGCAATGTCTGTGATTGCTCTGCTCGCAATCCCTAGGAATGCACTAAACAGTAATTAGTGAAGTTTGCAACTGTCTGCAGAGGTGATAACTGCGCTCTGTTTGACTGTGTTAAAGCTGAACATTGTTTCAGGGTGGGAAGTTATAAATGGAAAGTTGTAAAATACAAAAAAAAAAAAACAGAACAAAACAAAAAACATCATGGACAAAAAGGAGAGGATAAAGAAAAATGGGATTGCTGTTGAGGGAACATTTGTAAAAAGCAAGTTCATTCCAACTTCATTCCACTGGGTCCTTGCAGTGGGATAACATCTTGGTAATCGACTTTATTTCAATTCAGTCGATTTCATTTATGCTACTTCTTTCTCTTGGCTCACGTTTTTGCTGAAGGATAGATTGAGCTGCTTCTGTAATGAGGGTGATAAGACAAAAAAAAAGGTCCATTTTACTGCGTAACTAAAAAATGACTGCAGTAGAAACAGAGCCATCAGACACACAGTGCTCCCTTGACACATCAGCAGCCTGATGCAACCTTAAATCTTTTCACAGGTTTCCACCTCCCTTTTCAACTTACAAATCATTCGTTGCCATTAACATGCATGACAACATGCCACTTGGCTTCTAATTGACTGATCCATATGTAAAGTGGTGTGTAATCCAACAGTGGTGACTACTTTAATGGACTCGCTGGGATGCAGATTTACATGGCTGAGATTAAAAATGCATCCATCACGTCACATGGCTGTGGATACCCGATACCAGAGAAGGTATACGCGGTACGGAGGGTTAATTCTTGGCAACGTGAATGTCTTAGTTGCTTCTCCTGAGCACTTTTTGCCTTTTCTGTTAAATTTTTACAAAAGCTGAAAATATCTTTGTGTAGTCACAGAATAAACAGGAGTCCCTGATCTTCCCAACTTCACCCTTTAATGAATTTGACAGCGTCTTTAGAGAGTAGTGCTAGAAAACTAAGGCTCCTGGGTCTGTGTAGAATTTCATTGTGATTAAGCCAGCATTGGAGGGAACGTTTCCAAAAGACAAACTTCATTTTCTAACAAATAGAATTTGAATATAAATGAAACTATTTATTGAAACTCAACTCCCATCCTAATGATACATGTCTTCTTTCATCTTATATTAGACCACATGCAATTATAGTGTTGCAGAAATAAAAGACAACAGCTACGAAAGCATTTTTGAAACAAATAAAATGTAAATATTAAATAAAACTCTTTACCATCAAACCCAAACAGCCAAGAGACAGACAATACATTGTAATGTTAAATATATTATTGTTATGTGCAGTATTGCAAAATAAACTTTTTCCCAATTGCATCATTATGACAGAGTAGGCTGAAACATTACAACTTATTGTTGCTGCTATTTATCCTGCTAATGAGAAAATCTGACGCGTTGTATCATGTGTACTTGTTGACAGTTCCAATCGATAAAATATATATAGTAGTATACAAAAATAAATAAATACTTATTAATATTTTATTTGGTATTGCCTTTAAATAAGTTACAATGTCCATGTTCATTTTATTTAAATGCCGTATGTATACAATTTGGAGAATATAGTATAATATATAATTATCACCAGGTGTATCATTTAAGCATGATTATGATGATCCATGTTCAACTCATTTTAGTTAATTGTCTTGTCTTGGACAGAAGTTCCCAAATGGTTATGCTTCATTTGCCTTTATTTGTATATCTGGAAAAAAAAAAAAAAAAAAAATAAATAAATTCTAAATAAATAACTGAAATGCGTTTCAATCTGCGTCATTGAGGATGTCCTTGGCAGTCGAAGTGTACCTGGATGCTGGCTGCACTGCATTATTATTAGGCAGGTGTGTCCTCGACTGGTCACAATGCAGAGCCACTTTAGAATGGGCTGTTTCATTAGAAGAAATTCTTCAAAATCTTTATGAAATCATTAAAAGATGAGTGACTCAAATCTTGTTTTGCCTTTCTCTATTACGGTTTTCTTTTTTGTTTTTGCCCTTGTATCTTTATATAACTTTATACATTAAAGATGAGAAAGGAGGAAATGGTCTAATATGCACCAAATGTCTGCATCAGAATTAAACCAATAACATTGTAATTACAAGACATGACTCATTTCCACAGGGACTCTCCTCTTCTTCTGTACGCTCCCCCTCACCTCTTTTTCCTCTTGTACTCCCAACACCCTTTTCTCCTCTCATCCCCTTTTCCCTCGGCTCCTCTCCACCTCTTACTGTTTACTTTAGGGGCGCTATGGTAGCTTGAGGCCTGTCATCAGAAATGGATACTGGGTAAATATTATTTCAGATGCTTTTACAGGAAGTAAAGAGGTATGTGTACCCCCAGGGCACCTTGCCTTGTGATAGTTTCAGCCCGGATCTTTAGATGCTTACTCAATGTAGGGACTGGGATTTGAGAAATACACACATACTGTATACACACATATTGCACTCTTGTGTGCTTTGTACAGGCAGCTTACCAACACATCATTATAAAGTCAATAGTCCAGTGTTTCCCTAGAAGGCTTGTATGCATATAGTTTAGACTTTGTTTTGACACACACAAAATGCTCACTCAAAATGGAGCCTAGTCTTCACTTGTAAACAATCGAGCTGCTATGACATATCTAAGCCTGGATTTATGTTGTTGGTACACCTACTTCTTACCAACCTGCTGCTTTGTTCAGCAAAATGAAAAAAGTGGATGTTAGTGTTTGCAGGATATTTATAGTGGTGCAGGTGCAACTGCCATACTCGGATGCTGCTGAATGGAGCCACACATTTGTACCACAGCTGAGCATCTTTTCACCAGTCGTAGCAGAAACAGGTCAGATCAAACACACCTTTAATATTAAGAAAATCTAGTAGATCAATCTTTTATCTTCGCATAAATACCAGATTCAGTAACCTGGGAAGAAAGCAAATGTCGGTGCAAACACATAAATGAATTTTACTGAAGACCTAAATATTTCTTCCAAAAGGTTGTTCTCTGTCTTCACACACGTACTGACCAGTCTTCAGCCTACAAAGAGCTGCTCATACTTCTCTCTCTAAATTCAAACCATTTCCTTTTTCTCTAAATTAACAAATTGCTTTTCTCCTCTTCTTAAATTTGTTTCTTGTTGGTCTGAATTAATTACTGAGACAGGCAGCCAATTAAAACAGAAACTAAGCAGTATCTAATAAATGCTGCCGAGACTAATATAATTTCTTTGTCAGGCGCCACTCTAATGACTTCTGACCAAACTCGGGTACACGATTAATTCAATTCTGAGCTCCTGAATGCATAAAAACAGAGTGCCTTAATGCAAATAAAATAATCATTATATTGTTCACCAGAAGATGTGGTTCAGACTTTTTTTAATCTTGACTTTTAAAATAACTAGACACTTGTTTGGCTTTGAATAATTTTGATAAGCTACATTATTTTTGTAATGTAGCAAACTGTTACCCCATGTACATTAAAAAAAGATTTAATTCTGTTCTGTTTTTTGTATGAAAGCAATAGTTTTCCCGTTTACTTTTTAGAACTGAAACTGGTTCAATGGTCTTTGTACATCATTGAAGTCTGGACTGTATTAATAGATAGAAACCAGTGGATTGGTGGATTGAGTGCACTCATGTCTGCTTACACATAATCCTGCAAAGAGCTATTTGTTGTCTTTTATTCATCAACGCTTTCCGTCTCTCACGCTCAATCTGCCGCTTTTCATCCACTTTCGTTCCCTCTCTGTCTCTTCGTAGCTCCCAATCTCCCACTTTGGATGATAGTTGTGTCAGAACCTGAGCGCAGATCGTTCTGAGGGAAACTCAGAAGTGTGGTTGTGGCAACAAAAGGTCACACGTGTGCGCACACACCCTCCTCGGCTGCTTTTTCAGCATACTTAATTTATAGGTGTTTCAAGAAGATGGGAGTCACTCGACAGCTGTGAATATCTCACAGCACAACAATATGCCTATATACCACAGCATTAGCACCGCTGTTTACCCTGAGGCACTCAGGGTTCAATGCGTGGTTTCACTGGAGTGACCTAGAAAGCCTGTGAAAGCTGTAAAACTTCGATACATCATTTTAAATGTTGTTTCAATCAGAGTGACTGAATTGCACAAGACAGCCCGAGAGCCCGAGAGCAGATATGCGACGCCATTGAAGCAGCACTCCAGCAGTAAGGCATTACAGTCCTCTAACATGGCTGTAAAGTCTTTTGTATAAAATGGGATCAAAACGAGTGCAGCAGAATCAATAAATCTGTACATTTGTCTTCCTTGTCGATTCCTCAATGATATTACTTACAAAGCTGCTTCACTGTTTACAGTGAAGTTGGAAATTGAAGCGTGTTATGCTAATAAGGGTCTAATGTACCTTTGAGCTCAGAGCCTCATGCAGAGATTAGCAGTTGGCTGCAAAGGTCTGGCCAGCTCACTTTAGTGAAACTCACACATTTTATAATTTGTACTCCTTAGCTGTGGCTGTGAGGACTGACTCAAGTGTTATCACTGAGGCAGTTCCTCAGATTTTGTGCAGCTTTCTCTGGAGCTACAAAAGTATTCCATCTACTTAGATGGAAGACTTGTTCACATGTTGTATGTCGTAGTACTCCCTTGCAAGACCTGCAAACCGGCCGAAATGTGTGATTGAGCCCCATTTTAATGTTCCTGGGTAGCCCGGTATTCTACAATTTATAAGGATAGGAAAAAAAAACATTAACCAATGTACCAGGTCTTTGTAAATACGTGTCTCCTTCATGCAAATAGCAGTATGTGACCTTGCTCATACATACAAACAAATAAATAGCTCAAGTTATATTCTGAGGGTTGTCATCACAATGCTAAGTAGGGTCCTTGAAGGCAGATGCTGCAGCAACAAAACACTGTTTTGTTCTTCCTGTTCCTCTTTCTCTGTCTATCTGGCAGGCAAACATGTACATATTTACACACCCACAAATGTGTACACAACGCTTCAGCCTGTGTACATCTGTATGAGATTACAATAAGGACGTCCAGTCTACCCTCACCATGAGATCCAAAGCCAGAGCATCTTGAGATGAAAACTTCACCTTTGGGATGAATTGACAGATGGCATAAAGACTGAAGAAAGGGCACCAGAAGAAGAGATCATATGCCATCGCCAGAGGGAGGTTAGAGAAGGACATATCGTAGGAACATGAGTCTGAGGCCAGGACAAGACATTGCATATGTGAACAGCTTTTAACAGTCTTTCTTGAAAAAAGTATGCCTGCTTGAAAATCCTTAATTTGTGCTTTACGTTTTTCTTTCTAGATATGTAAAATTCTGCAACTTTTCACTGAACCTCTGGTTCCATTACAAGCATTCATTCATCCTCCACCACTTATCCATCTCTGGGTCCATCACACAGAGACCAACAACCACTCACACTCAGACAATTTAGAGTCACCAATTAACCCAAACATGATGCCGTTGGATGGTGGGAGGAAACTCCCTGCCACCGTGCTGCCTCCCACTGAATCATATTTATCTTTTGGCATTTTGGCAGTTTATTAAGTCACAGAACTTGAGTTAATGAGTGACTTTGCTCTCCTGTTGCTTTGATACTGCCATATCTACCTAGCTTACCCCATTCAGGTTTGTTTTACACATACTGTACACATACTGTAAACATGCACACACAAATACACACTCTATTGTGGGTATACTAAGTAGCTACACTTTTGAACAGTGAGTTATGATGCATGACTTTTCGGAATCTGTTTGACTTGACATTTTTTCTTTGCTTTGTAAGCTTCTGCCTGAAATTTGATGAGCTTAGGCTAAAAGCCTCCAGAGCCTCTCATCTTAAAGTGTGACAACTAAACCATCCAATCTAGCCACAAACAGAACGAGAGGCTTCAAGAGCAAGGAAAGAACTTGTGGTTCTTAGCCTAAAAGATTTCTACAAGAGCTCAAAGAGCAGTGGAGTCCATAGAAAAAGCTAATAAGCGTGTCCAACTGAAATATTTGTGATTAGTTTTCTTGTGACCCATTTTAATCCAGAAACAATGCTCAGCTTTAGTAGAACAAATGATGAAGGACTTAAATCTGAATACGAATTCCTTTGAGAAAAAGGGGAAGGAGAAAATGAGAGATATGAGAAAGAATGAGCAACAAGGACATTAAGGATGGCCTGAGAAAGATGCACAAACACACATGACACTGGTGGCAATCATGAAAACCAAAAAAAACGTAGTCATGGACAAAAGTCTTTGTCATTTCGACACCTTGTCTAAAACAATGCAGCAGAGAGAAGTGCTGGTTGCCAATCAGAGGCTAAAACTCTCAACCAGACGCAGCTGTGGGTGGACGAGTGTTTCCTCCCTGATAACACCGGACTGACAGTGAGTAGGAAAGGCACGGGAGAAATTATACCACATTATACAGCATATCAACATTATACAAGCAAGCATTTAATCATTAACTGGGACCGCTCTGCAATGAACTCAGGCTGGATGTAGAGAATAATGATAATAATAATAATCTATACTGTGCTAAGTCCTTTTTTTCTAATGTGCATTATATGCATTATCTGTTGTAATATGGTAAAGAAGATACAGCAGGTGAAACAGGAGTGAGCTTGATTATGAAACTATTACCTAATTTATCTGTGTCAAGGTAGAACATTAAAAAAGGAACTCCTCCTGACTGTTATTTGAATTATTCACAGTTAGATTGCATGTCCTGAGCATCTGTGCCAGCTCCTGATACCCTACACTTCACCTCTAAGTGCTCCTTGGCTACATGTCGCGCGTGCATCACAGCGAGGCAGTAATCCACCCTGATGCCGTAAGAAAAGAGCTTCAATACTGACATGCTCTTTGTCCCGCATGCAGGGTGTGTCTGGGAGAATTTGGGTCTGCTGGGCAGGAGTGAGCACAGTTTCAGAAGAGAGGGCCGGTGATATGATGGATGACGGCAGAATCTAAAACCTGTTGTGCTTGAAAGTGCCAGATGGTAGCTTCACACGCAGGACAAGTGTGCTGTTGGAGAGGGGGAAGAGCTCTCTGTAAGGGGCCCCTCATCAATAATAACTAAAACATGCATTTAATTGGTAATATGAACATAAAAAAGGGATAAAATTGCCAGCATGCCTCTGAGTCCTATTGCCTAAGAACCAATATTATGAGTAGACCAGAGCAACATATATAGCATGCTACATCTGTCAACTCAAAGTGGCAACATTAAAGAATAGTGACAAGATACATTCAATTACACACATACTAAATTAGGGGAAATGTCATTGTAATAACTTTTTGACTTAATCCAATTAAAATAAACTTTTCGCTGTTTAATAGCAATTCCACAACATCAGCAGGTCCAAGTCCATTAATCAAACGTTGTCCCATGATGCATTAAGTACATCAGCAGCTTTAATTATAGTTGCTTTGGGCATCACTGAAGAGTTTTTACAGCCACAAACAGGCAACTGAGGCATCATCAAAGTTGTGTTTTGCTTATCTCTTGCACAAAAAAACTTCAAGGAAACACATTTAGTATGTTTAGACAATGGATGGCTCAAATATTTGGGTTTGAGTCTTGAAGCAGGAGCGACCAGGCTTAGATTATTATTGGTAAGAACATAACACTCGTGTTTAGAGTGAGCGAGGCTGTTGAAAGAAAATGTGCATTAAAATGGCCACACACTTGGACACACCTACTTGTGTTTCTTCTCATGATTTCACATTAAGTGTCTGTTTCCACCACCGGACCGCTTCCTTCTAATGGGCCCATTAAGAATCTGTGTGTGCAGTTCTGGAGCGGGAGGAACATCATCCATTGACTTCTGTTTAGGGGGTTAGGGGGTTACACACCTATTTTATTCTGCAGAGTGTATCCTGGTTAAGGTAATTCTAAATAGCAAAGCCAGACTCTTGACAGCAGCTACGAGGAGTTGGCATACAGACTCCATTTTGGCTTTGCTGCACTATTGCTGCAATTTAAAACTGATTTAAAATTTTATTGAGCACCCTTGAGGTACATCCTAAATTAGCTATATTACTGAAGTTTTAACTCTTAAAGTGCCACAGCTGAACCTCAGAAATATTTATGTACTTCCAAGGGGGTGATCAGACTGTCGTTATTCAGCCATATGATGAAACTTTTACGAGCATCTGTTTGTTATGCTACACACCTGTAATGCCGTGGGGCAATTTCTAGCCTATATTACTCTATTCCTCATTGTTTGCATGAATTTTGGGTTCACTGTAACCTGAAATGCACCAATCACCATTGAGGCTTTGACATATTTTCACTATTTATCTGCTCGGATTTTGTTCAGTGTGGAACCAAATAAAAGAATAATACTTTCTGCAGCAGTATTCACAACCTTAGGGTGAAAAGGAGAGAGAATAAATAGAAAGAAGAAATGACAGGTCGCCAAAATGCCAATTAAACATCATCCTTTCTGTCTGTGTCAAACACTGCCTTCACCGAGCTGGGGAACAACTTGTTTCTTTCTGTGTTGGGAAAGTATCACTATCGAAGACGAGGATGTGCAAAAGACAGTTTCGTCTGTGTGTGGGCTTCACTGCTAAATGAAAACCTGGTGACTTAGAAAAGTCAAGCCGAAAACAAGAGGAAAAAACAGGCAAACGACAAAGGGAGATGTCATGTTACCCGTTAACATGCGACAATAATTCGTTGTATTTGAGAGCTGGTATTTGGAGTAGCGAAAATTAATCTCTGCAACATTCGTTGAGGATCAAGAGAGTCTAAAAGTGAAACATTTCTGTAACTCAATACAACCTGACAGGTGTGTAGGAGATGTAAATAAACGAAGAGGAAACTGCAATTTGCACTGTTCTGTTTCTAGGAGGTCTGAAATTGGACCGACTTTTGGTTCGTCTTCTGCATGTGATGATATTAAAGCCACACCTCAGATCATGTGATTAAGGAGCTGCTAATACATCAGCAGCACAGTTGACTTAAGGTCTAAAACTGCATGCTCATGAGGAAGAATCAGATCTGGGTTATAAAAAAGTTGTACACAGTAAAGTAATTCTGCACATGCCTCGATGTACTGAGAACTGACCTGAATAATCCTACAAGTTGTAAGTAGGAGAAGTATTCAGAAAAGCCTAAGGGGTACAATCTTATAACTAAAATATGATATCAGATGTATTTTAACAGGCGCTCTGTCTGACAGCTAACATTTACATTTACCCTGGTGAGTCCAGTGCAAATCAAACTATCTGAACTTTGCAAAAACAATGAATGAAGCTGAACTGCAGTTTTATTCATGATGGCATATTGTGATATGACTGCAGTTACATGCAACAGCTGCTTGGGAACTGTTTAGGTTGAGGTTTGTTTTCTTTTTTTCTGAAGATGATGCAACTGTGAAGTGATTCTATGTATCAGTCAAAAGATGATGACATGTCTGCTTCTGAGAATATGACTAGAAATAAATGGGTGTCTGTGATTTGGTTTTAAAGACAAGCTAAAGCCATTCAGGGAAGTGCTCGCGGAACATGCAATGAAATCTTTCTGACAAAAATCTGCCAATGTACTGGTTCAGTTTCCCCCGTTCACTTTCGCTTTGTTGCTCTCTGGCCAGAAACTGTAACAACCTGGCTGGAAACCAAAAGCAATGCATTAATATTCTGTGACTAATGAAAATGTAATCTATAGTAGTCCTTAATCTACTTATTCGCCACTCATTTATAAATAAAAGATAGCCCCCTGGGAAAAGCTCAGAGCAGCAAAACCTTCTGCTGCACAAAGGACACTGACAGACTTTTAATTGTAAAAAAATATCAGAAACAAACTTAACAAGGCTTGTAAATATTCATAGAAAAGCAGGCAGAGGTGCCACATGGCCTTTCACTTACTGTTGGTTTTGAGGCGGGCTGGTTCACTGTTGCGGCTTCCTGCCTGGTTGATAGCCTTGACAAAGAAGATATAACGGGTGCCACTCTGCAAGCCATGCACCGTGTAATGGTTCTGCTTGATGTTAGGTACGATCATCCAGCTGTCTGCTGAGTTGTACAAACCTGGAAGATCAACGGAAATCACACAGACACACACACAGCATGAGTAAGTTATGTTGATACATTATGGGTAAGCAGAACTACTATGCGTCCTACGACAATGCTCCCCAGAGTCCAGACAAAGCAGTGCAAACCTGTTTCATACTGATCTATCATCGTACTCTCCCTGAGGTGATAATACGTGTTGACAAGCTGAATCTAGTAGCCATTAGGAACAGGCACTCACATAATAAGCCATGTCTCTCTCTGGCAAGCGCCTGAAGGCGAAGCAGTGGGGTAGCTTTTAATGCCTAAATGTATGGAAACGTGGGCAACACCAACACAACCCCAGTTGGTGGGCGCGTTGATCCAAAGTGACTGGCAGAAGAGGGTTAGTAAGGGCTGGGATAGCTCTGCAGCCACCTGCTTCAAAACACAATCTTTTCAGTCTCCCAGCTGCAGCCGACTGTGAAGGATAAAACAGAAATCTGAGCTTAGGGCAGAGGAGAGGATTGTCTACAATTGAGTACGCTTTTGGTTTCTACTCTTGTGTGAAATAACAGGGATTAATTTAGTCGCCTTAACTGACCCAGCACATTACCCCTATTTTTTTAAACATATAACACTGTTTTATGTAAACAGTAATAAAAAAATAAAAAAAAAAAAAAAAACGGTAGGGCAGCACAGCGGCATAGTGGTCAGGTCTGTGGCGCCACAACAAGAAGTTTTTGGGTTCAGTTCCCAGCCTGGGGCCTTTCTGTGCAGAGTTAGCATGTTCTCCCCGTGCCTGCATGGGTTTCCTCCCACTGTCCAAAGATGTTTAGGTTAATTGGCCACTCCGTAAGTCTGAGTGTGAGTGGCTGTTGGTCTCTCTGTCTCAGTGTGTTGGCCCTGTGATGGACTGGTGACCTGTCCTGGGTGTACCCCACCCTCACCCAGAGTGAGCTGGGATTGGCTCCAGCATCCCCTGTGACCCAGAAACGGATAAGCAGTTGAAGATGAATGAATTTCTTTACAGTTATAAAGAAATACTGATACTGCATTTCCAGTTCACTGGCTGTGTTTTGCACAAAGCATCTTGTTTAGTAACACCCCAGTTGAAATTAATCTTTTCAGAGTTTGAAGTAGAGTAACAATCCTTTTCATTATCTCATCTTTACTCCCCAGCGCAGAGATGCAGGGAAATAAACCCCCCCAAAGGCTCTCTGGGCCATGCCTGCCTGCCACGTCCCTTCTGGTGGGGATGCGTTGTGAATTATTGAGCAAGATGGCAACAGCATGCATAAGTAATAACCGAGAGTCTGCTTGTAAATATAAATACTTTAAAGGACGCAAATAAGACCTTTAAAAGTGAGGCGGCTTTAAGAATGAATGAAGGGAAAGGAGTCTTAAAGTTGAAGAGAAGGCTTTACGACTTCCACAAGCTTTGCTCAAACAAAGAAAACGCTGGAGAAAGTGTTCACATTCCTCGGGTAGTTGAAAGACGACGAAAATGGCCGGCAGATTATACTGCATTGTATTTCGTGCTTATTTTAATTAATATGCACCTGCTGTCAACAATGCAATGCAATTGTTGCTTTCCTCACTATAGGCAAGATTGTTGTTCTACCGTGACAGCTGTCCCTTGTTGTTAAGGAAATTATACCTCCCACCTGTCGTTCTAGCCACATCCTGTTACAATTATGGATGCTACAATGTTCTGCAGGCTTTTGAAAGGGGATCCAGGGGAAGACGAAGGAGAAGGACTTCACATTGCTTACCATTTCCAAAGCCTTTGATCTCCAACTGCACCTCTCCATTTTTTGCTAAATCAAATTAGGTCAGTACACAGCAACTCTCTATCACTACTCTCGAAGCTGAGAGGGGATTTTCTGATGGTAGCTGTGCTGCTGTGAAATAAATCAATGATCCACTGCAAAAAGTGAGCAACAAGGGACCATCCAGGCATCAAGTCTGCTATGTGTGCACCTTCAGTAGTGGACCCATGAGAAGGGAACAGACACACAAAGTATCCGGGGAATGGAGGAGGCTTTGTTTCTGATTTTGCAATATTGAAATGTAGCTCTTTTGATGACTGTGTGTTTGCTGTGCGCCGATATCTATCGCTATCTGACTTAGTATGCTGTTTATTATCACAAAGAATGATCCTGCTTATACTTTGACAGACACCTTGTGGAAATAAGCAGTGATGGAGATTTGACCGACTTGTCTATTAAGTCTTCACCATAAGCTTGTGCTTATGAATACACATGAATGGCAGATACCAGCTGAAGTCAACAGGTAGGTATTGCTGGTGTGTGAACATGCACACATCGCAAAATGGCTGCAGATGTCACCCAAAACAGATGCGATCATTTATTTTTGTCCATGTGTTGAGTTTTTATGGTGACAAATAGCAATGTTCTCTCTTTTCAAGGCAGACAGAAGATGGTTAGCTTTGCAGCATACTGTAAACAAGATTAAAAAAGTAGCTTTATGCTTTATAAAGGTCAGGACTTCCACCAATTCTAAATGCAATTCCAAAGCTCGGTAATTCACGTTATGTTTGATGTGTGTTTAAAGTGTGTGGAAAAAAACAAACAAACTGTGATACAGAAAGTAGAGTGAAGGACTGTTTCCTTCAATGCACTAGTACTGCAGTCTTGCTTGGGTGCTATTAGTGATTGCTGATCGATTCTTTAAAACTCATCATTGTGAATGCGTCCACATTCTTCCAAGTAATCTGAGTGGTTGGTTAACTTTGTATGGGCAGGGAGTTTATGGTCATCATTACCTCTTAGTACTGTGTCATTGACAAAAACATAGCATTTAATTATTGAGGTCATGAAAACTGACTTTACATCAGCATTTCTATGTGACATACTAAGATAACCACAGCCTTTGGACTCCACCAAACAGCCAAATTGCAGTTTAACCTGTTACATTTATTTTGTCAAATATACTTATGGCCAAACATGTTTCCTTGTTTGGTCCTTGCTTTGTTTGGGAATTGGACCGACAAACATAGCGTTACCGGCAGGGAAAGGCAAAAAGCACAAGCTTTGAAGTGCAAATGCACACTCAAGGTTTAAGTTGAACTTTGTAATCTTTCTTGATCAATTAATCACCAATAAACTGCATTCAGCCACGATGTCTTAATCTCCCTTTCAATCCCTTTATTACTATAATTGCTCTATTTCCTCATTGCCGAACCATAAAATCATAAAAAGTTAAATAAGACATGACTGACTTCAATTATGTTTTCGTGGAAGGCTCAGTATTATATAGAAATACAAAGCAGAAAGAAAATGCAACTTTTCCTTAAGTATGAATATATGGAAGTTTGCGTGTTAGTTGGCAGACAAACTGATAGACACATCTGCAGCTTGTACGTAGCCACAGGTAACAGCTACAAAATTACAGTGCAGACATCTTTATTCACAGCTATATTTGGCTTTTGAGACTGTTACATTTCTCCATTCATTGGCTGATTCTATTTTCTGCTGCTCTGTTTGGACGCGCTTGCCGAGGCAGCATTCACAAAACCCCACGAACCACTGTTCCTGTCCTCATGGGAGGCCCGGGGCAGTGGACGAGACCAGATGAGAGGAAAGGACAGAGCCAGGATAATGCTCAAGTGGGAGCATTTAACCGCTTGGAAAGTCTGAGAAAAATGCCATGGCAAGAACTCAAGTGGCATGGCAACCGAAATGGCTTTCTCTCTTTCTCAGTTTCTCCCGTGAATCTCTGAGGACACAGCAAAATATCTGAGTCACTCAGTCTGGCACATCTCAAACGTATCCTGATGTTTCAAACGGCTGGGGCACTCGAGTCGCATGTTGACATGGAGAAATTTCAAGCTCCACGGTGGGGAGGAGAGGATATGATGAAAGGGTCAAAGTGGGAAGGAAAACAATGGAGCAGCACAGGTGTGTGTGGGTGTGCAACCGCTTAAATGTGCATAATTCTGTACATCAATCATATTCTCCTCACATCAGTAAGGGCTAATTTTTCCCTCCCCTGTGTCACCATTATCCACTCAGATTCTTACCTGCTCTCCTGGTCCTCATCTCCTGCGCACTGGACTTTTCTTTTCCTTCATGTATGTCGTGATAAACAATTAGTGATAATGTAGCTAGTAAATGGGGTTCAGGTTTTTTTTATTTATTTATTTATTATATATCTATTTATTAATATTCAGTACTGCATGAGAATGCATTGTGTTTCAAGTTTGAAGAGAGCGACAGTCATGATACCGAGGCTGCCTAAATCAGGCTGTATGTCATAGCTTAGCTATAAAAAAAGCGTTAAAGCGACCAGTTCTGAAAAAATAAAGGCAGCTTTGTGATCAAAGAGCAAAATGTTAGACACAGGTTGTGCCTATGTTGGTGGCTTTAATTGGAATTTGCTATAAGCTTCATGTTATGAGCCAAAATATTATGGGCTACAGGGACGATGTTACATCATGGTGATCTGCAACATTCTATTAACCACCACAAAATACTGTATAAGTTGCAACTTAATTTAGCATAGTAAGTATTTAAGAAGAGAAACACGAAACCTTCCACCGATGGCTCAATAGAGACAGATTAATGATTAATGATGAAGAAAATATAAATAAAAATATAGTAATAATCCAAATAAAAGTCCCAACATTTTTAGAACTCAGTATTATATATTGATTGTTTTCATATATGAAACGGGGCGTAGTGGTTAGTGCTTTTGCCCCATAACAAGAAGGTCGCGAGTGTGTCTGTGTGGAGTTTGCATGTTCTTCCTGTGCCTGCGTGGGTTTCCTCCCACAATCCAAACACATCATGTGACTCGAAACTTTATGTAGGTCTGAGTGTGAGTGGTTGTTAGTCTCTGTCTGTCTCTGTGTGTTGGCCCTGTGATGGACTGGTGACCTGTCCTGGGTGACCCCGCCCTCGCCCAGTGTGAGCTGGGATTGGCTCCAACAGCCCCCGCGACCCAAAATGAAAATAATAAAGGGAGGGATGAAAACGTTTAAAAAGAGGACAGCAGTGATTTTATGTTTTCATCCCTTGCGTCTGCAGAGTTTTCACATCAACCCCGATAGTAAATAGAATATTTATTCAAAGAATGGACTCAAATGTGTGTGCCCTATTTTTGTAACAAGTTGATTACTCAGCTTTGTTGCTCTATAAATGTAAGCATGAAGGACAAGAAAGACTAAAACTGGACAGACAATCTAGGTTATGCAGTTTGTATAAAATATTGAACCTAAGGAAGAGACAGTCAGACAGTGTTGCGTGACTCACTGATGAAATTGGTCTGGCCGGTGTAGATGGTGTACTGCAGCTCGTAGGAGGTGACGCTGAACTCGTCTTCAGACGTCCAGTGAACAGTGATGGTGTCATGGGAGGCGGTGCACAGCTCGTCTCTTATGGATGGTGGGTTTGGAGCTATATGAAGAGGATTTGACAGCATGATTCATATTAATAGAAAATCACACAATTAACATTAATGTCTGATTTAACATAGAAAGAGTTATTTTAAGCATCATCTCAAGATTAGTACAAAGTGAAGTGTTAACAGTAGATGGTATTTGGTTATGAAAAAAATCCACCAAGCTAGAAAGGACTATTTGTATTGAAAAACATGAAATCAATCAGAATGTCAGAACCTCTTTACAATTTTATTCATGAGGACAACAGCAGCCTTAACTTACCTGTTAGGTAATCTAGTCCTTCTAAAATCTTCTTCTCTCTGGAGAAATCCAGGGCAAAGTTGTCAAATGCCTCATTCAAGTTGACATCGGGGATGAGTACCTGAGAAGAGGCCGTTGCCATGGCAACCCTTTAGTGGCCAGGATGTAGGAGCAAGGAAACAAAATGTGACAAGAAGGGCGCAGAGGGGAAGGAGTGGAGGAGAGTGAAGAGGTGAAATAACGAGATGAGGGAAAAGAGGACAGGAGGTGCAAAGGTGGAGAAGTGCGGGGAGAGAAATGAGGAGCGGTAGCACGGGGGGAGAGGTGGTGGACAGAATCAGTGACGCGTAGAAAGG
Organism: Echeneis naucrates; assembly: GCF_900963305.1. Classification (NCBI taxonomy): domain Eukaryota; kingdom Metazoa; phylum Chordata; class Actinopteri; order Carangiformes; family Echeneidae; genus Echeneis; species Echeneis naucrates. Next base: position 10,725,242 of record NC_042520.1, read on the forward strand.
TGACAGAGAAAGGAAAGACAGGAGAGCAGCATGTTAGAGCAGAGCCACCGTATTAAACAGAACCATGTGCATCCCGCCCCACAGTTCTACCTCAGCGTAGCCTCTAAACCCACAACGCCATCAAAACACAACAAAATGCAGACAAACCAAACACACACATTGGCACAACGACCACCGTAGTCTGTGCAGCTTTGTGGGAACTTGTGCCTGCTTCTGCTTTGAGCTCCACTAAACCATCTGTGGCAGGAACCAGCCTGAACCTCCCTCAGGGAAACTAAATAAAGTCTCCACGCAGGTCCTAGCAAAAAACGTGAAGTCTGGGCCAAATAAAAAGATGCTACACTTGCTGTAGATTTTGCACAAGTCTTTGTGTATGCAAGGAGCAGAGCGGGAAACCTGTTGGCCTTCCCTGCAGAGCTACGCAGGTGGAATTACACAATATGAATAAAGGCCTGGCATTGATTGCAGGAGCTTGAGAGGTTTGATATCGTGCAAATTTCACCAGCAGCTTTACTCTCTATCTTAAATGTTATTGAAGGAAGGGGCTAATTAAAAAAATCTCCCATATACCAAAAACATTATTAGAAATAAACAAACAAAAACTAATTTGTATAGTCAGAAGTGATTATACAGAGAGGAATGGCCTTGGGAATGAAAAGCATCTCTCCTCGTCTTTGCTCGCAGTGAACAAATTCACATAGAATCAATGTCTGAAGTTATATACGTTATGCATTAAATAAAAAAGAGCAACAGTGGGATGATGACAGATGATCATAAGAGAAGGCAGAACTGAGGCCAGAACACTGAATATCTACCTTCCCTCTATAAACATCTGACCAAGCCTTTAACTATTAATATAAAAGCATAGAAATCAGACAGCTGCTGATTTAGACAGAGAACAACATCCACTTCATCACCTTTTCTGCCTTACTACTGTATGAACATGTGCGTCTGTGTGCGCCACCCACCTTTCTGCTACATTTCGAGCGGTCTGGAGGAAGCGAGCATGGTCATTCTCCTTCAGGCTCTGCTCGGCCTGAGTGATGAGGGCACTGGAGCGCTCCAGGCACTGGCGACAGTTTGCAATCTGCTGAGCCAGTTTACGCAATTTCATCACCTGGAACACACACAATGAGCACAACACATGCTTATTCATATCCATCCATTCAATCTGTGTCTGTATCTTTTACCGCCATTTTGCAGAAACTCAGACAAAAGTAGGTCTTTGCTGCTATTGATCTCATATGCTCATCTTCTGTGGCCGAAAATAACTTTCTACTCCTGCTCACTCCACTGCACAAATTCATGAATATGGGGCTCAGAGTGTCTTCTGCCTCGAAATGCATCACATCTACAGTCCAGTGGTTTCACTACTAGCTATTCATCATTTTGACACTCACTAATATTTAAATATGTTCAAAAATATAAGAAACTATTGAGCATTTCTGCCAAATTTTTTTAATACAAAGTCATCACCCTTCTCATAAAAAAAAACAAACAAAAAAAACAAAACAAAACCCAGCAACAAAAGAACATAAAAACAAACTTTCGACATCTGAACTTTTATTGAGTTTTATTGATTAATATAAGAGTACAGCACTGCATGCTAAACGTGTTGGACGCTGATCAAATATCGTGAGGATTCTCTGAAGTATGCCGAGTGAATGACATTAACCCATTTCACATGTGGAGTGGATGACCACAGGGAAATTAGCCTGCATTATTTCACCCTAAGCAGAGTCATGCACTGAGCCGTTGCTTCCATGAAACCTGCGGCTGCTGTACCTGATGTGACAGCTACATATCACAAAGGTAAACCGCTGGAATCCACATTAATGGACTCTCACACACACAGTGATGGGGACGCATGCACAGGCACAGACGGGAAAGGATGGAGACAGGAAGACACAGAGGAAGCAGAGAGGTCAGCATTACGGGGTCAGAGGTGAAGCAGAGTTACCCATTTATGCTAACACTGACCTTACTGGTGTGTTGCATAGCAGGAGAGCAGAGGCAAAGAACATAACGCATTTTTCATAGATTCGCAGCAAGAACAAGCTGTGCTCATTATCAGACCGATCCTCTCATAAAAACATGCACGACTTGTTGTTTATCTATTTCAGAGCAAAATATTGAGAAGTTTAGCAAAATGGACAAGAAGCTGTCATCTTTCCCAATTAAACGGTGCTAAGTTTAGCTTTATAAACACACATTTAGTCTGTTTTAAATGTAGCAAGCAAACGAGAACAGGATTTTTGACCTGCTTCATTTTAGTTACCAACCATGCTGTGCGCATCAAGAGGCAGGTCAGTCAGTCGCGTCAGGGTTCAGCACTCACACAGGGTTATAATGTAGTCCCTTTTGACTGTGATTTGTCAATGGTTGTACTGTAATATAATTTCAGACTGAACATAAAGAAGCCATTCCATGGCAATTTGAAATTAAAGTAATCTATTTATCTTCATTATGGCTCATATCCTCATCCCCAAATCAACTTAGGTCGATGAAACGAGCCACAGGAAATCACACAGGCAGCTCGTGAGCTCCAAGATTGAAAAGAAAAGGTGAGCTGTAGGGTGAAATACCAGCTTTGGTACATTGCACATCTCAGAACTGGTGAAATGAAAACACCAAAGTGATGCCGACCCGTCGTCTGAAAACTAACACGTTTTAGCAACAATTAACAACCAAAGTCCACAAATAAAACTTCGGAGTGCCTAACAGTATTAGTTACTTCGACTTGCAAAGCAGTTTAGTTTGCGACACTTAAATAAATATGAATTCAGAAAAAACGTCACTGGGTGGCTATTTGTTAAAAGCTTGTCATCAGAAGCGCTGAAAGAATCAAAACTCTAACAAATGTGCTTTGAGCTTTCTGATACTGGAAGAACTCGTCCTGCTCAGGAGACTTTCTAACATGGCGACAAAAGGACGTTTTCGACTGACACCTTAGCTGCTCTTTTCTGTGACACTTAGGACAGGAGACATGAGGCAGGTTTAATAGACGAGTTAAGAAACATATGCAGCTCTTATTCATTTTTCCTCTGGACCTGCGTTTTCATGAACTCATTGCTTTTAATTGTCGGGTTCTATATACTTTTAACTTTAATTAATCTGAATTCTTTCAACCTTGCTCATTAGCATGCTGACATCTACCCTAATAATTTGTTTACTAACTTGGTTTGGTTAGATGTTTAGGCATAAATACTTATTTGGGGAACTTAACAGCAGCATGCAGCTTCAGTTAGGAAAATAAAGGCTAAATGCTCAGAGACGGATAAAGGAAGGGTCTATTCGATCTGGCTCCTGGAGTGCCGGTTGTTGGCCGGACTCTGGATTTATATATGCCAACATTTATTTTGGGGGTGCTCCATTTAAAAATTCAAACAGGTTCAAGGGCGCTAAAGGTGGAACTTGGCTTTAACTTTTATTTATTTTAAATTTTTTTTAAACGACTACATTAACTTCCTGGCAGTCTCAGCTATGGGCTTAATTAACAATCTCAATATAACTTAACTTGTGAAAGACTGTGATGCTTTGTCTCTTTCTTCCCTATTTTCATCACTGTGCCTGTGACTTGAGTCGTAATGACTGGCTGGTAGTTTCCCATCAACTGTGTTGGAGAGTCTAGAAAAGCTGTGCTGGTTAAAATAGGAAGGTTCTGTCAAAAAATAATTCTCAGTGATAAGTTATACCGTAGGCGTGCCTCTGGATGGAACGGTGTCTGGATTCCTACCTCTGTGACATCTACTTGACCTCCGATCTGATCTAATCTCAGCGTTTTGAGGCCATATTAGTCTTTCACTCCTTTTGGTAACACTTTTATTCCTTTTTAGCCTTAACCCCGTAAAAATCACATGATGGACTGTCAGTGACAAAGTAGTTTTTGGAAAAAATGTGACGACAGTTTAAAGCCAAAGAAAGGATTTGAGTTAATCCCCAAGTATCTGAAGGAGCCGTTCAAAATTTTCAATGAAAGTGAAAGACAGACAGAGAGGCAAAGTAGATGCTGAGAAGAAATGCACAGTCATATGAACATGAGATGATACTCATATAAAGCCCTGGGAATAATGAGTATTTTGTTTTGAAAAGGGGAGATTAGCAGGACTGGCAAGTCTCCTTAGAGACAGACAAAGCTTGTTACAAGGAAGTGAAATAGAGAATGAGAGCACCTTGCCGTGATCAAGCCTCAATAATCATGTTATTCTACTGCGGAGTCACCTCTGAATGCTTTCTGACACCGTCCTCGACAGAGAAATGACAGCAGTTTGTTGAAAGGCTAAAAATGGCCTCTCCTCTCCATCCATTTCAACACACATGCATATTTGAGTTACTCAGGGTACATTTGATTCATCCTTCTTGACTCTTAAATATGAACACATCATCCCAGAGTTGACATCAATCAGCTGCTCCTCTGGTGTTTTACGTACATTCCCTCTTGCCTCCATCTCCGGCGTTTCACTCCCCTACCTTCTCCTAGACAGGCTTTTACAGACCCAGACTCTCAGGAGAACAAGCCTTGCATTTTGTTTGCAATCACTGTGGACAAACTCTGAAACACTTCCTCCTTCTCTGGCAAACACACACACACACACACATTTACTTGTGCTTGTGTTCTGAGTCTGGGGATCTTACAACTCTCGACAAAGCTCTTTTGCTTCCCCAGAGCATCCTCCACAAGCGCTTAAAACCTCACCTTTGGGAGGGTGAGATGAAGAGCTTGCCTCTGTCCTGTCCTGTTAGCACTCAGGGACGGGTCACACTCCAACATTAATGTGTACATGCACACACGCACATGCGTACATCTCTATAGTCTTGGACACTCTTTGAAACAGCTGTGAGATGGCATTAATGCTCTCACAGCTTTTCTTCAACAGTTTGTTGTTTAGATAAACAAGAAAGCAACCATGAAGTAAAAAAAACAAAACAAAACAAAACAAAGCATGAATGAATATTTTCAATCTATGGCACTGCTACTCCCATATTTCATCTCCTGTATAAATGAACAGCCTCTTTGCAGGCATACTGTGACCCAGAGCTGGGTTTCTTTAAGGTGCATTTGTCAGTTTGCCTGCTGGGCTTTAACTCTTTGAACTGATGCATTATGAATCAACTACTTGAATGTGAACGCAATAAACTTGATGTTTCTTTATAGTGAAAATAATGCTGCATTAACCAGCATTGGCTCTCCGGGAACTATCACCCTGTTGTGGTGGAGAGGTTTGTGTGCCCCAGTGAACTTGGGAGCTGTGTTGTCGGGAGCCTTGTGCTCCTGGTACGGCTAGGAGACTTCGACACACGTCGGCAATGACGGAGACACCTGGTGGGGCATGATTGGGAAGAACGGCCTCCCCGATCTGAACCCAAGGGGTGTTCTCCCTTAGAGACAGGGTGAGACGCTCAGTCATCCGGGAGCTGCTGCTCCTTTGCATGGAAAGGAGCAAGTTGAGGTGGTTGAGGCGTCTCCCCAAGAAGGTGCTCCAGGCACGTCCAACTGGGAGGAGACCTCGGGGGAGACCCAGGACCAGGTGGAGAGATTATATCTCCTCAGTGCCTCAGTGCCTCAGGATCCCCCAGCCAGAGTAAGCCGAGGTTGCCCTTGCTAAAGCTGCTACTACCGCAACCCCACTTCAGATAAGTGGTTGAGGATGAATGGATGAATTGATGAATGGATGGCTGGATGGATAACCAGCATTGTTCACATACACCAAATGAACTTTTTATTGGTTTTACCAACCCAACAAAAGTTTACCATTCAACTCTGTACCCTGCAGAGCCATTTTTCTGCTCTTAGTCCTTTTTTCTTTTGGGTTTAGAGAACATGTATAATTAGCCTTATTCTCTTTTACCACTCGCATTGTCATCATTTCAAACTTTGCAGTGACAACTCCAGATGTATGGTACTCCGAACAGCAGACAGACAGAGCTAGCAAAAAGCCAAGAAAAAAAAGTAATGATTCTAATCCAGAGGTGGTCAAAAACATCACAATGTTTAAATCAGGCAGTGCAAAGCACCCATGTTTCCTTTGATTAGACTTTAAGTCTTTTTAATCATCAAATACTTCTCTCTCAGGCTAGAGCAGAAATAGAGAGGCATGCTGGATAAAACTTTGTACCTTGGACTCTTTGATCTTCACAGCAATGACCTGCTTTCTCTGCCGAATGATCTCCACGAGCTCGTCACACTCCTCCACCAGTTTAGCTTCATGCATGGCCGTGTTCACCTGCAGAGAGAAGTACACAGACATTTGAAAAGAGCTCATTAGGCTTTCTCTCCAACTCAAGTGGCCGCACACTCACACACACGCAGTGCATCTTTATCAGTAATACACTAAACCGCACAATTTAACCGAGCAATAAGGTATATTTTTTCCTCTTTGTTAAAACCAAAAACAATGTGCCCAAGGCATGTGTTGTTTTTTTTTTTCCTGTCACTTTCTATGTGACAGGAGCTTTGGAGGAAGCCGACATGATTCATATCATCACTTACACACAGTTCCTGTCATTAGATTTTGGACTTCATTATGCATTCTGCACACGTGGAAAAGCTGCCTCGATCAAGACGTGCGCCTGGATTAGAATTATCTTGTGATGAACAAAAGAGAGATAAACAATTTCCAAATCTATGTCACTGGAAATGCCATTAATCACTGAAGGTGCTGACTATAAATAAATAAATTGCCAAACTACAGAAAGACTTTCATTTTTCATTTGGCTAAAAGTTTGGTTTCTTGCTGGAATGAAAATGTGTCACAGCCCATAAAGACTGGCATATTGCAGCTGTAATTATAACACCTCTTAATTTGGTAAACACAGGAAGGTCTCATCATGCAGGACAGACCATCACAAGGATGCTGCAAATCATAGTTACACTTTATTTCACTCATTACAAACAAGAATAGGTTGAGGATTGTTGGAAAATTGAACTGGACTAAAATGTGTCTGTGTAGACATTCATTAATTCACTGACAGAATTTGTCCACACCATGCCAATTTAAAAGATTGTGTGATTATTTTCGGATGGAAGTTGCCAAGGCAACTCATCGTCAGTTCATCATCACAAACTAACACTCAATGAGCAGCCAACTCCAAAGTCGTGTGGGTGGGTGATACTGAAACATTAAGAGTGTTTGCTAAACTGCAATGCTGAACCACTAATAACAGGCCTGCCAACTGTAAAATACAATCACAGCTCCCAAAGTGTCCTGCTAAGCTACTGAGAGTGATCAATTGAAAAATGCTGAAACAGAGAACAACATTTTTCTCCCACTAAAGGACATCTAAAAGGTCACAGCAAGCAATGGTGGTTTACCATGGGCTGGTTAAAGCAGAAAGAAATGCACTTTGAACCGTGGATACGAACAGGATGTAAAAAGTTTTCATCTGCTGCTCTGAGATGAAGTCGGCACAGTTATTATAACAGCAACGGCTCCATGAGTCCACGCTGTTTTGTCTGAAGGAATCAATTCAGCCAGATTACAGATTATCACAAGAATATTTTCAACAAGCCGGCCTGCTGATTCTAGGAAACTTCCACTGAAAACAGACACCTTCAGAATGATTTAAAAAAAAAAAAAAAAAAAGGATTGAGTTCCAACAGCGATCTTAGAGGCCATGGACATCCATAAACAACACTGCTGCTTTGACCGCTCCACTGCGATGTTTGCTGTCACAGAAGCACTGGCGGGTATTTTCGGCAGTGTATCAAGACCCGTCCTGACCTGGCGACGCTCATGCAGTAATAACGCAGTCTATGCACTTGAGAAGAGACACTTTAACTGTCCTGAGTGGGTGTAGCTTTAAGTTAGGCAAAGATTAGATTCAAATCAAACACAGACACTCCTGCTTGTTCAAACACCTCAAACAATCCCAACGACGGGACCCTGAAAAAAATGGCAGCGGCTCTAAGAAGAATACGAGTTTTACTGCCATTCTTTATGGGCTCATCATGAATGTTGACAGTGATTTTAATTCATACTCTTTTAAAATAAATTACCTGACATGTTAAATGATTTGCTGAATGCTAATATAATTCAATGTCTTTGGGTAGAGGACTTGTTTTACTGTCTGTTCACTTTTTTTTTTTTTTTTTCAACAGCTATAAGGTCATTTGATATTTCTTAAATATGACAGTATTACTACTAATGAAATGGGCAAAATCTTTTGAATACGTCTCCATCCATAAATTTTACAGGATTGTGACTTGCTGGAGTGCTGCAGATTATCAAAGTCCTTAGTCCAACACATAAGTCCCATTCATCACTGCTCAAAGCTCATTACAACACTGCGACCCACTTAAGCCTCATTATTCACACACATACACGTGAGTGGCAACACACAATTAATTCTGCCCAGAGCCATCGCACAGTGACTGCAGGTGAGTAATTAAGCAGGATAAATTCAGATGTCCAGGATCACTGTGAATTACTACCGAGCTACTAGGTCCTCCAGAGTTACAGAAACAAATCTTCATCATCTCCATCCTTCTCTTTTTCCATTGTGCACCAAAAACCAGTTTTCTGGTTTTCTTTTGTCAGCTTCCAGTATTATTATCCACTCCCTGCTACACAAACACTGTCACCTACTGCGCATCTCTGTATTCATCAGGCTCCTCTGCAGGTGCAACGAAATCACAGCATCAACTCAGCGTTAAAGTGTGCCTCTATTATTGGAATATGCGAAGAGCAGCCAGAGCGAGATTGAAAACATTCAATGTGAGGAACTTTCCAGCTTGCTCCTGTCATGAAAATTGTTTTGAAAAATTGTTGAAAATCTGTAAAAACACAGAAGCTAGAAAGAGTCTGTGGGTAAAATTCAGATCCCAGGAAGTCTGACAAAAAAAAGGAAACTTACATCCAAATCCCCAAAGGCATCACTGATGGGATGATAAAACCTTTAAAGACTTTTTAAATGACTTCTGACGCACATAGTGTTTTTATGTTTTATCTTTACGTATTACAACATATATCATGAGCAAAATAAACAGTCAACAGCGTGACTGTGTAATTCAGCAGTGGAACTGCAGGAAATCTATGACAGTCTAATAAAACCTGACCTGGACAGTCAGGGACATGTGATCTATGGAACCATCCGACTGTATCAAATTGAGGGGACTATAGATCTGACTGAGTCCGTCTCATGACATGCTTCAGCAGCAAACTAGCTGCTATTCTCAATTTACATATTCATAACACAGCAATGCAAACCGACTCTCACGTGACTGCGGTGGCATGCTCAGCCTTGTGTTGGCATCAGCAGTCATAATTCCACTATGTTATGTAATATAAAATACAGACACACTTAGCAACTAATTAGTATTAGAAAAGCTGATCTTGGCCATTGTGATCAAATCATGGCGCACATAGCACAATTGGACAGTGGGGTAATTTTGTCACAAGTGTGCACGACTACACAAACTTCAGTGCCTCCGTACCAGTGAAATTTTCTAATGGGAGGGTTACACTGAAGAATACTAGAATACATCATTAGAATGAGTTCAGCTCAGGCATTGTGTGCTGCTGGTGGTGTTATGATTACATTTATTCACCCATATTTTTTATAAGGCAGAAATGAGCACTGCATTAATGGAAAGTTATGCAGCTACTTTTTTTTATGGCTTCAGGTGACAGTCATGCACCACCCACTCTGTTGCTGTTTCAGCGAATAATGACGTGAATGGCATGTTTGGCCAAGCAGAGTGCTACTCATTCACATGCTGTCAGTCACACAGAGGTGTGCTGGAGTCAAAATGACGCAAGTCTTTGGCTCTTAAATGCCTCCTGATACTGACTCAACATTGTAATCTCTTACTCCACTGTGATTTTGAGTCTCTGTTGACTCTAGATAAGTGAAGTGAATTTTGCGGATGGGAGTTTTAATGATGCAATAATTGCAATGTTGCTCATTCTTTCTGAATAATGCTGTGTGCGTTTGTCACAGAAACTTTTACAGACACTAGCAAATGCTGTAAAGTTATCAGCCGACCCGACAGAACAAAACACATTTCTTTTCTTATACTGAACCTCGTGATGCATTAACCAGCACTGTTCCAACCCTTGCAACTTTATTTCTAATTCATGTTGACATTTCAAAGTGTCCTCACATAGCAACTAAGGCAGGTGTGTACAAAAGGTCCACAGGGAAAAATGACGCAAACTTAAAATGTAGAATAGAATAGAATAGCTGCCTCGTGGCTGTATACTTCGATCAGCCAAGTTGTCAGAAATGTAATCAGAATCTCCTTTTATTGAGTTAGAGCACTGAATACTGGCAAGAAATTTATTTTTGCAGAACATTGTGATTTCACAATGAAACAGAAATTTGACCAGTTGAATATGAAATCACATCACCGCATTTTATACTTAAAGCTATTTGATTTAACTTTTGTCATAATTCATGGGCAAATTTGTAAGTTATGCCTAAAATGCTTTTGTGAATTCATAGAGAGCTTGACCTTTGACCATCAACATCCAAATTAATATTTATGCAACATTTTAAGAAACCACTAAGGCATTACTTAGATATTGTATTCACAAGGCCAAAATTGTGTTCTATGAGCTAACCACCAAATTGTAATTAGTTGATTTTTATTTTCCACTTCTTTTCCATCACAGTCATGCTGGAGTCAATCCCAGTTGGCATCTCAGGCGAGGTACACTCTGGACAGATCACCGGTCTATTGCAGGGCCAACATACAGGCAATTTAGAGTCACCGTGTTTTTGGACCCTGGGAGGAAAACCACATAGGCACCAGGGAACATGCAAAATGCATTCAGTCCCAGGACCCAAACCCACAACCCTCCTCCTGTGAGGTGTGTGCCGTGCTGCTGACTCTTAAGTTCAAGATGTAGATGTTTTGCATGTGTGTGGAGCTGAAGAAAGTCTTGGGTTTCCTTTTTTAGGGATGCTAAGCTGTTGTCATGGCCATCGTTGGTGCATCACATGGTCTCGAGTTAACTGTCTTTTATTAATATATGATAAGATTGTCATCTCACAAACAGAGAAAAATCCCCCTCAACATCCATGTTGGCTGAAAACGAATATGATGCAAATATGCACCCAGTCACAGGGACAACATGCAAACTGCACCCAGAAATTCTTGTTGTGGGGCATCAGCGATAACCACTATGCTATCTTGCTGCCTTTTCACATTCAACTCAGCCGTATTTTTACAGGCCTCGGTTCCACTCATCAATTTCAAAATGTGGACATCTGGACAACACAATGAGCACAGAATATCCAACTGCGAATGGCTCCCAAAATGAGCCAAACTCGTCAAAGTAGCTCTTATTCCAAACTTTAGCAAGGGCCATTCAACGTTCAACTGTTAACCTCTCACTTACACCAAATCCCCTCATCCCATATATTCTGTCCTCATTCGACTCTCATCAGTTTCTCTGTGCTACCTATTTTTTTTCCTTAGTTCTTCTGATTCTACTTGCCCCTTACCCCTTTCTTTCTGTCCGCCCCTCAATGACCTCTTCAATTTCTCTCTAAAGTCTCCCCTCCCCCAGCAGACCAGCATCTGTATCAGATACTGCGTTCCCTTTCAGGTGCACGGATTCAGTCTGGCAGCTTTATCTCTAAAGCTGTCCACAGATTCTGGGACAGTTCCTGCAGATTTATGTTGCTGCAGTACCTGACTCTACAGCAGGGTAGAGGCTTTATGGAAGCAGCTGAATATTGGAAAATACCAGTGTGAAGCATATATCATGGATGTTATGACAGAAAAAGGGGATAATTGGAAACGCTTCATCGTCAGTGAATTTTGAAGACCGGCCTTATAGCCCAAAAAAAGTGTTCCTCTGAACTTTTATCTTCTAACTACATCAACTTTTAACATTTTGTCTTCTTTTACTTTTGAAACTTGACAGTTAACAACAATTATAATCACTGTGGACATTTTTCTGGTTGATAAACTGAATCATCAAAGATTTAGCTTTTTTCTTATGTGTATGTGGATAAACCCAGACAGTCCTTTTGAAGCAATAAATCTAGTTTTATGGCATACTAGTGTTGGCATGTTGATGATTCTGGTTCTTGATATCAGCTATGATTTTTCGAAGAGGTTCTTAACATTAAAGAGTGAAGTCAGTCATGGAGAGCTCCAAAAGTAAATAAATACAGTGAGCCGGTCTGTCAAAACTAAAACATAAGCATTTATCATAAGCTGTTATAACAATGATGGGCCCAAACACGCCAGAGCAAAATGTGGACTTCACAAATATTCCAAAAACAGACAACATCGACACAGTGTTGTATCTCACCTAGAATATAAAATCAGGCAAAGTGACACCTCATTTAAAGGATTAGGCAGCAATACAGCCATCTTCATAACAGATTCATATTCTGCACACATCGGGACCAGCCTAAATGTAAATAAACATAGACAGACGTTGGCTAATGACTTCCAGCCCACGGTTTAATCAGCAGAAATACATGTCCGAGCATTAAAACCCACTAGGCTTCTGTCGGATGTGATTCTTTTGTTTTCTCCCAATCAATGCTTACAGACACACACACACACACACACACACACACAACATGAACAGGAAGATAATTTAGTTTCCTCCCAGGTGGCATCACAATTTTAGGGGATGGAAAGGGGCTTTTGGCTTCTGCTTTGACAGATCCCCAAAGCTCTGACACAGTCCCCATCATGATGAACACTATCTAGCCACTATAAGCCGCAGGTGAGCTACAGCTGAACAAGAAGGGCCCTCATCACAGAGCCTCTCATGAATACACCTTATCGCTACACAATCTGTGCCTTAAGGGTGGTCAGCTGAACTATCTATAGCATGGATATAGAGAGTATGACAGAAGATTTGACCAGCTGTCAACTTGTGGGATGAATTCAGAGAAGAGAGACAATGCACACAAAAGAGCTTCACTATCACTGACAATGCTTCGAGTCTCAAGACCAAAAGCCTTTAAGGAGATATGCCTCAAGTATGAAAGAGGAGACTCCCTGGGAGTGAAAAGGAAATCTACTCAAAATTTGTACAACAGCAGAAATAAATCTGTGTGCATCCTTTCCCATGTCTAATTGAAAAAGAGGGCAAAACCTCAAATAAGATAAAATGTTGGTGGGATTGAAATCAAGACAAAACGGTAAAGAAATCTTAGTGTTGATTGTGAGACAGGAGAAGAAGAAATACTCAAAATGGACTTTTCTGACATGGTAAATATTACATCAATTCATCTTGGATAATTTTAACATCCCATAAACCAGAGAAATTGGGTATTTACGCGACTTTATTATCTCAGCCTGCACTTTCTCCTATTCAAGTAAAAAGCTCTCTAATAAACAGTTTTAAACAGCCTTGGCTACCCATTAAGATCCAGCCAGCTACAGAGCAGTGAATAGATGCCTGAATGTTTTTAGCTCAACACCAATCATTGCAAATGCTCCTGAATGGTGCCATTCCCATTTCCTCAAGCATGCTGAACATTATTCAGAACGCCATCAAGCAACAGCTTTAACAACCCTGCACCAAATAATGTGATAAGCAGAGAGATCGCCCAAGAAAGAACCATCCGACATGTCTTCAAGTTAGCACCCAGAGGAAAAGCCCGGGAGAACGGGGATGTATCACCACCGTGTGTGCTGACACAAAGGAAGCGGATTCACACAGTGTTTGATCCTATCTTTGGCACCAATACAGTAAAATGCAAACAAAGAGGAGAAGAATCCAGGTTAAAGCCCTTCAGAGGTTTCCTACTCTTCACACACATCTCTCTCACTCTCTGCAAATCTCTCCTTTTTTAAAAAAAATAAATAAAAAAAAATTCCTCGACTTGCCCTCTCAACCTTGCTCTCTCGCTTCCTTTTATCTTCCTGTTTCCTCTTCCCTTTCCCCCATGCTGCTCGCCGATTCTTCTCTAATAATTCTGCCTTCCTCTTTCTGCTTCTCCTCATCGCAGCTTTCCTCCAGCTATCCAAGTGAATTCACCTAAAAAAAATATCTCACTCCTTCGTTCCGCCTGTTCATAATGAAACTCGAATGTTGATAAGAGGACAGCTCGGAGTGGGTACAGAGTGAGAAAACATATTGTTTCATATCGTTAATAATTTGCTCGTGGAGCATATCCCCTTCTTTGCTGTTGTCAACTGATTTTGTGTTCCCTTTGTTGGTATGACATTGGTATTTGTATTGACATTTGTCTGTATTTAATGAATCTCAGAGATGATCATTTAACTGGGATTTGTGGCCCACGGCGTGACTCTGAGAAAATGGAGTCAGGCCTGGCTAATAAGAAATGAACTGTGCACAGAGTGATGGCAGCACTGAGGTGCATTTGTCCTCTGCAGCCATTAATGTCAAATCTCACAGAGAAATGATGGTGTCTATTCAGAGCAGGTTCGGCAAAACAGACCGTATGTGCTTGTGTGTCTGAGAGCATGCACGTGTTGGTTATGCATTGCGGACAATGCTCAACTGGCCAAAGCATTAGGCCTCTCTGGCCTCACACAGTGCCTCCATTAAATCAGACCACAGACCCAAGAGGTCAACAATGACAGCACTGTCTGGGTTGTAATCTTGTGGCGTCAGCAATGTTTTCATCAGAGGCTACCAGAGTGCCAACTCTTCACCAAGGCTGTCACTGAATCGAACCAGGTGAGCTGTGAAACATCACTCTGTCTTGACAAGTCAAATAAAATTTTCACTTCAAAGATTCATGTCGCTTGACAGATAATCACAGTGGTTTGAGTTGGGAGCATAAATTTTTGTTACTGGTGGCACCATAGGGAATTAAACTCATGCGTTGCCATTATAAATTATCCTAAGAATGATATTCAACACAGTGAGATGCACGAAAAAAGTGCAGTCCACACAGTGACAGTGAAGTGGCACAGAATCTGAACTTGCGACACATGAAAAGCATTACACTAAGCTATTAGCACATTGAAAGTTGGGAGCATTTCACAGAGCTTTTGGATGTATCTTTGCCCACAGCGAAGTGATCATTCCACTGTTTGAAGCCGTCTGAATTACACAGCTGCCGCTTTAAACAGTGGATGGCTGCTAGGCGCTGCTCCAACTCAGTTCTTTGTTCTTGAGTCATGGTTTGAATCAGCTACTAACCACAAAGTACGAGAGGTCACTGAGACTCTTTGGTTTCATTTTTGTCTTGGCAGTCACTTCTCTGAATGAGAGGAGGAGATTTTAAGAATAAGTCTGGGTGTAAATGTATTTGCTCTTTTTCTTTGAGTGACCAAGAGGTAACTGCTTTTTTTTTTTGGTTTGTTTTTAATGTTTCTTTCTCAAACAAATGTTTCCCAATAAACCTTGCTTTCACTTTCACTGGGGAGGAAATCTTAAGGAACAATGAAAGCTAAATTGCATCTACCACTGTGCAACCAAAAGAGGTAAAAGATAATGTTCCTGCTTTGCCCAGTATCCATCAGTGTTTTTTGCCCAGGTAGCAGAAATACTGGATGATGGAACAGCTTAAAGTGAAACTTTGCCTGTCAAAATAGAGAAGTATATCCAGTTGTCATAAGGGGAAAAGCGGATGAAGGGATAGAGAGTGACAGATGAAATAAGAGTGAGCCTTGGATGGGCACCGACTTGATGGTAGGACTGAGACACAAATTCAGCCCCGGTCTCATCTGCTGAGACTGACTTGAATGATTTTCTTTATCATTCACTATCACATTGATGTGGCTTCCAGCCGAGCTTCTTCCTGTTAGTCCAGCTCGACTACGAAGAGAAATCACAGACTTGAGAGGGTTCATATCCAGTACCCACTAAATACCCACTTAGAGAGAAAAGCTGTCGATTTCATCTTTAATGTACAATTTCTTTTGACTTTGATCCCAAAGTTAGAACCCCCCCCACCAAAAAAAAAAAACCAAAACACATTACTATGCTCATCCTCGATGAAGCCATGTTAAGGAACTGAATTTCACTTTTAATGTTGGGACTCATCAGTATTTTATCAGTAACAGCTGAAAGTTACTGAAAGAATGGAGAGCTGATTTTATTGTTAGCACAAGCACAGTCACTGTCCAAAAGAAAGAGAGGAGGGAATAAGGAGGAAAAAAGATAAAAAAAACCCCAAAAAGGGCGGAGATCCAATTTTTTACCACTGTGCCTCCTCAATCACAATTCTTCTACGGTAATAGATGAAATGTAAGGAGTGCAGCTGCACAGAAGCCTCCCCAGTGGCAAAAGCAGTAAACTGTAGACAATCAGTAACTCTGGCAGATGTTGGGGTTAATGGTTTTTCCTAGAGAGATGGAGAATTCATTGAGACTACGGTATTAACCCCTAAACTCATGGTGAGTTATTCATGAACCAGGAACCAGAAAGTTGGCCCTGGCTTCTGATGAGACTAGGTTTCAAGTTCAATGTGTCAATAGTGCCACCAGGGCAGCTGTGATGGCTCGGCAGGGGTGCTAAGCTACATGAAATCACTGTCTTCAAACTGACCCGAAAGGAGTTTTCATCACAAGCGTATAACCCCCCCAGCTGGTTTCCATCATCATCAAACAAACCCCGGCATCATTTGCACATGATTTATCCATTCCTTGTGCAAACAGACATGACACTGACATGTTGCGTACCTCAACCTGTTGGCAGATCTGGATGAGTTTTGCCATTTGGTTTTCAAGCTCACTGTTTCTCTTCACCAGGTTGGTCAGGTTGTTCTCCAGGGTTTGCTGTGTGGAGGCAGAAAGGTGGAGGAAGTACAAAGGACAGAGAAGGACAAGGAGACAGAATATAACATTATCAAATTGTAAGAATATGCGTGGACAAGACAGGCTAGATAATTGATGCATCGACAACAAACTCATTAGTGTCATTTGAAGGTTATTAACTGACACTAGCCCAGACTTGATAGCCATATCCTCATAATTTCTTCATTTTCAATTCTCCTCCATGAAGTATTCAGCATAGAGAAGTTTGGTGTTATGGCTGATCTGCTCTGTATACAGATACACAGACTGAGGTTGTTAGAGGCATTTATGTTTTCATTACATTACACACATATTTCTTAGTCACCTTATAATCACATTTTGTTTGGGAGCCAGTCATTAAGAATAGTTTAGTTATTGTTTCATCCCCTAAACCACAAAAAATTGGCCTACCATTTCACTAACATGTTGAAATGCAAAATATGGCTTTTTTTGTGAATATAAATTGAGTAAAATTTTTTTCACTAACAAATATCCCATAAACATTCCTATACATTTTGATGCTGAGCTGCAAAACACAGCCTCAATAAATTAAAGCAAATGCCAAAGTAAATACTGAGCTATCAGCGTCAATACCTTGAAATCCCCTTTTCAATAAATATATGCTACTTTGTGTTTGGAGAAAAAACTAATTAAAAAGTCATTCCCATGATGTGATTGATTGCTTTGTGATGCTATGAATACTTGTATATTGGTTTTATTTGAGATCACTTTGGCAACATTCACTTGCCATTTTAAGGATCTCAGTTTCTATCCCTCAATAGTTGATGTTTTCACACACACACACAAAAAAAAAAAACTAAAAAAAAAGGAAAGAAAATGTGTATAAATAAACTCTGTCAACATGTATACAACATAAAAGATGACAATGGATACAAGCACACAATGAGCCAGTAATAGAACTGTTGTTCAAAGAAGGCAAATCAACAATGGTGGCGATGGCGATGAGCATCAAAACAACAACACCACACCAACCACATCTGCAAAGAGAACATCAGAACGGCGGGTGTTTGAAGTAGCTCTACTCATGCAAGTGAAAGGGAGGTGGGCTGGACAAGCACCTGGCCACAACCCTAACTGTCTGACTGTACGTCTGTGTGTCTGTCTCCTCTGTCAGGCAGCTGCCATGCTCTTCGTTATTCCCTCTGCCTGTTTACTCTGTCTGTGTATTATCTGTTTGACTTTGCTCTCCCCTTAATTTCTTTTTATCTACCTGCTTATCTCCCTACTTGCAATCCCTTCTTTATCCATCCAGGTGTCCACCTGTGTGCCTCTCTGTGTCCCAGCAGCAGGGATAAAGCAGGAGGGGGGTCGAGGAGAGGAGGTCGGGGGGGGGTTTGGTAAAAGGCAGCCAGGGAACTCACCGCAGCGCTTGTCTTTGAAGCCTCCATTACCGCATCTGACACTCTGCCCGGGCTCACCTGATAAGCCTACGAACACACACATACACCCACATAAGTGCACACATAAACGCACACACAGACAAGCCACAGCGTCTGCCTCCTAAAACTCACGGCAGCTGAAGAGGAGAATGCCTCTCTGATAAAGATGCCACAAACACTCTTCTCATGGTCACATTCATGGTCATGAATGCAGATGAGAAAGCTCGGCTCCCTGTGCCTGTTAACACTAGAATGAGTATTTGGTTGTTGTGTCACGGCCCTGTGTGTGCGTGTGTTTGTGTATGAGAGAGTTTGCGTAACATCAGTGAGAGGGGACAGATGGGTCATTAATTAGCAAGCTGGAGATGAAGATGATTAATACATCAGAACGCAGCTGTCTCCCATGGGAGCGCAGTCAAACAAACTCCTCTGTCCTCCACATACATGTATGTGTGTGTGTGTGTGGTTTTGCTAGTGTAACTCACTAAGTCTATAACTTTTTCACCCAAATGAACATTCATATAATCAGAGAGCCTCAAGTGTCTCTGTGCGTGTAGCTAACATCTGCTATTACCTTCATACGGACTCTAATAAAGGCACTAAAGGTTGAAGAGTGTAAGAGTGTTTTTATCCTCAAAAGTTCAGTTGTGTGTAGTCTAACGTATGTTAGCAGTAGCTTGAGCCCAGCAGGCGTTGGCGTGGGTGGTGGCAGTCATTAAAATACACATGTAACATCAAAGACAGGGAGGACTCCTTCCAGACAGAGCGAGGGAACTGAGGAAAATCGGGACAAAGGGAGGACTAAAGACAAAGAAAGGGTGCAGTGGGAGGAAGGACGTGGCTGGATGGCGACGTGCAGATGGAGTAGTTAAATGTCAACCCAAACTAGGAGATATCTTTATAATATGACTTAAAGGCATACGCAATGAAAATGATTACCAAAGGAGCAGTAGCAGCTGGATAATTGGTTTTTGGCAAAATTATCCCTTTATTGGTAGTACTTATTATGCTATAATGTCTAACATTGATACAAAGTTAATATAAATTATAAATATAGAAATTTGTGTTTGACTGTTATCTGGATTCAGCTTTCTTCCATTAATTCCATTAACAACTTATTTAATTTCCACACACATATCCGCACAGCTCCACTTTAGGGGATCAGGAAAGAGAGCCTCTTTTGTGTTTGTCTGACTCTAAACTGTCAGCAGAGTGATTGATGGACTGGGCTACAGCACGGAAAAGCAGAGACCAGACCCCTCTACAGACGAGAGACTGGACCGGCTCCCTCCACAGACCGGTTCTTTAGGGCCTCTTTAACTGAAGCTGTTTTTGAGCTATAAACATGTCTGTAGCAGAATCACATCAGTGTATTGTATAAAGACAATAAAGCTGCTTTCCTTTCCTGTATTTCCTGAGGTATTTTTATACTTTTACTTAAGTAATATTTTGACAAAGCTACTTTTACTTGTATTGGAGTAATATTTGACAAGGAGTGTCTGTACTTTTACTCAAGTAGTGAAGTTGTGTACTCTGTCCACCTCTGGCACTATTAGCATAAGGTGGTATCATTCAGTCGCTGATTCAGAATTGGATGTAGCATGTCGTGAAAGTGAAAAGAGAGAGCGTGAAAGAGATGGAGGGGGCTGATGGGATGGAAATAGGCACAGGTCCCATGCTGAGAAGGGAAGCTTGGCAGAGTGGCTCCAGCCTGGCCAGCCCTCCTCTGAAGCTCTCTTTTCCCTCGGTATCTGTCTCTCTGCAATCAGCCTTTTTCTGCCTTCTAGAAGACACCACTTCTCCTGCTATCTTTGACTTTCTGTCCCCTCCCTTGCTCTGCATGCTGCTACTTCAGTCCTTATTCTGTCCATCTTGGCACAGGTGCAACTGCAGCTGCTGACAGCCCATCATCCTGGGTTAGATCACCACCCACTCATACTGTATGACTTCACTGTGTCATTCCTTTACAGATGATCTCGTTTCTCTTCGAGACAAAAAGGACAGATCCCTTTTATATTTCATACTTTAGTGAGACTGGAGAAAGGGATTGCAGGAGCAAAACAAACAAACAAACAAACAAAATAAATAAATAAATGCTTCTTTCTTTGAGTGGACTTGCGTATGACGAAGGGTTTATTGAACACAGAGCCAACTCAACTTTGCTAAGAATTACATCACAAAGTTGGAAAAAGGAGGCAAAATAATTCTGGTCTAAAATGTTGCATTTCAAATTTACAAATGTCTGCACAAGTGTCAGCACCTCTCTTCTGTAGTAGCAGTTGACAGTAATTGGGAATTTGCAAAATTGCATTATGGGAATCCAGTTACACTGTAATGCATAACTTAACTCTTACCTCAACTGAAGAGACATTAATTGACTTTTACCTGAGGTAAATTTCAAGTTTTGGTAATCAAAAAAAAAAAAAAAAGGAAAAAAAAGAAGTGAGTGACAGAGTGAAGATAAAAAGTATTTTGAGATTCCAGGAATTGAAGAAAGCTTTCATACTGCATGGAATCGGTGGCCTAATAAAGCTGACAGTGTCCAGTGGCTGAATCTCTTGGTCGCTACGATGATGTAACAGAAAATCCAGCCGCTGCCACAACAAAAATGGAGCAGAGTGCCTCGAGGCCAAGTATCTAACTTCAAAGTCTTTTTATTTTAATTAATTCAAGATCCTCCCCCATGCACATGAGAAACAACGAGATCGAAACTAAGGCGAGAGAAAGAGGGAGAGATTAAACTCCAGTAAGAGCTGCAGAATAGAACGAGCTCACTTTACAGCTGTTGTTAACAAGAGGCTTTTCAGACCGTGGATGTGTCAGTAACACAAGCCTTCTGGGAAACAGGCTTTTTGTCTGAGAATGATATTCCATAGGGCAAAACTCTTGACACCGCCATACTGTAGCGGGGCTGAACAAATGGGGACTCCTGCTTGTTTCAGAGTTCATTGGCTGGGGGCGAACTAATGAGCCCAACAGGGATGCTTAAAACATTGCTAAAATGTTAGCACGCTTGTATCTCCCTCTTTGAAACAGTCCATGTATTCATGCTGGCTTCACTTGGAGATTGAATGGGGTTAATTCATAACGTTCCTCTTTTAACTCAACATGAAGCAACAACCACAAATAGCCACCTTTATCAGTGAATGTGGGATATTAACTTTACAGCTCTGAACTATGAGAACTGTGAGTGAACTCCTATGACCTTTATGCTAGTGTGACTGTGTGAACGTTCAAAATATCTCAGAACAGCAGGGTTGCAAGAGTGAATAAATAAAAGCAGCCGGCTAAACACTCTTACTTTCATTTAGAACTCATCTGAGGCAGAACTTAAATACGATTAGAAAAAGCAGACAATGTAAACTAGTCCACCTCTCATTGCTCTGCCTTTTTCCTTCATGCCTGGTTGTATTTGCACAACTGGTTACAAATCCAATACTACTTCAAAATTGTAGCTACATGAGAGGATTTGGGCTCAAGAAATCTGTCTATCTGACTACTGATCAGCAGTGAGAAAGCCACACACATGCTGGCATTTGATTTTGTTTATAAGACTCTCAGATATCCCGTGGGTCTTCGCATGCTCTTGGCCTCCCAATTATTTGTTTGGGGCAACTGAGGATTACTAAAAACATGAAAAGAAGGTCAGAGAGAATGCAGATAAAAATGAGAAAGCAAACACAGGGCCTGGTGCCTCATGAAGCAGAGCCATATCCCCGAGAACCTCCTTGAGCTTTTTATTAGATAATTGTGTGATCTTTAAATGTAAAGAGAAGGAAATGTAATGTGCTGGACTACGGAGGTCTGGGCTGAGATGAAGTGGTGTTAGCAGAAAACTGATATGGCTGAATGGTTTATAGGGTCTTTTTGTTTCATTTCAAATCGCTTTGCATTGCTGATGAATTGTTGCAATTCATTTCAATGGAGTAAAGTGAGAAAGAAAAAAAAACAACCAAATGTTGTTCAGGGTTACATCAAGCTCTCCTAAATCAAATGGCCACAACTTTTTATTTTTTATTTATTTATTTATTTTTTCATATATAAATTGTGTTGTGAATTAATGGACCTGCGGGTAAATAAACAAGATAAGGACAATAAAATAAAAGAAAAATCAGATTTGAGCCCGTCTTTATTAATATGCAGCACCATAATCTTTAGTTTGCATATATTAATAATAAGGGTCTGATGAATGAAGCCATGCTATGAAACGACCAAGCTTTCTGTCTGCTTTCTTTTAAACATACTCACCATATGCCATGTTGTGTTGTGCCGCTCCTACGACACCACGTAATTAGCTGTAGGTAACAGCTACACTGTCGCAAAGAAAACTACAATAGGAACTGGCAAATGAATCTAAAAATCCAAAATTGCTGAGTTAAAATAGCACACAAGAAGGCAAATATGCATAGTTTATACCTGACTTTAAATGCTCTCCGGGGTTTTATAATCACAGGCTTTGAACAGAGAAACACACTCCAAAACGAGACTAGAGAAGTTGGATTAGACGCTCAGCATGGAGGCCCCGTTGATTAATCAATCTAACAGGTGATGTTTTACCACCAGAAAACAACGGAACAAAGAAGAATGAATCTACTTTTAAATTCACTCTGAGTCTTTAATTAAAATCTTCTCACTCCTGGGTACAAAGCCGGTATTTAGTATCTACACAATATAAATACATACATACATTGGACCTTCTCATGACGGCATTTTACTGAATCAGTAGTTGTACTGTAGATCATGACTGAAACACACAGTATAGCACTGTTGCAGTGTTACTTTCATCACAACAATCATTTTTTGTCAGAATGGTCGTTAACAAAAACGCCCAAGTAATGATGACAAAACAAAACCAAACAAAAATTAAAGCAGCTTAGGTTTTAGAAAATTGCCCCTGAAAATTAACACAGCACGATTGATTTGTAATTTAAAAGTCAAAGTCTAAATGGAAACGTGACAGATATTGTAGCTATCACTGTCAATGTGTCCCAACTTTTGTTTGAGTTCATTGCACCCAGTGTTCATCTGCTCATTGATCTGTGAGCTGCTTGTGCAGACATCAGAGCCTACAGTATCTTATAAAGCAGCAGGTTGAGTGGATCAGAATAATTTCGTCATCTGCACACTGTGCAGTTCATAACACACTCTTGTTGTCCATGTCCAACCTTATTCACATTAGATTAGATCATTAGGCTGGTGCCGCTAGCTGTTGGCTTGATAAGGAAGATTTCTGCCTTCAAGACTTGATAAGCAGCCAACCACTGAGGCTCTTGACTAAAGGCATTATCATCATGGGGCCTTGGCCTGGAAGCTTGATGCAGATAGAGGATGGAGCAGAGCTTTGATTGCAAGTTCCGAACAAAACATATGATAATTTATAGTTCAGGTGGAGTGCTGATTATAACAGAGTACAGTTGTAACCGAACTGCTAAACTGACGTGGATACAATCTGATGTACACAGCTGGCACCGCTGAAACAGGCTCAAACTGGGAGATACAAGAAAAATGAATTCAACTGCTCAGGATGTACGTTGCATGTCTGTTGCTTGGATATGCCGCTGCCCACAGATAACGGCCCAAACAATGAAATCAATGCACCAGCCCAGCGCCCACCAGATAGTGCACATATTTGTATCCATGCTCAAAGGCCACACAGCTCAGTAGTTCTGATATCACAGTGGCAGGACAATGACACAGATGTTCAAAAAACACACAACAAAATAAGCAGATGAAGAAATGCCACAGCTATTAAAAGCCCAGATATGAAATTATTTTCTTTATTATTCTTCTCTCCTGATTCTCGACTTAGGAGCAAATTGGGGAAGGTTTGAAAAATACTTTAAAAGGCTTTAAAGAGGTTATGATATGTTCCACACCTCACAGTGTAGCCTTTGACTGGGAGTGCGCTGGAGAACTCAGCAGGAAGGGTGCCCTCTGACCAGATAATCCAGGTTCAAGCGCTCAAATCAATGAGCTTCTCCAAAGAAGTGTTGTTTAGAAATGCAATGAACCCCCGATGCCTCCAGAAAATAATGACTGACCTTTACCTTTGACCTCTCTGTAAAACTAAAAGCGTGAATGATCTCCAGAGATTTTTTTGTATTTTTTTTTACTTGTCTCTCTTCTTTTTTTTTTTTTTTTTATTCTTTCAATTTCCCTTTCTTGCTGCCAGTCACACAGAGGAAACAATTAAGCTTCTAGGATATTATTTAGAAGAGGCTGGCTTGTTAATGTTACAGTGTTCGGCAAATTGGCTCAACAATAAACAGAACAATGCAACGCTTTTGAAAATCTCAAACAACCCGAATCAGTTTGATTTCCTTAAAAACCTTCTGGCAAACTTTTGGCATATTCATGAACCATGTATACACAAACCATGTATAGTAAATATTTTGGAAAAGATACTTTGTGTGAGTGTAAGGACACAGCTTTTCCACCTCTGTGGCTTATTACCAACTCTGGTTCTCTGCTTTCACCTCCCACAGCACCAGCTGCATGTATCAGCCTGCAGCTCCCTGTCTTCTTCTCCTCTTGATTAGTTTCCATTGAAAATTGATTTTTACATCTGTGAATTAATTTCACCAACTTGTCTGCATAGCTCTGTTGCATGAAAAAAACAAAAAAAACAAAACAAACAGGAGGTATATAAATAGAAAACGAAAACCTCACAGCAAGAGAAGACTGAACAGACTGAACAGACAGACAGGGAGCATGCATACATGTTTCATTTGGCTGTAATACAATTATCTAGCTGTCATCATGTTGGTATATTCGTGGGACACGGTTATTTGTCTTATTTTCCAGAATGCAATAACAGTGAGAGCGATGTGTTGGGTCTGAGTCATTCTGTTTGATGACAACCCAGAGACCATTGCTTTGCTCTGCATCTCCTAAACCCTGTGAATCACTGCTATAATGAAAAATGTTCAACTAAATACCAACGTATTTCCAGCAAAGTAGTACTATGAATTTCCACCAATTTTGTCCCCAGGATGTGGGCATAAAATAATGACCTTAATAGTGTGATTTAGTGCATCCTGAGGTTTTGGTGGACAATTATTATTGTGTGTTGGGTGTTTCTCAGACCAGTGAGCTGTGCAAACACCATACTAGCTAAAATCAATTGCCTCATGGAAAAAAACACGGCATACTCATTAAGAACCAATAATACAAACCAGCAAAGTGTCGCACGCCAGTTGAAAAGAGGAAATCCATTTAATTTGTGTTGGTAATTTAGATTAATGTGATTTGCAAAAACGTTGACAGGCAACATTTCCATGTCAGTAGAAATGCAGAGCTGCAAAGCTGAGTTCTGAGCGACCACAGGAGGTAACAGAGACCTGTAGCGTTCACTCACACAAATATGAGAAGTGAAGCAGACGCACAGTAACAAGAAGCTGGGCCAGATGTTTGTAAAGAGACGAAGCAGGGAAGCCTGCTTAGTAATCTCAATAGCTCATGTCAGGGTTTTATTTATTTATTTATTTTTTTGTTTTGTTAGGTAGCACTTTAAATGTTTTCAGAGGCAAATTCATTTCAGTTTGCAATCTCCCACTGAAAAATTTTACCCAAATAACTATAATCAGGATGCGCCTGCGATGAAGTCAAAATAATTCTGACACATCAAGACTTACCGGTGAAGTGAGATAAGCACAGTTGTTAAATGGTGCATGGCACCTAAAACGAAGGTATGCTTTTCTCACTAACCCTCCCTTAAGCCTTTAAGCTTAAAGGCATCCACCCAAAGTGAAGCAATAAAGAGACGTCAGCAGCGCCAAAGAAGTCATTTCGTTTTGAGGTGACAGAAGTTGATCAAGGATTTCTTTTATTTCTGAAACTTTTCACCAAATAAAACATATCGTGGGTTTTCTAATAATTTTATCGCAGCATGTCATTCTCATCCTCTATTTTCACTTCGGATGAAAGTGAGTGCACACCGCAATCATTACACTAATACATATTTAAAAACCAGAAATGAAACAAAAGTTGTAAATATATCATGCTGTTAGAACATCTGTGGTTGGTCACATTAAGCTCAGCGTCTCTTGTTATATTTCTAAGGAACACATAAAGTTACTAAAATTCACTGAGATTCTGATAGAGCCGGTGTTGGCAGTTGGCTTTTTATTCCCTGAA
Organism: Echeneis naucrates; assembly: GCF_900963305.1. Taxonomy (NCBI): domain Eukaryota; kingdom Metazoa; phylum Chordata; class Actinopteri; order Carangiformes; family Echeneidae; genus Echeneis; species Echeneis naucrates. The sequence continues at coordinate 10,751,465 of NC_042520.1, forward strand.
GGTACCGAGACTCAAAGCTGTGCACACTTTGTCTGTGAAAGTGCAAAGAATAACTGACATGGCAGTTGTGAATTCTTCAGCGGGGCCCCACAGCTTTCCGAGTCCTTTCCGAGCACGGTGTGCCATATTGCTCGTGGCAGAGTAACGCGGCAGATATTTTCGCTTTTGACACATGGACCACGACACATTTTCGCTTGTAGAAAATTCATGTACACTTCACAAACACTGGATGCGCAGAGCTTTCTAGCTGAACATTAACCTGCATGTACCTTAAACCTATTTTTTCTTCTGAGAGGAGGCTGCTTGGAAAAAGCAACAGATTCAGGCCGGATGCATCATCACAATTTCATAATCCTGTTCTCAGTTTTGCTCATCAAATGCTTTTTATGCATCCACAGGCATATGTGCACATTCATAGATATTAAGAGGTGGACTGTGACTGTGACAGCGTTTTAGCGCTTTCCTGTCTTCTTGCATTTTGCGGTTTAATTAGCGTGAACATGCCGATGGATATACCCTGTAGTCCCCTAAAACATTAAATAATAATTAAATAGCTCAAATTATTTAGTAAATCATCTCAAACAAATGCCTGTCTGAACTTATACAGACCTCACATACAGAGCGACAATTATACAATATGTTCTGCAATGAGCACAACTAATTCACTGCCTACAGACCAACAGCCATTTAAAGAAGTAATTACCCATTTAAGGAAATATGCTTATTTACTTATTTTCCAATATGAGATATGTTTAAATACCGATCACGTGCATTTTTAGTTAGCTGTGTAAAGCATGGATTTGAAATGAAGGGTGGAAGAAAGCTTTGCTCTGTCCAAAGGTAACAAAATTTGCTCTTTAGCACAATAATTTAATTTAATTTGTACAAAAATACATCAAAATAAATGTATGAAATGGAGACTTTAACATTTTACTGTTAAATGCAGTCATTGTGTTTGAATAGCATAGCTAGATTTACCTGCTTTGAAACAGAAAATTGTTGCTGTCAAACTCAAAATATAACATATTAATGAACAAGGTTCGGAGGCACTCAGACTCTGGCTAGCACTTTGTTTTTTTTTTCTGTTTCCTGTCACTATGCTAAGCTGTGTTAACTGGCTGCCTGACTCAGGATATGATTGCGCTGCCTTATGCAGCTCTCACTGCAGAAAGTGAATAAGTTTATCTCACAAAATGTGACACTATTCCCCCTGGAGAAAAGAAACCACACTGTGAAATTGCATTCAAAGAAAAGAACATGTAACTTTTTAAGAAAATCCTGTCATCATAGAGTCAGTCTAGCACTCAGTCCCCCGAGAAAGTCACTTTTGATTTCTTTATTGTGACTCAAGATTAAAGGATCAAGGTCTAAAATTTTGAATGTCCATGCATAAAGTTTTTGTCCTCACACAAAAAATGATTTTAAAACAGACATAAAGAAAAATAGAACTCATAAGTTCACCTTTTTTTATTTCCCATGAAATTGAGTGTGTTGACAGCTGAAGCCTCACCTGTAGGTTTGCTGGAGGCAGGTTGGGTAGACGCGAGGGCTTGTAATTTAAATCTTGAGCGACGATGAATGAATTGCAATGAATGTCAGCGTCATGGAGCTTGTACTGCTTCTCTTTCTCCTTCCCACCCTCGCTATCTGCTTTTTCCTACCTGCCACTTCTGATCTGTTATCCTTACTTTCCCACAATGTCAGCTGTCACCTTCCTCTCTTTCCTACCCCAAACCTGACCTTTTCTTGTCCTCCACTTCTTCAGTCTAGCTTTGCTACTGTAAAAACTAAATATCCATGACAACAAACACCCCGTCTGTATAAGTAAGTCCTGTCCCTGCTTCTCAGTTTAACTTTAATATGCTTTGTTGGATTAGTTACAGAGCAGATCTAACAGAGCAGCACTGGCCACCATTGCAAGCAGCAGCTCATCTGGAAATGACACGTTTAATCTGCGCTTTAATAATTGAAGTTCTACACATTAATCTACTCTTTTTTTGCAGTCTGTCATTTCAGACCCTGATGCTGCTGTACACATCCTCTTCTTAAACATTCAACCACATAACAGGAACAATAATCTGGCGTGAGCGACACTTTCTGAGCTAAAAGCTTTACACTTGTCAGCTTCCAGCAAAACCTCCAGAAAAGTTCATCTCAGCTCATGGCCTACAGAATGGGGGGGGTCGGACCTGTGAGAATGTGATAAGGTTATGAGCAAAAGAGTCACCTCAAACATACAGACATATGCATATATGCCTTTGTTCTTTATTGTTTGTTCGTCTATGTGAGGGTCAAAAGGCAGAGATTGCCTGCAAGCATGTGAGGTATGGTTCTATCAGCAGAGGGGTAAATAATATACCACACAAATATAGACACAGTCGCTTAAAAACACCATTACTGACACATTATCTGTGGGATGGAGGCACAGAAGGCTGTTACGTGAAGCATCTGTGAATCAGAGGCTAGCTCTGCTGCAAAATCAAGTTTGATTTCCAAAAAAAGTCACAAAAAAAAAAAAAAAAAAAAGAGTCAGTCACATATATGGTTCTCCATTCTTTTACCTCTAAGATAAAGATCCTTCCTTTTACACAAACATAATTTTTCTCTGCTTTAATATTATTGCTGTATTGGATTATATCTTATTGAACAGATTCTCAGAGTTAGAGATACTTTGGGGAAACATTGCATGTGATAGTAAATAATGCCATGCATTCACAGGATCATACTGTGTAAGAAATTCAGATGAAAAGTTAAAAAAACAAACAAACAAACAACAAATAAAACCAGCCCCAAAAACCCAGACTGTTCTGGCCAGGCTGTGGCTGTGGGCATCCACTTCTACACAAACCTAGCCCACTAACACTTTCACAGATAGTTGCTGTAGGGTAAATGACAAGACAGAGTGTCTCCATTACCATCAAAGTGGCTGTGTCGGCCTGAACAAATGGCCTCGCATCCTCCGAGGTGGACACAGTGATTTATTCCATCTACTGTACTTTGCCTTATCTAATTGAACAGACCGTACCAGGGAAACGGGCCAGTAAATCATGTCACTATCATGTATTTATAGATGAGGTCATGCAACCTTAGTGGTGACGGCAGCTACATAACATCTATATATGACACCTGTTACCATGACAGCTGCTGGCAGGATGCCCAAAAACTGCGATGCTAGAAGTGTGGGGACGAACTACATGGGAGGCAGAGGGGCAGAAAAAAAAGATAATCATTGAACGTGTAAAAATGACAGCATCCTCAGATGTGACTGCTTCGGAGACACTTGGACTCACAGGCTGGGAATTCCAGCTCCAGCAGATTTATGGAAATGAAAAATCTTGAGGGATGACAACCCAAGTGCAAAATCAAACATCCCTAGCTGTGGTTCAGCTTCACTACATTACATTACTCATCTGGCCAGACACCAGAGTCAGAGTGCAGGGAATGGCTGTCTGAATATAGCATGCATTCCCTGCATTCCCTGCATTCCCTGCGTTCCTGCATGGCTGGATTTCTGGCATCGCTGTCTGAAGCAGACATTCCTCGCTGTGCGACTCCCTGAGGAGCTGAACTTCCTGTGCATAACCTGCGATGGCTGGCAACATCCAGGGATCTTCTTGCATATCAGCGAGGTCAGGGTTGGGAGAGGTTCACTGTAGTTCACTGCACAAAGACAGCTTCACTGTTTTGTTTTGTTTGTTTGTTTTTTTTTTTAGTGAACTGAATATCTGGGGCGTTTTCAGTAGGTATTGCTCAAGAAGTGCAAACTAAAAGGTCTAAAGACTCAGGAGGTCTTCAAAAATACACAACAAAAGAGTCCAATGTGAATTTTGGCAAATATTTGAACTTTGTCAGAATGAAGTCATATATAATGAAATGGAAGCAAACATCCTCAGAAATATATCATACCTTCACATGAGGTTTTAGGACAGTCAAGGACTCAATAATAAAAAACAAAACAAAACATATTATTCGGATGGCAGTTCTGTAACGTATTTGGGGCCATTTCATACATTGAACGCCTCCATGTTTTGCACTACATGCATGACATCAGATGTGCATGCGACTGTGGCGTGTTCCACTAAAGAGCTTTAGTGGACAGGGCGCTGGCTGCTGCTGTCACCACTGCGTTGGCCGGAGAGGATAGGTGATGTGTCCCTTTTTAGAAGCCATAAAAGAAGCCCTGCTTGCTTTTAAGCATGCATCAGTGGTCTGCAGTGGTTTTAAGAGTGGGACATCTGAGCACAGCGCTGTTGACCGGCGCTCTCAATCTCTCTGTCACAGGAAATGAACAAGCTAAAAGGTGACTGTAGTTTACAAAGTTCCCAGTCTTATTGTGGGATTTCTGGTTTCATTCCAATGTAGGCGTTTTTGGAACATGATGATGATTGCATATGAGCAACGAGAGCTGTAAAACAGACTGACAACAAACTTTCCAATTTTTCTCTTGTTTCCTAAATCAAAAATTCATGATTAGCAATAACAAAGTTAAAAGGCTGGAAATACGCAACAAATATGTTTCAAAATACTGCAGTTGATACAGAGATTTACACTCACGTCTCACAGGCAGCACCCATCCTAAACTATCACTGACTGTAGAATGATGATGCTCATGATTGTGTGTGTACGTGAGTGTGTGCAAATATTTTGAAGGCATGTTTCAGGAAGCAGGAGATTCATGTGAAAGGAATGCACTGAGGACCGTTTCTGTCCAAGGCAGCTGTGTCTCAGACTGAGAGAGACAGTTGAGAAGAGTAAGAGAGACTGATGCTTGACTTCAACTTCCTAAAAAAAACACACACACACACACACACACACACACACACACACACACACACACAAACACAAACCCACACACACACACACACACACACACACACACACACACACACACACATTTCTTGGCTTTAAATTTTCCTTCAAGATGGCCAGAGGAGTTGCTTCTCTTATTCCCAGATCACTATACCTTTCAAGATGTCCAACAAAGTCAAAGTTCAAGTTTGAATAATGTAAAAATGAAAATAATGCAGATGACATGCATGATTGGACATCCTCCATGATACAATCCTAATGTCATTATCTCATACTCAGATTCTATTGACGACTTTCTTCACCTTTTCCATTTTTTTTTCAGCTTTGCATCAATCAATCAGTGACTAACAAAGTAAACAGCTGCAGATTTTTCAGAGATTAAACACTTGCCAATATCCTTTTTGATGAAGTTTTCTCTCATTTTCATTTGTTTTTTACTGCGCCAACTGATTCTTGAGTCACTGACCTTCACAGAGAAGTAATTCCTCTCTGTCACTGTAATGGAATTGCTTAAGCTGGTTAAAAATTGTAGTCTTGTGGAGGCATAAGAAATGCAGCTTCAGTAACATGAAAGCAAAAACCGTGTGTGTGAAATGATGCTCAGCTAAGTGTGATTGTATTAGGCAAGAGTGGTTTCTCACCAACATAAGTAGCTGTGTGTATTATGGCCTGCATCCAGTTTTGGTCATTTTCTAACATCCCACTAACATTGAGCTCTTCAACTCTCGGCTCAAATGGAAATTATGCGCTTTACATTTCAAACAGTTGCAACAGAAAATCTGCTAAAGAAGACGCCAACTGTCTTATAGCCAAAAGAGAAGTGGACAGAGCCACTGCTCTCCAAAAACGAAAAGCCCTCCAGAATGAAAATGTATCACAAGTGATTACCGCTGAGTAAAACACCATATTTTCAGAACAAAAAATCTTTCCAGAGGGAATAATGCAAATGAGGCTTGTTTAGCTATTAGTTATCAGCCGGACTGTCTAAGTAGCACAGTTTATTAACATTAACAACCCTGATAAGAAAACCGGAACTCCTACAGTTTGTAACTCAATTAAGTCCCATGAATAGCAAAGCAAAGAGCAATGTGGGCTTAGTTTCAGTCCTTCAGTATTTGTCACACTTCCATCAATAGAGCATCAAGGAGATTCACAAGTTTGGCTTATAATGTCAATGTAGAGCGCTCCAGACAGAACAATTTTCTGATGGAACCAAATCCTCCAATTTTACCGACAATAGAAGCTGATAATAAAACAGTGATGCATTGCCGTCATCACTCTTTAATCTGGATATGGTGATTTGGCCAAGAGCTGCCAATTTAAACATCCAAAAGATGTGGACAAGCATTATTGTTCATTCACTCATCTTCTATCATGGGGGTTGCTGCAGCCGATCCCAGCTCAGATTGGGCGAGGGCGGCTTGCACACTAAACAGTTCGCCAGTGCATCGCACTTTCAACAAATTTCATACTATACACAGTGATTTCACTTGCTGTTGGTGCAAAAATATTGATCATAGAAGCTTTAAATGTACACTTTAAATCTCAAGTCATATTTAATCTCAAAGCAAAGAAACTAAGTTACAAAAACAACAGTAATTAAAATGAATGGATATTAAATAAAATTGCTCTTGAGCACTTTGAGAACACGATGAAGTCAAGTCAAATAAGATGAGTCAATGCTGAAAACTATTATTAACCATGATTGTTGCTCCCAAGGTGGAGCTCAGAGAACCAGCAAGCTATTTTAAGATTTTGGATGAATCAGAGGTCCCGGTTTTCCTCAGGCCAGCGAAGACCAAAAGATGCACAGGTATTTTTGTGTATGGGTTGAGCAAATACAGACATTGGCTGCTGACAGGCATTCAACACACAGTATAAATACACTTTTCTGCTTTGTCCACTGCCGAGCCACAAGGCAAAATAGCTTTTGGAGGATCAAGGAAACGGCAATTTACCCTTCTGACTGAAAAAGCTGTTGAATGATTAAAATGAGTCGATTTCATTAAACATTCACGCTTGTGCAAATTCGCCATAGACACTCAAATGTAATTTGTAAATGAAGCCTTATAGAAATGTTCCCAGACTGCACGTGTCACGATTTCCCTCACAGCCCTTCCCTTCTCCTCATACAAATGTGATCTGGGCCACAGATTGTTGCAGATTCTTACCAAGAACTGCTTAGTCAGTTACTTCTTGAAAATAATGTGACAACGCCTGAAAGGATTGAATCAAAATGCTTGGAAGCCAGTGGAAAATAACATCAGCATAGTAAGATGAGTTTTCCACTGTTGATTAATGTGTAAATCCTCTTATGCTCTGGTATGTTGCTGCCAGCCATCTCACAGAAATACATAAATAGTAATAAATAGTAATCTGCAATGCATTAAGACACTGCATGTTGTACACACAAACACAACTATGTAGCAAAGCAGACATAACACACATAAAACTCTACCTGGCATGCAGAGGCATTTTAAGTGTAAACATATATATATATATATATATATATATATTTAGATGCCACTGAGATTGCAAAGTTTCTGCGTAATGAAAATGGTTTTCCTTCAGTACCGAGCGTGTCAGAGGCTGAGCTAAGCTTTGCCATGTTGTCAGCGTCTTACAGCTTTATGCTAAAATACACACAGCACAAGCCTTCAAGTTTAGGTTCCCTTCAGGTTTTAAGCCTTGAAAAATGGTGAAAAAAAAAAAAAAAACTCACTCTGGGTTCAGCCGGCACAGATTTAGAAGGCAGGCTGAGGTGGATGGCCTCAAATATTTGGGTTTAATTTATAGTGTTTCTGCAGCGTTATATACACGCAGAAATGATTGTGGGGAGGAATATACGTTTTATAACTAGAAAGAAGGGATTATTATGTCATTTAAAAAACAAGTCTTCTAAAATGAAATAATGATGTTGTTTAAGTAACAGAGAAAATACAGTTTTATCACTTGACAGACAGCTGTTAATTATTTTTCCTGAGTTTGAAGATTATTTTTCAAAGATGATGAACATCATTTTTTTTTATTGCACTGTAGCTGATCTATTTCAGTGGGCCAGCCGACAGCAGCAAACGCCAGAATCATATTCTAGCAGCCTCTGCTGTTAGTAACAGGCCAGAAAGGTGAACCCTGCTCTCATTTTATGGAAGAAAAGTGAGGCGAGGCATCAGCGGATAATGGATAAATGGAACGGATACATTTGTATATCGTTCTCAAACATACACACCAAAGATGAGTAATGTCGGTTATGTCCCTCCTTCTGCATTGCATTGTATCACTGCCGACACCGAAGCACTTAAAAGCTTTCCACTTTCTTTTAGCATAAATTCTGCATATGCATGAAGCAGCGACTGGGAGTGATTTGATAACCTTCTTTCTCCTTTTTTCATGACCCACCAAATTTTATGATGGGGTGGCGTGACATATTTTCACAACACATGCATGATGCATTGACAGGGGCACGCTTGTGTGCATCAGGAAGTATAGACTCGGGGCTCAGACGCAGACACACACACATTCGCATACACTTCCTAATGGGCACGTTAACGTACATAGGCAGAGTGGCTCACACAGACTCTAAAAGCTTTCTACTACATCCTTGCTAGTTCTGTCATAATGACTAAGTGTGCTCCCTCTCACACTGTTCTGCAGATACAGCCATGATTTCCCTTGGCATCACACACTCACACAGCTCCCGATCACTCCACACATGTCAGTTTTAATAGCATCTGCTCAGACACACATGAACACCTACACATGCTCGGAGGCGCACACACTCACCCACCTGTAAATACTGCACACATATTTGGAGGTAATCATGTTTCTACATAACAACCACTTGAGGGCTGTGAGTCTGCACCTCGCTTGCCTTATGTGCTGATGGCTTTGTGGGAGACTGAGGGTGGAGATGTGTGGGGGGGTGGGACTGGCCAGGGGCCAAATGAGGGTGAGGGAGACAGAAAGCAGGAGGAAAGGATGATGTTTGTGTGTCTGCCTGCACAATAGCCAAAGTGAGAAGAATTGGGTGACAGTGTGAGAGGAAAGTGATGTCGGGAGTGGGTGACTGTGTACAAGAGAAAATAATGAAAAAGTTGTCAGGGTAATAAAAGGAAGGCGTGCAAGAAGAATTCAGATGGGCTGAGCACTTGACATTGCAGCCTTTTAATTTCCTCTTAAAATTATTACTGTCAGTGTTTCGGGTACAATCAGATTAGATGATCTGAACTCGTCTTTGTGTATTGTTCTGTCTGTGACAAGTGACAAGTGACTTTGTGGGTGTGGATGTGATTAAAAGTGCCTGAATTTGTGTTGCACATGTGTGTGTGCACATTCACACATGCACAAAACATGCTTCGACAAAGGGTGTATCGGAGGGGGGGCACCAGCACGGACAGATGTGATAAACACACACAAAAAAAGAAGAGTTAGACAGTTCCTGATTGGGGTGTGGGTGAAGAAAGCCAACGGGTGAGGGGGACAGAAGTCTGCATCAGAATGCTCTGACTTGTCTCTTCCAAAAACAGGAATTAATCCAATAATTGTTGGAAATGTTTTGCATATTTCGTCATTCTGCTTGTGTAACACAACAGACTATCATCTGGTACAAGTTTGCATGAGACCTGTCAAGCAAGACCCCGGAGACACACAAACACGCACACGCATCACACAAAATGCCAATGACAAATCCCACTGCTGCAGAGGAAGCACACACATGACGAACTGAGTTGAATATCCGGGGTGTTTAAGTTTATCTTCTGCTTATGTTGAGTGCTTGTCTGAGTGTCACAAATGTCAAACAGCTCCTCCAACAAGCTTTGCCACCATGTCAAATCATTAGCCCTTGATGCGAAAGTACACACACTCCATCCCCTTTATAGCCTGGAAGTCCTGAAATTAACTGCCAGCAAAATGAAAGAGGGGAAAAAATACTTCTCATCCTGCTGGTGTGGCCCATTTATCACTCTGTCACTCTCTCAAAGTCTTCAAATTCTTTATGAACTAATCTTTGCTGTCTCTCTCTTCTTTTTTTGCCTTCTTCTTTACCACTCATTTCAGTTAAGGTACCTATGTGCTTCAAAGACACACGATGTGCTCTTTGGCTGCTGGAGAACAAATAAAGTTCAACATAGACGCTTACATTTCCATATAATAGTTCAAAGGTGCACAAGCAGACTTACAAGAAGATGTTGTGCTGTTTTTTTTTTTTTTTGTTTTTTTGTGTGTGTAATCTAAACAAACAAACAAACACAGATGAAGATATAACCAGCTGGGACGATAAGGATAAGAACCTGCTTGTTTAAAAAAAAAAAGGATAATCCAGGTGTTGAGCCAAAAGCACAGTTTATGTCTGTACAGTAAACTGTTAGCTGTAATCATGAGAAACAGTTAAGTTAGCTCTGTCCAAAGTGAACCAGATCTGTATAAAAGCACTCCATCAAAGAACAACAATTCATTTTACAAGGATTTGGCTTCACAAAGATGTTTAAGTAGACAGCTACACACAGATACACTCAGTGCACAGACCTGGGAGTGATATTATACATCTCAGCAAAAGTAGGTATGTGACTTGAAACTTTAGGCTACATGGCTGATAGATTTGTCCTTCTTGCAGCACTCAAATCTGTCAATCTCGCTCTTAAAACCTAAGCGTGTGTTGTGTTATCTTGTGAGCTGATTCGGGTACCAACAGAAACTATGAAATCATCAAACCCTGTTCCTCACTGAGTGGTTCTTTTGGGCTTCCAGTAATCGTGGTGATGGCAAGCTGAGCACCAGTGTTACCGATGGTGTGCTTGTTAGCAGCTCTCGGCAGTGAGGTTCTGCATGTTAACCAGACAAATGTGTTGAAATTGCTGATCCTTGTTCCTTCTCTGCACAGCTAGGAATAGATAGTCAGTTTCCAGTGGACGCTGTTACTATATACCCAGTGCCCTTGAATGCTCATGTATAAACGTGATTTCGGGCATGTTAGCATGGAAACTGGCTTCTGATGCAGAACTAAAACAATTATCTGGACAAGATTGTTTTTGTCTATGACAACGTAGCGGTGTGGACTCGTAGTGTAACAGAGCAAGCCCACATCTCACCCATCATGACTGATAACACGGGGGATATGAGATGAAGGACGTAAGACAACGTATTCGGCTGTTGTTATGTCAACTTTATAAAAAAAAAAAAAAGTGCAAACTTAATTGTACAGCAGTGCATGTAGTCCAGGCTCATGAAGTCACAAACCACGAGGTAGACGTTATCCTGCAGCGCTGCTATCTGTCACTGACTGTTACATCAGGTTGTAAGCTCAAAGTCCTGCACTGGGATCACCACACAGACACTTCAGCTGATTTTTTTTAAGGCTTTTTTTAAGACTGTGAAAAGGGATGTTAGGCTGTCACAACTTTGACCTAAATGTCAGACTGATGACTCTGCAGCACAAACCTCCAAAGAAGCAGCTGATGAGATATTCGCCGCAACAGAATGAATCTTTTGTGGTTTCTGAGAATGTGATTGTATGAAAGCAAATCATTCACTCATTCATCTATCGCTTTTCCATTTCTGGGTCATGGGGGTTGCTTGAGCCAATCCCAGCTCACACTGAGTGAGGGCGGGGTCACTCTGGACAGGTCGTCAGTCCATCACAGGGCCAACACACAGAGACGGACAGAGACTAACAACCACTCACACTCACACTCAGACCTACGGACAATTCAGAGTTACCAGTTAACGCAAACATGATGTCTTTGGACAGTGGGAGGAAACACACACAGACACGGGGAGAAAATGAACACTGCACAGAAAGGCCCCAGGCTTGGAACCGAACCACCGACCTTATTGTGAGGCAACAACGCTAACTATGTCACCGTGCTCCCAAAAAACAAACAACAACAACAAAAAAAGTGCAGCACCTTTGAGCTGAAGTCTTTCAACTATATCTAAGTAAAACACCATTACCAATGTCTGCCAATTATAGGACACAAAATGTCTTTGCTTCTGAGCAAAGAGCTCTGCTTAACAGCTGCCTGGGGAGTTGACTCACTTCACTGTCGTTTCAGTCGCACCACATTCTGTCTTTTACTTAGCTGGCACTTGTTTGAATATCCTCCCCCGAATAATCTGACTGCCTTGCCCAAAGGATGCTTACGTTTCTTGTAACGTGTGAGAAATAATGTCAGGCCAGTGTAGCTTTCAGTGTACACAGCAGACAGAATGAGTAATGGTTTTGTGTTATAGACTATTGGCCACATAGAGCAACTGATAAGAATATTCAAGCAGACTAGTCAATAACAATATTAGTCACACATGTCTGAAAATTGAACCATGCGTGTTTTAACATCTGACAGGAGGAGCGTCTGACACACACACACACACACTCCTTTTGACCTACATCTTCCATGATTAGTATGCACAAATAGGAATTCCTCTCCTTCACTTTCTCATGTATGATAGGAAGATTATAAGTTAGCTGCCTCTGCCAATGGTGAGCTGAGCTGGGGCTTGGACTCAGGCTGGTCTCCTCCCAGATTTTGGATAGATTGGTAATTTCAGAGTCAGGAAAGTTCAAAGCCTTAGATGTGGAACGTTCAAATGAACCACACACAGCCATAAAATGGAAAGGAAAAGAGGGAGAGAGCTTGCTACTTACAGTAAACTCTCCCAGAGTCTGTAGAAAACGGGCTGGTAAAGAGACGGGGGGGAGAAGCTGTATTAAAAAAAAAAAAGAAAAAAAAGTGTACATGCAAACAGAGATGTGAAAACAACCTCCAAGCTGCTGTGAGTTAAGATGCTGAGCAGGTGGAATTTAGCTGGTGTGTTGGTGTTGAAGCCGAAAGTGAGAGCCACAGTTTTGGGAGAGCAAACCATCAATAATGCACGAGGTGGGATAGCTGATGTTTTATGCTCCTGAGTGCATCTTGCGTTACACTCACCTTGAAGCTCCAATGAGACAGTTTTTGTTGCATATGTAATGTTAACAACGTAAAAACTCATTCTCACACCCACACTCGTTTTGCACTGTTGAGCGACCAAAAACAAACAACCAAAAACCCCAAAACAACCCCCCAAAAAAAAAAAAAAATAAATAAAATAAAAAGTTTTAAAATGACTTGCAGCTTTTCTTCATCACATCCACCAACAAAGTTGCATGTACTGCACAGACCACCTTCAGAGAGCATCAATGGCATTTCATTTCTGCCACCTCTACGACAGCACTTCACCTTCATGATTTGAGACCATCTAGTGGAACCTTTTTCAAAATAGGCAATCTACATAACAATACGCCTGCATGTTGCTTTGCTTCATTTTGCACAAGACACTATCAGTGAAGACACGGATCATCTAAATCTGCCACCCTTCACCCTTTTGCACAGAATGGGTTATCTATCAGACCACAGCAAATATCAAAAGTCTGGAGATCTACATCAAAAATTCAAGTCGGGGAAATTAGCAAATTTCAGATTTTGCAGTAAGATGTTACTGCTTTTAGACATTAATAAAACAAAAAGAATCAGGAGGCCTTTGTTATTGTCACCGTTTTATCTCAGAATATACCAATTAACTGAAGTAATTTGTTTGATGACAACCTTTAGTACCACAGGAATATCCCATTAATTAGAAGTTTATTGTGACAATAAGGAAACTCATCTGCAGAGTACCAGGGGAGCATTAATCGCTTTCACTTATTATAAAGTCTTAACGAAAAGCCGAATATAAATATGTGTCAATATGTCAATATTCAAGTAAAAGCAATCAAAAAGTTAAAACTGAATATCCATGAATGTCATGTCAGTGTACAGTCACGCTTACCAATGTTTTTTTATTTTTACGTTGTTTTCTTTTTTTTTTTTTACATTACACATGTTCCACACACTAGTGAAAGTCTGAGGCCAGCTGATGCGGCTGGCAGCTTTAGATCTTTAGTGGTGGAATTAGCTCCAGCTAGTGCCTCCCTCTGTTGTTTTTCATCCTGATTCAGCAGTCCTGGTCTTTACACAGAGCCTCTGAAAGCTCAGTGGCCACAGGGAATGCCAGCTCATCGACTATTATAATGACGGTCTCCCTTTTGCTCTCCGTCTCTCTCCGCCCTTCTTGCCAGTGCACTCTCCCAATTGTCTCTCTCTCTGTTTGGAATCTGTCTCTGTCCTTCTTGCTCAAAAAAAAAAAAAAAAAAAAAAAGCTGGTGTGTGAGTGAGTGTGATGCAATGGAAGCTGCACCAGTTCATAGTCACCAGAAATGCACAGAATGAACATCCCCAAGGATGGAATGGAAGGATTAAAGATTTTGGTGTTTGGCAAACTGCATACAAAGACATCACAATGAGTGCTACAAACTCTCTGTGAAGGTAGGAACAGTTTCAAGACTCAATAGTAAATCATTGTTATATTGCAGTCGAATCCGGGTGCACATTGTGACTTACCTTTCTTCTCTAACACTGTCAAATAAGAAAAAAACAAAAACAAAACATAGGGGCAGAAAACAAACTGATTTGCCCTTATTGCATGCGGTGTAAGTGGGGAGGACATGACAGACTCACCTTGAGCTTGTCAAAGCGTTCAGTGAGCGAAGACACTTGGTGCTCACGGTGGCGCCCCACCAGCTTGCAAAGGGCACAAATGAGCTGGTCATCCACCAAGCAGTACATGTTGACCTTCTCATTCTCGTGCTCCAGACAAGTCAGGCCGCGAATGTGCGTGTCTGGCACCGGCTCCACCAGACGGTGGCTGGTGAACGGCTTCTTGTTAGGGTGTGTTGCCCGCAGGCATCGGTCGCAGTACGAAACCTCGCACGTCACGCATGTCTTGACGGCCTCCCGTGGCGGATCCTGCTCACAGAACTGGCAGCTGATGCGTGGATCCATTTTAGCCACAACAGCCGGGCTGTGGTTTGCGTTGGTTTGGTTGACGTGGTTGGTATGGTTGGCGTGCGGGTGGGAGTGGCTGGAAGTGGCCGGGCTGCCGCGGGCGCTGCTTCCGCTTGTGCCACCACCTCCGCCGCCAATCGTTCCAGCTATTGTACCACTAATGGTGGCAGTGTAGGGCCGCTGCGGCTGCACGCGGCGGCTCTCAGTGGGGGAATTGGGGCCGCTAAGGGAGGCCTTTTGAAAGCGATCAATGATGTTCTGCAGCGTCACATTGCGCTTAAGGCCCTCCAGGCCGCGGTGATTCAGCGTGATGACGTAACGGCAGGTGGGACACTGAAAAGCTGAGATAGATTCGAGGGGCTTGCTGGTGGAGCAGTGAGAAACCAGGATGCGGTGGGCGCAGTTGAAGCACAGACTGTGGGCACAGGGCAAGAGCAGGGGATCTTCAAACAACTCCAGGCAGATTGGGCAGGTCAACTCAGACTCCAGTGTTTCCATCTTCAGTTGAACCAATCTAAAGGTGACATCAAATCCCACGGAAGCTGGCCAGTTACCTGCATGGGAACGAAAAAAAGACAAACACGACTATTATAGTTACAAACCGTCAGCAATTAGGAACTTCTGCTTTACTGGTATTTTGCTCTTGGGATAGTTATAATGAACAAACCAGAAGAAAAAGCCTGCAACCAGTCACTCTGCCTATTCACCCATTCTACGTCTTACTCATCCGGTCATGAGGTTATTGGTTTTTAGACAAATTGGCCTGTGTTGACTCAGCAGAAACATGACTACCACTCACATATTTCCCGTTTTGTCATAGATCAGCAGCTGAGCTAACACTACTATAGACACAACACCCCTGCTGTCGCCTGGAACACATTATTCTCCCTGCAGAGGTGTATGAGAAGAAGAAAAGGAAGAATGTCTTAACTAATAAGGGGAATAAAGACAGAGGTTGGGTGAATAGTACAGAAGAGGTGTAAAACCAATGGAGGGAAGATAATAGAGAGAAAAGGAGACTTCCTCTGCACTTTAGCATCGGAGGACAAAGAGGAAATGAAAACTGAAGGCTTTTATTTTTCTTTGTGCCCTGATGTGCTGAACTTCTATCTTTCTTTCTCCGGCTCACCACTGAAATGTTATTGCGTCTTCTATGCTGAGACGAGCTTCAGTTGCAAACCAGTAAACACTTAAGGGGAGTTTAACTAAAGCACAGTTCTGACAACAATGTCAATGAACCCCCCCTCCACTAAATCTCACCACCTTACAGCCTGCATATCAAGCTGTCTCCCCTGGGTGGCCTTAAAACCACTGGCATGAGAAATCACCAAATAACCCCTTTCACCCACCGGTGCTGATTCATTGGTATAGGAGTTCAGTTTGCAGTGGCTCTCTGCCCTTTTTCAGGAAACAACGAAGGGACCATGAAACTACAGCATTAAAACAAACAAAAAAGATTTACTGATGATTGACTGACTGGGTTTTAGTGTTTATGGCTCATCCCCCCAAAAAAAACCAACAAAAAAAAAAACAAACCCATCACTTTTCACCTTTAGGGTTGGTTTTAAATTGTGAGCAACCCCTCCAAAGTTCAGCTCATTAAAATGGCTGAGTTCAATTTAAGAAAACCCTCAAGTGAATTCATGTCATTAAGAGGGGGTACAGACAATATTAAGATAGCATTTAGATTTTAAGAGCATCACTGGGCTGTTTAGGTTTAAAAGGTTTAACAATAACATTTCAAAGAGACAAAGTCACGAAGTCACGAAGCTGATGAGGATTCAGGCTCCAATTTTCACACAACACTGTCCATTGTTCAGTGTGTCCTCAACAAACAAGTATCATGTAACATGCAGCAAAAAGGTCCTGAATCAGACAAGCCTGACCGCAGACCAACAATGAAATTCAGCAGCTGTCAAAACATCAAGTGCTGGCTGTCACTTGAGCATCAAGTGACAACATAATGTCCTCATTATCCATTTAATTACTCATATTAGGGCACACAGAATAAACTGTGCTCAGCACGGCCTGTTCGTAGTAATTCAGTTGCTGTGAAACCACCTTTACTTGGTTTTCTGCATTCAGTGGCACTGAGAGCTCTCCATTACACATCCATGCAGCAAAGGACCGGCTGAAGACGGGCCAGTACGAAGACAAAGCTCAAAATCTCAAAGTGAATATTGACTACCAAAAGTCTCCTCTGTTCCGCTGGACCAGAAGCCATGCCTCAACACGGAGCTGTGTTCAAAACAAACACCATTTGAGCAGCAGCTAAGTGCTCGAAAAGGCACTCAAGTGAAGAAAGTAGTTATATGCATGCACCGACTCGGTTACAAAATTCATTATCCAGCAAAGAATGAAATAACCTCTCACAATCAATCACGCAGATATTACACTGACAGCAGCAAATGGTCATTGCGCTTTGATGCACATCAATGTGTGTGTGTGTGGTGCGCGAGGATGTACTGTAAAGGTGTATTCATTATACTTATCTACCCGTGAAAAACACGTGCACACAAGCACATAACGTCCTCCTCCAGTATTCACCTTGGCTGCTGTTTATCAGATGCTTTATGTGAGAAGGATAACTTTATGTGGTTGTTATCACGTTGGGCTGCGGATAGAGAGAGTGAGTTTTGGCTTCACCGCACCAACACTAAGTTTTATTAATCTCTACCGTATCAGAGGCTTGATAACCAGGGACAGATAAATGGAAACAGGATGTAGTGGGAGGGAGAGGGAAGCAAGGACAACCTCCAAGACCTTTTGACGACAAAAACAAGGTCGCTTTTCAGCCATTTCTTTGTGTAGGATTTTCTCTTCCTCAGCTTCTGGTGATGGCTGTCGGTGAAAAAATATGTCAGCAACAGGAAACGAAGCGCATGTTCATCAATGTTCTCAGGATGCACGAGACCACTTTGTCATCCTACCAACGTGTGATCGGATTCAACACGTGTCTCTTCAGCAAATAAGGAAGATAATTTAAGTCAATCAATACTTTGTTGGTGCATTGAAGAAGACTGCTTTTAGCAAAGGTCAGCTCTCTGTATAATCAGTGTTCGACAAATAAAAGACAAGTCTCACAGATCTTTCAGCTCCAGTTTTGCTAACAAAAATAAACCACAGGCCGTGTCTTCACAGCAAATACGCAGAGGGATATTGTACATCTGTTGAAAAAGCTGTATCGCAAGAAGGAAACAGAATCCAAATCGTTAATTATTGAGCACGTCATGTCCAAAAGAAGTGCATGACTGTTATCCTTTTTTCACAATCCCCATCCTGTCTTATTCAAATGTTGAGTGAATCAGCAGCTTCAAATTATTCCCCAGGACAGAGCTCAATAGTGCTACTTATGCTGATGCTAATGTGACTGTGCTTAACGGAGCATGGTGTTATAATTACCACCAAGCTTTAACTCACCATCAACAGGCCCATTAAGCTTTAGCTATGTCACTCTGGGGAAACGGTGTCAGCTACGATGGGAGCCACTCTGGGGCCACGTCGCTAACTTCGTGGGCAAAGCGCCGGTGCTGGCTGGAGGCACGCACTCACTCACAGCCAGAACCGCACATCTACAAGCACAACAGCTCGTCTCTCTTTGTCTGCCATTCTTGTTAAGGTGAAGTATCCCATCTGGAAAAACAGCTTGAGCTGATGCATGAGGAAAGACATGCACACACACACATATCAGAGGCCCACTGTCAAAAAGCTAGCCAAGGAGAGACAAGCACACCGACATAAGGCTGTACGGTGCACACTCTGAGGCCACTGTTGTGCTGATTAAATAACATTTTATTGAAACAACTGAAAAATACAGTATATATAAAATGGGGCATTGCTGATGGTTCATTATTATTGTCTGAAGAGGCATTTCTTTAGTTCACGCATAGACACACTCACACTCTGTGAATACTAATTTGCTTAGGCTTTGTACTTTTGCCTTATAAACACATGTGAGGTCATATTCATAAGGACAGAGCCATTTCAGCCCTGCTGCTCTCTTCAGACTTGAGTGTTGGGACGTGGATAAAAAAGACAGCTGGAATCCTAGACAGGAAATCTTTCCACTGCAAGCATGAGAAACATGGTTTGTACCCCCAAAGTAGAAAATAATGGTACTGTGGTTCACCTCAAATCAGAGACTTGAATAGCTAAACCCTGCTGATAGTGAGCATGGGTGGGAACCTGTATGAGCATGTGGTAGCTCAGCAGCAGGGGTGGACAGTAACGAAGTAAATTTACTTCAGTACTGTGCTTAAGTACAGTTTTTGAGTATCTGTACTTTACCTGAGTATTATTTTTGGGGGAAACTTTCACTTCACTACATTTGAAGGACAAATATTGTACTTTTTACTCCACCACATTTCTATTGATCTCGTTACTTGCTACTTTTGCACTAGCCTAACATTGCTCGTTCATTACTTTTAATTTTAATTGTTTTTGTAACACAAACACCTCTGTGCGTGTTCCAGGTAAAAATTTGGCCACGATGTATAATCCTCATCCAACCTGGATTATTTCTCCATAACAATCGGCTCATTCTACATCATACATCTATTACCTGGAACACGCATTAGCTTGTAGCCAGAGTTTGGATGTCTTCTGTGGACCTCACTGACAACACGGCCCAACTCCGCATCAGCAGTGGAGTACTTCTTCTAAGTTTGCGGTCAGTATCTTTGTGCAGAAATAACGGCAGCAACCTAAATAAATTCCTGCCCTCAGCGAAGGATCGGTGGCCAAACCATTTGTTGGCGGGGTCAACAATTAGGAAGACAACAAATAATAATCTTACATAACTCAAATTTTACATAATCTTCTTTTCCACAAATACGCTTATTTTGAGAAATTTTGAAAATTATTCCATAATTTAATGAGGGCCCGGGACAGCAGACCATTTGACCGCCCCATCAGGGAGCCTGGCCCCGCCCACTGACTTCGATGGGTGAGTTTGACAGATAAAACAAATTAATGAAGCACTGCAACAGGACCATGAAATAATTAATTAAATTGTGAAATAATTATATATATTATTTCTTTTCTTTTCTAATTATATATATTATTATATACTGCTGTACCTTACCTTAGCCCAGTCCATTACTTGCAACCAATTACCCAATTAACCTCGCAGTGTTTGGCTGCCCACACCGGAAATCAAACCCCGTCTCCCTGGTCTCTGATCTCTTTTCTGGTCCTGTTTACCATCTGTCTACTATCCGCTTTTCCTTGCTGTAGCCAAGTCACTCTTCACCAATTAACTATCTGACCCTACCAACCCACAAACCCACGACCTCCTTATTACGGGACGGCCGCGCTAACCACTGTTGCTTGAGTTACCGCATACTCGCCCTGTATGCATTGGGGCAGGAAGGTTTGATAGGAGATAGTTTGATAGCGTTCGATCAGCTCTTTTGTTACTTTGGAAGTTAAAATATTAAAGGTCATTAAGGGCGCTGATAAATTGTCCACAAAAACATTTAAGAGCTTTAAATATCCATAGTGTGGCTGTCCTTCACTACAAAACTTTTGTTAATGATCCCAATTTGTAAAATTCTCAAATAATTAATTTTATGAGCCCAAATCAGTTTTACTACAAGGAATGCATCTGTCCCAAGCAGCTGTTTGTGAGTGAGTGTGTGTGTGTGTGTGTGTGTGTGTGTGTGTGAGTCTAATAACGAGTGCAAAGGACATTTTCTGCTACTGTAGGAGACATCTTATGGAAGGACCAAAAATAGCAAGTGCTGATTTCATTTTTTTCTTGCATTGTATAATCTTGCAAACATCAAAATAACAAAAGAGACTGTTTTGAAAAGCACAATCACCATCCCCCGGATACACGGTTGCATTTGTAGGAATTCACATTACTGCCGCATGCTTTTTCATTCATTCATCTTCAACCACTTATCCGTTTGCAGATCACAGGGAGTGCTTTAGCCAATCCCAGCTCACACTGGGCGAGGGCGTGGTACACCCTGGAAAGATCGGCAGACCATCGCAGGGCCAACACAAAGAGACAGACAGAAACAAACAACCGCTCACACTCAACCAAAACAGGGCAGCAAGGCGGCATAGTGGTTAGTGCTGTCGCCCCACAACAAGAAGGTCGCAGTTCCCAGGCCTGGTTCTCCCTCTGCCTGTGTGGGTTTCCTCCCACCATCCAAAGACATGCATGTTTAGGTCAACTGGTTGGCTCCAGCACCCCCCGCAACCCAAAAACGGAAAAGCGGTAGAAGATGAATGAATGAACCTAAATGAACCTAAACCGAACCCACAACCTTCTTGTTCTGAGGTAACAGTGCCAACCACTATGCCACCTTGGTGCCCTGTTGCATGCTTCTGTCTCAAGAAAAGACATTTTTGGAACAAAGATGATTATATGTGTCCAAACAATCCACTTGTGAAAACCAAACTGCTCCCTCCTGAATTACATTCACACACTTCAAGGAGTAAAAAGGGAGCTTAATGGACGTTGATGGTGTTGGGAAGAAGTCAAACAAAGACGCTGTGCAGTGCTTTGTCTGGCAGTTATATTTACTTTAGGGAGCATAAAGGAATAATGTCAAGAAGAATAAATAAGTAAGGTATTTCTGCTTCCTAACAGAGATCCATATGTCATGTGCACTTTCCTGCACGATGATTAATTTGTTTAAAACTCACAACCTAAAAGCTCAAAGTCTGGTTTGTCCCCCTGGGATAGTTAAATTATGATCTAACGTAATTTCATCTAATCTAATATAAAAGAAGTACACAAAATACCTCTTTTCCAAACCATAATAAGATGGACATATGGAAGCATGTCATTCTCTAAAACTGATTGGACACAAGAGCAGATTGCCTTTTTCTCTCTAAAAGCCTTTAGAGATTACATGTGTACGCTATGCGATAGATGATACAGGAGTTTTCTCCTTTCTTTACTCTTCCAAATATACTGAAATGGAGCCAGTTCATGGTGGAACCTCCCAAACAAACACCCACCCATACACATACACAGATGTATTATCAGTCCTTGGTCCCTGCTCCACTGCCAGCCTTATTACGTAGTAAGCGGTGGCAGCTGTATAAATCCCAAGAGAGTGACAATCTACAGTGAATCACCACCATTTTTTTGTTTTTTGAAAGACTGACAACATATTTATCACCCCTCATCCTGCCTAGACCATCATGTAATCCCCCCCCCCCTCCACTGTCTGTACTGTCTGTCTGTAATCAAGCCATCTCAATGGATGCTGTCAATCACAGGCTTGTCACAGTAAAGGAAGATGCAGAAAATCACACACCTGAGGTGTAAAGGCTCCAGAGAGTACGACGACAGTAAACAACAGCAGTGGATTGTCGATCTTCTTTTGTCAAAAAGCTTTAAAATAAAAAAAAAAAAAGGGAGGGGGGGTTGATGTGACAGTGTCATTATTTATTTTAATTTGTTGTTTTTGAAGCTGCATTCATGGCAGCCATCAGGGTGAGTCTCCACATCAATGTGATACTTGACCAACACAAATGCTTTTTTCACTGACAAGTTCAGTCGATTGTCTGGCTGTGGCCTCAATCTACAGCGGACCTTGTTGTTTTCTTGTGTGAGTGATCCCTGCATATCTTCCAACGGGCAAAAAGTTAAAGGTTAATAAATGAAAGAAGGTTTGGCTTGTTCACACACAACAGTAACACATCATTAATTCAAAAATGACTGGAAGACAACTGAAAAAAAAAAAACAAAAAAAACCCTAAGATTTTTAAGGGAGCCAGGAATGTTTAAATGTTGTAAGACAAGATGGTGATTTCATTTTGCTCTCTGCCTCTCTGACAAATAGGAGCATTCATTTCATTCACATACTTGAAGTAGCCCCACCTCGAGCCATCGTGTGTCAACATGTCCAAGCAGAATGGCTAGCCTGTTGGTGTATTTGAATAACAGACCTTTCCTTTTTTAAATTTTTTTTAGCATGTACTGGGTATTAAGAGAGCACAAATTAAAATGACTAATAAAAACACCCCTAGCACTTCTGTATGAGTACTTTCAAACGTAACATTCTTCGTGAAGTCGCTGGCCCCTATCCTGGCATTTGCCCTAATCACCCGAGCCGAGCTTTTAAACCAAAAAGAAACAAAACATTGTTTGTGCAAATTCAGTGGAATTCAGCTGCATTAGTGGAATTAAATGCTGACATTTATTTGGAGGGTAATTCATTATTTCAGTTTAGGTTAAAAATACCCACAAGCCTAGGACAGATGTCAGGACCAGTCACTGCAGAGTTTTACCAGACATCAAGAGACTGCAGTTATTCACCACAATGGTTTTGGAAAAAGGAAATTGGGCTGCTCCAAAAATGACAGCCTACCAGTTGACCAGAGTACACAGAGAAATTGTACACAGTTATATAAGTGGGATCAAGCAGCACATTAAGCTCACTGTGCTACATTGCCATGTTGTCTCTGAAAAGACGCAAAGCATCTGAGTGCAGTTGCTTGATGGGATAAAGAGTGTTTTAAAATATGAGACAGACAGGATTCATTTGGCCGCCGCTTTCTTTCTTGCTGTTTTCTATCATCCTTTCCTCTCGTCTTACCTCCTCCATTTCCACCGCCTCTTGTACTGTCTTTTCCTGCCTCTCTCTCTCTCTCACTGTAGCAAACCTCAGAGTGGGCTGGATTTATCAAACATGTGATTCCTATTCATAGAATGTAAACAGTAATGCCGCCAAGCTGGTGTTTCCATTTCACATTCAGTGCAGTTGAGCAGGCCGGCTTAAACTTAACCCCCTCACCGCTACAATGGAGGCCGTTTAACATTCTGACACGTCTCCAGGCATTGTGTTGCATGTGTGAGGATCTTTTTTTTTTATTATTATTATTTTATTTTTTTTTTAGGAAACGCTGCACTGTACACAATAATTCAGTCACAAGCTGCCTCCATTTTTTCAATTAAAAGCATCTGGTTTGTTTCAAGGTCAGGGCCGTTCTCATACTGGAGCGTGAAAAAAGCAGGAGACAGTGCTGCGGTTCACAGTTCCAGTTAGCTTTCCCCTCTCTCTTGTCACCAGTTATCTCTGGATGGGGAAAAAAAATTTGCCATTCTATCACATTATGACTTAATTTAATAAAATGTTTCTCATGGAAACTCCTGGTATTTCATAACACATAACAGCAACATGTAATTCTGTGTGAATTGGCACAGTTGGGAACTGGAGTGCTGGTTCCTGATGTATCATCCAAGCTGAGGTGTGACATTAAGAGTTATTATTGGTAATTACATCTATAATGATAACGCTGATACTTTCGCATGTTTTCTCATATGTGTATAAATAACATAAATACAGCATTTCTGCATATCACAAACACATTCATAACACTCTTTTAAAAAAAGAGGAAGCTGTGGGTGGATGTGCTTTACTAGAATCTTATCTATTTGTGTATATTCTATATATTCTTCTGCATACCTATATCTATATTTGAAAGGCATTTAGACTGCTGTCCCAATTCTGCATAAAATTAGCTGTGCTGGGTCTTTGGATGAAGTGGCTTGTACCTCTCCGTCACATCTAGTGCAATAAAAAAAGCAGACATTAGTATATGCGGTGTCCTGTGCTACTGGGTATATTTGAGCATGATCTATGTTCCTTGTGTCTACATGTTACTATGCAGGTGTAAATCCTGCAACTTGCCACTGAGTGCAGCCATGTGTCTGTTTCCATTCACCCACGCTGATTCTCAAAGGCCATATTTGTTTCCTAATTTCTTTCGGCTGCCTTCCGGCTGTGCCGATGAAGGGCTCTGATGCAAGTAACTGGAAAAAAAAAACAACAACAAACAATCGATTCTAACAAACGCAAGACCAAGCTAGACTTGCTAATTAGTTTAATACATTTATACATGAAAGCAAAATTAAATGGGATTTTCACCGCGTTCTGACAGTGAGTAGAACACACCTCTCCTTTTCCCTCCACTTACTACTGCTGCTTCTTACAGCTTGGCAGCCTGTGGGTAATAAAGTTAATATTGTCAGACGTCATCTCATCACGTCTCTGAGGCATTTTTGCTGTGGCAGAGCGCCTTATCGGCCTTTAACACAATACAGTGTGGCAACCGTGCCCCTGCCTCACTTCAAACCGCTTCCATTATTCATGTGCATTTGCCCAGGTGAGAACAAAACCAGGATCAGAAGTTGGCAGAACAGCTTATTAGATATTTAGACACCGCTGAGGATACTGAGGGGAGGAAAGAATGAAGAATGAAGGAGAACAGAGGTACCACTGACTGTGGTACAAAAATATGAATTGGAAAATGGGCTCGAGGCTCGTGGCTGGTGCGTTGGATTTAAAGGTTGAGGCTGAAAGTCAGTAAACTGACTTCTTCTCTCGACAAATATTTTTCTGCAGCACACTTACAGGACTTAAATACAAAAGTAGTCTAAAAACTGACGAGGGCAAGTCAGAAAAAATAGAAATTCTTTGTTTTCTTAAAGTAAATCCAACATTTCCATTACATCAAGACCTTTAAGAGTTTAAGAATAAGACATACTTTTGCCTTTAGGATCAATTTGATTGCTTTAGTGTGTTCAGACTGCTATGTGTTCTCAAATACACAATAAATACCAAAAGTTTTAAAACCAGTATTTTTTGGTCTATAACAAAATAAAGCTTGAGGGGGCAGGGCAGGGCAGGGCAGGGCAGTATGGCGGCATGGTGGTTATCGCTGGCGCCCCACAATAAGAAGGTTGTGGGTTCGGTTCCCGGCCCGGGGCCTTTCTGTGCGGAGTTTGCATGTTCTCCCCCTGCCTGCGTGCGTTTCCTCCCACTGTCCAAAGACATCATGTTTGGCTTAATTGGTGTCTCTAAATTGTCTCTAGGTCTGAGTGTGAGAGCGAGCGATTGTTGGTCTCTGTCTCTGTGTGTTGGTCCTGCAGTGGACTGGTGAGGGTGTAGCCGCCCCAGAGTAAGCTGGGATTGGCTGAAGCACCCCACGACTGGGAAATGGCTGAATGGATGGATGGACAATAAAGCTGCAAAAAACTTTGAACCAACTATTGTTCTGGAGAAAAATGCTTCTGCTAAATGCAGTGATGAAAGCTAAATGGAAATGCTTGCACTGCAGAATATGAGGAATCTATTGTCTTGCTTGCAGACAAACATGATGGTTGCCGCCCATTCAGCTTAAATTTTTTCTGTATTTCTGAATGTATCTTTATAAATGTATACGTGAGCCCAGTAGCAGGTTAATGACTTACCTTTTACTGGAATGTTTTATAAATATGCAAATTTAATACACATTGTGTGGAAAAGCAATCTACAACAGCATCTTTAGCTGGGAAATTGCTTTCCTGCATCCTGTACACCAACAGTATATAAGACTGGAAAGACTGCCAGCTAGACAACAAATAGATATTATACTCAATTTCTCACTGTGAGTAACAGCTGACAAGTTTAAATACATTGTGCTGGTACTGTCTAAAGAATGCTAACTGATCCTAAGGTGCCAGCAACTTTAGACACAGCTTGTCAAACTGTATTAACGCATGTGGCTGGCCAAGTTTGTGTTATTGATTCCAGAGGAAGTGGATATGCAGGTCAATACAAAGGTCATACCGCTCCTACGCCCCCCCGCTACTGAGCATAAATGGATATATCTACGTGACAATGACAAGTAGTTTAAGCATTTCTTCTGCTCACTGCTGTTATTTTGTTGATATAAACCAAAATCTTTCAATAAGAACAAGCCAGCACTCTTACGGCTAAAGAGTTTAGTAGACTATGCGGCTAAAAGATTGAGATAACGGAAGACAGAGAGTCAAAGCGAGAATGTGTTCACGTCTCTTGAATCTGCCTACATCGGTAGCTGGGGTTCAATCTCCCAAACTGTCAGAGCAGCCTGTCAGTTGAGGGAAATACATTTTTACGTTCAACAGAAAAAAGAGATAGTACTGATAAAAGACTTGTTGGAATTGTCTCTGGCAGTAACCCCATCACACAGAGGCAGAGCAACTAACCTCATTTTGGGGATAACTCATTCATCAACCATCTTCCATCCCTACCTCACTTTCTCAGTCAAGCAGAGGGAAGGGGGGGACTGTGTGGAATGACAAAATTAAATCAATGATTTAATATTTCAAGCCCTAGATAGACTTTCCATATTGGCAATGGTGCCTTCAGTGTGATGGGCCTGGCTCCTCCTGCCCATTGTGCTACATCTTACAGATTCATGTGTTTTCAAACCTATATTGGCTGCATATATTCAAGTGCAAAAGGACATTTCTCATTACCATCTAATTATGCTGAAGTCTGCTGTGAGTGTACTGCTGTTTGACCAAAAGCTATTAAAATCAAGCTTCTTTTGCTTCAAGCACAGCATTCGCTTTGGGTCAAAATCTGCCCCCTCCTCCACAACACGATACATCCAGGAGGGCCATTTGGTGCTTCAGCTCTAGTAGATGGTGCCATTAATAAAGCAGGAGGTGTTTCTGATGTGTTACTAGGTTTTTCAGTTATTCACAGTCACTCAGCAGCAGAGAAAGAATAAGAAAGACATGAAAAATAAAAGAGGTAAACCCTGCAGGATGAAAAAAAACACAGTGGGGTCAAGATAACAGAGTTCTAAAATAGATCACGCAAGCAGACAGAAAAACAAAGAGAGCAATAAAGACAGCGAGTGCAGAGAGAGAGAGAGAGACGGGAAGAGAGGTCAGGGCCCTGCCATCAGTGTGACCCCGGGGAGGGGGTTCCTGTCCTCCATCGAACTCTTTTGCGCTACAAAGTCAGACCATTCTATTTATACAGCTCTGTAATGTTTGGCATTTCCTCCAAGGGGGACAGTATAAGCCATTGTTTTTCTTGGCTGCCGTTAGATTGGCTCAGCAGGACCTGCGTGTCAAAATGTCAGCAGTTTGCTGCTCTATTTATTCGATTATTCGAATGTATCACTCAGAAGTAATCATTAGTTCCTTCCCAAGATGGAGAACTTTATTATTAGGAGACAGATATAAATCTGATGGTTTGAGGATTTTATTTATTTATTTATTTATTTATTTATTTTAATCCTCTGAAATGTTGACATGAGGTGTGTGTAGTCTGGGAGAGGCCATCAAAATCACAACACCATCGGCCAAAACAAACCTGATCTTGCCACATGTGGCCACAACAACAATGATGTTGCAGTGACACAGAACACATAATCAATGCAAACAGTAATTTGAAGAAGCGAGCAGCATCAGACAGCTTCGTTGACAGAGAGGCAATGCATTGTAATCATGGGATATGAAATCACAGCAATGGAATCACTTAAAAATAGTAAAAACAATTGACAACTGAAACAGTTGACGTTACAAACAATTGCATAATACAAATATATAAGAGAAATCTAAAAAAATCTAGACTACCAATACCTGTAGAAGCCAGGCTGCAGGACAGGACGAGCTCTAACTAGACTGCACTCTGAAACATTTAGAAAACATAAACAAATCCCCACGCCTCTGAGTTACAACTGAGGCAGACACAAATCAATTGATTGTTAGTTAGACAATAGCTGCCCACCACTTTTTAAAAATAGCCAGTCCCGAGGGCTACGCAAAACTAAAGAGAATTATTCTCAAGGTTAACAATGTCTACTGTTATATGAATATTGAACTGAACTGATGGCCTAGAGACTGAAAAGAAAGGAGTTCAGTCCAAGGGCGTGTTGCCAAAGGCAGATTCACAAGAAATACATGCTCATTATAATGATTGGTTTAAAAAAAAAAAAAAAAGGGTCAACTTCAGAAGAGCAATTTCATGTCTTAAAGAATTAATAGTGTTATAATATCTCCTGACCCCACTGACAGATAGTCAATGTTTAGCCGAGAGTTTTAGGGGACAATCAGAGATATTCGATGCATTTTCTATCAACGAGCAAGAGAGGAAAATGACTGCTTTTAGAGGTGTTCTTTAAAAATACCTGCTGAGAAAATCACAGTGTTTGCTGAAGTGTGGCTGTCTCATCTACTCCCATGACTTTTTGTCTTTGCTCTCTGCCCTGTGCAGCTATTAACCCTCTCTAGAATCTCACATCCTCAAAGCTCACAAATCTTTCTTCACGCCTCCTCCTGTGTACCCACTAGATCAATCTTTCTCTTTATACTAATTTCTCAAACTCTGCCCCCATTTTTCACGCCTCTTCCCTCTATTTTTAATCACAACTGCACATTCTAGGCATTCGATGTGCTTTAGGCAAGAGGAGATATTCATTAAAGAAAGCTTCTTGCTGATGTTAAAAGGACCCAAAACAGCCGCTGCATACCTGAAAAACAAACTACAAATCACCCAGCTGACATGGAATGATGTTTAACTTCTACTGCTTTTCAGTTTCCGGGTTGTGGGGTGCTGGAGCCAATCCCAGCCAACGTTCCGGGCGAGGGGCGGGGTCACCCTGGACAGGTCGCCAGTCCATCACACAAAGGTAAACAACCACTCACGCTCGCATTCAGACCTACGGACAATTTACAATCACAAGCTTCCCTACACATGATGTCTTAGGCCAGTGGGAGGAAACCCACACAGACCCAGGGAGAACATGCAAACTCCGCAGAGAAAGGACCCACGCCGGTAACCGAACCCTCAACCTTCTTATTGTGGGGGCGACAGCGCTAACCACTACGCCGCCGTGCTGCCCTTAACTATATATATGTACAGTAATTACCCCTACTGTAGCTCACACCACTCCCTGGGAAGAGATCTACGCCTCCACCATCCTCATCACTACTGTATTCCTGAGAGAGGAGGTGTGGTCCACTCTACCCAACGGAGAGGCTTCTGGGGTGAGATACATGACGGCAGAACTGGGCCTGTTCCCACTCTTCTGGCGCCATTAGGTGAGATCATGGGAAACAAGTACATCACTGTAAGAGTTTGCACAAGGCAGCTGCCTGTTAACGGGTGTGTTGGGAAGCTGACTGCCTCTTCAGCTCAGCTGCTGCTGGGCTGAGGTGGAAAAACTCCCTCTCCCTTCGTGTCTGGGTGGATTCTCAGGATTTACACCTCTGTGTTTTGAGTTTTTGTGTTTTGCACACTTGAACAAGACAAGTTAAATCAGAGATTACATCTACAGCTGGCAGTCTGGCGTTGGGTCCAAACTCTGACCTAAATATCACTTTCACTGCATTTTTATACCGTGTTGTTTGTACTTACACTTAGAAAGTAAGCAATGTTGCATGAACAAAAAGATCAGTTCAAGGTTTTAGTCAGGCTAGAGGTCAGAATACATTTATTCAATTTTATATTTGCAAAGTTCAGTCATTTCATTTCAGTATATTTCATTCATCTCTTTTTTACATGCTTTTAAAGTTCCTGTCACACATTTCCCATTTCCTTCACTGGTCTGTCTTATTGAACTGGGCATAACTTTTTTGCCATATTAATCAAATGACAATATAAGGACACACTTGGAGAGGCTGTAGTGACGGTGAACATATTGCACATCCACAGCAGGTCTAAAAACGCAAGATAATCCTGAGTCACACAGGGTGACAGAAGCAAAAGCAGAAGTGCAACACTCATACTGGCATGATGTGAATAAAGCAGTCGACTTGATAACGGAGGAACTCCAAATGAATTGCAGCTCTGAGAGAGCAGGTGGTTGTTAAGGAAAAAACTGAAATTGCAGATTTCCCTCCACCTTCCCCTTCCACTTCGCCTGAACCAGCATGGAGATTTCAGCACAAAATGACCGAGAAATAAATCTCTTTCAATTCTCTCTGTGACACATGGCTACAAACATGTCTAAACTCTGCTCACAAGCAAGGGCCATTTTAGCGCACGCACAAAACCAAATCAAACTATGCCTGTGTCTTCCAATCTCAAATGCTTGATTGGAGGGAATATTATCCAGTCTGCATTGCATGAATACATAGTTATGCACAACAGTGACACAGAGACAGAACCACCTTCCTGTTGTGCATGTTCATGGCAAAATTATGGACAGACTGGCTATTCATGCCTTAACATGGACCGTCCCTAGTGCCAGCCCAGAAAGAAAGCCCTCATTGTTCAACAGTATTCTTTTTTTCAGTCTCGAAGCTGCACAACATGGAGATTAGGATTTGGCTGCATGTGTTCTTGTTTTCCAGTCTGATCTGTACATGAACTTAAAAGTTAGAAGGAAATGCTCCCAAGAACGTGCATATTTGCTTATACATATTTTATCATAAAATCTGAACAGGGAGGGTCTAAAAGGGTCTAAAAGTTTAAATGTGTAACTTAACACTGTTTATATCCAGTCATAACCTCATTCCTGCCCAGTTCTTTAACCACCCAGCTCATTTTTTCAGCACAGCATATACATTGAATATTACTGTGTCTGCACCCCCTTCTTAAACTTATTCCTGTACTAATTTACTGAGACTGACATACTGAGGCATCTGGGACTATTTATTCAGTCTCATCACATTTAGATTCATTTTGGTATCCTCCCAAAACAAATGCTGAACATTTGAATATGCTCTTGGTGTGACTACAGCTTAAAAGTAAAAGATTACTCTTGTGGCCTGTGTATCTGTCCATAAGGTTCACTCAGGGAAGCTCTCTGGCTAATTAACTTTCAAATGGAACAACTCTTAAAACCACTAGACTTAAGATGCAGCTGAGATGACAGCAGACTCTTAGATTTTGGCCTCACAGGATTTTAATGCAAACTGATACAGTGTAATGTAGTTTAATATGGACAGCCTTTACCCTGCAAGACTGCAGCCACTGCACCCGTAATCAAGAAATAATGTCTAAACAATTCATTAATTTTGATTGATGGTGCTGAGAGACAATGAGATGGATGGAAAAGGAAGAAGGACAAGGACAGAGAGTGCAATAAGTTACAGGCATAGCTGTCCTTCACTTTTTTAGTATATTCTTTTCATGCTTTTCAGATCAGTGGTCTCTAAACTGTTCTTCTCTTTCCTGGGTCAGTGGATTGGTAAAACGTGTAATCAGAGGGAAGTGCAGTCTGAATCTGAACTCAGAATAGTTTTATTTGGAACTAATTGGCTTTCACCAAACTGGACCAAGAGATGTTCTCTACTACCACCGGGTGTCATCTGATTTATGCTGCCTTCCCTACATCTAATACTATAGCCTGAGTTTTCCTGTGATCCACTCCTGCCAATACACATTACAGTCAAAAGCATATATCATTTAGCCTGACATATGTCCTGCAGTATATCGTGCTCGTGACTTCTCCAGATAAAGGTATTGCCAGCTCACTGTTTGCACAGAGAAACAGCTGCAAGACACGCCAATCATTAAACTCTGGGAAGTGGATTAGAAGATGGTGAAGGAGACGGGAGAAAAAGTTATGGCGTTAATCGGACTGCTTAAATACAGCCAAGCTTTGGTTCAGCAGCGTTAGCCTTTTTTTCTAGTATGTGCAAATGTATTCAGTCGTCATATTTTCTGTGTGTAATGATCAGATAGCATTGCTGCTTGCCAGTTGACCAGCTGGGTACAACTGCTCAGCAGACAGATGTGAATTTCCAAACCAGCAGAAGCAGCAAAAAAAAAAATAATAATAAAAAAAATAAATCATATTCTTGGTGGCCCGAATGAGAAAGTTAAGCAATTTGTTGCCATGCATGGATGCACTTTTCTGATGAACATGCAGTCTGAATGCAGACAGGCTAACCGGCTGTGCCTGTCTTGGCATTGACCTTCATTGCACTGGGTGCTACGGAGAGATCAAAAGGAGTATGGAGACAAAAACAGGAGGCAATCTGTCACACCATGCATTCCTCCACGCTATAGCTGTCTCAACTCCCACATCCATTTCCTTGATCAATTCTTTGTCACACAAAAAAAAACACTTCCTCTCATGAATGTTCCCCTGCATGAATTGGCAAATCCGTTTCAGTTTTTATATATTCTGCAATTTATTGCCTGGCATGTTACATTTTCTCTCATGTCTGCTCATTTGTTTGCTTGTCGGTTTGTTTTTGCATCAGAAGGGTGAAACAAGAAATACAAAACTGATTTGCATCAAAAACTGGTGCTGACCTGGTTAGAGTGGATCAGTCAAGTCACTTTCCTGAGATGTGGAAATCCTAATGAATCCTGATGTTTAAAAAAAAAAAAAAAAATCATCTGACATATTTATGATGTTGGTATGACTTTGGACAATTTGAAACAGATCAAGATAGCAATGGTTGTCATACCTCCAATGTCAATGTGGTTATTATGAAGATGCGTAAAGATCCAGTATTTTGGATTTTAACATAGATATATTTTTAAAAAGAACTTTCTGTCTCTACGTGCATGTTGGCATTGGCTTCATACAAAGCACCATGTCCTGGAGCCCATTTGATACTGATACTGTGATCAGGCTTACTTCAGCGCTCTCAACGCATCACACTTGCGCCCACCATGAAGGCTGGTTCTCATGGGTATCATTGGTTTTGCAGAACAGGAAAATGAAATAATTCATCTAACCACAATGACACAAACACTGAAAACTAATAGCATGCGTAACCTTTGGTTTTCTTCTGCTCTATTTGCCAATAGATGGTGGTTTTGTGGTTTCACTGTTTGTATGTGCACCAACAATATGGCCACAGGTAAATCTCGGGAGCATGCGGTCCACTAAAGGGACCATTTCTGCGAGCTGTTGAATGGTTGAGTAGAATCAGTGGAATTGCTGTGGTCGAGATTGGCTGCAGAAAGCCGGAGCACTGTGACGAATGACAAGGCTGGAAGAAAATGTCGGGAGTGCAGATTTGTGGCTCTGGGTATGTGCCTTACTTGCATGAAACTGACCATCTTAGTGCACACATGCACACAATGATCCCTTTCATTAAGTGTTGGAGGATGTTATGTGCTAATAAGTTAGTGGCAGTGGTACCAATTTCAGGTTGTCTGTTTTAAAGTGTGACCTCAATAAATAGTCGCCCCCCCCCAGAACTCTTGGAAATATATGTATGACTTGTTCCACCTTTGAAATTAAAGTCAAAGAAGGTCCACTCACATTGTAGGTCTGCCTGACTGGGCTTATGTCTCAGCTGCTAAACATCTCGAGTATAGATGGGGAAAACAATATAGTTTATGATCTAATAAGTACCTGCAGACACCTTGATAAATCAGCTACATTTTATAAGTCGTGCAATAAAAAAATAACAAGAGGGAATACAGAAACATTTTTAGACAATCAGCAACTGCGGGAAGTGAGGACAAGATGACATATATTACTGCTGCTGTTTTCTTCTGTTTAGTGGCCTATTACATGCGTTAAAACCCACCTATGGCTCTTCCACCAAACCGTAGCACCTTCTGCACAAAAAGTCAAGAGAATTGAAAGTAAAAGTTACTGTGATTACTATTTTGCCCTTCCTCTCCAAACTATTCTGAGCTGAAGGGAAAGGTTTTAACAATGTCAAACAATCTTGCAATCTAAACCACTCAGTGTTACAACACACCACGCATGAAAACCTTGTTTTGATGAACAATGTTATTTGATCAGCCGTGATCCATTCAGTCCTATGACACACATCACTGGACAAACAATATACACTGTAAAGCTACCACTCTCTTTTAATCCCCTGACTGAGAGTTGAAAAACTTCAAGCACAATACGTCAAACAAAATAGGTTAATAGCAGGTAAAGCCACCACAGCGAGCTATGTATTGTGCCCTGGAGCTCACGGTACAGCACCCTCCACTCCACAGTAGTAGGTAAGGAGAGTGAATGTGAGAGTCTGGTGGAGGGAGAGAGAAAAGTGACAGATGATTGACGCATGAAGAAACCAAGAGAGAGAATGAGAGAGAAGGCAAGGAGGATGAAAGAGAGAGATCAGGGAAAAACAACCCTGAAGATAGACAGCAAGGGAGGAGAACGTATGGCTTTTGAAGGTATAAGAGTCAGCCCAGAGCAGTGACTCTGCTCGTGTCTATTTGAGATGGGAAGCTCACGAGTGTGCTGATGTGTAATCACCCCGATGAGCCCTGTTGTGTAAATGGTATGAGGCAGGGCTGATCGGGTATGTGCTGATGAGTCCACCTCATCATTATTGTGCGTTGCTGCAGGCAGAGAGAAGGCGTAGCGTGTCGATCTGGGAACAGGACCAGAGACTTCCGCAGAGAAGGAAAGATGCGAGCCCAAAGTGTCGATCTTCCTCTGTTAATGCTGCCTGGCCATTCCGGCAGACAGACGTGTTCAACAAGCACGCTGCCTCATGGTGTCAGCTGAGCTCAGCAGGATCAACAAAACTCAGCTGAGTTCAGTCTTTGGTATTCAGCACCGCACAACGTGAATTATGTATGGTGACACTTTAACACCCCCCAGAAAACTTTGTGCATTTCATCAGAAGCTGAAAGGGTATTAACTCTGGGAAACTGGCTTTCACCGTCACCTGCAGATTTGTTTTTGGTTCTGTCAGTGTTTATTGCTTCAGAGGAGCTGACACCAGGAAGGGGAGCCTTTGGTTTCATATGTATAAATATGAAGCCTGAACTCGTTTCAAAGAATAATGTTTCACTGTCATTTCTGAGAGTGTAAAGTATATGAAAATTGAATCGATGTTAAAATTAAAAGGGGGGGGGGGGACAAACATGAAAATTAATTGAGGTTACCGCTGAGCTTTGGAAAACCCAGCTGGCCTGTATGAAGAAGCCACCAGGAGCCTTCTGATTCCTCACAAAAACAAGACAAAATGCGTGATGAGAAAACCAAAGTTTCTATATGTCACGGCAGATGCAGCTCCACATCAGAGCCTGTAAAACCCCCAAATGGGCCGCAAGTGCGTGTTAAAACACTTCCACGTTTCATGTCACCAACACAGGAATCTCTGCTGAATCATTCTTTCAACTACAGTCTGCAATCTCCTGCGCAACAGGGGCAGCTGCCCAAAGTGGCTTTAAGAAGTGTATATATATGTGTGTGTGTGTGTGTGTGTGTGTGTGTGTGTGTGTGTGTGTGTGTGAGGGGTTTAAATGATCTGATGTATTTAAAGAAAACATACAGTTTACATGTAATGTCTCCCTTCCACAGCCTGACAGGCTGTTATCTCAACAGCACAGATCTGTTCAGTCACATATGAGGCTTCGGACGAGATCCGCGTGTTTTCAATGTTTTCCAGAGACTTGAAAACACACCGCAAGGATGGAGAGCGTAAGTTTGATCGTCGGACCAGCAGCCTACCTCCGACATGTTCGTGCGCCTCTGACTCGGATCCATTTGAATGAAAGATAAAGAGAAGAATCACAGCAGCCGGCGGTTTCTATTCCTGAGCGCTTGTGACCCCCCCCCCCCCCCCCCCCCCCCCGGCGTGTGTGAGCGCTGCCACAGACCTGAAGCTCCCCAAAGCACGCGCACACACACACACACACACACACACACACACCGGCAGACCGGAGCAGACAGAAGGGAAGGGAGGGGTTTCAGACAGACACCTACCAGCTTTACATGCCGAACACTCTTTTCTTCTGTCATCTTGAGAGAAGCTCAATGTGAAGGTAAAAGAAACCAGAAGCGCCGATCAGAGACCGGGATCCCTCCAAGAGCGCAGCGTAACGCAAAAAAAAAAAAAAAAACAACAAAAAACCAAACAAACAAACAAAAAAAACAAAACAAGACCAAAAAAAAAACCCCACAAAAAACAACAGCAACAACAAGAGGAAAAATGTAAAAGAAAGAAACAGTCCTGTGCGTTCAGTGAGCGGGGCTGCAGCGCTCCGCTGGCACACAGCTCCAGGCAGGCTGGATATTCAACTTTGGAAAAATGAGAGAGGGAAGAAAGAGAGAGAGGGAGAGAGGGGGGGAGAGAGAGAGAGAGAAAGCCAGACAATCACAGGAAAGCGGCTCCTCCTACTCTTACAATAGCCTACAAAAAGAGGCGTGAGCCAGTTCACAGCTGGGGACGTTACACCCCCCAAAAAACTGTAACGCAGCGTAACGGTTTCCTCGTTACTCGCGTCATGGCATCACCTTCATTCTACAGACTTCAAGCTCACAACCAACTGGACTCCATGAGCTACAGTTCATTGGATCATCCAGTTTCAGCCCAAAGCCAACCAACCGACACCTTATTGGATGGACTCAGGGCCAAAGGGTAAGACCAGATGAGAGCAATGCTTGTTTTGTATTTTAGCTTGGCTGATGGATGAATTAATGACCATGATAGTGCTTCGCGATATTGTTCTGGAAAATGATGCAACTCAGAGTAATAACGCAGACTCCACTGTTTCAGATATTAAAAGTTCATTAGTATCAATAAGTAAAACAGAGGTAATACCACGTACAACTGCAAAAAAAGGCCCAAAGGCGCCATTTAGAATATTCATAGATTTAAATTTGAGTAAAAGCATTTTTATAATCATGAATCATAATATCAGACTTGATTTTTTTTTTTTTTATTAATTACACAAATGTGTGTGTGTGAGAGAGAGAGCCAATACTACCATAGTTTGTCTTATCCTCCACATTTTTTTTTTTAACTGTAATGGTGCTCTATTTCTATGCGGAGCAGCTCACAGCACAGAAAGACATATAGGATCACTTTTGTTTTTGAGGGTGCTGTGCTGTGTCTGTAGATCTGTGCTGTGCTGCTTCAGTGTGCGACTGGAAGTGGTGCAGAGATTTTGATGTCTTGCAGAGGTTTCCAGCAGACTGCTCCAGCATGTTGTTGCTGCTCTGTGTCAGCTTGTCCTGTACTGCACCTGTCTGACCTGACATCGTAAAAACATTTCTCCCCAGCCCTCCCCTCTCTGCTCCAGGGCCACTCACGGGTGCCACATAATAACGGACAAGATATATAATATTGGAGAACATTTTGAAAGCGCTTTAACCCTGCTGCAGGTTGCTGAAGGGTTTAAACAGGTTCCAGTAGGCACTGATTGTTTTAGCAGATCAGAAGCCTACAGGCAAGCGAGTGCACGGTGTTGAAACAATCGGCGGGTGTAACGCAGTAGATAGGTAAACAGCGCCAGACAAGGTGTGGCCTGACAGAGCAGGTGTCCTCTATGACTGTCAACAAGAGCCTCCACATATTGTCTGAGGGCCTGTCTCTTCATTTCAAGCTCACTGTTGACTATATTTACCCTTAACGCTGTCGTATTTTTTTTGTTTTTTGTCTTGATATCTTGATTTTGCCATCCCCTTTTCCCCCTTTGCCAAACCTCCTCGTATCTGGAGTGATGTTGGCCTCCAAACGAGCGAATCACTCATGCATCCCGCTCTCTGAGGTAAAATTAGTGCGCTTATCTTTCCATCTAAGGTTTCCATCAGGGTGCTAGAGAATCTTGTCTCTGTCACACCAAAGTGGTGTTACCAGACGGACGGGTATGACCAGAGAAATAACAATCATCATATATTCAAGTCTAAGAAGGTGGATCTTAAGCACAGCTTTCAAAACTGTGTGATTCTCGTTTCTAACTCTTGGTCAACAATGTGGAGGATTCATTTTTATCATATGCAGTAGACAGTAACTGTTGAATCTTGTTTTTCTGCACATGATAAATATTAAATTTGAATTCCCAGAGGAAGTATTTTAGACTTAAATGGGTCTTTTGCGCTTTGAGCCTGACAGACTGCCTTGTTGATTGACTGCACATCTATCGAGTGGATCTGCCCCCAGGGCATCTATCAGTGTTGTCTTCACTCAGATACTGACCACAGAGACATGTGAATTTTCTGACGGGCAGATGGTTTCCTCTGAATTCAGCCTCACGATCCAGCACTCTAAATGAACTCGGCAATTTGTGGGAAGCACACGACTAATGCATGTTTACCCAAGAGCGCGCGCAAAGCAGATCTTCGCTGCTAAGCTGTGATTTCTCGCAAAATTGCTACTCATATTGAGACACTAGCATTTTAATCAGACACTATATTGCCTCATTCTGGCTTTGGCCACTAAGACTGGTCAAACTACCACGCGATCACAGCAACCACGACGGAAAATATCTGACTGACAAAAACGAGGTGCAGAATTTAACTGATAAAGCAAAGTCTGTGAGCGTCTCCTGATAGTCAGCCGGAGTCAACTGTTACATTCACTTGACATCTGCTCTTTACTGTGTAAAAAGCACCCTTTTTGATTATGGCAGCCATGCCTGCTGCGAAACTCTGAGAGCTACGCTACTTGCTGTCACTTGCTGCCAGCTTGGCTTTTGATTTTTTACATAGTATTATAAAGGCCCACAACCGATCGGCTTTTAATCCATCTTCTCCTTCGGGGGAAGTTGTTACAGTGAAGGCAGTGATGAGATGCCCAAAATCATAACTATATACAGTCAGCATGTATATGATATCAATTCAATGAAATGATTCTTACACACCAAGTTTCATGGCAAAAGATGAATTTAGTTACACACATATAAGAGTTATTTAATGTCAGTTTAGCGTTCAGTCACCTCGTGCCACTGATATAACTCTGCTCTATAAAGCTGTGCTGAAATTTCTCTTTTCTGGGTATCATTTTTCTTTTATAGAAAGGGTTGCCTTAGGAAACAGACATGATAAAAAATGTGATGAATGCTTATCAAAGACAAAGGGCGACAGAATGAGGACAGACTGAAGGACTGAAGCTGCTGTGGACAGTAAACACACTGGCCTTTTGAGACCTGGCCTCTCTATTTTGTGGCTGTGGCCAAGGCGTGGGGCACATTACCATCAGCGTCCATACATGACAATGTCTGTGTGCGACGCTATCAGACGCGCTCACACTTACGTAGAAGGGCGCACTTGCATTACAAATGACCAACACCACCCAACAGTGTGTGTGTGTGTGTCCAGAGGAAATGCATCAGCTCCTCTTCTCCTCTTTCCTCTCCCAGCCTCCAAAAAAGCGCTCATCAGGGACTTATTGTACAGCAGCAGCCTGACTGTGTACTGCAGCAAGTGATCGGGAAAAAATACTCACTGCAGAGACATAAAAAACAAGAAAAAAATAAAAATAAATAAAAAACACTCTTCCCTTCAGAAGATAGGGATTTTTGTCTGGGTGCAGAAACCTCAATACAGTAATCCTGTTGTTAGTATTCTGTGCCTACGTGCATTTACGACTATTCTGGTTCGTTTATATATACACTGCTCAGTAGCTGTGGAGATCCTTTGATTTCTTTTCATTTTTTGCTCAACTCTGATCGCTATTGCTTTGATTACAATCATCCATTGTTAACTTTGCGAGGTAGCTGGAAAATGTGATATGGTGCTGGGAACATTTTCAGCCATCTCACTTTCATTTGGCAACAAATGTCTCAGTAACTTAACATTGCTTC
This sequence comes from Echeneis naucrates, assembly GCF_900963305.1. Lineage (NCBI taxonomy): Eukaryota > Metazoa > Chordata > Actinopteri > Carangiformes > Echeneidae > Echeneis > Echeneis naucrates. The sequence goes on from NC_042520.1 coordinate 10,791,336, forward strand.
ACAGGGCAGAGCAACAATGGCTTTGTAACTGAAACAGCTTCTGTACATTTCTCCATTACCTCATCATAATGAAATAACAGGCCTGTAGGAATCCAGTTCACGGTATAAACTGGCCTCTGTTTCCCAATTTGAAAATGATCAATAACAATAACGATAAAAAAAAAGAACTCAGGGTGCATTTACAAAGAAGTTGCTGTGCTTGGCATCGCTCTGTCAAGTATCTAGTAGTCTTTCCACCTCAAACCTGATGTGTTTTGCCAGTAGACCCAGGCTGAAGGAATTTTCTTTACACTCTTAACAACACATACACAAAAAGCACGATTCATATGTCAAACAGCAACATGAATACTGTGTGATCCTCCAAACATCTTCAAATGGAGACTTGGGGCCAATGTAGGTTATCAAATCTGGGCATTTAAACCATGAAGGATCTGAGAGGCTCTGCTGGAAACCTTTAAGTGCTTGGCGATCTGTATATCTGGACAGTGAAAAGGTCAGCGTCACGTTGGTGGCAGGAGTGGAACTGTATGTTGAGTTGGTAACATAAACTAAACAGAACTCTTTGAAGATATAACACTGCATCCTTTGAAAGTTTTTGTACGTGCAGACTTTCTCATCATCGTCCGGCTCCACACCAAGACAGGATGGAGCACAGCACAGGCTCGTCACTGACACTGAGAGCGAGTTGGAAAAAATATTAAATATATATAAAAAGAATGTCCACATGGACCAAAATATAATCAAATAACACTATCGTTCTGACCGTGTCTGACTTTTGCAGCATCGCCTAATGCCTGAACTTTATTACCCAGCTTTACAGGCCTGATCACAGATTTTAATAGCTTTTATCGTCCCCTCACATTATTCATCATAATTACAGTGCTTATCTAAACAGCATCATAACCTTTGTTATAATTCACATTTGACACGATCTGCCACTTTGTAGACATCAGATTTAAAGACTTTTAGGGTAATTGTTTGGTAATCCCAAACAATTACCAAATGTACAGCCGGTACGTCAAAATGAGCTTGATGTCTGATAAGGACTACAGCTTAAAACATTATATTAAATACTCTATTGGTGTTTTTTTTTTTTTTTTTTTTTTTGGAGAGTATGTTAAAGATTATGTATTTTGTGGTTAAATTGGTATTAATTGTGTCACAAAAAATTCAAAATTTCAATGAAATTAAAATGTGCTTAGTTTTAAGATTTTTTTGAGTCATGACATTTTAATGCATATGTCTGAGGTGCAGGGGGCCTCATGGGTAAAGCTGCGAAACACAAACAGGAGGCCACACGACGCTGGTTCAGCCCTGGTGGGTGCCATTTCTCCACAATCCGTCTTCAAGCTCGCCTATCTAATAACTCCAGAAAAAAAAAAATTTGTATGTCTGTATTGCATGTTTTAACCTTAATACCATTTCACTTTAACAAGTTAATAGATGTTCCCAATGAATGGAGAGCCAAGACAAAGATAAATAATGCATTGCACTTTAACCAAACCTTTTAGATTTTAGCCGACTTCTTTGTTTGTCTAAAATCATTATGGTATTTTGTCAACTACACAAAAATGAAAGCCTTTCAGATGACTGAAATATGACTCTAAATGGCAACTTTGTCAAAATGTCAAAATGAACACTGGGTTAAACATATTGTATCGACCAGGTTAGCTGAATCTAGTTTTTTTTTTTTTAGGAGACATGCTCCATGATGGAAATGCCCTTCAGAGCCATACAGAGGAGGAAAAAAAAAGAAAAGAATAAATAAAGCAAATGGACAACCTTATTTGAAAAATCAATCAAGTGAACATCTGAATCAGCCAACACACATTGGCAGATAAAAGCAACACTTCCCCACAACAAGCTTCCTCTTTGCTTCATGACAACACTGTAACACTTATGTAACTTTATCTGACAGGCCTTCGTATTAACATGACTGTCTGAAACCTTTAAAAGGAATCTGGTGTCAAAGGCAGCTTTAAAAACAGATTTCCATAATGTCACATTCATGTTTTCTGCTTGAGTAGCTGCCTGGCGTGGGAACATGCAGATTGTTGTCAGCTGTCACAATCTGTGGAATCAAAGGAGTTGCCTTATTTTTTTTCCCATGTAATGATGCAACAAGTCGAGTTAGGCTTACTGTAATGCTGGTGGCCTGGTAGCACCAGGCTGTATCATAGTTTAGCAGAGTGGTTGGGATTTGTGTCGCAATTACCTTCAAATACGGCCCCACTGGGACGAGCAACGCAGACTTAAGTTCTCAACAGTTCACAGTTGCCCTGTTACTCAGGTGCTGATGTTTGTCATAAATCCGTGAATATATGTATTTTATTTCACAGTAACCTACCGAACTGCAGAGGTGGATTTAAAAAGGCTCGCTAAAAAAGTGGCATGAAGTAAGACAGGTATGGAAAATAAGCCATTTGTTTGTCTGAACCAGACTTCGCAGATGAGGGAGAGGGCAAGACGTAGGAGTTAATTGTTGCCTTGTCTCTGATGGCAGCCCACAAATGACTTACATCCATCCTTTTATGTCTCCATATAGAAAAATCAGCTGAATGATTACTGCATGAACCTTGTATGACAAAAAGTGTGTGAAAAGTGATGTAAATTGGAATATGATAATACTTCTGGTTGCATTTGGGTCTTGTATTAGACCTTTAAAGGACTGTTGAAATAAGAGTAGTGCTTAGTAATGGTCAGCTGTGCAGCTTATCTCTGTCACAGTGGATCAATATGGCCCTCCTGCTGAGGATTTATAATTTTATTTCCCCAATGGCAAAGAATTTTTTCTCAAGGTTTTGCTGCTAAAAGCTAGGATTTTGCACAGGACAGGACACTGGTGACATGAATGGAAACAGCATGGAGGCTAGTTTTGATGACAGAGGAGTGGAGAAGTGCCCAATACGGTCATCAGACACTGTATAATGCATCTGTACACAGTCTGAATCCCCCCCACACACGCTGACACACATATATAACACCTGGGATCCCCATGAAGTCTCACAGTGAATGTTTAACATATAGCTTAAAGCGCCATGCAGAATCAAGTAGAAAAGTGAGAATGACATCAGCTGAACTGAAATAATCAGATCAGACAGGACAACGTTTGAATGAATACCTCACTGGTATGAACCTTACTGGTTCAAACTGAGTACATCCACTCTTCCACTGCAGGCAGCAGAAGAGGGAAAGGTAGAGAACCGGAGAGGGAGACTGGAGACATAAAAGACACAAACACGGAGGAGGGATGTGGAGAAATATGGGTCAGACAGAGAAAGACAGGGAAGGCTCAATGTAAATCAGAATGTGTAAACATGTACAGGCCTAATCTCATTATCCGTTCTCCTCCTGGGCCTATTATCAGATGCTTGATTAATGCAAAAGATGAAAGAAAAGCGGTAGAGGACAGAGATGGACGCGGAATGGAGGGTAGGAGATAGATTAAATACCCTATAGAGGGAAAATAAAAAGAGAGTGAGAGAAAATACAGAGGCAGCATTGTCTCCACTTAATGTTTAGTGTGACTGTGCCTGGGAACAATATCATGCGAGCCAGAATGATACTATGAGTACTATGAGCCTATGAGATCAAAGCAACTTCACTTGAAGCACATTTTTTCTTCCTTTGCCACAGAGTATTTGCTAATAACAGAAGAAGCTATTCTTGTTTAGACAAGCCATCTCGCCCGTGTTGACCAATATTGCATAAACACAAGTATTACACAGGTAAAGATCAGTGGTGCTAATGAGCACATGCCAAGTTCGTTTTTATCTGTGAGAGAAATGGTTATCTGGTGTAACATACAGCAGTCGTAGTAGTAAAAGCATGATTTATGCATACATTAGACCACAGGGATAAGAAACTAAAAACCTCTACAATCTCTCCCCCCAAATTTATTATTCATATTCCACACTGATTGCATGTCTGACTCACTTTTTTCAGATTTCATAACTCTTGGTTGAGCGGCAAATGACCTCAGGACTGTAGAAAGAGACGTCAGACAACATTTCACACATCTCTTGATATGAATTTGCGCTTTGTGTGTGAAGGCAAAGATAATTCAGCCTGACCTAAACAGCTCCCTTCTGGCTGTGACCTACTGGAGTTGGGTGTGGTTACTTGAGTCTAAGGAGCTTTGAAAGCAGGGTATGCTGAAATGACTACCGAGGAAGATATGTGCGCAAACAAGTCAATTAGATGACTGTCAGAACCAATGATTCTGCAAATTTATTTTTAATCAGAATTGCCCGTGGAAGTAAGCATCATCTCACCTTTGAGAAATTCAATACACAGAAGCTGTATGGCGAAATGTTGTGGCATGACTTTGGCACTCTGTGCAGAACAAGATTAGGTAAAATCTCTCCAAACACTGAAGTATCACACCTCCTATTGCTTTCTCATACTGTATGCAGCTGGGTGGCCATTTTTAGGCTGACATTGCTCCAATAGATAAGAACTCTTAATGTTCTGTAAACACATTTACTCACTTGCCACAGTATTGCTGCTTGCTTTTGCTTTCTGTCATTTACTGCAATTTCATTACATTACACCAAAGAAAAAAAAGATGATGATACACAGACACAAGCTCGACAAAATAGAATCTTTATATTGTAGAGATTTTCCATCTGCTGGGATGAAAAGTGCAGCGGAAAACATTAGGATCAGCAGGGACATGTTTTATATTGTGCTATCTACAATCCAGACATAGTAGTTAAAATGACAAAACGACTACAAACACAGACGCATGCTAACAATTCCTAACCCTTATTTTAGACAATAGCCACAGTGGACAAAGCAATGATAAAATAAAAGCTCTTGACAATTATTTCTTAGTAAATTCACTTTAATCTGTGACAGCAGCAGAGTTTATTTGTAGTGAATGTCATTGTACTTTGGCTGACCTCTAAAACTACAAAACTCTATATATGCATATATTTATATATGCGCACACATATAAGAGTATATCTGGGTTATATTTATTATGGTGTCACAATTTAGCTTTATCTCTAGCTACAGTATGCCCCCAATGTCACATCCCGCAGATGTGAAAATAACAAACACGCACATGTGTTGAAGTTACCTCCTCTAACTTGAATCTGCAGCACATTAAAACACATCATGGCAATGTCTGATGTAGAAAACACATTTCCCAAAAGCTAACTCTGTCCCGCTTTACTGAAATCTCAGGTGTGGAAATGTATTCTCTACCTCTAACGTTATGATTTAAAACAAATTTGCAGGACATCCCATAAAGAAGTAGACTTAACCATCCAAAACTCAACCAAAACACCAATGTTTCCAAATTCAACTCTTCCATCCTGATTAAGGGCTAAACGCTGACAAAAACAAACTCGCTAAAGCAATTATTCGCTATAGAGGGACTTGTTGCATCACACTTATGACTTGATGTGGAAGTGGAAAACGCTTGCTGCAAAGGTGATCCCTTCCATGTATGGCAAGTTTCCACTAAGTAGTTTACTGGTGAGAGAAGTTATTGTTATTGATTCTATAATTAATAAATTATTCAAAATTGACAATAAGGCCTGAGTTTGTTACATTGCAAACATATGATGGAAATCATTCAGGTAACCGTGCAGGATATCTTATTAATAACAAATGTAAAAATTAAATGAGTTAAGTTGGCATGAAATCAATGACACTAAACCAGATTTGACTGAACTAGTCTCAAAATATCATAGACATCTCTGTTAAAAGGTCAAGATTCGTGATCTTCTTTTGGAACTGTAAAAGTGAAAACTAAATAACGACGATAAAGCGTGACAACCCCTGATATATCCATGTTTGTTTTTTAATGAGTATTGAGCACAGACCAGCAACACGGTGACATTTCACACTGGAAATACTTTCTTATATTGTTAGAGCAGACACCATGAAATAGCCTATAAAGCAAAAGTGTTGTCAGAACACAGACTCAGCTCTCAATACACCATGCAGGCCTGTTAAAGGGCCGTTATGGTAACTGTAGCCATTTGAAGTCACTTCAGGTGTTGGTAAAAATGTTTCAGGCTGTGTTGTCCTGGCCTGCCCTCGATTTTCTTTCTTTCCCTTTTGTCTTTATCCAGTTTCCACCATGTGTCCTGAAAACGTATGCTCTCTTAAATTTCCCCCCGTATCTATTAACACACACTGTCTCTCTGGCTTTTTTCCTGTTGATTGCTTCATTATTATCAGTTGATCATTAATGCCCCTCACTTAGCACAGAGCTCCTAGTTCCCTCACTTCCCCCACATCTCTTTCACCCCCTTCTTCTCCCCGCTCTCCTCACTCAGGGGCATAGTAGAGCTCTTCATCAAGCAGATGTCAGACATCTGTCAGAGTCCAGCTCATTCTCGGTTTTGATTGATTTTTGCCTCACCTGCATCTTTCACAATGACCAACAGTCAGTTGTTTTACTGCGTGCACTGCCTCCCCCCTCTGTCACTGCAGAATCCAGAGGCTACATCTCTGCACTCAGACCTGCAGTGCATTATCTCACTTGTCTTCAGGTAAGATTAATGTGAGTAAACTGCACAGACAGCTTGTCTTCCCTTCAATCACACAGGAGGAGCTTTTCATGGGTGGTTGTTTTAAAGAAAGAAGTGCAATATCTCTTTCACACTTCAAGTTTTCAATTATTCCCAGGCAATAAGGAATTTGACAGACACGAAGAGACACTAGAAATGTTGCTTTGTATTTGTAAGCAGAGTGGCGTGTTTGGTCTGGTAACGGGGCCTGAGTCTTGTGTGGAATTACATGGTAACTGTGGAGCTCTGCTACATACTGAGTGACTGGCAGGACACATTTCCTGTGTGGCAAACCAGTGCCTTTTTAACTTGAGACTTAGCATGTGCAATTAATTAGTTTGAAACAAGAAATTTGGGATTTATACCAAAACAAAGTGCTCCAACAAGAAATGAATCTCCATGTGGTGTTTTGTTGAGAGAAATATGTTTTTCCTCAAGCGCAAACTTCTTTTTTTGGATAAAAAGCTGCTAAGACCTCTCTTTGATCCACATGTGTCAGTTTGAGAGACCCTGCATTCAGCTCACATTGTAGTGAACTGATAAAAACATTTTCATATTAAATAGGAAAGGGTTGCCTTTGAAGGTAAACAAGACATTTATATTTCAACATAATGGACGCAGTTCAATTAATTCTGTTGAGGGCATAAGATGCCCTTTTCAGCTGGGCCCTACTGCATCTCCAAGACATCAGATGATGAAAACATGTCAGGAACGCCTTCAAAAAAGTCTTTCATGTCCTGTGGTGGGCTCCAAACTGTGCAAGGCGATATGTGCATTGCTTTCCCTTGCTAAACTCACCTATATGCCAAGCTTTTTGATCAACATCTAAAGTACAGGTAACTCCAAAGACCTTACTCCATCCCTACTTTCTGTTGATGTTTGTCTCTTGTTCGTTTCCTCATCTACCCCCCAATTTCCTTCTTTCCTCTCCCTTTTTTCTTGCCATCTGCCTGACTGGGGCACCTGACTGCCGATGGAGAGCAAAGTTTCAGCAGAAGGCTTCTTTGAAAGAGAGCTCTGGCTGCACAGCTTTCATCTAGTGCTATACCTGGCCAAGACTGGCCGCGGGGTACGATGGCTATCAGAAGGCATAGACCAGAGGAGGGAGGAGGGAGGCAGAGGAGAGGATGGGAAATGAAATGCCATGAGCAGGAAAGACAAAAGCACACACACACACACACACAAAAATGCCTATCTGGTATTAATAATCTATTAATGCTGTCGCCCATGCCCAAAATGGAGGGAGGAAATAAAGATGAGTGAGAAACAGACATCAGAGGGAAAAGAGGGGCAGCAGGGAAGGGAGCAGAATGATGAGAGACAGAGACACCCTCATGGATGCTTCATAGATGCCGATTTTAAAAAACTCCAGCTAATGCAACTACTTGGATTATCGCTTTTCACCTAAAATATCAAAACAGTATCAGTAAAAGTCGCTCAAAGTGCTCTGCTTAAGTGGAGCATTTCTGTCCTATTGATTAGTAGGCTTACACAAAGAAAAGACATGCTACGAACACCCTTCAGTGGATTATTAAGCAAGGTCATGGTGACATGCTTTTTACTCAGCTAGCATTTCTCGTATGAGGAAATAGCTGTAAACATTATGCCAAACTATGGAGCGAACTCAGTGAATGCTGCTCATTCAGAGCCAAGACTCAAAGCTGCCTTGCAACATCACAAAATTTCTACATTATCTCAGCAAGCCACTGCTTGGCTTATTGCACCTGCAGAGGAGCACGCCTGAGACTGAGTATTTGAAGAGTGTGTGATGTGCCTCGACAGGAGGCGTGTAAATGTGTGTATGCGCCTGTGTGTGTAAAATCCTCCCAAAAACATCCCGCTGAAAACAGGCAGCTTGCCTCCATTGGTAAGGTGCATAATAACTCAGAAGCCTGGCATTGACAGCAGCTGTCTATAGGCGTGAAAGACTGTGATTTGGACAAAGGGATTCTCTGTCAGCCGTCTACCTGTGCAGGTTCTGCATTGTAAAGTCGAGCAGGAATGGTGCAGGACAGGCCTGTCCTCAGTCCTTAATGCCTTGTCTGGGAAAACAGAGAAGGATCTGTACCAAGTCAGACAGGATACTTAGAGCCGACAGAACGGTGTTTACCTCAGACATTGCCAGTCCCCTCATCTGTCTGGTGGAGATTCATCTTTTAAGTCAGCAGATATTTAAAGCGTTTGTGCTTGAGGGACCAGCAGTTAAAAGCAAACAATGTCTGCCAAAACCTGGCATTAATAAATTTTAAATATATTGCCTGTCTTTTCTTCATGTTTTGGCATGTCCCTCCTCCCCTTTTGTATCAAAACCAACTCTGATCAAGTACATATTAATGTAAATGCTTCATGTTAAAGACAAACAGTGTAACCATAGGAACCAACAGTTTTTTGTTTTTTTGTTGTTGGGTGTTTTTCCCATTGTATGCAGTCCTACAGTATATTACGCCTTACAAGCCTTTGGGTGGAAAGTAATAAAGAACATATCACTGAGAATCAATATTGCATTAATTACAGAAGATTGTCGTGTCTCATGGAATTACACCAACAATCTGCAAACATTCTTATTACAGACAGAGCTGCCTCATCCACATCAGACACTTTGTTTTCAAGGAGAATAAAGAGATCCTCCACTAAAAGAAGATATTATGACCCATTTTTCCATCTTTAGAAGTTATGTAAAACAGTCTCTGCAATAAGACAGAGAACTCCACTACGAAAGAGCGGAGCTGCCGGCGCTATACTAACAGATCAGTCCTATTCCTCACTGCCACTGGAGAGTAAAGAACTCCAGTATCCATTTACATAAGAGCCTGTCTACCTGTATATAATAAAGATGACAAGCTTCTTCCACACATATACAGAGAACTTCTGGAGCATGGTACTCATCTGCTAGACGTGGTTACGTGCTGTAAGCATGCTGTAAGATTTACAAAGGGAAAAGCCAGTGGAGCGGTCTTAAAAAGACATGAGGCTGATGAGGGTAGGCGAAGAGACCCCCGGCTTCAGCTCTTCAGCCCAGCAAGTGTATTATGTTCAACTCGGTGGAAGGATTTAGATGGCTGCCAGGAGGCAAATTGGCAGCTTTAACAAAGCAAACATGAATGAAGGTATCCACTAATAACACACATCAATGTTAAACCGTAATTAAAGTCAGTGTGCCTCTCAGCAGGTTTCGGTGCACGGCATATAGACCTTGTGCTTTCTGTCAACCCTTCTTATTATTCCTGTCCCCGACCTCCACTCACTCCACTCCTTCTTTCTGCCAATTTACGCTTCATCTCTATTTAACTCATTCCACGGCTCTGATATGATTTGAGCACAAGCATGGGTCACCAGGTGAAAGTTTTGTTTCCTCAACCAAAAAGCAGAAATGCAAAATGTGGGTAGAAATAAATAGGAAGGCACTGGACCACTGTCTCCTGCCACTTTGATCGAATGGCTGAGTGGTGCTACCAGAGAGCTGGGGTTGGTGGGGAGGAATCATTGGGACAGATCCTGCAGAGTGGAGTTAAAAATAGAGCATGAAGAGTGGAGGAGGGGGGAGGGGATGTACCTGTGGGCTCAGAGGCAGCCTAGTTTGTGATGAGCAGCACCGCTGTGGACGTTGATAGACTGGAGGGTGAGACAGAGAGAGAGAAAGGAGGAGACCGAGAACGATTGTGAGAGAGATTGAGGGAAGGACTGAGACAGAGAAAAAGGGGAGGATGAAGTAAGAGGAAAGATAATGAGGAGAAAGAGGAGAGAAAAGGGGAGGGGGTTGAGGAGAAGATAATGAGGAAACAAGCGAGATTAGCATGAAACTCAAGTTTGAGTCAAAAACAGACAATAATTTCAGAGTAGGCTGCAGATGGGTACAATGATTAGCAATAGTCTGCAGCTGACACACATGCAGCGCATACAAATGATTATACACTGGCACACACACAGGAACACTATCAATGCTAGATTTGGGATTCCAATAAATGATCCCGCCGACTGCTCCACCTATATAGAGACCATGTGAAGTAAAGTCCAATTTATCATGTTGACTATAGTCATTTAAACCACAGCAAACAACTTGATATAACTTGTATTAACAGTGCTGCATTGATTTGGTCACCATCTCCATAGTGGAGATTCTTCTTAGACTTAACAGCAGCTAAAGTGAGATCTGCCCCCCTGAAGTGGCCCCAGTGAAATATTGACACCAGGACACAGTCAACAGGAAAAGCGTCACCACAGAAAACCAGTGCATTGTTTACTTGAAGACCGGCCAGGTGCAGTGCTTTTTTTTTTTTTGTCAGTGTGACGCAACCTGAGAAAACAGAGCACATGGCCTGTCATTTGGTTCTTTATGATAAGCTATTGTTCCCAGTGGATTCAGGGAATCCTGTGAGTCATCCATAAATGATAGAGAAGAAGATGTGCCAGGAACATTTGATCTGGACATCTGCCTGCCTGACTTCAGAGCTTAACAGAACCTGGAATCTGAGGATGTTATAGTATTTAGAAAAAAAAAAAAAGAAAAAAAAAAAACTCTTTAATGACTTTTCCCAGGTCTTTTTACACATTTACCATTTATATATACATATACAGTATATGTATATATAAATATATATAAAAGCAAATCTGTCTGTGCTGGTAAATTAATCATGGCCTAAAATAGTGAGAAAACAAGGTACATATGTGTGACTGCTTAATTCACATTTTTCCAATTAGGCTTCTGTTCTGCACAGTGAAAAATGAATTTTTGTTGTAAAATCATTATGAAAGCATTCATTAATTTTCAATACAGCTCATTATTTAGCATATTTACTAATTAACACGAGGTGTGCCAACACAACCATGGTTAATTATGAACAAAGTGGCTGCTCCCTGCCAATATCTCATCTCCCTCTCTCTCTCTCTCTCTCCCGTCCACCAACACTGTTTCATAATCAACCATGCCCATCAATGTGCCATGACTCACCACAATGATTGCCTCGTAAGAGACATGAAGAGAGCAGGCCTGTCAGCAGACTGCTGCAAATGTTCACCTCCTCTGAATGCCAAGTAAGTATTCACCATATTTCATACAAAGTAGAGGAATAGAGAGAAAGCCAAAACCTTGACTCTTCAATCAAATCCATTCTAAGCCTTTTTAGTTTGCTTAACTCTCTACAGAAATTATGTGAAGCCAAGCCCATCTGAATATTGATGCAAAGGCAGATACTCAAATAGCAGACAAATACATTGAAATAGACAGAAAAAACTGGATGTCTTCAGTAGTTTAAGAACTTGTGAATTTTTGGATATTCAATCTACATACGTACATAATTACTTCTAAATGTCAGATAAGCATACTTCTGGTAGAGTAAATCACAGGCAGTGAACTCATTTTAATCCTGCTCTGGATGTTTGTGTCAGTTAATGTTTTATTTCAAAATGGAAATGTGAGAGTGTCTGTACTGACAAATATTAACCATCTGCCACAGCTACGTATCTGACACCTGAGAATGGTTGATCGGATCATCAGTCCGCATTCAAGGATAAATAGACAACTTGATTTTACATGAGATATTTGACAATCTTTTAAACGCACCGCAGACTTAAAGAGCATGTTTACATAATTAAGTTTATTTGCCTGGTTTTCCCTTTAGATGACTGATGTACTTTTAACTACATTACAAATTAACCACACAGTTTAATTTCTATCAGGTACAAAATATCTCCAATCATGGGACGCTCCAGCAAAGCGGCCCGCATTTCTTATTTCATTCAGTGATGTAATGTTCATATTTTCTGTCCAACTGTGTGAATGTGACTTTGTTCATAGAATACCTGTCAGCTACACATCAATGATAAACCTTAATTTCAGGAACCTGGCATGTCTGTTGATGTTTAGAAATCCCATCAACATTTGCCTCAGCAACAGAATAAAATAAAATTTTGAACTGTGTTTTAATAAGGTAAATGCCTGATCTCTATCCACAATCGTTCCCGATTTTTTGTGTTGCTGCCATACAATGATATTGTGTGTAGACCCAACAAAATGTCCACACACCTGTTATTGACAAAGATAAGCCATTCAGTCGCACCCTCTAGGAACTGGAGAGAGGTAATTTAGGTGAAAACAAAGCTAACTAATAAAAGCAAAATGAAACTGAGATGGGGAAAAAAGGACAAACCTATGTTTACACTTCAAAGAGATGACATTTTTATCCAGGGATGCCCTTCGCTGCCACGTCAGAACTGGACCCAGGTTGAATGGAATTCTTCTTAAACAGGATAGAAATGATTAATAAAAATAAAATAAAATAAAAAAAAACCCATCTCTACCATTCAATTTATATGGTAATGTATATCATCGCTATCATTTATGTCAAATAACTCCTGGATTGCATCAGTGACTGATTGTGGGAGCAGCAGCCTATGAAAGGCCAGACATCTCTCTCCCCTGTGACATTTTCCCGCTCCTTTAGGTAGATTTTGAGCTGGTCCCATGCCAAATGAAATATATCATCCCATTCAGAGGTTTTCCTGGCAAATCCGACTGGTCTCCTCCAACGTTGGACGTGCCAGAATGAAAGCAGCAGAGTTATCAGACAGCGTCATCTGACTCCTTTTGGTAAAAACTCTTTGCCCACTTGTTTCTAACATTCTGTTGGTCACTAGCAGAAGTTTACCACCACAGATGAGGGTTGGAACAGAGAAATCCCATAATGCCACACAAACCCCCCTTGTTCTCTCTCCTGAACCAGATGAAGACCACAGAACAATCATTTTCAAAGAGCAGAAGGCTTCACCTTTAGATCCTCTCCATAAAGATCACAAACTGAATCAGCGGCCCTCTTTAAATCAACATCCATCCTAAGTACGGCTGCGGCGCAATGTCAATCTGATCACTAGACTGCTGCTGGACTGGCTAACAACAACAGAGCACACTTCATTATTTGAATAGAAAGTGGGGAAGCTAGAGCCAGTTGTCTCCACATGTGGAGATGTATTTTAAAACAGGTCCTTACTGATTTACTGACCACTTGAGATCGGCTCACTGAGGATGCATGTTAACAGCTGGGCCAGTGATAAGGGATTCCCCGACATCTACTGAAAACAGGCTTAGTTCAATGACAAAAACACAAACACGGCTTTCCGCAATGCCCTGGTGTCCCAAAATGTCACAGAATCCCAAACAAGACTAAGGGGCACAGATTGAAGACCCCTCCATGTCCAAAAACTTTGGTAGGCTGGATGGATTCATGCCATCTAACTAGCAAAACACAAAGTGGGTGTACACTATCCTTTAATCTTCACATTGTTTTAACAAAAGGAAACTATTAGGTCGGAGTGGAACATTCAGCTTCTCTGAATAGAAACAGGTGTGGCAGTGAAAAGCAGAGGTCAGCACATTCATACATCGACGGTGCTCTTCATGCCAAAAAGATCTATCTCACTTCATAGGAAACGACTGTGTGCGTATCTCGAAACAAGTTTGTCATCCACCTGCGAACAGCATAACAAAACGCCTTCCTGGCTTGCTTATCTCTCTGCTTTTCCCTCCTTTTTCCTCTTTCACTTTAACTTTTAACTGCTGCTGACAAAAATGACGGTATCAGCCCACCATGTAGTTCCTGTGGGAGCCAGAATAGGAAGATAATCAGGAGGACACCCATAGAAAAATATCCAATCTACGAATAAAAATAATTTAGGAATTTTGTTCCTCCCTCGCAGGAGTGCCACAGTGTAAATACACTTTGTCTGAACACTTGTTTGTTTAGAAAGTTTATCGTTATATTATTTAATGATGACAAGTCAAGCTCATGCTACTGAAACTTTATGATGCCTTCATCATCTCGATTGGAGTTGTAGCCCCTGATGTGTAATGCATATGAATTTTTATCTTAACTTATTAAAAAAATCATCGAAGCAGTGTTGTTGTTGTTTTTTTTTTTTTTTTTTTTCATAATTTCCTGCTGGTGGCTAATGGGATCTGTTCAGAACAACCAACCTGCTACAGTCTGATGGCCACTGACCAACAGGACAATTTGAATAAGTGCATCTCAACATTAACTCTCCTTCACTTGGCCCAATCCCATTCTTTGCACTGGCCTACAGGGATTAGGTGACAACTATATGTCCAAAACTTCCTGTAAACATTACAAAAACCGTTAAATATTCCAGAACCTCATCTTCCTTGATCAAAATGGCCCCCTTTTCTTGGCCATATAAATAAGCTGTTTATACGCCAAAAGGAAATCTCACTTACAGATAAATGTCAGATGTGCAACGTACACACGCTAATTAGTTTTGAACACAGCTGACATTGTTGGGCTCAAAGAAAACACAAAGGACAGGAGTAATGACTACTTCACTATATTCAATTATCCGGCCTGAACAGAGCTCTTTCTATGCTTGGTGAACTCATCTGCCGATGGGGCATCGTGCATTTTTCAATAGAGTAAATTAAATGTCAAGGCTCTGATGGAACAGAACAGAGTAAAAGCTACAAAGATTATCAATACTCGTCAAGATAACTAGCAGTTTCTCCGCTTTACCACCAACCTAAAATAAAGTAAATATCAGATGGGAATTCTCAGTCTTTATTTCGGTTGACACGATGTCAAGAGGGTTCAGCTGTAATTTATTTTTCCTCTTGGGAAACACAAAACTTCTTTGGGCAACCATTTTATGGGAAAGGGTGTTGCCTTTTCCACAATTAGCCCAGCACACATGCGGCTGTGCTCATTACTGGCTGCACCACAACAGAGGAGCTGCTTTGTATCGCCAGGGAAACGCTCCCACACATCCTTGCCCCTGTTTCCTGGTGTGAACTCGCTCGGATCAAAATGCAAGCATTGTATGTCAACCAACAGCAGTTTCCCCAGCACTAGGCAAGTAGTAACAGTTTTTTGAAAATAATAATAAAAAAAAAAAAAGAAGCAAACACAAACAAAAAAAAAAAAAACAAACAAAAAAACACTACAACATCATGAGGTGGTGTTGTTGTTAGAAGACGGCCTGTATTCGGTGTTTCCATTCATTAACAGGGTAATTTGTTCAAAATTGGAGGTTTTATTAATTTTCTTCATTCAGTTTTTCTTTAACAACGTTGTTTTATGTGCCTATGTTCTCTCTAATTAAAAAGAAAAAGCTCTCTAATACATAATACCTAATACATACTGAATTGATCTATAAATGCAGAGTGGTGACATCAAATTTTAGGTACTTATTCATGTTGATAAACATTCCTTAAGCTATGTCTTGTTTCCTGTTTGAGTGTTGGCTGCAAAAATCCTCAGAAATCAATGCTACACCTGCATGGCGTACAATATCCAATGTGCACACAAGATAAGGACTGGAAAGTCCGGTGGATTTAATAAACTCAAAAACAGAAGTGGTGGTTTCTCATCATCAGTTTCATGCATTTACAAATTGAAACACGCTTGCCACAATGCATGAGGTTTAAGGGCCTTACACGGCATCTTTCTTACCTCAAGTGCTATTGTTTAGCTTACGCCAATACATCAGTTTGAAGTGGAGTTGTTAACACTGCACTGTGCCCACTGGAGATATCCTCACACATAAGTATGTGAATGATTACATTGACGACGCAGCCATCTCCGGCTTTAGAGACCAAATTGCAGGCCGCTAGAGCCCCCTCTTTTCTTTTGACAGCATTCACAAGCATCAGAGCATGCAGATGAAATAGTATGGGGAAAAAAAAAAATAAAAAAATCACACAGAAGAAAGGAGAAAGGAGCCAGAAAAGAAAAACTCAGGTGTCCTGCAGCATTGATGACATCAGCTTGGGCATCTTTGTCTCATCCTGTAGATTTTTCTTTAAAATAAGGCAACATGCATATGAGTGAGCTGTCGTTGCTCATTTCGTCTCAATTTGCTCTACATTACGTTACAAGTTTAGCACAGAGAAATTAATGAGAGGAACTCAGTGATTTAATGATCCTGGACCCTGCTTTGCACTTGTGGCTCATAACCAACCATCTCTGTAATGAAGCGTCAACTCCAGCCAGGTTTCAGTCCCTATGTACACTGCTCAGTAAGGCCAAAGCTCTCACCTTAATGACTGCCGACTTTTTTCCTCAGTCAAATGCACTTTTAATTATCAGCTCTGCTAAATTCAGTCACACAGCAGCAGAAGTGAAGTAACCCCTTCATGATGGGGTTATCTTTAGCCTGGCTGCTCCTTAATAACTTGCACTGCTGCTGAGCTGGGCTTCCATTTAGTTAGAGCTGCAGTGTGTCCTGACAAGGCATGCACTTGTGACATGTCACAAGCACACGGGAGCCATGATGTGAGAATGCAGAGAGCTATCCAGCACACATAAATTTATTACACAAGAGAAAGTCCTCAACTATATTTGGAAATGTGTGGTCGTGCAGTATGAACCCGTCGGTTTGGAGAGAAGCCTTTAATGCCATGCTGGCTCTTTCATTCATTCATCATCTTCAACCACTTACCTGTTTCCGAGGTGACCCCCCCAGACAAGTTGCCAGTCCATCACAGGGCCAACACACAGAGACCGACAACCACTCACACCTACGGACAATTTAGAGAGGACGGCGAGAGGAAACCCACGCAGAAATGGGGAGAACATGCAAACTCCCCACAGGAAGGCCGCAGGCCTGGAACCAAACCCACGACCTTCTTACTGTGGGGCAACAGTGCTAACCACTATGCTGCGGCGCTCTAAAAATCTTAAATCATTTCAGCTTCAGCTTTTGGGACACTATTCACTTACATCACACATCATCTTGGAGTTCAGGATTTTACCAACACAGCCTGGAAGCATAAATTCCTCTGTCCTTCCACATTTATCTTAACAATCCGATGTGTCAGTCATGTGTGCAGAACTTCCTTGAAACCAACAGAAGTCTAATCAAGCTGTGCAAACAGAGTGGCGTGTTTACACCACTGCAGAATATACACATATTACCGATTCCTGTGGCTCGCCCAGTCACAGGCATCAACAATGGCCTCCTATCAAACAGATGTTCTCTCTCCCCGCTCGAGCCCTCACTGGGACATCATTAGTGTGGAGCAAATTTTCATTCATCAGCCTCTGAAGGTTGCACCAGTTTATGGAAGGGTTTCTCAAATGAGATCTGTTTCAGCTGTCATACTACATTTTGCATCTTGTTTAAATACATTAACAATCAACTATACATTCTGAATGTTCGTCATCAAGAACATAACAAAACACATGATTTATTTCAAAATTTCATAGCCGTTACTGTTCAATGCATCCATGTTCTGTGAATGCACTTTATTATTTTATATTGTATACATTGTGTAATTTTAAATTTATGCAACATTTATAATGCCAAAAATGTGTGTCCACATGTAGCACACTGGCTGCTACACTTGGTGGTTTTATGTATCGTGTGTGTTTATTCATATTATGTTATTTCATTCTATTATAGGATCGTTTCTGCAATCAGCACCGGTGCTTACCTCAAATGCATAATGCAATAAAAAAAATAAATAAATAAAAAATATGACAAATACATAACATAATGCTATGTATACATAACAAGCAGACTGATAGCAGACTGCTTGTTATGACTCTTTTTGCTCACGGCTTCCACGTTCAGTAGGTATATTCAGTATTAGTTGTTCTTGCAACCAACCAGCCTCCGATTGCTACGGGGAGTTTGCCCATTGCCCTTCAGTATGTTAATATTTTACCAGCACTACTTTCTAAAAAGCCATCCTTCTTTGAATGTTAATAACCACCAGGCTTTTAACCATACAGTCCTCTTAAATAAAGCTGTGCATGGGCATGGAGAAAGGACAGGTGTCTTATTTCTGCACTGCTATTTGGAGAAATATACCTCAGAAAATGAATCTTTACACTCTCCTGCCAAACTAACCTCTACCAAATAGGTCAGGGGCATTCTGGGAAGGCAACACAGGTCCTGAGGGAGACTGAATAGATGTCGTTAAAAATGGCACTGCAACAAGTGTTTGGCAGATAATATTGCTGCAGATCTTTTATTCACCAGGTATCTTACTTGAACTAGCATCTCTGAGTCACTGGGTGCCTTTTTTTCCATCAGCGTGTGGGAGCAAAGTAAGAGCCTTGTTAGTCAGTAGGTTGCAGCAATAGTTTTATCTCCTATGTGGTAAATGGAATATGCCTAAAATGACACAGCTCTGGCTTTTCCTCGACTGCTTGCTCTGATCTTTTCAATGAAACACATTCCCTGTAAGCTTCATTTGTGATTTAATCATGCTGGTTTGTTTGAGTTGAGCAGGTTTTTATCCCTATAGCACAATTCGAATAAATGAAATTATACTTAGCTCACAATCAAAATTGATCTCGCAATGAACTCTTGTTAGCACACTGTCGACCAAAGAAGAAAATATTCAGGATTAATGCTTTTAAGTCTTTATTTTTATAAATTATGTATGTGTTTGAAATGATGTATTGTTTTCCCCCAGTAAGAGGCAAACAGCTCTCGTGAACAGTATCGCCTCACAGATGAAAGCATAGCCTGAATGCAACATGCTAACGCTGGCTCAGTTCTGCTACATTATTAATAAGCTTCTTATTTGTAAAGAACATCTAATACCGTTCCTTTTTTTGATGTGCAAACCAGACTTTGTGCCGCAAAACAGATCGCCAGTTTCCCATCTTCTAGAAACCCTGATGTGTGTGCCATTTAAAAAAAAAAAACAGGACCACAGAAGAAAAAAAAGAAAAAGAAAAAGAAAAAGAAAGTTTTGGATATGTCAGCCATTGCTCCAGACACTGAGCATGAGAGTCATATTTGGACCAAGATGAGTTATGGGATGGAAAGATGTGTGGCATTATTGAGAAAGATGAGGTGTAAGTAGGAGAGGATGGATATATGCTCAAATTGAACAGTGCTTAAAAAAAAAAAAAAAACAGCTTAACAGACATTAAGAGAAATCTATTTTAAAAGCATATATGACCACATGAAACTCAACACCAGGAGGAGAAGGTTGCTGAGTGGGAGTGATCCCGTTCCTCTCCCCTCTAAGTTCTTCCTGCAGTGCTTCCTGCAACTCCTGTTTTGCTCTGTTCTTGCTCAACTGTCTTCCTCTGCGCCATCTAAATATTTTATATGTACCCTGATGTTGTTTTAGGGATGTGTCCTACTCTTTGATCAGACAGACTGTCATTGATTTGGTGCTGAAGCACAGTAAGGCATCGACTGTTTCATCACAAAAGGAAGAGATACTCAGGACAGGATCACTGAACAAGGACAAATCAATGAATAATTCATCAACAGCTTGTATCCAGACGTTTTATCAATCATTAAAGGGCCCATACAGTTCAATTCCCAGCATTACATGTTGTTGCTACCAGTGAAATGAATGTCGCTCTTGTCTGTGTGTGCATGCAATCGCAATCACAGGGTCAAGCCAGCCTGGAAATTGTTTTTCTCTAAACAGCCTCTTGTATCTGTCATGTAATATACACACTGTAAATAATATGTGAGGCAAAAAAACGATTACCATATATTTCCTACATTTTACATCTTCAAGGCCCTCTTTGGAAATGCCAAAAATCAAATAGCAAATGCAGCAGTAATTACAGGACACTTCTGAATCAGAGAAGATGAGCTGCATTCTACAAAAATCATATCAGCCCTTGCTGCATTACTGAGCCAAAACCCACTGACGCTCTGGCTTTGATGTTCAAACTGTGGTCCTGCACAGCCAGGAAAAAAGTGCTCGGAAAAAAAAAAAAAAAAAAGCGGGACCTACAATCTGGGACTGAGAGGAAATGTTGCTGCTGCTATAATCCTGTGGGTAATCGTTTACATTTGATCACCATGCATGAATATGAATACTGCTCTGCGTGTCCTTGAAAAATCCCCCAATTTACAGGCTCTCGCCAGCGTAGAGAGAGCGATGTGAACATTTGCTGCACTTCTTCTTCCTGTGGAAGACAGCAATTCATACAGTTTACTCCGACCTCCAGCAAATCGACGAGTGTGAAACCAAGTCACAGGTGGCACACATTTTAAATGCACTCAGTGTGGTGTTGCGAAAACAACACGAGGGAGACAAAAAAGAGAGAGAGAGAGAGAGAGAGAGAGAGGGAGGGATGAAGTAGCGGGTGCTACTTTGCCTAACAATGCCTACTAGAACATTACAGATGGCTGGCTCTGTGGAGGGGTGCTTGAGCGTGTTTTCAGGCTCATTTCAGTGTAATTTTCTTGCTTTATCCATGGGCACGCAGCCTGTGAAGGCTCAGAAGGGAGAGAGGAAGGGCCAAGCAGCGTGGACGTGTAGCGTGTAGGCAGAACGGAGACATGATGGGGCACTAGAACGGCCACAGCTTATCCCTGGCCAAAAGACAGGGCGCTTTTTGAAGATGATGCACATCACCACCAGATAATTTCCTCTTAATTATGGACGCGACCTGGACTCCTCTACTAGATGAAATAGCGTTGCACAAAAAATATGATGAACAAAAGTCTTTCACAATTTATTACCTAATAATTCAGAAGAGGCAACATTTTCTTTTGTTTTGTTTTTTTTAGTTGAATTAGGCCAAACAGAGTATGGATCAGGGCAGAGTGATGCCACATCAGATCAATATTTAAGGACGTGATTTCTGTTTGAAACAGATTTTATGTTTTCACTGCAATTTTGAAGTTGAGATGAGTTGAACATGAACAAGTCATTTCAAGAGACCACAAACAGCACTGACGAGCTTTCCTGTGATGGCCTACAGAAGCAAAACTCAGAATTAACAGACTCCCAAAAGTAGATGGGGACCAACTTTTATGGTAATATATTGGAGCTGATGCTGGTTCTGCAATATCATTTCTGCATCAAGGCACATTGGTCTGAGGATGCCTTCTGCATAAAAACTGATATATAGTTGCATGCAAGATTTCACAAGCATCACGAAAGCACTAAAGGAACACTCCATGTTGGGGTAAATTACCCGGCTTGATTACGCCCCCCCCTCGAGTGGTTGCGATGTCATAATTTTTTCACTTTTAGTTGCAGCACAGTCATATTCAAGTTTGCCTTATTTTCAAAGCTACTAAAAAGGAAACTGTGGAGTATTTATAGTGCAACCAAAACACAAAAAAAGTGTTTAGGTTCTTCCATTCAATTTATGATGTCCGCAATCGCTGTAGGCAAAAGCTTTGTGGTGGAAAATGCCTCACAACGTCACAAAATGTTAATGTCTTCCAACTCATTATTGACCTTTTCGCCAGTTTGCTCAATGTTGCCATTTGCATTAACAATCTTGGAAGTCTAAGATAATGAATCAAAGTTGCTGCCTTTCAGCTATGGTGCTTCCATCTCTTCATCTCTGGGATAGTCCCATGGTGTCTTTTTTTTTTTGTTTGTTTTAAAAAACACATTCTTTGCGTGTTACCTCAGATGAACCAGAAAATATAAAATTTCTTGCAGTTTCATGTTACTTCTGTCAAAGATGGATTTTTGTTAAGGCAACCCTGCCTACCGTATTTCATAAAAATATGTACTACTGATACTCCTGCATTCAGAGCTTGTTGATCTTAGAACTACTACAACGCTGCTTTCAGCATTGTCATCAAAGTGCCCTGGGAATATCTGAGATTTTCTACCGAATGTGAAGCAACTGGTTATAGTTTCAGATGAAATCTCCCCTTTAGGACATGAAACGATCCAAACTGAAACTATAAGATGACCTGCAATGATCTCACACATATGCCGCGTGTTCATATTGTGGGAATTAACACTGTGATATGACTGAAACGAGAAACATTACACTCGCAAGTCATAACAGTAGCTGGTTCCCATGAGTCAAACCAAGGACAAAAAGCCCCAAGTGACACTGTCACAATGTAACCCTCCACCCACTCAGTCGCATTTTTGGTGTATAAGCTTCTAAAGAGCTGGGCATGAAAAAGGTCCTTTGTGCAAAGCAAAGTTTTATTGAGAACAGTGGTATAATATTTGGTGGGTATTTCCCTTGAGTCAGTGGATGTCACATGTGCATAATGACAAACACACAGAAACACACACACACAGATGGACAGTAAGACTCAGCGGAGATAAAAGGACCATTCAGCTGAACGCATGGACAGAGATTCCCTCCATTTCAAGTTTAATGTACTCTCACACGCACAGAAACCTTCTTTCACCCCTCCTCACTCCTGTGACAGAATATGGCCTTTGTTCATGTTTTTGAGAGAGTGTTGGGGAGCTGAGTTTCTGGGGCCATGAGGACAGACATGAATAAATGCACTGTCCTTCTTACAGCAATAAGCAGCAAGGCAAACACCCTGAGCAGGAGATCTTACACCCAGCATCACAGCGCTTTTTGAAAAGGCTCCAACCACAGTTGTGATATGTGTGAAGTTGTAGTTACACACTGGCAGAGTCCATATGTATGTTGAAAGCATGTACAAAAACACCATGACTAACTGCCACCTATTCACACTCTGTCTCTTACACACACACATAAACACAAATAGAGAGCCTCCCCACTCCATCAGAAAATACAACAAACCAAATGGAGATTGCCAAAGACCTTAGACCGAAGCCGTCGAGAAAAATTGAGAGCAGATCTTTCAGAGCAGGAAATAAATATTTAATTCAAAGAGTGCTGCCTTGTACGCCTAGAAATGAATACATCACTAGGACCATCTTCTCGCTTAGAGTTAAATGCTTGAGGTGAAAGACTAAATTGTGTATGCGTTACAAAAATGTTGAAAGAATATGAGAACATGTTCTCATTTATCTCCCCTTCTGCCATGATTTGGGCTATTAGTCTTAACACATCAGCGACACATTTTATACATTCTGCAGATACTACAGTTCATGGCCTTCTTTGAGTTACAGCCATCATAGTAAACATACAACTAAAGCTACATCTTTTTGCAATCTATTTGTATATTTAAGTGCTGAGAGCCTCAGCAAGCACTGCGTTTACAGGACAACAGGTTATAATATGTCCTTTGGGTGGCAGTACTTGGGCAGACTATTTGAAAATGAAAAGATGGACCGGGGTTACCTGGTCAGACCACCAACTTCCACCAATGGAAGAGCAGAAGTTATAAAATATATACATATACATATATATGTACACCTTTGGAGACAGCTCTTCACAGATAAGGGAATGAATTTTCATTTCT
This sequence comes from Echeneis naucrates, assembly GCF_900963305.1. Classification (NCBI taxonomy): domain Eukaryota; kingdom Metazoa; phylum Chordata; class Actinopteri; order Carangiformes; family Echeneidae; genus Echeneis; species Echeneis naucrates. The sequence continues at coordinate 10,814,957 of NC_042520.1, forward strand.
GAACACACAATCTTTCTTCTGGACCGTTAAAATGGGAATACTAAGAGCAGGTATGCAGCAGTGAAAAACCAAAAAAACAACATCGGCTTTAAGAGTCGATTATAATTTAACTGAAAGTTAGCCTGAAAGTTTACCTCAGTTCACTTCATTTTCCCATCTTCCATTTTTTGACTTTGAATAGTTCCATCTCAAAGACACAGTGATTGGATCACAGGAACTAATCTTGATTTTCTTGTGCCTGCACATGGGAAAGGTTTGTTCAATATCACAACTATTGATCCATCCAAGGAACAATGTGAATTCTAAAAAGCTGAGTCAGGGAAACTTCTGGATTCTTTTGACTTGTAAAGTTTAAAGGACATCACAGCAGAGAAAACCGTGTTGCTTAACGTCCGTTAATTGCACGCTGCCTGTACCTGCATTTGCCCGTCTAGTCCCTTGGAGAGGATCAACGTTGCAGGAATATTTAGCCGCTGTTAACACTGAAAATTCTCTGACTTTTAAAGTCCTCTGTTGCCCACATTTCATCCATGGCCTTTCTCTTAGGGTGACTGGTGTCTGTTTGCAATAAAAATCATGCCTCACACTAGGTGATATTTAAATTCCTTGTCAGGAAGGGGAGAAATTGCCATGTCGTGTTTTTTTTTCCTCAATACTCTCATCTTTCCAATATTGCTGAGCTGCAAATTTTCCTCCTTTAGGGGTGCAGCTGCCTCAAATGGTCTTCCAGTAGCCTTCTGTGTGAGACTTTATGAATCACTTACCCGACAGCTCTCTTGATTGCCCATCTCTTGATTCAGCCTACTAGATTTCTCTTCTTTCTGTCGCTGGAAAAGCTGCATTCTTTCAGTCACAGTTGCCGTGCATGCATGTAGACAGACACACTACTAGATCACTCTCTTGACTCTGAAGTGTTCTAATTAGTGTGGATAAACACTGGAGTTAATGACAGCGTGCTTGTTTAAAGCTATTAGAGCTTCCTCTGTGACTGATCTATTAGTTGTGTTTGGCAAAAGGTCACGATGAAGAAAAATACGACATCTTTGTCTAGATGTGAAATGACATGGTACTGTCTACACAAAGCAGCAACAGATCAAACACATATTGTGATGAAACACTCTAGCAGGTAAAACTCCCTGATATTTTCCTCCAGACTGGAGAATTGTATGTTGTCGGTTTTATATTGTAAACTACAAACCGTGCAACACTTTGAGTATAGATCAAAGCGGTGGAGTGACTGACCAGCTGGTCGGCACTGCCTGCAGCCACACTGCTGGCTAAACATTACTCTGTTATTCAATTCAAAACATGTTCAGCTGAGGGAGCTGCTTCTTGCAATTCACAGGCAGTGCGCTTTCAGATGCTGTAATGTCACAAGGAAAAGGTTGAGATCCATATGAGAGCTGTTCAAATTCGACAACATTTTCAGGCAGCTTTAGAGGGCTCTTCTTAACTAAGATGCAGATGTGGGCCAGTTGTTTCCTGTTGTTTTGGAAGCTTGTTGAGATGCTTGAAGTTAAGAACACTTCAACCAACCACAAAAAAAGGGTTGGTTATCTGTAATAAATGTCACGACTTCATTACCGGTTTTGCTCTATTGTCATCCTGAAGGAATTTCACACGCTTAAACTGCTGAACCATTGTTGATTACTTCTGAATAAACGTCACACTTATTGACTAAACAAGTTTTTCATAGCTCTTTTCACAACTGTGTTTTTTCAAGTGTTTGTAGCTTTGGAGCTCTCAATGCTCCTAAATTTCAGAAGTTCAGCCAAAAAGCAATTTTGCTTCATGACTTATTCAAGGAAAAGTCGCGCCACAACACATGCACGGCGAGTACTTGACAAGAAGTCCGTTTCACCCAGTCATCATTTGATTGTGTATTTGCAGGTCATAGAGCTATAGGTGGCGATGTAATGTTTTTAGTGTGTGTTGTCAAATTTGTGAAGATGTTTTCTTAAGTTGTCTGCTGCATTTATTTGCATGTGCTTTAAGGGCCACAGTAAAACAAGATGAAACAACAGGATCTTCAGCAGAAGGATTCATTACCTTCCAAACAGATGTGGCCCTGATTGATGTTGATCGATCCTCTTAAGTGTATCTGCTGAATTTAAGACTATTAAGACTTATTAAAACTTAAAGCTCTAATTGTTTCACCACCCTGTCAATAATACGCTGCATGAGATTGGACTAAAATATGCTGCGGGAAGGTCATAGATGGGGGCTTTTGCAATCAAAGAGCATGAGCAAGCGAGGAGAGGAGAGAGCGTTTTCTCAGTGGACAAAGAGGCTGATCCCAAATATGGAGCAGATTAAGAGCATGATACAAAATGCACATTTATGAGTCAGATCCCTGAGCTGAGGAGCAATCTGCTTAAAGCGATCAGGAGCGCACACACACACACACACACAGATACATACACACACACACACACACACACACACACACACACACACACACACACAGATATGTGTCCCTGTAATAATGTTAAGAGTGTAATAAAGCCCTTACATATGCACACACATATAAATCTACTATAACAAACAATCTAGCCTTTGAATACTTCATATTATCAGTAAAATGTTCTTTCTTTATATTAGCTTTTGTTGGCTCTGCTGCTAACATTTAATGAAGGTGGAGATGTTTCCTAGGACATGTATTAAAAGACAACAAAATTACAGTACTTTTTTTTCTTTTTTCAAACAAAGCCTATACACAGTCTGCAAACACAGACACCAGGTGCAACAGGATATAAAACATGGACTTGCATGCGTATGATTACACACACAAACACAGACAGATGGGTTAAGATTATACTGTAATATTCCTTGATGAAACATGACAATGCTTTCTAATTGTCTTTTTTACATGAAACAATGAAGCATATTTTTGACTTTGTGAGTATGAGTGAAAAAACAAGAGAAAGCAGAGGGGGAGAGGGAGAGAGGTGCAAAGATTTCCCAGGGATTACGTATCCATAGTGCCATCTAGTGTTCACTGGATAACACAGGCAAACACACAAACATCCAGCTGCAATGATGCCACAGACATTAAACTGATTCTAAAGTGAACCCTCGCATTGTAGGTCATTACATAAGATCAGGTCATTTTAATACAGCAGTTCAATTCAGTTCCCCTGAAATCTCCATAGGCTGTTTCTATTCCCTATTTCCTACACAAAAACTATAAGGCTCTATGAGGGCTAGAAGCCACGGAACAGGAGAATGCATTATATGTGCAAAAAATCCACCACAATGAGTAGAAATAAAATCAATGAGAAAACACATTGAGGTTCAAATCAAAACAGCAGTTAAGTTCAGAGTCTAGATCATATGGAGAAGGAGACCCTTTGTTCCTCAAAAAAAGATTAAGTATTAACTTATTAACATATATTATTAACAACAGCACATTAGTGAAATGATTTTTAACAGAATAACTTATGAATAAAATCCTAAAGCGACTCATAACATCCGTAACTATGTCTCTGTGTGAGCTAAGCATAGTAATGATAATTATACTTATCATTTGCCATTATTAATGGGTATTGTTTAAATATTTTAGAGCCGCCTACCTTAGAAACTTAAAGTTGATCAAATCCATAACTATATTTGAAGACAGTTGCATCAAGGAGCCTCAGATGTGAACACTCATTAAGTAGTTTTATCAACAGGAAAAGTAGCAGAAATATTCAGGCTTATACAGGTTTGTAATGTGTTGCCTTCGGGCCAACCAATATATTCTGTCTGTCATCGCAGCTAATGCGTGTTAATCATGACTGCGAATTAACTTTTCGTATATGTACAGAAATAAACACATATCACTCGATGATCAGCACTAATTACAAGATCAGGAGACTGAAAGGACGCCTCTAGCTACATTGGACACCATGAAGAATTCATTTACAATTTCATTTTTCCACAGTACTGTCAAAGTCAAATACCTATTCATTTATCATATACCGATAATATTATTCTTCTCATGGCAGCAATGATGCCGCCAAGCTCAATTTTAGTGTCACACGTGGAAACAGACCATTTCCCGTCATGCTTGGTTTGGTACACAGTACAGCACGCAACAAACAATAGCTCAACATAAACATATCACATATTGCAGTAAAAGAAATTGTGTTGTCATAATAGAGTGGGGAAACTAATTAAATGGGCCACCGTGTCTTCTGTTCCAGTGCAGGATTGAATATCAGCACTATAAGAGCTGTTGTTACTGTGAAATTCAATATGCTCTGGCTGGGGAAGCCAAGCCCTGAAAAATCCATTATCAAACAGGACACTTTTTTATAAAATACAAAGGCCAAAGCTTTGCATGCCTGTGTGTCTGTGTCTGTGTCTGTGTGCGTACAGTACAGAGTAATTGCTGCAGAGGACATTGAGCTCATGGGAACACCCAGAGTGCTAAACTGTGCCGAATCCTGAGCCCTCCCTCCATCTTCCTATCAGTGTTGTGCCCACTCATCTACCTCTCCCTCCATCTGTCTCATCTGTCTGCTGTCCTGCAGGCATCAGTCCCAATTGTCTACTACATTCTACTTCATCAGCCCCTGCGGGATTTAAATGCCTTTAATGGCTAGATTGTTTTTAGCAAAATGAAAGACTCTTTGTAAATGCTGTCTATGGCCCACATGGGAGTTTAGCCAGCTCTGATCTTTTCGGGCATAAAACCTTTCACTTCTTTATACAACTTAAGATCAATATTAATCATAGTATTTGGCATTTCATCTACATACATATATTTACCTGCGCTATCCAATGTACAGTATACCCATATTGTAATATTGTGGTACAATATTAGCCTCATATTATCTAGGGCTTATCACTGGAGAGGATACCTGATACCTAACCCTGACCCTGAATTTTAGCCTTGAATTAGTTAATTCAATTACAGGCACTTAACATCTTTATGCCATTCATATAATTCCTATCTTCAGTTATGAAAACATAAAATGGACCACAGAAATGTTTTTGGTGGGTTTCAGTGAGAATGAGAGAGAGGAAAAAAAAAAAACAAAACTCATTCTCAAGCTAAAAAATAAAAAAAAAAACAACAACAAAAAAAAAAAACAAAAACAAAAAAAACAACCCAACTCCCATCTGATTCTCTGGCTGAATTTTTGTTTTTGCTATAAGCTCTTTTTCCTTTCTCCCCTCATGCTGTTTTCTTCGAGCATCTTGAAAGGGATTTAAAATATGTCATTAATTATTAGCATCTCCCTTGTCAGTGCAGTTCAGTGTGAGAGATGGAGAATAGGTCTATATCTCTTGTGGGTTGGCAGTGAACAGTAAACATAATAATGCTACCCCAATTCAAGAATAAAAGTAACTCAGCACATCGGGGGATATTTCAAATTATGACTGCAAGAAACGGAGGCAAAAAGCAGCTGGAGAAGAAATGTGTGAGACCATTAGCTGAGATGTACAACATTTCATGTTCTAACTGAGCCAGTGAAAAACTGTGAGCTTTCTGTTTTGATCTATTCAGGATTTTTCACCCTGATAAGTTTCAAAACTTCAAACTCTTTTAAGTCTGTAACAAGAGATGCATTTTATTATTATATGCCCAGAAAAGGACACACTTCAATTTCAAACTGAAACCACACACACACACACACACACACCCACACCCACACAACCTCCTACCTCTCTTTTTCCTTTGCGCTCCCGCACACAGTCAATTGTTACCACTCACCCACAATAGCAGACTGTTAGCTTAGCTTAGCATGTGGCTTAGATGGTTCTGCACAATATTGACCTGCAGGCCATAAATAAAAACATATCTTTTTTTATTAAATCGGAAAAGTCACAGCACACAGCCAAGAGCCTGGCTCAGTGTCCACTTGTTGACAGCCTTTGTGCTGAGCAAAGCTAAGCAGCGGTAGGCTGTTACCTCATACTCACTGTGCAGACATAAGTGGTATCAATCTATTAAAACTCACCGCAAGAACGCAGATAAACATGTTTTATAGTACATTAAGCTGTTCTTTTAATCATCTCTGAGTAAAATTGGTACAAAGGAGAAATTACAGCTCCAGCTATGTGTATAATTTCCTGACATCAGCAGCAATTCCTAATTTAATTTTCTGTTAACCCTGGCTGCCATTGGTGCATACTAAAAGCCCCAGTTTTCCCTGAGTCGCTCCACACAGCAATACAGTACAAAATCTGACAGTTTCTCGGCACAGACAAAGAATTTCTATGACATGCTCTGTTTGAGGTTTCAGTGATTAACTATCATTCTTACTGCTCTGATCTTTTGGATTGAACAGCAGCATGGGTCTAAGGAGACTTTCCCACTGGCTGGGACGAGAACTTGGAAGACAAAGGCCCAGAAAGTGCCTCATCGCTGTGCGAGAAATCGGCCGCCGGCAGTCAGTCAGGGGGCAAAGAGATCAACCTGCTTCCGGACCACAGTTTACATGCAAAGCAGTGAGGATCTAATTTCAAGGCAGAGCAGGGGCCTGACACTGTATGCCAGACTCCATTTGGAGACACAGACAAGATCCCATGGGAACAACAACAGATACCCAGGCTCAATATACTGTCCACCTCTCTTTCAATGGCTGTCACTCTGAAAAGATTCCCCTTCAACAAGAATTAAAGTCTTGATTCAGCCTTAGGGAAGCTGGTCACATTCTTAGTAATTATTTTAGAAAGAACTTCAATCATTTGTGGGACTTTTGAGTAATTTTTTTTTCCCAGAGTATGAAAAGCCTAAATGTTACAAATGATCAATACAGGATTGTACAGCAGGGACTTTTTGCTGAAATACTTGTAGTACAAATTTGATTCTTGATTAGTTGCTGACATAACACATTGCTTATTTACTGCTTGTATGGTTTTTTTGTACTGTTGATTGGACAGCAAGTCATTTTAAGAGAGTCAATCTACATCATTTTATGAGACTGTGTTATTTTAGCAATTGATTGAAAAAATTATCTATAATAATCTCTAAAAACATGTTTTGATGCCTTCTGCAAACACCAATTGCTTTTGAGCTGCTTTGTCAGGACAGAGTTGCAATCAGTATATTATAATGAATAAATAAATGATGTTTTGCTGAGTTATTATTGAAGTATATCACAAGGAAAATAGCCCTCATTTCAGTGAAAGTGCACAGGGTGAGATTATGTAGTCACACAGGCAGCAGCGCTGTGATAACAACTTAGACATAAAGGCAGCATTTCATTATCTAGCCCCATTCAGACACAATCATAGTTTCACATCTCAGCACATATGAAAGACAGACAACACCCGGCAGCATTCAGAGCTCTGCATGGCATTTTTCTGATAACCAAATACAAAAAAAGAAACAACACGACAAGAATGAAAGTGTTTCTACTTTTTTTTTTTTTTTTTAATCTTAGATCACATCCTCAACACAGCTGCAGAAAGCTGGGCGAGTTGGTAGTCATGGGTTGGGCGGTAGTCAGCGTTTTCCCAGGATGCTTGGGCTACACAAATTATGTGAGTTTGCTTTTGTTGGGGTTTTCAAAGGATGGTTTCCTGTCTCACTGGTTGAGGAATTCAACTATGGGTTCTGAAAGAGAGCAATGATGCACCAGTGTGAGTCTTTTTTTTTTTTTTTTTGAAGTGCCAAAAGCTCAGCAGCGGTGGAGAAGGAAGACCAGAATACTGGACTGGACCAGACCAATCTTAAGAAATCAACTGTTAAATAACTTGACCTGGAAAAAAAATATGTATAAGCACCGACTTACGCAGTTAGAAAGCCAATCCTTCCTTACTGTGTCTTATTTTTATTCAAAAGGTTGTCTACTTAATTCCAGGGTCAGGCAGTTCCTAAAATACAAGTGATAATCTACCCAGTACAGCCATCGAGTCCTATTAAGTTTAAGGAGTTACAGTATCTAACTTGATCTCATGATCCCACAGCTTAGCGTTATAACTTTCAACGTTCTCAGGTTTAGCTTGGCAATCAATGTGTCTGGAAGGAGACTTGTAAAGTCGCAGCCATTTCGAATCAATCCCATAGAGGAAATATTCCTCTAACGAAATGGCTGTTTGTCCCGCAAAGCATAAAAAATAATTAAAAATATAATGTTAGTGACTAAGCAAGCATCTTTATATTTCCAGATGAGGAGGGGAAATTACAAAGCGGTGAACATGAAATCTGAAATTAGACTCCCCCAAATACGTTTATGCAACTATAATTACGCCGGTATAATCACTTGATTACGTGGAACAGAGACCTCAGATAGCAGACTGCAATTATACTGCACATAACAGCCTGAATTTATCAGTGCGCTTATGGTTCAATATTTTGTGCAAACGATAAAACACAACTATCATTCAATAATGTCAATTCATAGGACATGTTGATGAGAGCCACTGTTACCTCAGGAGATCACAGGAGTGTCAGCTGTGTTCGGGTGATCGCTCTTTTTTCTGCTGTTCTGGCAGATGACTTGGCTGACTATGAGGTTAAGCAATTAGTGTGTGGTCACTCAAAAAAAACAAAAACAAAACAAAACCTATGTGACCTTCTAATTAAACACCATATGCTTGTGACAAATTGTTTCCTCTCGCCATAAACCGAATAATTAACACTCCTGTCAACACAGCAGAGGACACGCAATTGATAATCTGGTTGGAAAATGGCTGCAGTGTGGGGACAACGGATTTGGCCTGCGAGGGAGATGATTAGAAACTACAAAGGGAAGATTTGGATCGTGTTCGTAGGCAGCGTGTGTGTATGTGTGCCAACCGAATTTGAATGAAAAGGAGAGGTACACAATAAGTGGGCAACGGCAGATAGGAGGAGGACATGGTAAACGAGAGGAGCAGGAAACCGGAATTGAATATGCTCATGCGATCATTTATTTAGAAATCCTTACATCGCAGTTTGCCAGGAGAGGTCGGCCAGAGTGACAGGTTAGGAGTAATTTATCACGGTGTATTAAATAAAGAAGAAGTCCTTCCCTGCTGTGGTTACACACAGATCAAGTGGTGAAAGAGGACAACCAGAGGTCGCTGTCATGTTTGATTCAGCTTCCACTCAAATACTGTAGGCTTTAAACCCTTTACAGAGTGCGACTAATAGAGTATGTGACCACCGGGTGCTTATATGTCATTGCACATAAGGACTACTCCGAAAAAGGACGGTTTTGAACAAATAGCTTTTATGTGCAGACAGATCATAACAGATATAGATGATGGGCTCACACAAAGATTCAAAGCAGAGAATTATATTAACCTGAATTCACTTTGGTTGTATTGTATGTTTATATCAAGGTCTGAGCCCACCAAACAACATAAATTTATATCTACAGCTGGGCATATGTCCATAAATCCTCTGTATTTCTCGGGAAGGGTTAAGCTGCATTATTACAGAAATAAATAAAGTGTTTTCTTCCCTGGGTAAACACAATTGCGATAGTTGAAGATTATTTCAGGTCCATTTTCAGAACCATAACAGTAGTCAATATCTTTGCCCCTCATATCACTCAGTTATGCACAGGTTCACCAGCCTCCACAGGATTTTTCAACATTTTGTAATCACTCTGTATAAACCATCCCATTAAATGATACTATGACTTTTACATATAGATATAGCTTTTACATGGCACATGCCATGATGTAATTCTTTCCACAGTATATGAAAAACAGAAGAACAGACAGATGCATTTTAAAGCCTAATCTGTAATGAAACAAACCATGTACACACACACACACACACACACACACACACATTGATATATTGACTATGATCTCATGGTGAGTCCAGCAGCTGACAAAATTACTTGATTTGTCAGTCTTTTGGACAGATGAAAAATACTCATCTATTTTGATAAGTGATTTCTCATTCAAGTTATGTTTCAAGCTAAAATCCTGAACATTGCAGCATCTCAAATGTGTTGCTTTTTGCTTTTATTACAATTCTTGTTAACTGACCATCTTTGGGGTTTGGATTTTGGGGTAGATATGGACATTGGGAAATTGTTATTGTGTAGGTAAACGTGAAATAATTGTGAAAAAAGCATGTTAACCATTTACATTGTTATTTCAGTCTTTATTAATCAATCAGTATTTATTGAATGATAATTCTGGGAACGGAGATGGATTCCCCCTGAAAACATCACTAAATCTTTGATTAGTAAACCACAACTGAAATAACAATGACAAACAAACATGTGTTGCTGTTTTTTTTTTGTTTTTTTTTTACTGTGCCTTATTGGAAGAAAGACAGGATGCTTCAATATGTGTGTATGTGTATTTGTGTCTGATGTTAAGTATGTACACGTGCATGAAGTCAACGGAGGAGGCAGCAGTCTCCCAAAGGAGGAATTTATTTGAAAAGAGCCTCCCATGACCTGGCTTGATCTCGTCCCTCCATTTCTCAGTGGGGGTTGGGCATAGATCGGTGTGTGTGTGTGTGTGTCTGTGTGCGTACGTGCATGTCAGTGCATGCCCTTTGTTGGGGATTTGGAGATCTATTAAATGGCTTTCTCCCCAAGAGGAAAGGACTGCACTCCCACCATTGGCTCATAGCACTAATCTGACTGACAGCGTGGTGCAGCTTTCAGCCAAGAAAACAGCCCCCCCAGCAAGGTCCAAACACCTGACTGCTGAAGAGTCCTTTCAGCCGTCAGATGAGAGGGAGGAGCTGCTCTCCCAACACTGTGCCCAAACAAATGCTGAGCCGCCTGTCTCACCCTCTGCCCCTGTATCTGCCTGCGTGGTGTTTGTCAGCACAACACTTCCTTGGACTCAGCTGGATATGACAGTTTGACAGACTGTCACAGCAACAAACTAAAAGGCAGTGGCATGACACTGTCATCGTGCCTTTCTGTACGCATTTGAAAGAACACCTTCAAACCTTCACCCTTCAAGTTTCCTTTTTTATACACTTTGACATTTTCTTCTGTTCTGAGTTAAAAGAGTGAACCAGAGTCCATCTTTTATCAGAATCGAGCATGATAATTTTTCTTAAGGCTGACTGAATACTTTCTCTCCGTTGTACTTCTGTAGCTGTTTTGATGCAAAACTACAAGGGGCTCTTCCACGCTTCCAAGCCATCTGCCTTGTGTCTTTCTCCTTAAGAAGCAAACTTTGAACCTATTGAGCTCAAATGCCTGTGCATCAATCAGTCTGGCGTTTTTGTAAAAGCAATCCAACACAGCTTGAACTAGAAGAACCTCATAATTGAATATTAAACCCCCGACGAGTGGCGAGGCGAGCCACTGTGATGCTGACTGGAGGCTCTGTGTTGCTGTTGCTGCTAAGATGGCAGATCTGTGTGGTGCCATTCATTGCAGCATCAGTCACATCCTACCCCCAGGTTAATCTGTCACACTGTCATAATTTCAATCTTGGGAAATGATGAGGAAAGGTATCTGCAGACATTCACTGGCATAGCTGCCCGCGGAAGCAGGCAGGCATGAATGTACTTGGCAGGCATCAGCATTGACACAGACAGCAAGAGCGACAAAGCAGGATAACTGTGGAAATGGCCTTTTGTCCAGTTAAGTCAAGACATAAATTTGGCTTCTGGGCTTTTTATTCTTCTCCCTGTTTAATGCAGCAGGATGAAGGCAAACTGGTAGGGCGGAATCTGTAGCTAACAACAAATGAAGGATTAAAAAGCAACAAATGACTCTGAAATACAAATGCAATTGATTTCTCATACAGACATAAAAACCCCAACTATCTTTCTTCGGTGCTGTGCCAACATAATCTGATGTAAAAAATTAAACATGGATGTTGGGGCGGAACATGATGTGGGAAGGTACTTTTGAAAAGTTCAAAGTATACTGTTACTAATTTGGATTCTTCAAAAGTAGCAGCAGAAAAGTAGCTGCAGTATTTCTGGAGAAGTAAACTGAATCCTCGCATCTGTCCACACTGATAATGGAGGATGGGGATGTGCTCTTTTGTTGTTGTTGTTTTTTTTGGGGTTTTTTTGTGCGAGAACAATGACTTCTGTCCAGCTTCCATAATGATGTGACACAATCTTTATTCTGCTCTTCTGTTACCGTGAAAGGCTGATACCTCATACATGCCCTGCCAGTGTCAATTATAAAATACAGATATAACCAAAAAGACCACACAACAATGCTGTCCTCTTTTCCCCCTCACAGGAACCTGGAGTTCTACAAAACTAAAAAAAAAAAAAAAAAAAAACCACACACGCAAAAAAAGCCCAACATACCCACCCCCCTCCTGTTGTGTGAGGCTCCATGTAAAAACCCAGCCCAGGGGTAAAGTGCTTTTTCTTAGCCGAACTAGCATCAACTATTGACCGACAACCCAGAACAAAAACATCCCCATGATGTTTCTCTGGTGGAAGGATCTGTGAGGATAAATTCAAATTTAAAAAATGTGTGGAAAAGCTCCCTGAACAAACAAAGAATGTGACCAATCGGCTATAAAGAGAATCTGGAGTCAAGATGTTGCCGTTTTACAGCAGACAGTAAATGATCTCTGTGCCATTTGGAACATCTCCTACTCATCAATGTTTAAGGGAACGGATCTAAAAGGAGGATAATGGCTACTGTAATATTATGACCAAGCTAACAAATTTAAATGAAGAGTGCACTAATTATGTATGGTGTTAAGTTCCCCTAGATGTGGGTCAGTTACTTCTCCAACATTTTAATATTGCATGGTGACTTGCAATGCTCTGGTAAGTGGAGGAGCAAAATATAAATGCATTGAAAAACACCAGCCACTCTGCAAATCCCTCCGATGCAAAGTCCTCACTTCTTTTAGAAGACACACACACCCAGTTGCCCAGTATTTGATTGGCAGAGGCAGGTAGTCTTGAGACCGGCTAGCAGACACATCAAATTGACTTCAAGCAGCGGTAAGTCTGCCAGGTGGCCCCGTTGTACAGTAGGTGTTTACATCTATTCCTGGAAATACTTGCAGCTGCAACATCAACACAGAATGCCAACCTTCTGTCACAGCTAGATTCATCCCAGCATGTAGAGGCTGATGTCGGCTTCTCTCAGAAAGAACCACTGCTCTTTTTTATCATTAGAATGTCTTAATGATTTCATCTGCAATTGTGGGGAGAGGAATAGAGAGCGAGAGAGAGGCGGAGAGAGAGCTAGGGAGCAGGCAGCACCCTGTAGATGCATGATGAATGAGGGTGTCAGCTGTAGTCACCAAACTAGCAGAGCTGTCTCTGAGAGGGTTGAGCCCCACGCACAGACCTGTCTCATTAACCACAGTTATCATGCTTTAACAAGAGAGCAAGTGGGAGAAGGAAAATACATCATTCTTCCATAAGATGGTGTCCCATCAGCCTCTGAAAGTAGGGTGACTGACTCAGTGGGTTCAACTCGATCACTGCTTCTCAGCTTGACTCTGACTTCTTGTCCTGAAGCACCAGATCAGGATTAAGAAGCAATTACTTGGGCTTTGGACATTACTTTAAGTAAATGTACATAAATAATGTTCTATTTAACAGACATTGAGAGGAGGGAACAGGTAGGGCCCAACACTGGATCCCAATTTTCTTGCTGCTCATCATTGTGGTTTTGGTACCCTACATTATTGATGTGGAGCTGACAAAGCCACAGAGGCAGCACTGGCGTTAACCACACCGACACACTGCCACAGGCCTGTGGGCACTGTACAGTGTTGTACAGTGTACTCTTTGTTGTTAGTGAGATTGCTTCATCCTGATGCGTCCGCAGTGCAACTATAACATTCATATTTAGTTTCTATACAGTTCAATTTAAAAAGCTAAATATAATATTCTATATTATACACATACACTAAAAAGTAGCTAAAAAAGTGAAACCCTCAGCAGTTTTGAACATCAAGTCTGATGACTTTGGCAGAGGTGTGGCCAGGAGACCCTTCAGGTCAGACCCCCGGATCATACAGTTCTACAAATGACTGGAGAGATGGATGCAACGAACAGGAGAATTTAAAGAAAAACTCTAAATCAGCCAACGCAGCCAAACTACCACAACACAATCTCATTCATTCTCATTCAGCGCATCAGTCAAACAGTCGAGACTGTGAGTTCTGTTGTGTGGTGGACTTTCGGTGTCCTTTCACACTTCTGATGCTCCGCTTCAGTCAAACACGGACATAAACGCGTCAGTGAATCTATCAGGATGTGATGTTGACGCAGCATTTGAGTAATTGCCGATGCCAGGGCATGTCTGCCCTCTGTGTTGGCGTCTCCTTCAAATCACCCAGATCACTCTTTGTTGTTATCCCTCATCTTTGTGCACGCGCGCACACACACGCAAACAAACAAAAAAAGCAGCTGATGTGGATCATCACCCTGCTGCAGCCCGGACACACTGCTCAAACTAACATGTGATTACTAAACCAGCACGGGGAGATGGGAAGCCTACCTCGGTCCGCCGTGACAGCTCCGGAGATGTTGTGGCGCCGGACGGAAACAATGTGCGACGCTCGCAACAAAGATCGCAGAAGTTTGGATGAGTCGGAGAGCGGAGGAGGCGGAGGAGCAAGGAGCCGACACACGCTTGTCGGACTGTGACGGATGTGGCGGTGTGTGTCACACGTCGATGTGGAGGGGAGTGTGTGTATGACAACGCCCCAAAACAAAAACTGATCCGCCCCCGATCCTCCGCCGGATCATCGACGCCTGTTGGCTTGGCCGTGCGTAACCCGCTCCGCTCCGCCAGACGGGTCCCCAAACTAAACGCTCCCCAAGGACACGTGACCGACCCACGAGGACTGGGGATGGGAGGGGCGGTGCACGGAAATAGCTTGCAATTTCCAGGGGTGGACAGTAACTAAGTAAATTTACTTGAGTACTGTACTTAAGTACAGTTTTTGAGTATCTGTACTTTACTTGAGTGTTATTTTTGGGGGATACTTTTATTTTCACTTCACCACATTTGAAGGACAAATATTGCACTTTTTACTCCACCACATTTCTATTGATGCGCTCCTTACTAGCTCATTTTGCATTAGTCTAACATTACTCATTGTTTTTAATTGTAACTGCTTTTGTAACACGCACACCTCTGTGTGTGTTCCAGGTAATAATACGGCCACGATGTATAATCCTCATCCAACCTGGATTATTCTTCATTATACATCTTGGTCGTATTAGGAACATGCTTTAGCTTTAGCCCCGCCCACTGACTTCAATGGGTGAGTTTGACAGATTAAATAAATTCATGAAGCACTGTGACAGGACCATTAAATAATTAAGCCAATAATATATATCTATATATATAGATATATATAGATATATATATATAGATATATACACGTTTAATGAACAGGTACATTAAATTCTGTCCCTTTTCCTCCATAAACATGTCATCTCAGTAAGTGATTTGTTCTGCTTTTTCCTGGTACATATTCTCTGGTCTGGTCTAGTTTCAGTCCCGTTTCTGGTCTTGGTCCTGGGGGGAGCGTATCCCAGTCCAGTACTCATAACCAATTAACCAACTAATCTAGCCTGTTTGGCTGTCCACACCGGAAATCGGAAATCTAACCAGCGTCAACAATTCAAGCTAAGGTGAAACAGACTTAGCTTTATAGCTAGCTACACTAGCATAAGCTGAGCTAGCTAAAGTGCAGAGCTGTGACTCTAACTCACTAATTCTCACCTCCATTTTTGGCGTCATCCTGAATCTATGACAAGAAGTATGATCATAAAAGGAGGCAGAAGAAGGAAACATCTAAAACATGCAGGACAGTGGCCCTCCAGGACCGTAGCTGGAGACCTCTGGACTGGACCGGCTCCCTCCACAGACCGGTTCTTTAGGGCCTCTTTAACTGAAGCTGTTTTTGAGCTATAAACATGTCTGTAGCAGAATCACATCAGTGTATTGTATAAAGACAATAAAGCTTTCCGTTCCTGTATTTCCTGAGGTATTTTTATACTTTTACCTAAGTAATTTTTTGACAAAGCTACTTTTACTTGTATTGGAGTAATATTTGAAAAGGAGTATCTGTACTTTTACTCAAGTAGTGAATTTGTGTACTCTGTCCACTTCTGGCAATTTCTCCCAGGCAGCAGCTGGGACCGGTTCCACCTCTGCTCCACAGCCGCGCAACAAACTCAAGCTGTGTGCACCGTTTATCCTCCTCCGGTCGCCCTTCCAGCCCCTGCGGCCTCAGGATGCCGCTGTCATTGGTCTTTGTATTCATCACATGAACGATCTTCAAGCCTTTAAGTTAAAATAAACAGCACGGACACTTTTTTTTTCTGTGTTTGTGTTATGGATATTTTTAAGATGGTGGTTTGGCCAACCTTCTAACTCACAAGAATGATGGACATGTGCTCCCACAACTATCTGGAGGAAGCAAATGTGTGATTGGGAATGTTGAAATAAGGTCCACAATAGGCCGCCCATTGGTGAACCAGTAGAGAATCAATAACAGATTTTTTTTTTTTTCCATTCCTCGTCTATGATGCAAGTTGTGCTGGGTGGATGTTTCACGACTGGCCCTCACAGTGACCTAACGTTGAGTTAACGTCAGTATTTAATATTTGTATTTTCCCTGCATGTAATTTCCCTTCTCCATCCATCCTGTTTCTTGTCTTTCTAAACTGTCCTGTAAAATACAGACGTAAATTGGCCACAAACAATCCCATAACTAAGAGATGTTAGCTTTCATTTACTCACACACTGCTGAGCCTGTGTTTGGGAGTAGCCTGCTCTATCTCAGCTTGCTTTATCCCATAAGTGTGTCATGAAACTGGCCAGTTTGACAGCACTGCTGGACTGTATGTCCCCAGATGGCGCACTAAAAACAGCCAAAAAGTCCATGAAACGATGGACACTTCTGATTCTCAACAGTTACCATCACTGATGAATTGCAGTACCCGTCAAAAGTTTCCAATTCACTTTCCGATTCATTTGAAATGGGAAGTGCGTCCAGACTTTGGACTGGTACTCCTGGATGTATAGTCCAGTAGTGCTGATGGCAGCCTCGTCCGCAGGTTACATGACACGAGAAAGTAAAATGTTAATTTTGAAATATGTGAGAAAAACAGTCAGCAGCAGTCCCGATCAGATGTTGCTGCCATAATTTGTGTTTTTTTTTTCAGGACCAGTGTTTAATTTGGGACAATAGCAGCCTGTCAGCATTCACACACTATCCCGGTTAGTACACTGTGAGCAGGGTATGATTGGAGACACTGCTCAATATTAACAAATCTATTTTGACACGGGGAGATGCTATTTTCTCCTTTTCTGTTTTGCCCTGTAACAACGAAGCTTCTGTAGCTTAAATTGGGTTTAGCAGACCTATTTTGGGCAGATAGACATATAATGTACTCACTGTACCAATTGAGGGACAGAAGGAACTCAGTAGCCAAACAGCATCAAGACATTTTTTGACACTGCCATGTTTAATGGCGTGTTCTGCTTGGGGAGCAGCATATCGGCATCTGACAGGAAGATGCTTTTTCACCCTTTTGTCACTCTATTTAATACTTTTCCTTTGGAAAAAAATGTGTGTTCTCTAATTTAAATGGTGTGTTGAGCCTGCTTGAGTCTCAAAGCAATCAAGCACAAAAGAAAAAATATATGTCCTTCTACTCTGCATGCAAGATGGAAACACACAGTTGCAATTAAAAACCCTTGGATTCTTTTGGAATAAGATAATGATTACCAAGGAACAAGCCTGGAGTATATACTTGCAATTGGAGCAATTCCTTCCTGAAGATCATGGTGTGTTCATGGGGATTAAGTGATCAGTTCTTCAGCCTGTCATGATCAAACAGACCAACGGTTAAGTGCCATGCGAGGTGACGTGGGTGTGCTGCTGGGAAACAAGGATATATCTGCTGAATTACAGCCTTGAAAGGCTTGCAAATACAAATGGGACAGATGTTGAATGGTAGCAGAACCGCACTGTCTTACGAGTTGCCATCTTAATTAGTTCCTCTGTGACAAGCTGCTCCGTCAGTGGAGACAAGAGGGACAGCTTAATGCTGTGGGGGGGTGATTGCTGGTCTTTGTCTCTCTGTCTCTCTCTCTCTGTCACATCCACCTACTCCAGTCCCACACATACAGTACTGCCACTCAGTATGCCCCTCTCTAAAACAGATTATTATTGATTGTGTTTTGTTATACAGTGAATCTGCCATGTACAATGTCAATCGCAGTGTTTCGTAACGTGCCTTTTCAATTTGTTCTATTCAGAGCTCAGCTCCTTTATGGAGTAAAAATGCCATTGCCAGAACAAAGGAAATCATTTGAGGCCAACTTCTGACTGCTTGGTAAATTAGAAAATTTTAAAATATCATGTTTGAAAAGGGAGGCAGTGTGGACAATGGTAATCCTCGCGCCTCTCAGTAAGAGTGCTTTGAGTTCAATGGAACGCAGCTTCCTGCCACAGTTCAAAGACGTGCACATTCAGGTTAGATGGTGACACAAACTGCTCATAGTGTGAGCATGAAAGGTCTCCATATATTGGCCGCGCAGTGTAGCGGTTACCCGCCCTCAGCCAACGTCAGCTGGGACAATGATGGATGATTGGTCACAATAATGTTGGATGTTTGAAATAGGAACATTTACATTAGGTGTAATGAGGCAGTTGCTGAAGCAGGAAGTTGATGAACTGGATCCCACAGGTACAGTGTGTCCATTTGAGGGAAAGCTTGTAGGGAGCACTCTGTACTGGTGTGGCCTTCCCTGAGGATATATCATGTCTAGAGTCATGTCTAGAGTCATGACTCAAGTTAGGAGACATTGACAAAGAAACTGCTGTTGTTTTGTGCCTTTTCTGCCACCATATGTCCAAGAAATCAATACTTTTGGACACTGAACACAAAAAACTTTCTTTCAAATTGACTCAAAATGTTACTTCAATCTTCTATATTATATTACGATAGTCTGTCAGCATCTTTCAATAAAACAGTCTGCATTGACAGAATTGCATACACATACATTTCATACAGCTTAATATTAGATGTCCATGTCCTGCTTAATGTAGAGTACGTAGAAAATTATGTAATATCACATTGACCTCTTGCAGTGAATGTCCTCTGGACCAAACAAAGGACAAAGCCATTTTATATTACACCAATACACAAAACCAAAGATTAAACCTTGATGAGGTCTCACATTTGGATGATTTCTCTTTCACACTCAGAGGTTCATTCAGCTTGTATGAGAGCAAAAATCTGAATTCCAGTTTGATGAATGATGGTTCTTTTGTATCAACCATAAATTGTCTAATCTTATCTCATGGCAGCAAACGGAAGAAATAAAAAACTCTATTTAGAATCGACACTGAGCATGTAATTAACCTCAGGGTCTCAGTC
Organism: Echeneis naucrates; assembly: GCF_900963305.1. Lineage (NCBI taxonomy): Eukaryota > Metazoa > Chordata > Actinopteri > Carangiformes > Echeneidae > Echeneis > Echeneis naucrates. The sequence goes on from NC_042520.1 coordinate 10,834,209, forward strand.
AGTGTGTATGAAATGGTCTTTTTTTTCTATGTATTAAAAGATATAATAATCCTATGTTGAAACACAGCTGACAGTTTCCTGCTTTCCTTCTTATGCAAGATCGACCAACTCTTGCTGCTCATAATTCTCAAAAAAAAAAAAAAAAAAACTTTGATTTTTGATAACAATGCCAAACTAGCAATTCCCAAATTCTTTACTTATCAGTATCCACAATCCAGGTCAGAAAACTTCTCACTGTGCACATAGACCCTTTCACTGTACTCTGTGGAGTCTCTGACCATTAGTAGTCTAAGGAGCAGAGCCTCTGAGTGAGTCCCTATTTTATTTGCCACATTCACACACATACTCACTGTCTGAGCATGCACACGACATGGCACTCTTCCTTCTTCCACTCTTGGTGATTTTGCTGTTTGACACTTGGTGGTGGTTACGTACAAAGAAGCATAACATGACACTGAATGCTTGCAAGTAAATAACGAAGTCAGCCGTGCAGGGTTGAAGATATAAAAGAAATACTGTTTTTTCAATCGATTTTTGAGGACGAAAATGCAGTCAGCACATCTATAAGAACTCAAGAACATTCCCAGTAGTGAAAAAAAAAAAAGAGTATAACGTCCTCTCAGTTTATTGCTCACTGACCTCAAGATTAAAATTTTTCCAGAAGAATAAAATTGCATAATGAAGAAAGTCCTTTCTCAGTGAAATACAGACACATCGGTGTACTGTGATCACCTTGGTCTCTACGTAGCATTACACTTAACATAGAAGACCAAGACCAACAACAGATACTCTCTTCGACACAAAAACAGCCACCCTCATCAATCCTGCCCCCTTGGAGGTCGATAAAGAGCACTTAGTAATGTGTGCAGATAAGTGGCAAATTGCATTATCTCTTACAAAGCTCCCTTAATTTACATAGGGATTAGTCAAAAACATATTGTTAATCATTACAGGGCTTATGAATAGTTAATTGTAGGGGGGATAACTGAAGCTGGGGAAAAGTAATAATTAATGAGGCTGGGTGCAGATGGGACAGTACGGGATACTTAATTAAATTTTGGCACCAGGAAATGACCTATTTTTGAAGTTTTTTAGGAGTGTGGGTAAGTTTAAAGTCAACTCACAGAAGTCAAGCTTCAGACTGAGATTTGACTCCCTGGGACTTTTCTTTTTTTAGTGGTTGAAATATTGTAATAATGTTTATTCTTTGCTGATATTTTTCATCTTGGGAGTTGTTTACATGTTTGTAATGAAAGTGGAACAGATGTTAGCTTGTTACTGTAATGACACAAAGAGACTGAAAAATTGTGCTTCCTCGGATCAGTGCCTGCATGCAGACGGGAGCGTCATCATAATGCACAGTGGAGGCTTCAAGGGCTGCATAAAACTGTATATTTTACATTATGTAAATACCTCCGCGGCTAAGTTGCTGCTTTTCCACTGTGCATACTTTAGCATCTGAGGTTTGAAAGGATTTCTTTCTTAAACAGCTCTGAGGATTTGGCTGCTTTTGGTGTAACTATGGGCTTTCCTGCTGCCAGCTGCTGTCTTTCGGCTCATTGTCCACTTGCTTCTATCCTTCTATGAGCAGGCCACCAAGAAAATGCTGCAATAACACTTGCTCATAAATGCTTGAGCAGGAGGATCTCTGCATCCAGGTGGCAAAAGGCTGAGCTATCATGCATGCAGGGACCATTTTCATCCGTTTTCATGGGTTCAGCTACAAGCTACCGAAAAGCAGGAGCAATTGAAAAACATCCCATTGATGATCAGGAGCTCTCTTTAACTTTCCACAAATCTTTCCACACATCCATCAAGTGCACCCACAGTTTCTGTTCATACTGATCACACAATTGCAAATGTCAGACATTTTACATTCTGCTCGTGCTGTTTTTTCAGACCTAACCTCCACCACTCTATTTTCAATGACTTTTCACTTTTGTGCCTGCAATCAGATGAATTTACTAAGTTGTCTGGATCCAGATCATTCATATCCGCAGTTAATGTGCTTCTAAAAATGCCTTGAAGTTACAAAGCCACTGAGAGAGAGTCATTATCAAAACTTAGAGTATTGTATATTTCTAAAAACATCCCAGAGCCCTCAGAAACCACAGAGCTGAAACTGTATCCAGTGTATTGTATTCACAAACTGAGGCATGAGTTATGCCCTAAATCCCCTAAATTATGCTTAGTGTTAAATCAAACATATTATTCTCACATTGAAAATACACTTGAATTAAGAAATTATGCTGTTTTACCAACTGAACAAGACGTTTTCCCACTGACCTTGCTTCAGATAGAAGGGTCAGTTATTTCTTTTATAGTCATTTCAGTGAAGCTTTAGTCTGATAATACCAAACCTACCATATATGTATGATCTGCGACTGATAGATATTTGGGATGCTTGCTGAGATAACACAGCAAGCATCAGTCAATGCAATGTGCAATCACAAAATCAGAAGGAAGAGTGTTAGAAAACCGGACTGTTTGGGAGCACATTGCAGATTATTATGGACGTTTGTCGTCTATTCCACTGAATACAGATACAAGACTGAGACACAGAGAGGAATATAATTTAAAGGCAGAAATGCAGGGAGGTGATGAAGGCAATGTTCAGCAGGGGGCTACTGAGATCTGAATGTGTCAGCACCATTAACTCATCCCAAGGCTCAAAGATAGAGTAAGTTGGTGAACCCACTAGCTTGTCATAACTTGGGTAACTTAAACATGAAGTGGAATTGTGAAAGCATTTTCTTGTCCAGTCGTCTCTCTGACTGTCTTAAAAACACAGACACACACACAAGTACTTCTCTTGCTACTGACAAAAACCACGAGTCTGTTTGCGCTTTGAGGAAATCACTGTGAAAACTTGATGGGTGCCTCTGCATCTTCCTTTTGACAAGTGAAAATGCTGACGGCTCAAAAAAATCAGTGCTAATTAATCAGCAGGAGCATAACAAACTAAAACTAACAAATAGCTCCTGTCATAATAAATAAGAAATAGATATTAAACTCGTGAATGAAAACATTAACGTTCACCGACACAAGGTAAGACATTTCAGGATTGCAATCTGCCAGTTGTTTACATGTAAAGAATGCTGTTGCAGATTATGGCAACTGTGGCCGCATTTAGTTCTAAAGCTGATTAAATGTCCCGGTCCACCACGACACAAGGACACCTGTCAGCAGCCTCACAGGACGGGGGAAAAACTTTGTCCAGCTGCAGAGGACGGTCAGAGTGTTCTTACGTCACCTCACAATAGAAGAGAATATCCAAGTAGCAGCTCCTGCCTTCCCAGGAAGCATTGCCAGATTAAAATACCTGAAGGCTGAAGAGTCTGATTATCTTGGACCCTGTCTATGAAACGGCTCTGGTTGGCTGTAGAGCCACAAGGCAGTTCTGCCATCCTGAAATTGAATTGGGAAAGATTTAGTGGATTTAAAGGCTTTGGCTCTCAGTTTGATGGAATCAGATAGGGGTGTGACAGACAGGGGGCTCGAGAGCAAGGGAGAACAGAGAGAAAGATTTGGACACAGTGAAGACAGAATTTTGCACAGAAAGTGATTTTCTTGCTCAAGAAAAGGTCATTGTAGATCGGGTGGAGCTTATGTAAACAATGATTACATTCAGGAACGATAATAAAAGAACTGGACTGTTGAAAAGGCTTCAGATTCACAGCGCACAGAAGAGCCTGAAAAAGTTCACAGATTCCATTATAATAAAAAACACAACTAAAAAGCTCCAATGACACCAAAATATATTTTTTCTAATATTCCATCTACATCTCTGTGAAACTATTTTAAAGCTTAATTCAAATGTGCCAGAAAAATGTCCAAGAAAGATTCCCCAAGGATGAACTTAATCCGAAGGAATATTTCAACCACTGGATAATCAGTGTTGCTATCCTGTCACATTTCTGGCTCAGAGGGAAAAAAACTAATCTACACAAACACCCACACATGGGAAATGACAATGAGTGATTAATAATGTGTGAAATGATTATGGTTTCAACACGAAGGTGTGACAGAAACATTGCCCTAAATTTAATTAAGGGCAAAAAGCATCAGTTCTGATGGGGAAATGGGACAGACGAAATGCAGGTCAAACTCCATGTGAGTCCATTATATTGACCCAAAATCATGTGCGTATTTTAGCTGCCGAGTTTACAACCCGATCTGAAGAGCGCTGTTCTGCGGTATTTCACTGCTTCATTCAGACATCATCAGTTTTGACATCTATTGTCTGTGTCGCTTTCAGCAATCAAACCCAGTTTCTCTGACAAAGACACCGCCTACTGCCTGAGAGCAAAATTAAGATTCAGATATGACCCATTTGATATGGGACTAAAAAAAATCCATGTAATACCCCATATCAATTTTTCGGAGTTCGTGGCAGGCTTGGTAGCTGGGGGGAGTCGTGACCAGGGAGAATTCACTGATCAGTGTGTCATCAGCCGTTTTGTGTATCATGTCATCAAACTGTACAATGAGAGGACAAACTTGGGCTTCTTTCCACAGAAGCTTTTAACTTACATGATATCAATACAGTCAACAGGGGCTCGCAGAAAGGGCCTTGTGAAAGGACAAAGAGCATACCTAGTTAAACCGTCACCACTGTCTGGGCTTTTAGTACCGTGGCAGCTACAAAGTGACAGCCGTTTAACTTCCTCTCCCTCCCTCCTTGCTTCCTCGGCTCTGGTCTTGACAACCCCTGCCCCAGCCCACCTTGATGCATTTTGCTGATCCAGGATGTTTCGCCGATGCCATCTCTCTCTGCCTGAACCTCAGTGTCAGGACCATTCGCTTGTTGTAATGGTTCCCAAACAATCTCCCAAACCATCATTCCTTCGAGAGGCGCGCCTACATTTCGCTGGCCACAGAATAAGTTTGCTTTAGGCATGGCTGGATGACATTACTCAGAGGGAGAGATGGCGGAGGGAGAGAAAAGAGGTATATCTTTATCATGAGAGTGATAAAAAGATACTCTCACTGTAAAGAACGTGAGAAAGAACCAGCATCCATAATCCTAGATATGTGAGAGGATTATGGATAATGAGACTGTTCTGAAGTCATTTCCCTTCAGCCTTTCATGCAAGACTACCTTAAAACCTCTGAAAACTCACTGGGCTCATAAGGAAATAGTAAAAAGAAGTGGCAGCTACATATTCTGATAGATGTTCAGCTTTTGTAGGTTTCTCGTCAACTTAGAGTAAATGAAGTATGCCTTAAATGAGCATTCCCCGCTGAGTGCCAGTTTTAAAACTGGCAGAGGAAATGAAACAATAAGAACCAAAATTCACATGGGTTCACACAGTGAGCATCGTTTTGAATATGATGGGAAATGAGATGCTGCACAGACAAGCACGCCATCAGCAGCCTGACAGCTCACAGGCGGATATCATGCATCGTTGTTGGGCAGACATCAAAGGCAAAAGCTGAATTTTTTTTTTTTTGGTCACACTGGGCGGCCCAGCAGCACTCCACTTCCTCCATATGTACACAGACAAGCTGATGCATGGTGTGCATTAACCCATGCACTAACACAAACACACATCACACTTGATTCAGTAAAATGTATGCTCTCATGAGTGACAGGAATAACGGCGTTACTTTTTTCTGTAATGAGTAATCTAGTGGAACATTCCTACCGTCTTTATAACGCCATGACCGTTACTGCCAAAGATGCAGCTTTACTATAATTGAATTGTCAAGTAATTCAATCGCACTCAAATGTGCACATGTATTTTAAGTTTGGTTAAAGAGGGGTGGAGGCGACACATTTGAGCCTTTAAAAATTTACTAGAAAGTAACACAATAGTTACTTTCCGCAGTAACTACTTACTTTTATCATTCTCAACTGAGTAACTAATCTAGTTACTTTTTGGGAGAAGTAACTAATAATTGTAACTAGTTACTTTTTTTTAAAGTAGCTTGCCCAACACTGGTTCTTATATGTTCTTGTCCCAACCCCAACTATCTGTTCCTTTCATGCTCTCTAAGAAGCGACACGGTATGTTCCTCCAAAGCTGACCACTCCACCACCCAGGGAGAGTATCACAGGAATCCGTCACAGTTGCCTTGACCTTTGATCTCTGAGGTCTTTGAAACCTGGTCACTGTATCCCACCAGCACCACCGGTCCCACACAGCCCCTCCGGGTGTCACATCTATGGACACGCACCTCAGTGTTGGGGGCTAAAGTTAGCGTGGTAGAAGTGCAGCCACACACAGAGAGAGGTGAGAGGTGAGGATGCTTGCACACACTCACACTCCTTGCAGGCTGAGCTCCAACTTTCAAAGGGACTTCGGTTGCTTTTGAGGACATATGATATTTCACTGAAAGACGCATGGCAATGATGAATAATTCTGTATTAGTTAAGGAAGAAAAGACAATATTGAGTGGACTGGTTTGAAACTATCTGATGATCATAGCTGAAAATGTCAGTTGTCCTTGTGTCAACTCAAAAAAAGCTGAAAGTTAAGGATCAGGAAAAACTTACGACTGCAAATGCATAATGCATTTACTGGATTTTAAATTCAAACGTAATCCCAGTGAAAGAGATGCTTTTGACATCTATCAGAGTGCATATTATACTCTCACTTGATGCATGCCTTTGCTGAAAATCTACTTGGCCAGCTCTGACCATGTTGAAACAGGTAACCGCTATTGCTCCATTTTCTTGCCAAAGACGCTTTCTAATTTACAATTGAGGCAGTTTATCTGTCTTAGATTAGCCAAGCACATTAGCAGGAGTAAAAATTGAATTATGTTTTCCAGATCCATGGAATGACTGATGGGATTTAATCAACAGTGAGTGACCTGGTAGATGTTTTTTGACTCTGTCACACAGGAAACATTTCTGCTGCACAGTGCAAAACGTTGCACATTACTGTTTTACATTCAAGCTTGTGGGAATTACTCCAGGGAGGGTTTTATTCAATTTTTTTATTGAAAGGACAGTGATGCAAGAAACAGTAGATATTGCTTCTAACCCTGGATTAGTACTTCCTCCGTGAGGGGCTTAGTCAGTGACACCAATACTTCATGCCTCAATCTCTCTTAAGTGTTGATGTGTCATCGTTCCCGGTGACCTAAAAAATACGAGTGAAGTCACTTTTGGCTGTGCTGTGCACAACTATTACTGGCACTTTCACACTCAACCTGCCACAGAGGACGCACATCCTCCCTGACTGGCCAAACAAATGCTGCGTGCTAAAGCTGGACTCACAAGCAAACAAACACATCCATCAGCACTGTCAATCAGTCACTAAACTATCACAACACGGCAGCTTTTCAACGCACGAGCTGCCACTCCACCCGGGTCCAGATTGCTTTTAAATCCATTTTTACCAGTATCTCCTTTCATCACTCAAGCACAGAACAAATGAAGTTAGAATGTTGTAGGTAAACATATCCATTGTTCTAATGTTCCATTAAGGCTATCCTGTAATTACCCAGAAGGAGAGGTGGGCTTTAAAAGCTAGACAAGGCCGATCAATGCCAATCCGCAGGACAGTGAGCAGCAGAAGCCTCCTTTGTCATGTAAGTGGGCCAGTCAGGGAGAGTGCTCACGCCATATTCACTTTAAATGAAGCGGAACATATCGGGCCGGAGAGGTTGGGAAATACATTGGATCTTACTTCTTGCCAGATTTTATACTGTCAGTTCTCCCATCATAGATATTTTCTTCTTAGAGCGGTTGTCTGGAAAAAACATCTCTCTCTTATTTAACCCTGACCAGAAGCTGACCAACACTAAGCCTCATAAATATTTTCTTCTAGTCTAACCCTAAGAAGAGATTTAGTCTCCAAATCTAATCCAGCCTCAGGAACAGATTTTTCTTTTTTGCCTAAACATTTCTCTCCTACTACAATCCTTTCCATTTGTCAAAACATACAACAATTTTAAATGTAATTTTAAAAATGTATTTTCTATCTAATATATTATTTAAAAAAATTGCATACATGCAATTACATATATTTTATTGTATGTTTATTACCAATTGCTTTACCAGAAAACTCACTTGCGCATAAGCACCAGACAATAAAAGAGATTAGATGTCAGGGTTTAGAATGAAACTCTCCAAACTGTGCGAGAGACATGGTTGCATTTACTTTCCCCACATTTAAAGATAATCAATACTTTATTGATTGCTATCACCATTTTGCTCCATTTCGTGAGATGCTGCTGAACATACGATTGTAATGGAAGCACAGACACAGCTGAGTGATTATGAGCATAAAGCGTTGAAGCATTTTCACATAATTCAACACCTTGGATTTTTTTTTTTTCTTTTCATGAGCACCTCACCAGGCTTTCACGCGCATGAATAAAATTTCATTATTGGTGGAAATAAACTGGGTTCTATTTATAGCAAGAAGGTGAGAGCTGTGTGTCGACCTCATTTTAGGAAGCTGCACAGGCTCAGTAATAGAAGTTCATCATCATCCAGTGGTGAAGTTTTGGTTAAAATTCCTCCTCCCCACAAACTTCTGAATGCTTCTGAGCTCTGTACCACTTCTTTAAAAAAAAAAAAAAAAAAACACAACAACAATATGTATTACCAATTATCGTTACATAGTCTCCAACCCATATACCCATTAAGCAGTGATGTTTCCCAAAAGATGGCAAAACCAAAACAATTTCCGTCAGAGAATGTTAGAGGCAATAACTAAGTGCTGCTGCTGGAACGGCATCAGCTGCGAAGAATTAATCTGTTTGAACCTCAAAAAAGCTGGAGACAAACATAGTGGAGAGATCAAGCATGTAAATCAAAGCAGCAGCATTTCAAACACTGCAGGGACATGCAAATGGTAATGGAGAATACTTAAAGACACTTAAATACTTAAACGTTCTTTTAAATTATAGCAAAGTTTTTGTTTTCTTTCAGATGTAATTCTCAGTTCTGTTTGCCTTTCACGCACCATATCTTATCATTCTTCACACATCATCCTGAAGTCTGAATGTAAAAGACATTTGACATCTACATGAATTCATGAAGATCATTCACAATAATCAATGGGTTACATCAGCAATGCTGTTTGGTCCGTGTGTTATATTTTGCCTCAGATCAAAGAGTTCTCCAGACACTGGTCTCTGAGAAGAGCACTGACTGCAGATCAAGAACTTGTCAAAAAGCACCATCAAAGCATGTGCAGTCATTTGTGTTGGACTTTATTCGCACCAAATGTAATTAGCTGACAGGCGCTGATTACATTTTTCTACAGCAATTCCTCTGAATTTCCATACAAACTGAGGGGACAGAGGAGCGTTGCACACATTTGGACATCTAATCACTGAATGTGATGAGATGGGTAAAGCTGAAGTCTTAAGAGGAAAAAAGCTAAATCAAAGCTGAAGGGGAAACAATTGTGTGTACTGATGGAGAGTCAACAGTCGTCCTTAGCTGTGAAGACAGACTGAGACAGAGCAGAAGATACCTTGTTGATGAGAAACAAGCAGCCTTGACAGTTTGAGGGTGAGGGGAGAGTTCAGACCTCAGTTTCCTTACAGCAATAATTATTTCCCTGGTCTAACTTTTGGCCTGAATCTCCATCACAGCCAGCTAATGCTCGGCACTTGAGTTTGGAGCTGTATGTACCTGTGATTGGCTGCAAAAGATTCGTGAATTACTTTTCCACAATCCAAGCCAAAGTCATTGGGCACACTTCTTAAAGACGACTGGACAGTAAATTTAATCCTCAAAGGGAGAGAGGAGTTTAGGATTATGTGCCGTAGCTCACAGCCAATGAGATGATTGTCTTGGCCAATCACAGCCACAGACAGAGGATCAAATGAGCTTGGGGAAAAGGAGCAGTGGCTCAAACCAAATCAAGAAAAAAAAAACAAACAAACAAAAAAAAAACAACAACCCTAAAAGATTTTGTATAACGACCCTCACATTGCTAACTAATGGTCGTACTTGTGTGCCCAGCAATGATTTAGATATAGATGTTTATTCAACTACCTCTTCCACGATATACATTTCAATCTTCAATGCGGTTTATATGAATTTAGATTAAATATTTAGATCATGCTCAGAAGATTTTGTGTTGAGCTTTTATGTCAATGTCAAATCAATGCTGGGCATGAATGAATGGCTTTCATCTATTGGGCTTTTTCAAACACTCAGACTAATGTAAATTCTTTGAAAAAGTACAGCTTTCAGCAAGACCTGAAACAGAAAACATCACTTTCCTTTCACACACAAACACTGTTGAGCATGGTGATGCACACAAATGATTTTGTGCTGAGGGCCCCCTGCTGACTCAGGGTGATACTGACGTGTGGGTATCTTCTCTTAGCTTTCACTGCCCTCTGGTGTTAGTTTACTGATATTACTCAAATAATGTTTAAAAAAAAAAATCCACCAAAAATCCACCATTATCACATAATTAGGTTTTGTCAGCTGTATTTTATTCAACTGCCAAAATGTGTGCGTGTATATGCTGGGTCAAACTTTTTTGTGCCCATTTACAGTCTGATCATATCATAGGTGTCCTTTTGTATCTACAGTGTAAGGCGTCTGTTTGAGGAGGGTGAACCTACTGCCCTTTGCTGTAACAGTGCCAAAACGAAACGGTCCGGATTATTTGCTGTTTCAGCGGGGAGCCAGAGAGGGGCGGCTGAGAGGTGTCTCACTGCTGGAGATAGAGAATTAGCAATCTTAATTTCTCCACAAATGAACTGCTGAAGGAAATCACATCAGTTTATTTGCATTGGCGATAAGATGGCATGAACACAAGCAAGTCAAAGTTCATTTCATTGGGAATACTCTGTTCTGTACACCAAAGTGTTCAACAGGGTCACCTCCTTCAGCCCCTGGTTACACTGGTTCGCAGCGAGGTCTCTTTTTTATAAAAATCATTGAACTGCGCAAAGATAAAAATCTTAAATCCAGCTATGTGAGAGTTGTTTAACTGTCAAAGGAAGAGACTTGTAGTCAGTGACCCAGTCCAGGACATAAAACCTAACGGAACACGGAGCATGATTAGTTCACACATCAGTGTCACACAATTGTGAGAGATTTTGAACTCGCATACTGAACACAGCAGCATATACAACACAGTACGACAGATGACCTGCTTCTGCTGCTACCTTTGACCGGTATACAGTCTGTTAGTAAGTCATTAAAGGGAATAACGCAACACTTTCCCACTTGAATACCACAATATTTATGTACAAGTTTACAAGTTTTATGTAATAGAACTTGTTATTAGAAGGTATAGTCCTCCAAGGACAATTACACACAGCAGCCATTCATTCATTCATCTTCTACCATTTATCCGTTTCCGGGTCACGGGGGGTGCTGGAGCCAATACCAGCCCACATGGAGGGGGGGGTCACAGGGCCAACACATAGACACAGACGGAGACCAACAACCACTCACACTCACACTCACACTCAGACCTACGGAAAATTTAGAGTCACTAACACACGCATGTTTTGGGTTAGGGGAGGAAACCCCCTAACACAGGGAGGCACAGGGAGAACATACAAAGTCCACACAGAAAAGTCCCAGGCCTGAGACCTGTGACCTTCTTACTGTTGAGCAACAGCGGGGCAAAAAAAAGGCACAATAATATACGTGATTTGGATCTGCATCATTTGATTGTCTTTGCAAAATCCTTCTGACAGTAAACAGCTACGGGATAAATGACATGAATAAAATTAGATTCTCCGATGAGACGTGAACCCGAAATGCTATGCGCCACTTGTCTGCACTGTATTATGCTGAGGTTGAAATATCACGAGTTGAACTGATAAGGATATCTTCTCCACTTTCAGATATTTGCACTTTGTCAGCTGTCTGAGAGCAGCTCTTTGCGCTTCACCTGGAAGTGCTTGGTGACAAACTCAAAAATGTGTCACACAGTCCAGTCCAATCCAGTCGCTGTGGTACCTACTGTAGCCTGTTCAGTCTGGTCTCCAAGCCAGTCAGGCACTTGTGTCTGTTTCAGCCTAACTAGGACACAGCGTGTGAACTCTGTTATGACAACTTAACAACTTCATTTCCTTCTTGTTTAAAAATGAGAAATGCATCTTTGTTTTAACATCTGCATTACTGCTCTACAGCACATGTATTTACATCAGACTTGCTTTGACTCACCAGTGATGCCAGATCTGGGAGCCTATAAAAGCTGAGTCCAAAATACAAACCATTCATAATTTCACTTCTCAGAAGTTACTTGGCCTCAGGAAATTAGCCATTAACAATTTGTCCATTTCTGTGGGATAAAGTGTGAGTTCACCAGTATGACTTTTGTGCCAAGCCATACACACTCACAAACTTCTGGCAAAGGTCTGCAGGTTTCCTGTAACTGCTTTAAACACAGGAAGCATGTTTGCCATTACAGTATAAAATGTCTCAGGCAATTTTCCGTCCATTTCAAAAGGAACAATGGTAAACAATAAACCTGATAGTCTGTGTAATGAAGCATTTGAGACTTTCTACAATGTCTCAATACTGAAAGCTGCTCACAATATTAATGCCAGTTAAAATACCGTTTAAATACTGTACATAGGGGAAAAACAAATGAAAACAAAAAGCAAACAAATTACAGCGTTATTAATTCTAATGAAACAACTGTTGATGTTTCTTTCAAAGTTCATTAAAGCTCTTTTTAGGTTTTTACTAAGAATGCACAATAGCATGCACATTTTATCAGCTATGCTATTATAAAAAAAAAAATTATGAATGAATGAATTAATTTCAGAAACAAAGAGTTTGTATGACCGTGTGCCAAATCCAATCATTCATTTTGAAATTTTGTTCAGCTTTTTCCATTTAGATCTTTATGAAATTATCATTACATTATCAACAACATACAATCCTAATCACTTGCCTGCTTGCAACCTTCACATGGGAACAAAAGGTGGCCGTTTGACCTTTGGTCTGATTGAACTTACACGTGTTATTTGGACTTCAGGAATGTATCACTGGTAGCAGTGAGCTTCAACTATCCCAGTTTCACTGACCTAGTTTAGACAGATGTGAGATTTAGTCTGTGAAAGGAAATTATCCTCGAATGAATCATTTATAGAGACTGTCGACATCATTCAGCTCAGGATAGTCTATACCCCTTGAAGCTAATTTTTCACCTGAAACAAGCAAGAAAACAAAAATCTGCCGTAAGGACTGAATTTGGATCCATGAAATCTGTTCAGCTTGGTTTTCACTCTTGTTAGTTTTGTGCTCATAGCTTTTCTATGCAGGGGATGATGCAGCAAACACGTCAGCGGCTCTCCTTACTGATTGAAATATCAAATAAGTGGCGATATTTCACGACATGTTGAATTGTCAGTGCGTCAATCTGTCTGATGAGCTGACTCAAGTTTCTTCCCCCACTGGAGTCTGTCTTACCCCCGGCGGCTCCTTGATCATCATATATTTATTACAATTATACCAACTCTGCAATTACAGATTTGCAAATTTAGGAGAGTTTAATTTGTCTGTGCTCAGATTAGCGCGAAATGTGTTAGCTGTTGTATTGTCCGAGACTATTGTACTGCAAATACTTTGCATCATGCTTCTATGTGACCAATCTCCTAGAAATTATACTATTCATTTACATATTATGCATGCAGACCTAATTAATTTTGACGGCAATAGAACACTGAGACAAAAAGATGAGTCCTTAAACCTGGAAATTTGGGAGTATTTGAGTGTTTCTGTTTCCGTTGTCTCAAAGTTTATGGCACTTTGGAACTTTTGTTGGATGACTAAAACAACACAAGTTTAAGATAATTAAAGACATAAAATGCATTCGATGTTTTCATGGGGCACACATTTCTTGCACCACGTGTTTTGCCCTAACTGACCTCCTGTACAGAAGCACGGGTGTTCGCTGCTTTAATGCTCGCTGTCTCTCTATATAGATTTCAGTTCTCTGGCTTCACTGGAATTTTGAATTTATGTTAATGATTGCTTAATTTCTTATCTGTGATAGAACACAGTCACTAAAATGCCTCTTTTTCTTCAGAGGTGACGTAGTGGAGCATTTCATATCATGCTGGTGTTATGATATGAAAGGCTTAGGGTTTGGGTTATAACAGGACTTTTCTCCTATTTCATAGGAATGTCCACATGCTCCATTTGGCACTATCAGATCTAACCTATCAATATGGGCAATATGGAACTGAGAAGACAACACTTTTTTGTCTGTCACTTTTTGTGCAATAATCCAAACGCTAATGTACAGGTCGATACTAATGTGTACAGTGACTGACTAAAAAAAATAAAGACATAAAAATGATTGGGTAAGATTGAAAGAAGGTCATGGCACTGAAAATATCCACATGTGGCTTGAAACGCAGTGATTATATGCATTTAACCAAAACCACAGTCTCATGACCTGCTGAGTGCCTTTGCTCCCTGAAACTAACCGCAGTAACTGCTGATGAGCGCCTCTCTCTGCTGACTATCATGTTTTTTTTTTCAATGTGTCTCATCCATTAAAACAGACACAGTTCTTTAGTCACTGAGAGAAAAAAAAACCCATTGCTGTCACAATCTAGGCAACAATTACATTTTTCCATTCCAGTGTAATTAGGCGAAGAATTTTTCATCGTGTTAAAGTCAGGCAGATTTGTGCCACTGCACCTGATGGCAAAGACTTAGATAAGAGGATCAATACAACATTTGTATCAGTCCATTAAAGATTAAACTAGCCAGGAGAGCTATTTTAAAATGGGGGAAAACAGCTTGTCTGCCTCTCTCAGCACCCCTAAAGCTTGGTAATTATTAACACTTTATATCGTCTCTGTCTAATCTGTACGCACGCCTGAGTGTTTATACATACATAAAAATATTCATAGTTTTATGGTCTTTTATTTCCCGGCTGGGAGCAATAATGGCCTGTCATTGCCCCTGGAAACTGAAAACATAAAACAAATAATTTGTCATTTTATACTTTAGTTTTTGTACAGATTGAATAAGTAAGATATAATGTGCAATTAATGAACCATCTGCTGACTTGAATTTAATTACACGCAGGTATGGGAGGTTTTCTCATCTAACCCTTGGCAAAAAAGTGAATACCTAGATTTCCAAAATGTCCAACTATTGTTTTAATGTTCATTAGTGTTACTCTTTCCTGACTTGAGATGTAATGGGAGTAATTTGGCTGTTAGTATGGATGTTTGGCTTCCTTAATTATTACGGTGGTTCATTCCTGTGGCTTTAATCTTATTTACATTTCGATTTCAGATTTATTTTTTATGACCCATGATACCGATCATTCAGTGGATGTTTCATGTGTTTGTTATAGTTGTGTGTCTTTGGTCTGTAGTAATGAACAACTCCTAATTTGGTTGATGGAATAGTTTCCCTCTTACTTTCTGTCCAAACAGATCATTTTTATCTTCATCTCCTTTAAATAAACAAAAAAAACCTTTAACCCCAAATTCAACACATACGCTCTGTTATTCTTGTATGAATAATTGTAAAAAGAGTTAAAACCAAGTACTCTGTATAAATATACAGAGCACCTGGTTTTTAGTAGCAGTCATTTACCTTTTAATGCTCACAGGAGTAGTCTTACATCTGTGTCTCATCATCAGGTGTCTTACATCTGCATCCATGACTGTATGAGCAGTTGCCCACTAGAGGGAAACCTTTACCTGCTCTAGTCATCAAAAACATCCTCGTAACCAAAGTGTAGCAGCCCTGCTGCCCGAGGACATCATTACACACTCAATAAAGCAATAGTCAGTCATTTCCTCTGCTTAATTGATCCCACTGCTGCCCAACAATGCGTGGTGTGACATTTTTTACTGCAGCAGATAGAGCAGCATGGCTCAGAGTAAGACGTACCATTTGTAATTATCTTGTTGCGGTGTTACTCCGTGACCGGCCATCTGCATGCAGCATGCAGTACACTTGTTGGTCAGGAGCTGAGGTCAGGGGCTCGGCAGCAGTGCCATCCCGCTGGTGCCGTCTGTACGGCTCTAATGACATTGTCCTTGTGCTGTTTAGCTGAACTTGGGAAACACTTGTCTGGAGTACAAGAACACTGGGTGCTATTGCTCAATCCAAAACTATTTTGGAACAGATATGGAAAGTTAAAAAAAAAAAAATTTAAACAAACTGAGTTGAAGCTTGATAAGATGATGTTTATGTTTACTTGCTAATCCAACAGCACATTAACTCGCACACACACTCTCATACATGACTATATATATACACGAATGGTGCCAATGTGCATCGTCCATTTCATGAAATTACAATTGTTATTTTATTTTACAATACAATAAAGTTGCTTTTGTTTCCTGTATATTATCCAGACTACAAAACAGGGCAAAACAAACCACTTGCTTTGCAATTAGATACTTATTTTAACTTCACCTAAACTGCATATGTTTGGATGATGGGAGGAAATAAGAGGACTCGGGTGAAAGTTATGCAGACACAAAGATTAAAAAAAACAAAAAACAAAAAACAACTTAAATATTAAAGCTCAAGAAATCCAACTCTACTGGAAGTATTTTCTCTTTTTTTCACAAATTAGCAAGGCAGACATGCTATTACTGCACTGTGTGTGCCACTCCTTGTGCTGTCAGCATGGCTGGGTGGAGCTCACAGAGCTGCACATGTTTCAAGCATGCTCTGACTCTTCGCGCCACTCCTTTCTCTTTCCCTTCCTCTAATGCACGCTGGGCTATGCTGTAGGAGAAAAGGGGAGGGCCCAGTACATGTAACCAGCTATGGCGTTCACCAATCACAGCGGTTTCCCCACCCTCTCTCCCTCCCTTCCTCTTTTTTAGCTCCCTCCCTCTGTCTCTAGGCACGCCACCCTCAGAAAAAAAAAAAAAAAAAAGTGCAGGAAAAAAAGTGATAAGCAGCAAACAGCTTCTGGGTTTTGCTTTCAAGCCACTCCTGCTGAAACGTGAGTGAGCGTGTTTGCGTGTGCGTCTGTCTGTCTCTGTGTGTGTGTGTGTGTGTGTGTGTGTGTGTGTGTGTGTGTGTGTGGGGCGTTCACTCTTTCTCTTGCCACAGTAGCAACATATTGCAGCAGCGTCGCCCCGAACAAAAGGCTAAACGCAGCAGAGCCGCAGGAGGGAGAACTCAGGGATAGACGCAGGCAGGATGGCCCAGTGTGACAGCACTTCTCAGGGAGGAACTCAACCTGCCATTTAGCCCTCCTGGCCTTGGAGTATAGACAGGACGCCACACTAAACCAGCCCAGGTTGCCTGCTTGTCTCCCTGCCGGTGCTGAGGAACACATCCTCTTACTGACAGTTCAGTCTTCAGTTCTTCTGTCATTCATTCACCTCACTGATTCCTGCACCTGCCCCGGTTGTCCGTCCTCTTCACACACCTGATCTCCAAGATGTCAGACGATGACTGCCGCTCGCCCATCGGCCTGGACTGTTGCAATTGCTGCCTGGACCTGGCCAATGGCTGTGATGACTCCATGTCTGGGAGTCCGGCTCAGGGCCTCGGTAATACAGGGGGCCTGCCGGCGAGCCCCACCAGCCCCAGTGTCAATCACTTCCGCCAGCTCCGCAACCAGCTGATGTACCAGAACCTGAACACGGACAAGCTCAACAACATCATGAGGCAGGACTCCCTGGAGTCAGTTGTGAGAGACCCCTGCTTCCTCCTCAACGAAGGGATCTGCAACAGCAACATTGACCAGACAATGCTGTCTATACTCCTCTTCTTTCACAGGTATGTCTGCTGCCCATCCAACAGGTACATGCTTATGTCATGAGGTAACGACTGAAAATAAAAGAGCTTTCATTCGTACTTCAGCTGAAAGTTGGAATTTGCTCCTGCCCAACACTGTCACCTTACCACTTTTGTATCTACATTACTTTTACTCAAATGATCAAATGGATTTGGAGACTAACCGTTCTCTTTGATCAGTGCTAAAGTAAATAACAGCACTAAATGGCTGTCACAGTTATTTACTGTTTAAGTTAGGAAGCGAGTTTTGAAATAATTTTTAATATGGCAACATCTTTGTCTGACAAAGAGGCACAGCATGTTTCACTTTCATTTGTGTTTCACACATGAAATAATCCAACTGTGTCCCAATGTTTATGCTTTCGAAGTTTCGAAGTTGTCATTTATGCAATATGATAGATTACCCCACAGTGTTAAACTTATTTTACTCAAGTGAAGATGTGCTGTTTATATAAGATTTATTTTTTTCTTTCTGGATTCAGATGGAAAGTAAAACTGATGATTCTTATTTACAGATTTTTCCTACAAAACATTACATGGAGAAAAGACAAAAAAAAACAAAAAAAAAAACATAACCTAAAACAAACATCTTACAAAAACCTTAGCTTCCTCTAAAACAGCAGTTTACGGTCATGTTGATTTAATTAAAATGCTCTTTTATTGCTAGAGGTCAATTAAACTGGCCTGTCTTTTTCTCAGGCTCTACCAAATAGTGTTTATAAAACTGTGTTTGGCAGTTCACCTCACATTTTTGTTTTTTGTGTATGTGCAGAGAATGTCCTGCTACAAAGTTGTTGCCAGTTGGACAGTTTGCTTGGCAGCTACTGTCGAATGACTTCAGCCTCAAATTCACAGTTACCATCTTTCCACTCAGCTACAGTTTTGACCGTCACTGAACTCCTGAACCTGAGCCAGCAGTTACTGTACCGTACTCAGCGAGAAAAGCTGTCATTACATATGGTCTGCATGCTTATCGGAGCAGTAAAACGTAGAAATCTACAGTGAAATCGCACTTATCCACCTTTGAATGTTATATACTCTGAAATTGTCGTCACTGGTGTCAGTATAACAGATAAGTGTTACAAGCTCGTAACATATGTGTCAAACATATTGTCCATAAGACACATGATAACACTAATCTGATGTTTCTCTTGCTTGTGATGGCGTACAAAAGTGCCACCTCTTTCCTTGAACTGAGTAGATCTTTTGGGGCAAAAGTCGTAGGTCCAAGTCACACTAACCTCAAAATTATATTCCAATCACGCAAAACTTGACACAAAAATCTAATAAAATGGTGATGACATCTTATTTCTATAATATTTCCAGCCAAAGTTCGATGTTACATTGTAATGTTCTGCAAAATCACACTTCCAAGACATTCAACACTGAAATAGAGGAAGCGAAGATTTTGACTATTCTGGCTGCAACTTATTGTTATTGGAGGCATACAAATGTGTGAATGGAACTTGTCCACACAAGTGTCCCTTTGGTATCTGAATTTGTGACCGACATTAACACGTCTTCAGTAAAACCAATTTTTCTTCATCCTTGTCAGATGGCTGCGGTGATTATCGTCGCTGATTCAGTTATGTGAGAGTGATAACATATCAGTAATGTTCCCTGGCCAAGAAGTTTTATCAGTGTCTTATCAAACTTCTCCAGAATCCAGTCTGCTACAGAATATCCAAAATGAGC
Source organism: Echeneis naucrates (assembly GCF_900963305.1). Classification (NCBI taxonomy): domain Eukaryota; kingdom Metazoa; phylum Chordata; class Actinopteri; order Carangiformes; family Echeneidae; genus Echeneis; species Echeneis naucrates. Next base: position 10,853,593 of record NC_042520.1, read on the forward strand.
AAAATATTAACCTGAATGTATTTGCTTTATGTTACGGCTGTTACAGACTGATTTATCTCCTGTGGCATTGATAGATATCACATGGCTACAAGTGGCACAATAGACGAAAATCCATTTATGGGACAAATGATAAGAATGATGGCAGCAATGATTAGACCTTAACTGAGTTAAAGTTAATATTGTGGATTGTGGGTTAGTGCCAAATTCTACATATGATGGAAATAGGGTCATATCATATATTGCAATTAATATGAGAAATATACAATAGGGTTGCTCCCTGAATAAAAGATCAGACATAACGTATTGCAAAACCTTCCACGCGCTCCCTCTATTATTCTATTTAAGTACACAACAGCTGCTTTAATGCACATTAAATTCTACACCATTTTAGGTTATATTGTTCTCGCTGAAGAGTTGTATTATCAAATGGTGGAACAAGTTGTACTCTATTTATTTATGATACTGAGGGTGTGTCATTAAGGATGAAGAACGGGTGAAGGAACTTTGGGCTGATGGCTGCCGTTCCAGGTGGTGCTCCCCTCTGGCAATAAGGATGAAATAAATCTGTGACAAAACAGTGCTTTTCAAACAAAACATTTTTTATTTCGCTCCATTGTGGAGAAATTGTCCTTCGACATCTTGGATCTGCTCCAATAAGTTATTCACTTGTTTAGTGTTTACAATATCGTACTTAACGATATAATGATGAATAATGTCTGCTGGCAAGGCTTTGTTCAAAAGTGTTACACAAGAGTTTCTCTGCTCTGCTTCATTTGTTTCTTCACTAACCAAGAGGTTATACTTTCAAGGTTATATTGTTTTTGTTTTAACAATATAATGCATAAAGTCATTACTCAAAGATTATTCAGGTTAAGGAAAAAAAAAAAGAAAAATTACTGCCAGTTTCAGTAAAAGAATCTCCAAAGAGATCAGAAAAATCTGATTCTAAGTGCCAGTATGTGTGACATTTCTGGCTCTGAGGCAGAGATGTGTGTGTGTGTGTGTGTGTGTGTGTGTGTGTGCAGCCATGCCACTGGCCAGTGTGGCTGTGCATCTGTCTTTGCCGGCTCAACTGTTTGCCTGACAAACAGAGACTTCAGTCAGAACACTTTGTTCCCTTAACCTTCCCTTCTCAAGAGGGAATCACAGACATGGATCATGTGGCTTTCACAGACCGACTTTCTAGCAGGATTAAAACACTGATTTCAAATGTATGCCCTTACAGTTTTTCATGCGGACACACAAACACACTCCTTCATTCACATGTGCCAACAGCCTAATCCTGTCAAGAAAGCTGCCTTGCTGAGCTGAGGTTTGCAGACGTTCATGCATTTTTGAAGTGCTCGCTTCGGGAGGGCCCGGCTTTTGATGAAAGCCTGGGTGAAGTTTTACTGTGTGACTTCACCGTGGGTGGTCACCCTGCCAAGCAGCCGTCACTCTCATTTGCCATTTGTTAACAGAATAAAATGTCCAGCATAGCCTTTGGTAGTATGCCAGGATGGTCTTTTGGACTTGTTGAATGTCAGTATGAGGCAGTGGCGGCCATAGCCAACAAAAGTGTTATGTAAATGATTCAGGGGTCACGGAAACGTGCTGAAAGGAGAATTTGAACTCATAAGTCTTGTTTGGTGTTAGTTTGGTGTTAGAGGCAGAGCCAGATAGCCCTGAGGGCAGCGAGAATCTATGATTTCCACTGGATAAAAAAAAAAAAAAAAACAGAGGAAATGTGCTGATTTACTTTGAGGCTTTTGGAGCTGCACTCGGCTGAAATGAAAGAGGTACTCCTACACACCTTTACCCCAGGCAGTCAGACAGTACTTAGCAGCCACTAAACACAATCACACAAGGGGTGAAGCCCTTCAGTGATGACACAGTAACATTTACGACAGGACTTCAGGTCTGTGACCAGGCAGCCAATCAGTGAGCAGTTAAATCAGAAAGAAAAAGTTGAACATCGGTGGTGGAACAGCAGCTGTGACTGCAGCAACCAATTGCTATTACTACTATTACTATTTTTCAAGAGTTCACTTAAGCAATGAAATAGGATATAGGTAGCCATCTGAAATTCCTGATCTTTAAAGAAAAATCAGCCTATGAAAAAAAATATATTTTCAAAATAATGTTCATAAAGTGAGCTGCACATCAAATGCAACTTAATGAATATAACTGTGAATGGGACAATTATGTCAATTATGTTATAAAGTGTCACTGTTGAATAGAAAAAAAAAAAAACAAACCAACATAACAGTTTTTGTGTGGCATGTATAAGGGTACAGTTTAGATACCATCTCTTGGTTTAGGTTTGTTGGCTGAAATAGAGAACTGCTGGCTGTCAGTGATTTCTTTGTCTGAATACAATCGAATGCATTAGCCTGTTTGTGAGATGGTGGAGTTGAATTTGCTTTGTCTTACAAAAAAACTGGAGAAAAAAGGCAGTAAAAAGATTCTAACACAAGAGTTACAATTTCTCACTTGGTTTCATTCATCCGAACGGCTCGGTATTTTAGTACCGTTGCATCCCTAATGTTTAGTGATCCAGTGTGGAAAGGTTCTGGAAAGTGTCTTTGCCATGTGTAAGGCGTCCAGGAATCCATATTTCAGTACCACCAGGACACAAAGAAAAAAAACCTTCTTTATAATCTTCCATTAATTAAACAGGAGATTGACCTGTTTAATTCATTTACATGTAGGTCATACCTGGATCTGCTATCAGTCACAGAACAGAATGAGGCCTAATCATTTGCATGGGTGACTACAAAGATGACTGAAGGACTCAGGGAGAGAGAGCATTGTGCATCCTCCCCTGAAATGCCTCAGGATGTTTTTGCTGTGTATAAATATTTTGACAGACTTTATGAAAAGGATCAGTGGGAGAGAGAGAGCAGAAACAAGCTTCTTACTCACATCTCAACTTGTAAAACTGAGTAAATGGCATCTACCTCTTCCTCCAACCCGACCAGTCTATCATAGCTTGTTCCGCAGATAACATTGTGTCTTCGTAGAAGCTCAGAAGTCAGTCAGGAATGTAAAGATGTGGGGTTGGGCAAACAAAACACCGTCTCCTCTGTGCTCTGTATGGATGTAAGCTTTATGAATTTTTTCCATGCGATATAAGAAAAAAATAAGAAAAAAAAAAACAACCCTCCCCAGAGCATGGGGCACCGTCAATACAAACGCAGGATAATTACAGCATCGATGTCTATGAATTACCATATGTAAGCTGCGACATGCTGTAACAGGCGGAGGGATCAGAGTTCACATCATATCCACTGCTACAAAGAAATCCATTCAGGAGAGAGCAGTGTAATCTCAAAGCCAACATAGGCAGACGACAAAACATTGCGAGGGAGGAGAAATATAGGGAGTTTGAAACTATTCTTCTCAATGCCCTTCTTTTTTCCCCTCACTGTTTTGCACACATGAAAGGCTCATAGCTGTCAAACACATCCTTGCTGACAACCGAACCTGTATCCAATTACACTTTTTTTTGTTGTATCCAAGCTCTTTATTTTAACAAAGAAAACTCAAGAGTGTAATTTTGTGTCTCCAATAAAAACAAACAAAAAAAAAAGTCTGTCCCAGTGAGGTTAAAAAAAAAAAAAAAAAAAAAAAGAGTTATGTAACTTCACGAGTTGCAGGTGGCAGAGGAGACGGATGTAAACAACAAGCCAGGGATTGGCGGGATGGCAAAGGGAAGGATGTTGGGCTGGGAGTACATTTTCGTGGCCGGGCAAGTCTAAGGAACCTACCCCTGTAAAAACAAAGGCCATGAGGGCGAGGTCTGAGCTGTGTCAGAGGAGGGGGAGGGGGGGTGTAGACAGAGAAAGAGTCAGAGGTAGACAAACAACCAGACGGGAGGCCGGCATGAAGACAAAACATAGACAGGACCCGCTAAAAATAGCATGCTGCTGACACTTCGTCGAACTTCTAGGATATAGGGGGACTGCAGACGTCTGTGGTAAAAGTCACCATGTTTTATTATAGCTAAAGGAAGTCGTTCTCTAGTCACAGGAAGAGGTAAAATAAAATCTTGAAAAGTGCATTTGTTTCGTTTTTGTTTTTTTACAGCTATTTTTCTGAGTCTCATCAATAACCAGCTTTGATCATTCCAGTGTCAAAGACACAGAGAGATAGAGCGATGAAGAGTATTGGAAAAACTCGGACTCGGACTCTAATCCACGTGTTGGTGTATATTTGGTTTGTTTGCAGCACACATTAGCTCTGTGTGTTTTATCACTCTGTGCCCAGTTTAAAGAGCGATATACAATAATGGCTTTTTAATGGCTCTCTTGAGTTAGTGCCTTGTTGCGTTGCGACTGTGTGAAAAGGCCGTCATTGTTGCTGAGCCAGAAGATAGCCAGAGCCGCCGTTGCCCGGTTTGCGCGCAAGTGCATGTACGTGTGTATGTTTGTGTGTACTGCTTCTAAGTGTTCCCATATTGGATGCCTGCAGTCCAGGTGGTGATCAAGTTATCATTCACAAACACACGATCAAACACGCACCCAGTGAATTTCGTTGCCATCACCCTCCTCAGCAGACAGCTTGTGTGTGTCAACCCTGAAATCCACATCCACACCCTGAACCACAGGTTGATGCAACTATCTGTGTACAGCCCTTTCTTTACCAATGCTGCTTTGGTTGCATGTTCCGTTGCCCCTAACAACATGATAACACAACATGCTGATCAGATGCTAATCATCTACAGGATCTCTGCTTTCTGAGCACTGTGCCTCGACTGCTGCAAAAGTTTCTCTCCACGCAGAACAGCTATTACTCTGTGTGAACCAGAAAATGATTGTTATAATAAATGAATGGTTTTACAGAAAGCTTCCAGCCCCCCAAAAAACATAATTTACTGTTGTTTGGGAAACTTTGACTCAGTGCCCATCTCTTTTAAAAGATAACTTATTCATATTTAGCTGACAGCAAAGACAAGTTGGGGAGATCTGAACAAACTGAAAGATAAATGAATCAATTACTGTTTTGTTTAGTTTTGTTTTTTGAAGATATACATATAGGAATTGTGACAATGATGAATATAGACTATAATATTCATTTAATATTCAATTAATATAGAATATAGAATATAGTCTTATCATTGAACACGACAACCTTTAGAGTAAACGTTTATACAAACGTCTGTTTGTATAAATAAATCTTGGCACCTTGACCTGCACTCTTCAGTGACAGCTGCAATCCTCAGGAATTAGTCGTTCATCCGTCTGTCTGATACACCCCCTGGCAACCCAGACATTCACGCACAAATAGGAACACACTTATCAGTGTACAGTACACAAAGGTGACCCACAGCATTATATTGGTATTGACAAATCACCACAGCAGAATCCAGCTAAGCGCTTCTGTCCCGTGAGACGGACAGAGCTGTGATACTGTATGTACCAGAGGTGGATTAGACGTATAAGTATCGCATCACATTTGCCCTCTAATGCAAATCCTCAACATCAGAGCGTGCTGCAAAGGTTGTTAAGAGTTATGAGAAGGGCTTGGCCCACATCTGAGCTTCTAATAAATGGCAGTTTTGTTTTTTTTAAAGAAATATCAAAACACGTCATTTTATTTTTGCTGTTGATATGAAGTGATATATTTACATGGGGCTCAAGAAGCTAAGCTGTTCCACATAAATGTGACCTAATAAATAATGAATAATAAATAGTAAGTCACAATAATGATATCGATCTCCACCCCATTAGAGCACAGTTGAGAAACTACAAACTTAAATGAAAAATTAATATATGCACATTAAAAAAAAAAGTAAAATATTGGAAAGACTGGAGCTTTTTTTTTTTTTTTTTTTTTTGGGGGGGGGGGGGGGGGGGGGGGGGGGGGGGGGGGGGGGGGGGGGGGGGGGGGGGGGGGGGGGGGGGGTTTGTAATGTAGAACCATCTATCCATTTAAACCCTTTCATGCTTCATTCTTTGTCCTTCCCTCTTCTTCTTGCCAATCTCTTCCACCATTTTCTATCTTTGTTTCATTTTTCTTGCTCTCTCTTTCATTCCCTCTCCATCTCAGTTGTCCTAGTTGGCAGCTGTTGGGCTTACATAAGTCTGAGAGAGTGGGAGTGTGGTGATGAGGGGTGTTGGGGTGGCTATGGCCTGCACTTGTTGCCTTATCTGTTTGGACCACAGCTATGGCGCCTATTTAGATAATAAAGTAATGTGTCAACACGAGCCATTGCTGACACCCCCCCCCCCCCCCCCCCCCCCCACATACACACACACACACACATACAAACAAACAGCCCTGTACTTTACAGTGAGTAGTCATGTTACTAAAAGTTAATATATTATAATTATTCGCTTTAAATAGGCATCGGACAACAGCACAACTGGCATTAACGCTTGATATGAGAGGGTGCTGTATTGCACTATAGTGTTAGTCAGGCAATGGAAAATATGTGTATTGTCGAGAGTTCAGTTAAAAGGAAATGCAGAGACATTGAAATGATGGAGTTTTCAGATTTGCACCACCCAGTCTGAGCAGCACAAGCTTAGTTTGTCGTTTTAATTCCGATGATGGGATTTTTCACTAACTGCGTGAGAAGTGAGATTGCCGAAACCCACCCTGCTGCAGAAGAAGTCATTTTCCTGAGTGAATATGTAAAAATGACTCTGTCTTACGTGTCCTAATGGAAAGAATTTGTATGAAAAACTGTGGGTGAGTTTTTCCTTTTTTGCCACTCTGGAGAGGACTGGCACAGCTAACATTTTCAAATTTATTCTGACACATATTCCATCTTATTCTTTCTGGATGCCTATTTCTTAACCCCAAGAACCGTTATCCCACACTGATTCAGTTTTTTCTAACCACAATTGTCTGCTACACAATACAGCCTGACAACGCTTTTGTGGAGGCCTATCATTAGCCTATCTTATTCCCCCTGGGCACTGTTCACAAGCAGGTGGGGTAAGTGTACTCAGAATGTGCGCACACGCACAAACACAAAATCATATGTAAATTACCAAAAAAATTAGGATTCATCCAGAATTCACCCTGTATCTCCTTAAAACACACGCAACAGCCTCTTTGGGTATTCATGATTGCCCCCCCCCCCCCTCCCACACACATCATTCACTTTCACAAATACTCTTTTAAAAAGACTTTTACCCTGTAGGGAATGGAGCTAGTATTAGATATACTTTAACAACACCGCTGCTACATTCGATTTCAAGTCCTCCTTGAGTCTGGAGGGAAAAACAATTACTTCTCTGAACTTCTCCAAGTCATGAATTCACCATTTCCCAAACACAGGTAAGGCAACAGCACTAGAACCAATCACGCCTTCTATTTTTTGAAGTTGCTTGACATATGTTGTTTAGTAACTCACTGTGTTTTTCCTTTCTGACTGAACTTCTCTGTTCACTGGAAAACTATTTTGAACTTTTGCACTGGATGTGTAAGTTCTTAAGCCAAAGTTTCCCAAGCATGAGCTTCCTGCCATGCAATGGGGCAAAAATGGTTATGGTTTTAGTACTGAGAAGGATGAAAGGATGAAAGAACACAATTATGGTCAGAGGTGGTCAAACTCAGTTGAGCACATTTACATTTGTTTTGGTCCATTAAAAAATATGTAATGTGTGTGTTTATAAGTAAATGTAAATGTATTAGTGGAATTAAACTGGATTGGGTCACATCTGCTTCCCATCACACAATCACATCCTCCATTTAATCGGCAGTATCTGAGTGCTATTTAAACAAGTAATTCAATTAAAGCTTTCTGAAGCGTTAACTTCATTTTGAAAACTTTATCACCCTCATAACACCAACGTCATGTCTAGGAACGCCTTTGTTGGGCTGTCATTGATAATTGCTTCATTAAATTGACTCTTTGCCTGACGTTAAGACTATAAGAACAAAAACACGTACAAAAAGGTAGATGAGACACTTCAGAGCTTTCAGGCTGTGGAATGGAGTGGGAAACATGTTTGGCAACCTGCTCACACGTTGGGGCAATGCATTTGTTTCATCAGATGAATGAAGGTATTAAGTAAACTTCCTTGTTAAATGAAGAAAACATCTTTTTTTCCTGTAAAGGCAAAAGTGGAGCTTGGCAGAACCTTGATGTCATATAACTGCCACTCTGAATTATAGTTTACAGTATGCATGCTCTAAAAGGGCCAAATGACTGGCAAATCCCCATGAACCATAATCAAACTCTTACTCTTGTGCTATGAATATGGTTTCCTGTTTGTTACGACTGCTTCCAAATTTCCAGACTCTCACTGGCTTGGAGTGTCCCTGTGCTATAGGAGAGGGGGTCTGAAACAAAGCAAAGACCAACAGAAAGAAATGTAACAAGGAAAGGAAAAAAATGAAGTGAAAGATAGAAGTAAACAACCCAACAAAGAAAAAAAAGAGGAAACCAGAAAAATGTGACACAGGAAAAAACCACCAAATGTACCATTTTTCCTCAGCGATGACATTGCAGTTATAGCAAGTCATATACCATGAAAAGAAGAAGAGGATTATATCAGCATTTAACTGAACACAGCTGTGCCTCTTAAAAATAAGCGTGCATAATGACGCTACCTGAAGAAAGGAGAGGCATGCTGGGCCGAGGACCAGTTTGGTTTCATTGGCAGGCAGAAGTGGTGGAATGAAGAGGTGGACCTGTTCTGCCAGGAACCCTTTTTAAAAAAATAAATAAATAAATAAAAAATTCATTTTGTTCTCTCTGGATAACTTTCTGTCAGAACTGGGCTGTGAAAGAAAAAAGAGAAAACAAACTCATGTGCCAAGATTCAGGAAGTCTGTGACTCTTTTTGGCAATTCCTCAGCAGAGAGAGAGAGAGAGATGGAGGGGGCGGCACAGACAAACTCAAACGAGTGAAAATAACAAGATGCATCCTGTCCAAGCCTTCACTTCTGTCTTTGTGTCGCACTGTTTAAAAAAGGGGGGCAGGCAGCCGTACCATGGTGCAGCTTGTGCTGGTCCTGTCTGGTCCCCCTGCCATACTGCTGTTTCATCATAAGGAGCAATTAGCCCCAGTGACATTAAATGGCCTCTTTCTGCATTCTTTCCAGCATGGTGTCATGGAGAAGGAGTGAGTCATAGACTCATCATTATGTTTGCATGCTGTAGTGTTTACACAGTCTGAGATTCGGGTAAACAACAGCCATCTGAAAAACACGTAAATGCTTCTGCAGCAAAGTAACACAGCCCCAATGACCAGCGAAGCTGCTGCCAAGAAAGTGTGGGATTCTGGGAGGAATGTCGACAAATGTCGAAAGCCTTTTTTTTTTTTTTTTTTTAAATCCCTGCCTTCATCTGTTGCTCTGAAACTCTGATCTCTCATCTCCCTCCCGTGCATATGCTCATGCACACGCACACACACACACACACACACACACACACACACACACACACACACACACACACACACACACACACACACACACACACACACACGTCCCTGCCTGTCATGAGTCTTTTGCGTGGGCTGCAATGCACACAAAGACCTATTTATTACTGGCCTGAATGCAAGGTGTCATATAAGGGGATGTGAACTCTGACAGAGACAGGGAAAACAGAAGAATTTATGTAACACTCTAGGTCACAACCTTTCAGTACTTGTGAGCCAACAGTATGGAAGTTAGTTGAGGGTCATGAGATTTTTTTTTTTTTTTTTTTTTTTTTTTGCGTCAGTAAGAATGCCTTTTACTGTGGAAGAGCAAAAACTGAGCAGGAAGACTGACACTTGACCCAGTCGTCACCTCTGCAGACACAGCTTGGTGCTCAGCAAAGGTCAAGTCAAAAGAATACTTTCTAGCTACAATGATTTAATCTATTCCATTGAAAAAAAGTAAAACACTGCTATGTTAAAAATAATTGACACCTTTTTGACTCTGGCAGTTTTACCCTGCTGCCAAAGCAGCTCAGATCTAGAAGAATTCAACAGGAAATCATAATCATCTGTGTGGTGCACGTCTCTTCTCCCTCCCTCTCTTTCTCTCTCCTCCACATTTCCATCTGTCCTTTCTACACACTTGCACACTCCTGTTTTTCTACTGATCCATCACCTTCGGGCCTGTTTAGCATGATTTAAGAGTTGCTTTTCAGTAGGCTAACCTCAAACGGCAGGTCATGATGTGCCATGAAGAAACAGTCCGCATACAGAATAAAGTTGTTATATAACCCTGTTCTGTCTTCAGAATGATGATGAGTTTCATGGAAGGAGAATTTAGTACCGAAACAACGGTTGTGGGAGAAGAAGCACGCACAGTGGTCGCACTTAAAACAAGAAAAGCAAGAATAGCAAATAACAAGAACCCTTGGCTTTGTCTTAAATGTGCAAAATGTTTCTTCCAAATATAAAGCAAACACTGACATTACCACATAAAAAGGGTGAAATGGAACAACACACACACACACACACACACGTGTGCATGAAGGTAAATCTAATTAGCTGTTAACATGTGGTTTGGAGCAATGTACAGGTGACACTCCCAATCATGAACCATCTGCAGGTTTATATGGTTGAGTGCTCCGCCTGATTCCAAGACAGCGATCTGTTCTCACCAGTGGTTACATAACAAACAGTCAGACACAACAGAATGCTAATGTTGGCAAAACACCAACAATTTGTCCGTGATTTTTTTTTCCAGGATCGTGTCAGGAGACTCATTAGTCTGATTGGAATCCATGCTGTGAGAAATCTCTGAGCAAAACATACAACAAACACACCTGAGGTGTGATGTATTCCCAGATATTCAGTTCAGCTTTAGGACCTTAAGTTTTAGTTCAACTATATCAGTAAATACACCCGGACTGGTATTAACATTTGAAAATAGACTGAAGCTGCAAAGCAGCAGAAAAGACAAAAGTAAGAAACAACAGCTGACTGACAGTGGATTCCACAGGCGTCTGTGCTGAGGCATGACATAACTGTTGCTTAATCTCGAGGACAACGTGCAGAAGGACAGAAAATTCTCCAAGAGGAATAGTTTTGATGCTCAGTTGGCTGCTACTCCTGCTCAGTCTTGGCAGTGCCTGACTCCTTCTTACTCCCTAATCCAAAAATGGTCAAAAAGATGGAGCATAAGTCCAATTATGTTTAACTTTAAGGCTTCATGAATTTTCAGTGGGAATGGATCCGATTTCAGAAGCTCAAGTGGTCATTCTAGGAACTGCAGGTTATCTTTTAGGAACTGGGTGTTCAATTTATTTTTTTCCTGCCCCTGAGTTTACCATATGGACTGATCAGCCAGAGAAACAGTTGTTAGTTGTATTGTGCTGGCTGTGGCTAAGTTATGCGGCCAGTTGAATAATTAAAAACGGTTGTGTCTGATATTTTCCCTGCATTGTGTTGCAATGCAATTTATTTGGAGGTTTCAGTGAGTGATTCGGTTTATTTCTAGTACTCATTTTAATGAGCAGCCCACTTCCAAGACCTCAGGAGAGAAAGGATGATATTGCAGCCTACATATCAGAGTCCCTCACTGTTATTCTGTGCAGACAGCAAGGTGTGGCTATAACAAAAAATGACAAAAAAAAAAAGATAAATAAACCCTGAGAGACAAGTGGGATACACCCTTTTTATATTCAAAAAAGGTTTCTAGAAAGAGATATCAGATTCAGACATATTTGCCCCATGAGTGTTATCTTCTTCTTACAATATTAAGTGACAGTAATATCTAGGCCATCCCCACTGATAACAGCATAGCTAAGCACCTCTCCCAGGACCTGTCTTTTTAGGTCTCTTATTTTTCGTTGGTATCTTATTCGGCATTTGCATTTCATAGAAATGAATGGAAACCAATGTGATGGTCGACATGCAGAAAGAGTTTTGTGTAGGGCTGTCGACAAAGTAAATAAATAACTGCAAAGTTTCCTGTTATAATTGCGATTCATTTATCAATAGATTGATTGGGTTTAATCAAATTGTTTCTATAGACTGTCGCTTATAGTGGATATTCATAAACACAAAGAATGTACATTTAACTATTTTAATAGCTTTCTTTAGACTTTGAACACAGTTCCTCTCCTGTGAAGTACAACTCAGGGTCGTCAACCAGCTTTAAGGGTGACCATTTCTTATAGAAACTAACAATAATATAAATGTTAACATGAAAATGGGTTCCACCTTCATATGCCAGTTGAATTGAGTGATGCTCCTCTAATACCGTGTGTTGCTCTAAACAAATTCATTCAGCGAGCGATGTTCAATACCACTGATTCCTTTTTTTTTTTTTAATCCGATACCAAGTGAAAACAAGGCTGGCAGCGGTGCTACTGATACTTCAGACAAACGACAGTAGCAAAATTTAAAATTATATATATTAATATGGAAAGTAGCTGTTACTCTATTTGAAATTACAGCTTCACATTTAATACAATTATGCACAACTGTCATGCAAGTAAAAAGACAAATGAAAGAGTTGCATGTTAATTGGCAGCTTTTGAACGTATATGTTCAAATGCATTTTAACACAAATGCTTGCCTGAGCAGCTGAAATAACTCCATACATGACTGCTTTTTGGTTCTGCCAGCATCAATACCAGGAGACTCCAGCACTCAGAGCGGCCGGGCGGAAGAACAAGTAGTCCCTCCAACTGGGCCCCATTTAGAGGAGATCCTGATAGCATCGTTACTTTCCACCGTGTTCTTGGAAATGATAAACTACACATTTAATGGCCAAATTAAGAAACGACCGAAACTAGATACTATTTCAAGAGAGTCGATTCAAAAACACAAGCATCAAATATCACACCACCAATCAATGCAAATCTCCAGATGCAGCGCGAATGACCGTGATTTTCCATTCAGCTGGCGGGCTGGAAGTTTTTAAGTATCCAAGAAAACAAGGAAGTGGATTCAATTTTCACTCACAGCTTTGGAGAATCAAACAGGCGGACTCAGCTGGGCGCTTTGCTCCTCAGGTGATTGCCGGGGACCAAATTTCTTTGAGAACCAAATCCGGCGTTGCAAATTGTGCAAGTTACCCTCGTTTCGTCCGACGAGCCGTCGGGCAACTTGTCAAAGGGAAAGGTTCTGCCCAAAAGTCGGTCCTTATTATCGTCCTGCTCCATCTTTGCGGCTTGGGGTCTTGTTAGCGTCCTTCACTTTGGCTGCTCAGGTGATCAAAGGTCATAGGTCAGCCGCCACAGGAAGTAAACAATTTAGAGTAAACACAAACACACATTATTTGCGTTATTTATTTATTTTTTTAATGCATAACATTTTTTTTGTTTGTTTGTTAACTCGTTAATTTTGACAGCACTAGTCAAAGTTTGCGTTTTGTCAAATCTACATTTTGAAATTATCATAAGAATAGTTCTAAAATTATGTTTGGAGATTTCTTGCATCAGGTCACAAAGTTTTGCAACCATATTCACTTGTTTATTAAACTTGAATAATTTCCTTTTTTCATAAGGAGATTAATGTCCACAACAGATTTCTATATTATCCAAAGCCATAATGGCGAAAGAATGCAAAAACCAAAACGCGTGCATTGATTGTGAAAACCGCTGACCTGCGTGATGATCTAAATAGGCAATGGCACAACAAGCACAATGAGACATACGTTAGGACAGATTAAAGACTTGATCCCATGATAAGAAGCTAAGGCGTTTTGCAGATGTCTGCACTGTTAGATGGAAAGATGAATAGATACTTGATTAATCCCAAAGGAAATTTGTTATTCCTGCACAACATCCTACTGAACAAGTGTTATGTGTCATCTCATGAGCATTAGGGGTTTGATCTGTGCCTTTAAAGTTTCATTGGATCAACATTTTTAAGGCCGATTGGATAAACAGAAAGAAAATATGCATAATTTTTTAAACGTATTTTGTCATGTCGTATCAGTCTGTTCTGTTTCACAAACACACCAGCATGCCCCCCTCATATCTCAAGGTAGTCATGTTTTTTTGACAGTTTACCTAAAGAACTGGGAGTACAGCCAAAGCCTCCTATCAGAGGAAACACGGCCTAACAACAGCTGTAAAAGCCCTCTCCTCCCTCCCGCTTTCTCCTCCTCTCTATTTCTCTTCCTCATTTTTGCATTTTCCTGTTGTGGTGTTTGGTAGCTCTCTGCTCAGTCTTTGATACAACACAAAGGGGCTGTCCTCAGGCTGCAGAGTACAGACACAGGGTATCTGGTAAACTGTGCCCTGATGAAACGTGGTATCATCAATTCTTCTCTTTTATTATTTCCCTAATGCATCTGTCTGCTCAATCACAGTTAAAGGAAATATGCATATTTTGCTGCGCTTCCTTGTGCATTAAAAAAAAAAAAAGTTTCATCTGCCTGAACAAGGGTCATTTATGATGCAGACACACAAATGCGTGTAACAAAAATATATTCAGTATGTTTGGTTTATACGTGTCTGAAAAAAGGCCTTTCTTCTTAGCACATCTATGCACCTCAACAGCTAATAGATGTGCCCCCCCCTTTTTAATATCAGGACAGAAGGACATGACCAGGCAGTATCAAAGTGTTTTCACCTTTTCTCAGGAATAATACTCAGACATGGTACACTGGCAACTTTAACACAAGTATTGAAAGTTCAATGCCCAGAAGGCTGTTTATTTTTTCACTGCGATCCCTCATACGCTGCATCCAGATTCACATGCCGAGCGCAGTCTCGCACCGTCTTGCCCCTGTCAGATGAGCACACATGGCGCAACAGCAACGCCTGTGCCAAAAATAGTTATGCATGTACCAGACAACAGCGAGACAGGTCAGACGCAGGATAATTACCATGAGATAGAGTCAGGGTTAGGCTTTCCTGAAGCATGCCAATCAAATTTACTGCGCTGACGCAGTATGAGAAGACAGGAATGACAATAGCTGCTCGAGGAGGAGAAGAGAATAACAAGAACAAGAGGGAGAAGAAGAGAGACAGCAAGGAAAATCAAATAAAACAGGCAGAAAACCAGAACAGTTGGTCAAAGGACAGTGCACAAGGTGGCAGACAAGACACAAATGTCACGCAGCTAGATCGACCACTCACCAGCAATGTGCTTCCACATTTTAGCTCCTCAATAATATTGAGAACGATATTGACACACACATGAAAAAACCTAATGGGGAACATACATGAGGGCTGTGCATGTTGTAAAGTTAGGCAGATACCTCGAAAGAGCAACAGTCGCTCATTCTTTTACGTCAGGCTATAATTGCAGTCTCACCAAGATGTAACACCACATTCATTAAACTGGCATGAAGACGACAATGACTTTGACTTTCTGTCTTCGTGTGTATACAGTGGATGTGGGAAACCGAAACACTCGATTTAGTTTCAGTTCTGCAATCCCTTAAACACTTCCTCAATTACAGCTTCTATAGCAAAATGACATTAGTTTCATCCTCCATGAACCATATGCTGAATTACGGTAATAACAAAGGAGGGCAAATGTTGAAATACTCAAGTTGTACATTTCTAAAGCTGACAAAATAGCTTACATTGAATCGTCCTGTGCTGTATTTCCCCGTGATAGTTGATGGATATTCCAGAAACGTTTCAATTTCGCCACATGCTTTAGACATATCATTACAAACCATTTGAACTGTACTAAATGATGGGTATATGTTTAAGATCTCTGATGAACATGTTGCCACATGTTTAACATAATTCACAGTAATCACTGCTGCTGTTAATATCTATTTAATACTATACACACAGTATCTGCTGTGACATTACTCTTTCCGTTAACATTAACGTTATTGCTCTTATTGCCATTTCTGCATGTTCTCTTTCCCTCAGTCGAACTGGCCAAATAACATCCTGAGTTTTTAGTTGTACCTCTTAAAACAAGGCTATTAAGAAAGTGCCTTGAGACAACCTTTGGTGTGGTTAGGGTTAGGAGTAAGTATCCAAATTGACTTGACTCGACACATACCTGTTTTCTCTTTTATGCCAATTTTTTTCAACAGCAAAGTTAACCCCGGTATATTGATATTTTTTCTTGTTTGTGATGCTGCAGGCAGCTCTGCGCACTGCTTTGGAGAGATTAGGACCTCTCCCATTCTTCTTCTCTCCTGCTCTGCATTTTTCACTTTAATTTACTTTAACTATTATTTTCCAGGTAACGTGTAAATATTTTAATCAAAATTGCATTTGACATGTGTTTTTCACTCTTTACTTCACTGTACAACTGAGACATTTCACTGTTTGTGGGAATCTTGTCCATCAATATCTCGCACAGATAAGGTGACAGTTTACTGGTTCCCAGCAAATCTGTCTGTCTTCAAAACAATGAAGGGCTTTTCGGCAGTCCTCTTTGTCAAGAGGCCAGATCTGATGAAAGATTTTACGTCATTCTCGGATTTTGTTACAGAAGATCTCAAGCATACCCATCATTATCTTTCCATTCTTCTATGATTAATTTGCAAAATGGTTTTCATCTTGATGCCAGAGAATGACATCTTCAGGACTGAGTGTGCCATTTATCCTAGATATCAGCTTCCAGCAGTCGTAATACTTAAATCTCCTGGAACATTTCTCTATTAAGTGCATAAAAAAAAGACTTCAGTCCTTTGAAAGGTGTCAAGTTTTCAGAGAATTAATCGTGAATTTCGGTGCTTTCAAGAATGTGAGTGGTTGCCTGCCAAACGCTGTAAATCTACACGCCCAGAACAAGACAAAGAAAGTGTGTTGATCTTGCAAATGTCTGCTTGTAAGCACTAGTGTCTATGTGTGCGTGTGTGAGCCTCGTCTACACATACACCTTTTTGTGAACTTCTGTTTACACCTCTTGATGCGTGCTTGTCCTTTTCGCATGCATACAGGTATGAATCTTTCAGTGCTGTTAGTGTCCTTGCCTGAATGCACCTCTTTGCTTTCATTGGACAACAGTGGCGTATCCGTATAATGCATGCGTGCAAAACAGGCACGAGAACGTTCTGTGGTTACATGAGTGAACTTTGGACCTCTCAGGTACGTGCTGGAAGCAGGCCAACCAGGCAGACATTGTTTACCTTTGCCTTTATACAACGACTGATATGGCGGATCATGTTTACTTGTTCTTCTGTGCAGCCCAGAGACCAGGAAAATGACATCTCTACAAGACTGTTGTCTTAAGGGCTGCGACCAACTCCAAGTTTAAGGGTCACGTCAAGTGGATGTATTTCCTGTTTGTTTCTGGGAAAAGAATTTGAACCTCAACTTGGCTGTCAGACAACCAGCTGCTATAAAATCCTCAAATTTTAGGAGAAAGTTTTATTTTGGAAAAACGAATTGCAGTGAAATTGTTGGATTTAAGCCCATACTCATTTGCATATGCTTACATTTGAATGCAGCAAACAAAACGAAAAAATACCTGTTAAACTTGTTTCACCTCACAGTGATTTTGCAGTTACACAAAATCCAAAAAAGACACAGCAGTAGTTGAATTTTTCAGAAAATGCTGCGTAACATTTTTGTCTCCAGCGTTTGCATTCAGTACTTAGCTGCCAGCTCGATGGGCTGTTGCTGAGAGGTGTCTCAAGTATTGTGTTGGAAAAAAACAAGCTCTTCTCATTTGTTCTGTCAAAGTAACTTTCACAGCTCAAAGTAGCCAGAAAACAACACTGACGGCTTCTCCAAATTCAGTGAATGCCATATGTTAGAATTTAAATTCTCATTTATTCCTGTTATTTTATTGTTTATGCAAAACAAGGTGTCAGCACACAACGTCGTTGTTTGCCACCAAATATCCCGAAGTCCAGTTCTTATCTGTTCCTTCCACCTCCGCCTCCTTATGCATGAGTGCAAATGGACTGTGAAGAAAAAAAAAAAAACAAAACCTAAATAACCAACCAATCAGCGAAGCTTAGGAGATTTGCGTCTTTCTCTGAAGGGGCCGTCTTCTTGGCTTTTTGAAGGCAGGATAGGCTGGGGTTCCTGTGAACTCCCAAACAACCTCTCCCAGCACCACACAGTGCTGGATATCACAAAGTTCCCAGTTTATTTGGATCGCAGCAGCTTTTGATGCTGATCCTTCCCCTGGCTGAGCCACTTCCTGAAATAGCGTTGCTTTACAAATACTGTTAAAAGTAAAAAAAAAAAAAAAAAAAAGAAGAGGAAGAAGAAGAAAAGAATAACAATATTTTAAAAGTTGCTGAAGAATTTAAATTGGCTTAAAAGGGTAGGGAGAACTTGAATCAATTCTTTAGAAAAGAAAAAAAGGTCATAAAACTTCTCTCTTGACTGAGTCACAACTTAATCTAAGAAATGTACAGTATGTAGTACAATGGCCTTGAACCTGAGGAAACAGGCTGCACCCAAACCGACACAGCTGAACAACACAGAAGACGCAAATGCACGATTCTTAGTAAATCAGTAACCATGTGGGCTTCCACACAGTTGGAGCAGATATAAACTGTTGACAGATAAACGTTTCAGAGCACTCGGGGAGCTCCATGGTGTTGTATAACTGCATGCCATCAATTACTCCTGTTTTTTCATGTGTGTGTAAGGAACAAATCCCTGGCAGAGGAAATAAAGCAGAGAGAAACAGACAATATAGGAAGAGATGGACAAAAGCTTGTCGCAACACTTTCCACTGACTTCTTCAACCAAACAGACTGTGTTACCCTCTTTCAACCAGGCCACAGGTATCTTGGATCATAATTCAAATATAACTCCAACAAGAGAGTTGTAAATCTGAAGAGAGATGAGAGAATATCAGGCAGTGTTTTCCATTCCTCACTTCATGAAACTTACAACTTCTTCAAACTTTTAATGTAAAGAAAATGTAAATAGAACATAAAAACATTTGATTGCATCACTGAAAATATCAGAGTGATATAATGTAATCTTAGTACATTATTCAGCCATTTCAAACTTGCCAGTTTAAGACCTTATCAGGAATTTAACAGAAAAGATAAAGCTTCCTCAAACCTGTAATTACTGCTCTACCTTTTTTATTTTACAGGGCATTGTAATTGACACTAATGAGTCCTCCTTAACCTTCCTGAATTTAGCAGCAAGTATAATGATGTAATACATGTTTACAATCTGAACAAATTTGTTTCACGGTTGGCATGCGGGTGGCCAACATCTGATTGAGTTTTATCTTTGAATGAGATGGGGTTGCTTTAATTGCACTTTCTCATTCGAGTTTCTATTAAACTTGCAACATGTTTACTTTTCAAGACCGAGCTGAACAGAGCCCACACATCTGGCCCCGTCTTTGTCTGTCTTGGCCTGTCCTCCGTCGGTGGGGGATCCTCACCACGCGGACAGGCTGAGGAAACATTGTGTACACCGTTTTCCCTCAGGCCCCCGGCCCTCCTCTCTGCTTGCATATGATCCACACTGTACCTCTGTGGGACTGCGCAGACCTTTTTGGCCCTGCTCTTTTTCAGACTCCAGGGTTGAATGGTTTGATATGTGATGTTATTTAGAGGGTAGAGTTATATGAGGCGCTGAATATACATGAGCTCGACTGTGCAGCTGCACTTTGAGTTATATCAGGTTCCCCTTTGAAAGAAACTAAATGTGACTGAGGAATGGATTTATAGACATATTTACATATGAACACAGTGTAGCTCAACGGCTGACAGTACAGATGTAGCCGTCTGTAACAATCAATACAAGTTTTTAATTGTGTGGCAGTAAAAAAACAAACGGGGGGTAAGTTTCCTGATGAGAACCCTGATTCAGCCACATTAAAGAGGACATTCAATGCTCCATATCTTATTTCTATTCACATCTTTCAGCACTACAGCAGCCTATAGATGTGCCTGCAGATGCTATACTGGACCATATACATGATTAATAATCAAGCAATAAATAAAGCTTGATTTCTGTTTCTACTGATTTAGATTTAAGCTGCTGGAGCTCTTTCCTCCTCCAATGACCGCCAGTGACTTGCATCAAATAATCCCTGGGAAGCTAGTCATCGCTCCTTTGTCATCTTGCAGGTGACATGGGATTAGCTTTAATTCTAAGCAGAGAAGCCAGCAGGAGTTTGTGGGAACGACTCAGTGTTTGGATGACACTGACAGCGAGAGTGAGCAGGGTGCCTATCATCCGGTTAAATCTAGACTGTGCTGACGAGGCCATACGTGCATGTGCGCACACCCACGCAAGCGTGTGGCCAACTGTGTGCATCAGCATGCACATAGGCAAACAAAACCACACACAAAAACACGCACCAGGGGACGGCTCATCGAGGGCCCAGCTCCCTCCAGTGTCCTCCCTGTTGATGGCCACTTGGGTCACACAGCTGCAAGCTCAGACAGATACAGGACTGGAAAAAGATGTGCACTGTGTTCGGGGATTTCAGAAAGAAAAAGACATTTTATATGCATCCAAGAATTTCTTTTTTTTTTTTTTAGAAGCTAATGTTGGTTAATTCCGACAAGATTACAGCCACTTTTGATTTGCTCAGGCATTTGCCTACTTGAAAAACTGCATTCTATCCATTCACTGCCATACTGCCAAAAATGTTGTCCCATAATATAATATAACATTTTTTCTCATGCAGCAGGTTTTAGCCTGACAGATGGCAGGACTTGCAATAAAAAAAAAAAAAAACACGCCAACTTTTAGCCAATAGTGTGTCGGAGCCGGTGACTTTCTTGTTTATCAATCAGTTTCACAGCACACGCTACAATTTCAGTGTCATGACAGTCGTGTCATGGATTTCTGTGCAGCGCGGACTCATTAGTCTGATGTCCACATTCCACTGGCTGAAGGCAGCCCAGATTAGACATACACACAACCGCACCGACTTGGACAGCTGAGGTGTACAGTACACTAAAGTACATAGATGAATATAAACAGATGGCACTGAACTCTCTAACCTTTTGTTCTTGGCCCTGATCCATCCAACAGTCTATTTGTCACAGGTGCCATGCAAAGTGACAGCCACACTCACTTCACCGTGTTTTAGAGCTGCTATTCAAGCACTGTACTAAATAAAATCAACATGTCTTAAAACAGAATATTCTCTTGCTCTCATAGATTTTAGATTAGAATCCCTAATTCATTTTAGTGGTGTCTGCCTAAATACAGACCAGACAGGCAAAGTAATGAACAGCCCAGCAGCATATTTCAGTGCTATTTAACCCTGCTCGGCCAGTTGAGCCCAAACCTTTGCCCTTCTGTAGAGCATTCAAAGAGCTATTTGTGAGATCGTTTAACCGCATCCAATCCAGAGTTTAATCCCTTATCTTTCAGAGCAGACATTTTCTCTTGTGTGTACGTTCTAATGTGCGCACGTCTGCAGTAAACAGAGACAGGTCTCCTCTGGGCCGTGCACGAAAACTTGCTCTCTTATTTTGGAGTCCACCGTAATAGATACACCAATACACCCCTCTTGCATTCGGTTCTATTTCAATATTTTTACAGTAAATGTACCTGGTACTTTATCCTTGCTAGAGCAAAAGACAAATTTTTAGATTATCACCTGACGCTATTTGACTTTTGTTGAATCTCGGGTTGGTGCCAGTTGCAGGAAAGACCCTGAGCTTGTTAATAGCAACATAAACTGCACGGAACCATTGGATTCAGTGTTGCTTATCATGTTGTCTGTTATTAATTCCAGTGAATGTGACTGTAAATAAACTGTATACTATTTTATAATAACTGAAATTAAATTTAGTCATTTCTGGTAATAGAGCTTTGAAGTGGGTGCTCCTGTTATCTTGAGACATCAGACTAATAATTTCAATGTAAACACATGGTGAAACGTACAGATGTGAAACAACACAAACATCTGCTTGTTGTGTCTTCTGATGTTGGTACATCTGCTTTTCAGATAAAAAAAATAGAAAGCAGTGGTCTGATGTTTCCGACCATCCATCTATCCATCCATCTTCTGCCACTTTTTCGGTCGTCTGGAGCCAAACTATTATTAGTCATGTGCGTGACAAGAAAATTGACATGTAATTCAATGATACCTCTATTCTGGCAGGACAACAAAAACACAAATACTGAATATTGGCATTGACTCATTAAGCTGGATGGTTAAAAAAAAATTAAAAAGAAAAGAAATAAAGAGACACCTTGAATTTGACCTATTAAGCTGAATACAAAAGGATAAAATTTTCTTCATCTCAAACGGAGTGCTCCTGACCTGATGTGTGTAAACATGCCCAAAACCAGTCAGCCTTGGCCTTTGCTGATGCAAGAAAATTCACAGGCAGGCAGGCAGAACAGCTCAGATCAGATTGTCCCATGAGCCTGAATGATGATTGTCATCAGTGATTGTTAGAAACTGAACCGAATGAACTCTGAGCTCTGGTGAACACGGAAATATAATTGTGCTCTTGTTGACTTGGTGACTGCGTGGTAAGAATTCACCTCATCAAATCGTGCATAGTAATTATTTTTCCTTTTTTCCAGTACACATTTGTAGGTCTAAAGATATCTACATAGGTTGCTTGAGGTTCCGTAGACATAATTTGTGACATCGATTTAATTATACTCCTGAATTACGTATAAATTAATAAGAAGCAGTACTTTGTAGCAGTATATATTACAGGAAACATGCAGAGACTGGTTTTACATGTTTTGTCAGTCATTCAACACCAAAGTCATCAATACATCTTAAACTGTATACAGTATCAAATGTCAGAACGGGTGGATTAAATGGAAAGAGTGAGACAACCTGCCAAAGTAGGAAAAAAAGTTAAGAAATTAATCATGACACTTTTATTGTTACACCTTCACCAGCAGCAAAGTCTCTCTTGCTCTCTTCACATTAGTACAATAATTGCACCCACAATGAAAAGATCACTGACACTGACAATCCCACTTAGTCAGAATTCAGAAGTTTCTAAAGGTTTGTGACCAATTACAATGCCACATGCATGGTGTGAAATGTGATTTAAGGCTGAGTTACTTCACCAGTGTCTTAAGTTTATGCACAAAACAAAACAGCGAGCCCTTAGTATTGAAGTTGTTTAACAATTTCAAGAGTCAACAATAATATCATCCAAGCAAAATTCATGCTATTAATTGAATTAGACTCAAATACAAATGTATGGCCGTAGAAAGAGAGTGAGACTTGTGCTATCAGAAAGGTGAACTTTCCTAACAGCTGATATTATCGACCTACAACTGATTGCGACCGATTAAAGAAGGTATTCAGATGACACGATGGCTGTTTGACTGTAGCAGGGCAATGTTTTTCTTTGCCTGAAACAGATGAACCATTTGGTGCCATTTCAGGAACCAGTCACTGACTCTGGGGCCATTGTGTTCCCCTGAATTGGAGACACATCATACAAGTGCCAGTCAGAGAATGGCACTCACAGTTATGGCTGCATATCCAGAGGAACAGCCAGAGCTCAATTGTCTCTTTGTGCTGTGAGAACACAGTTGTTGAGAACAGACAACAGCAGAGCAGTCAGCAAAGGGCTCCTGCCTCTTGAACAGAGCCTTCATTTGGAAGCCAAGATGGGACAGTCTCAGGCGCGTCGTGCAGAGTTTGTCTCTTTTGGGGCCAGGCCGCCTTCTCCCAGGATGGTATGTGCCCTCCGTTTGGCCGAACCATCACAGAGATACTGCTGTCACTACCAGCAGTTCAGCTATCCCGAGAGACCTATGAGCTACTCTCCCCCTTACTCACCTAGTCTTTTCAAGAGGCCAGATCGGCGGTAAGTGAGGGCAGGAGAGGCCAGCTGGAGAGTTTATCTTGTGTGTAAGTGGATGTTTGGCATGACAGTGACGTGTGACAGAGACAGATGTGCCCATTAAAGACAATTCAGGAGAAGATCGATGATAATGGCTGTGTGTTAGTGTCCGGATGATCTAAAACTGTGGCTTTGGAGTTAGTCATGAAAAGACTCAAGCTACAGTTCTGCATGTCAGTATATTAAGATAATTTTTACAGCCTCTTTATCCTCGAGCTAGTTATTCTGCCATAGTAACACATAACATTTCCTTGATGTAAATCTTGATGATCGTATATTTTAAAGTCGGCTGAATTTCCTCTAATGGTGAATTCTGTACTCTCATATGCACAGAAGCTCTGCTTGCCGTGTGGCTGTTAAAAACTGGCTGTCTCAGGCTGCCTCAGGCTGCCTCAGGCTGCCCCATTGTTCGATATTCATTGGTTGTAACCAGTCCTGTTGCCTACATTGACAGCTTCCTCTGAGGCAGCCTATGGCAGGCCTGTATTCTCAGGCCACACTCTTGATACACAACATGCATTCCTAATTGTGGAGTGCAGATGTGACTCACAGTAAAGGTAAGACTGAAATAAAGCTGAATTTAGCCCATATCCAACCAGAATAGTTTTTTAATCTTTAATTTTGATGGACATTTTTTATTGGGTTGTATTGTTTACATCTGTGTTTACATGCAGCCCGCAAAAGGCTGCTCATAAAAAAAGAGAGATTGGTGGCATGTCTCTGCTGCGTTGTTCTTCAGGCTTTGGCCAAGGTGAATCACAGTATTATATAATGCAGCTGGTTCTTGTGCAGGGGACATCAGATGGAAACCGTGGCACTTAGGCTGGATTTAAAGTCACTCACAGACATGGTTAGGCAGTAAGTCTTCAACAGATATATGTGAGACTTTCTTTCTTAAAAAGGCGGGACAGGTCCATGCACGAGGCAGTGAGACATTACAAACAGACCGGTACAATTTAAATTAGATGTGTTAAGATTGGTGTTGAAGCAGGTATTGAAATTGCAAATAAAGCAGACAAAGCAGGAAGGCTCCAAGCGTGCTTGGCTGCGCTCATCTTGTTTCACTGCCTGCGGCTCATTTGATGTATTTTACTTGACCAGTGCAGAAAGGCCCCCCACTGTCTGCTGTGTCCATCTCAGCTGAGGAGCAGGGAATCAGTGTGACCCCCCCCCCTTAAATGGGGCTATCACAGCATGGCAAGGTAACTCAGCCCATCGTCACCAGAACAGGGCCTGCTATTGAACCTGGCAGTTTTACTGTCACAGCCTGAAATCTGAGAAGACAGGCACTATGGGCCCTAATACCCAGTCAAGGTGCTTTCTGCTTAGCCCTGTTAGGCCCACCAAAAGTCAGCTTTCGGACTATAAATGTTTTGTTACATAACAGAACTCCTCCTTGACAAAAAATAAATTAATTAATAATAAAAAAAATAAAAAAAATGACAGTCCCTGACCAGGCAGAAATTCAGCTCAGTACATGAACATCACAAAAGGTCTTGGGTCATTGTACCTCTTTTCAAATGCACATCCGCTTATCCTATGCAAAACATTATATAGAAAACAAATTTCCTTCTATGCAGTGAGTTAAAAAAAATCTCTGTATTGTTATAAGAAAAAACATTTCCAGCTTTATAAGGTGCAACGGAGATCTCTTTAAATGTAGATTTTGTATGAGCTCTGTGTGAAGCGAATCTAAAGAAGATTGGCATTAGATGTTGGGTCCAAGCAGCAGGAACATTCCATAAAATGTTTTCTTATCAGCTAATACGGTTCGGTAGGTCACTGGTGCTTTGGAAAAAAATTATATTGCAACAGAAGCCCTTTACTAAAAGTCTGTGGCGATTTATAGGTACTGAATCAGATAATGGTAACAACAAAAAGGAACATAATGTTACAGCTGAACGGTGCAGGGCAGTTGAATTCCAGCCATTAAAACCTGCTTTGGACTCCTCTGTGAAAACAAGGTCTATTACTTAATAACAGACCCGGTCGGATCTCAGTGGAAAAAGAGATAACAGCAGGTTGCCCGTGTTTGTCTCTCTTCTACGGTTTTGTACCACAAATTGTTTATTACACTTCACATGAGGCCAGCGAACCTGTGTCATACAGAGTAATAAGCGGTTTAAAAGAAATCATCTAAAATGAATGAGGTCATTCAACAGAGGACAGATTTATTCCTAAATGTCAGGCGAGTGAATGAATATTGATGCTAAAAATAATTTGTGCACAACTAACGCCTGTGTGACTTTGAACTAACCTTGACTGTGTCGTTTTTTTTCATTCATTGGAGAAAATTACATTAGAGGGCACTTAAAACATTTAACAAAAAAAAAACTGCAAAAACAGTAGCAACTCACTATTGCCCATGAATAACACCAACTAGACAAATCATCTTGGATGGAATGCCTCATATTTTGAAAAGCAGGGTAAACCAAGGAGACTGTCCTGTAGCCAGGAAAAGGTTAATGGAAAATTCCTTGATAAACACCGTGTTCAGGATCAGAATGAATGTTGGCCGCTGCGGGGCCCCGTAGTATACGTTTTCACCACAAGGGACCGATAGAGCTCAGTCAGACAGCGGTGGGAAATTTACCGGGAGAGCCGATGGAAAAGTACCTATTCACAAAACCTGTCCGTCTCTGTCCGTCTGAGGCTGAGCAGGACGTTCCGTCAGAGCGCCAGCTTTTACGACAACAATAAAAAAAAGATGGGAACAAGATGTCGCTGTTGTTATCAGGGATGTCACAGGGAACTATCTGCAGTTTGGAAATGCTTTGAATGGGAAAACTGAGACTCGATAAATAAAAGAAAAACGCCTAAGACGTAACATTACGTACATGTCACACCGTATTTTGTAAAAAAAAAAAAAAAAGAAAGAAAAAAGAGAGAGACAGAAGTTAATAATCTGCGGTACTTCGCCGAGGCTTTGTGTTTGTGCACTAGAAGCTACATAAATAAACTTTGTGCAGACGTAATGTGGTTAGATTTGTTGTGTTACTGCTGTTGTTGTTGTTGCAGTGAGCAGATGAGTGTCGGTCTGCAGCCGAGCAGTTCAGCAGCAGGGCAGCAGGAGTGCTGCGTTAAAGTGCTCCGTCTACCCTCGTTATTTCAACAATCAGCTTTGTTTACTGATGAACAAGCTAAAACGCATCCCAGAAGGACTGTCCTGATGACCTGTGTGTTAAGCATAAGGTCACAGGCAGTTGAGAGATGTGCTTTTGGTTGCACTGGAGAATAAATATGACGCATGTAGTATGTTGTTTTCGCTATATGATGGCTAATATATATATTTTTTTTTGTCTGTGAGTGATTATTGAAGAGATTCGCCGTTTCTGACTGTAATAATGCTAACACCAATAACCAGCAACCAACATCTGTGCAATCAAACAGACGTGCAGGCCACTCAACCCATTCAGAGCCCATTCAGCACCTGCATCCCTTTGCAGCCTTTGTATTTATAGTCAGGACAGTGGTGGACATCCTCCAATGACCACAAAACAAAAATCAAAAATCAAATCAGATTTATTTGTATAGTGCCAAAGCATAACAAAGTTATATCAAGGCACTTTACATATAGAGCAGGTCCAGACCAGATTCTTTTTAAAATTGTTTTTAAAAAAGAAAAAGAAAAGTCCTGAATAAAATAAACTAGACAGTACAATAATAACGTTATTCTCAGGTAGAATATCCTCTTTTAAATACATAAGTCCATGTGAAATGTATTTATTGGTGTAGCAGTGTAGCAGTTTGATGAAAACACTTTCCCCTAACTTGAAAGTGTGTTTATTAAACTTCCACAGTGCCTGACTCTTAAACCCCGACCTTTATTTATTTTTTTCCTACAGTACGGGGAGGCACCATGAAACCCGACCCGCCAGTTTATTTGCCTAATATATGCATGCGTCATATGACGTCACGCGGCCAGCCATTCAAATAGCAGCCGGTGGCAGAAATAGCATCAGACAGTCGCTCGATAAAACCGGCGAGGCTTCACACACCGACACAGCACTGAGCCTGAGGTCAGTGCATCGCTACAAAAGACCAAAACAAACCCGGATTATACACAAACTAGCAGACCTAACTAGTCGCAAACGTGGCGAGAAGTGTAATCCAAACGAGCCTGGTACTCAACATGAGCACAGAGATGTTCGCTAAAACCCCGATGGAGGTGGCCGTCTACCAGCTGCACAACTTCTCCATCTCCTTCTTCTCCTCGCTGCTCGGAGGAGACGTCGTGTCGGTCAAACTTGACAACAGGTAGATATCCGACTCATTCGGCTGACAGTTGAACGCAGTGTTTGGGTTTTTGGGGGCCGATCCTGAGCCCGTGTTGTCCGCCTGATGGGCCTCCGTGTGCCGGTCTTCTCATATGGAGGCCCATTGTCTGATATTGTTTTAATGACACCCCCCCACTCCCCCCTTAATGCTGTCTGTCCATCTGTCCAGCTGTCTGTCTGCTGTTTGTTTGATGCTCGGTTATTATCAGCTCTCTCTTTGTCTCATATATTCTGTCGATCTTACATAAAAAGCCTGATCTAACTCTCAAATGTGGAAAAGTAAGATAACAGTCGAGCGAAGTGTTTTCCTTTCAGTGCTCTGCAAACTTTCTGTTTCGTTTCTTCCATGCAGAAGTCCATTTATCCAGCAGCAGCCTGTTTTGTCTTGTGAATAGTTTGGACTTGAGTAGGAGTAAATGTCGCTTGTGGCTGTGAGCTGTGCATTTATGGCCCACTTTTTTCTGTCTTCCTGCAGTGCCTCTGGTGCTAGCGTGGTGGCCATCGACAATAAGATTGAACAGGCGATGGTAAGCTGTCATAACGCACGCGCACACACACACACAAACAAACACAAACAAACACAAACAAGTACCAGACAAAGTCATGAGTTTAGGCTGCTTTGAACGCAACACTTCCATGCTCAAATTTCTATTAAGTGAATTTTACCATGCACAGTCAGCAGTTAAACAGTAAGATGAGGCCTTTATTCATGTGGATTTATAATTTTTGAGGATTTTTTTTTAGAGCAACATTGTAAACTGAAGGATCAACCATGATGCCTTTTTATATGGCCTTGTCACCATTTTGTCCTCTGTACATTAGTTATAATCTATTGACATACTGAAAAAATGGCTTCTAGCCCAGTCAATTCTGCACAAAACCATCGATGGGAAGTAACTCTGAGGTGAAAGTGGCTTAGGCCACTGTATGCTATATTCATGTGACAAGGTAGAAAAAAAGTAATCCTGTGGCAGCACAGGGTGATTGAAAAGACCCTTGTGCCAAAGTTTTAGCATGAATACAGCACACAATATTTTGCCAAAGGTTCCTGCAAGTAAGCAGTCAATATAGATCACATCCTCTGACAGCGAACCGTCGCAGCAAAGCTCAATGTGCAACCAAGCAGATAAGCCTGACAGGTTGTAAGATTACGCTTTGCTTCTGTCTAAACTGATCCATCTCCTTTTGTTTGTTGTGACAGGATCTGGTCAAGAACCACCTGATGTATGCCGTGCGTGAGGAGGTGGAAATCCTCAAAGAGCAGATCAAAGAGTTGGCAGAGAAGAACAACCAGCTGGAGAGGGAAAACTACCTGCTGAAGAACTTGGCCAGTCCGGAACAGCTGGAGAAGTTCCAGTCACGCATCCCGACAGATGTTGTGTTACCCCTGGATAATCAGAGTGCCCAGGGGACCCCGGAGCAGCAGCAGCAGCAGAAGACCTGCAACCACAGCACTGGCTCTGCTGTATAAGTGGCTCTGCCTTGGGGCGGGCAGAGCCACTGTCTCTTTACAGTAATGGACCTCCATTTGAATGAAAGTATTGCAAAATCGCCACTGAGATACCTTCGAGACAACGAAGGCGAAGCATCAGGGCTGTAAATGATCGATGGGACACAAAAGAACTGCTGACACTGATAAGCACAAAACAGAACTTAAGATGCTCTGACCGGTGCGGTGTCAGGCCCGTTCTCTGATACCGTCCAACTCTTTGTCGTAGTCTCTCTTTTGTAGACAAAAGCGCTATAAGAATAGAGAGAGAAGGCTGACTAGTCACTGATGAGCGCTTGCTTACAGACAGAGGGGTCGGGGATTTCTCTGCCCAGCCAAACCCTTCCAACAGACAACCTTCGCCCCAAGAGAGAGGGGCAGGTGGGGAGGTGTTGATCGGGCTGGCCCGCAGGTGCTAACTTGGGAAGTGTGCAGGGGGACGTTTGCTCTCTGCTTACCCAGCAGACCTCCATCTGAGATGGTCCATCACGTCTCAACTAGAAGAGTCCCTTCATGCAGATTTGTCCGTTCAGAGAAAAACGTGTTTCAAGGACTCTCGGCCGTTTGTTGTCGGCTGCATAACAAGGACCTTTTCCTGTACCTATAATGTATTACTCATGTGTTCATATACATTTGTTCATGCATAACATGAATAATCAACAGGATAAGCTATGGCAAGACAGGTGGGGGCTGAAGCAGTATAGCCTGCTAGAAGTAGTGGACCGCTGCAGTAGACCGATCAGTATACTGTCATGATTCAGATGATGTGATCTTGTAGTGTCTACAGTTGGGGCTTTCTGCATATGGGTGAAATTAATCCTGCTATATCTTCTGTTTTTGTTTTTTTGATTCTGAACAAAAATCAGTTGTAAAATAGGAGCATTGTACAGCATTGTGGTCTTAAAAGTTTTTTTGTTTTTTTTTTTTTGTACACTGGGGCGACAGGCATACCTGTGTACCTAGCTCACCTAGATCCTCACAGCTAAGGAAAACTACAATGTACATAAAAGTCTACATGCTGTGAGGCGAATACAGTTGAGATGGTGAGCAAGCAGACCCCCTGCATTTCTCGCTGCATATGCACTCCGGATCCTTGGCAGCATCGTCCAGTATCTGGTCCGTTTTTAATGCCAACTTGAAAAAACGAAGGCATGACAACAGTGCCTGTCCGTAGTAAGAGAGGAACGTATATCCAAAATACAACTCTGTTGTTGTTGTTGTTTTCAAGCTACCAAAGATCTTGCCTTTTTTTTTATTCACCAACAACAACAGAGCGAGCAAACCTGGACCATGTGTAAAACTTCACAGGGAGAAGTCTTGTTTGTAGGTAGTGTTTAAAGTTTCTACGTGTTTTGTAAAGATAACGGTGTTGTTGCTGTATAGTATCCTTGAGATGGTTGTTCGCTATGGTGTTTGGATACGACTGCACATTTGCAATAAACCTTATGTTTACATAATACACAACATTGGCACACTCGTTTTTTGTTCATTCCTTGCACAACGCAGCTACACAAGTAGATTAAAAGAGAAAAAACAACATATACTGTCTTAGTGAGGGGCTGCCAGAACTACCTCCTTTCTCTGTTGAAAAGATGGATGCTTGTTTCAATAAATATCCATCCATATATTTTTGAATACTTTTCTATCAAAAAAAAAAAAAAAAAAAAAAAAAAATATATATATATATATATATGTGTCACCAGTATAAAATGTTATAAGTTATAAATTCTATGCAATGGGGACGTTTTATTCGCTGGGAATCCAGATTTTCTGGTCCTGAAAGAAGGCAAATCCCTGTGAACTCCTTTTGAATTTCAGAGCAAACAATACGCCTGTTGCCTTGAACAACTGGCATGCATCATTTATGTACATATATGCTGGTTTCTGTGCAACTTTGTGAAGGTCAGCCTGGTGAACATTAATCCAATGTGGTACTAATCCAAAGGTACTATTAATTTACCACGTTGGATCCTCCAGGCAAGGAAAGACAAATCCCTTTTTCAGTCTTACTCATTCAGATTTGAGAAGAACTTTCATTTTAGTAAAAACACAAACTTTTTGTGACCCCAAAGTCAAAAAAGGGTGTTTGCTAATGAAAGTGAGGTAATAACAGCTGGTTGCCAGTGGATTGGAATCTGACAGAGAAAAACAGTTTGTCCTAGTAGAGCTTCCCTTCAGACAGATTGGCAGCCAGTCAGTGCGGCCTGTGTGTAACTAGATATGATGTGGCTTCCCTGGTGCGTAGACCAGGCTCATATCCATCTATCTCTGAGAGAAGAGAGACTCAGCTGCGGCCCAGAATCACCACCCGAGATCAAATAGCCCTTGAGTAAATACAGTGTCTTCCCCATCGCTGTCTTTCGCACACAAGGCTGTTCTCTCCCCATGATGTTTTGCATCAACAAAACTGACTCTGTGAAGCTGATGTGCCTGATCAATGCTGCCTATCTGAAGTGCACACTGTATTTAATTAGTGGCTAGAGAGAAGTAAAGTGTATCAACTGGGGAGGGCATTTGTTTAATGTAATGTAAATAGGAGAGGGACAGGCGTTTATCGGCTCTTTTGCTCAAGATAATTAGAGGCAGTGTTTAGACTTCCCATGCAGACACCTAAACGCCTTGTGCATGTCAATGAAAACACGTTGCAGGGTCAGCTACTGCAGTTCAATCATTTTTCTGCTAATGACTAATACAGCCTCAAACTCACTGAAAAAAAAAAAAAAATCCTCCCGCAGTGCAGTTAGCATTCCAAACGCTAGGCCCAAAAAGTGTGAAGACAATTAGGAGCTTGACTCGATTCACTGTTTTTGTTTAAGGCTGTCATTTTATTTTGGGACTGTGGGGGACTGGGAAGCAACACTCTTCAGGGATGAGGTGCATGTGGATTTTTATTTAAAATGGGTTTACCATAAATCTCCAGGAAAACAAGATAATATCCCTGCAACATATTTGGCTTTTTGACAACATCTTGGTTGCTCTTTCAATGGCCTTTTGTTTATTTGTTCCCTCCAGTTGCAAAACTGAAAAAACAAGGAAAGAAGACAGTTGAGTTTCTGAAAGGTTGTATGCCAGTTCAGCATGACCAAATGGTGTACATCTTCTGGTTTCAGCGTCAAGTCACTTTAATGCATCTGTGTAGATGCACAAATAAAATACTAGATGTGTTAGATAACACTTCTAATGTTGAAATCGTATATCAAACATTGATCTCTCCCCTGGTTAAAGGCTCACTACCTAACGTGTGGGACGTGTTCCCATTCATTCATTTGTTAATGACTAAAGACTCAAGCATCTACTTTTCCAAAAAGGCAAAAACCCAGAAACTCTGAGTCAAAGCATCACAGACCATAAAGTACAGTTAAATATTAAAAAAGCAGGAATAGAGTTATGTATGGAATTAAATTTTAGATCAGAGCTTACTTGAAACCAGGCCGCCGGGAGGGGAGTTTGTATTGGATTACAGGCGTTACACAATGAAGAAGAAGAAAAAAAAAAAAAGAACATCTGTTTCAGATGGAAAGTCAGGTGTTGTGCTGGGATAAGCGAGCTCTGCCTCGATGTGGTTGGGTTTGCATGCAGGGGAACCATTTGGCCTGAATGGCTTTCATGCAGCCATATACAGTACAACTTGTGGTTCCTTTGAATGTCAGGAAATTCATCATGCCAGTATTAAAATGGGAGCTGGCAGAAGAAAGCCTCAAACTTTGCTTGATGTCATGCAATGCGCATTTCTACTACTAAGAAGAAGGTATATTCCTTCCAGAAAAAAATAAGTTGAAAGGAGTTGCAAATAGTTGGTGACGGATAGTTATGCAACATACAAATTGTGTCCTCCTTGGTCCCACCCGTATGAAAGTTGTTTACCAGCCTGAGGTACACTTTATACAACTGAAAAACATCACTGCTCTGATACCTTTCCACCCCCCCCACCCCCCCACCCCCTTTTGTTTTAAAAATTTATTCTCTGGAAATAACAGCAGGGCCTCTCTAAAGTGGCTGCATTGGTTTGTTCTCAGTCCAAGTCCCGAACCCTGACAGGAGAATTGCTGCCACGAGGATTTGGTGTAAGTTTATGTTGTTTGTGCCTCTACTTATACAAACTACCTGATTAGATTTATTTTGCTATCTGATCATCACTGTGTGCCAATATGCTTTACACATATAAAGCTGAGTGGACAGATTTATTGCCCTTGGAACCTCCTCAAATGTACAAAGTCCAGTCACACAGAGTTATAACACATTAAACTGTGCTTTTGTATGTCCCATATACACAAAATTTATTTGTCCTTGCACACACACAATTCAATCTTTTTGGCACGTTTGACCTCATGGCTGCACAATAATCGTCTGAGTTGAGCGCAATAGATACGACTGAAAGTCTGTTTACCGGCAGTCATGAAAAAAACAAATATATTTCATAGGATTCTTAAAAGACAGCTTGACCCACAGGGATTCTGTGGGTCAAGTGCATTGACTTTGCAATGTTCATATAGAAGCAAACTGCAAAATTGATAGTCATTATACGCAAGGATTTTGCAGCATTAATTCAAGCTCCTGGAGTTTCACTTGTGTTTTGTGACGGACCAAAAGTCATGTTAATTTGATGCATATCCAAATTTAGACTACAAAGGCTTCACTCCAGTTATATTTTGTGGTGTCCCCTTCCCACAATATCTTATAAAAAAACTAGCACATATAATCTGGTTTGGTTGTTTTTCAATTAACCAAAAAATGTGATTGGCAAAGTGAAGACAGCAAAATTCAAACAAAACACTAAGCATTTTACTGGCTGAGGTCTAAACTAATGTGAGCAATCACTGGAGAACCCCTCATCCCAGTGGATCAAAGCCACTTAAGGAATGTGGCTAACTCTGGACAACTTATTCTAAAGACAAAAGGTCAGGTCAGGCCCCTCCCTGGTTTTGGATTTACAGCAATACCCCGGTTCATGGCACCGCTGCACAGCAAGTGACTTTGTGTAATTCAAAGCCTTCCACACTCCTATTCTAACATGTGACACATGGGGGGGGTCAAAGGGGAGATGGTTGCATAACCTGCACAGTACCAAAAAATATACAGTGGTCACCAATCACAACATTAACCTTGGACTGTTGTACATATTGAGAACTAACTTTGAGCTGGTACAACCTGAACTCACTGTGTGTGGCTCCATATTTAAAGAACTGCGGCAGGTGTAAATAAAGTTAAGTTAAAAGGCACAAAGGAGGCACATTGTAGTGTCATGCAACGGAGCAGTTTCTGTGATCTATATTTAACATCTTGTATAGCATGCAAATGAATATGGTAGCAAATGAAAGATGCTGAGTTTTATGTGGCAGAGCTTAAAAGACGAGGGTAGTTCCTGAGAATTCGACAAACCTCCACAAAAACACAAAAGACAAGAAGGCATTTTACAGTGTTGACTTTAAGAGTTTACTGCAACATTTTTATGGTCATATAACTTTCTACCACAAACGCGAATTCAACGGTTATTTGGGAGAGTTTGCGAAACATTACGCAACCTTCCCTCCTCCATTGTGGTCAATGTGTGATCCCTTTGTGTGGTAAACATTCCTCGTCCTCTGTCCTAGTTTTGGCCCATGTAAAGAGGGCTGTCTGTGGGCCGCAGGAAGTTTCAGATGTAAACAGAGGAGGAAATGAACTCCAGACAACCTTGGGAATGGACTTGTGTTATAGAGAGGCTGGTAGACTGTTTCCTTTCGGGCCGATCGTATGCAAATGACAAACACAACTATTGAGTTGTTTAAGATATAATGACACTTTAATATTTTGTGTGAAAAGATCCCAAAATGTAGTCATAGATCATGAAACTATTGGATAGTAAAATCTGACAGCAAGTTGAGTCAAGTCAATTGAGCGCTGTTGAACCACAACAAGTAGGTTGCGGGTTCAGTTCCCGGCCTGTGGCCTTGCTGTGCCGAGTTTGCATGTTCTCCCTGTGCCTGCCTGGGTTTCCTACTACTGTCCAAAGACATCATGTTTGGGTTAACTGGTGACTCTAAACTGTCCGTAGGCCTGAGAGTGAGTGTGAGTGGTTGTTGGTCTCTGTCTGTCTCTGTGTGTTGGCTCTGCCATGGATTGGTGAGCTGTAAAGGGTGACCCCGCCCTGGCCCAGGGGGTGCTGGGATTGGCTGCAGCAGCCCCCACGACCAGGAAACGGATAAGGAGTAGATGAATGAATATATTACATAAGAGTCAGGGTCAGGGAAGGCTGGTTCGGATTTACTTTAGTAGGAGAAAAGATAGAGCAACAAGAGTCACAGTTAGTGTTACTGTCCAGCTCTTGGCAAAGCAAAGCAAAGCAATATATTTTGGTGCCAAATCTGCAATATCTCCTCTGGACTGGTAACGAAACAGCTGCCAATGCTAATTTTAGCTTTCACACAAGCCAACATAATGCACATTTATGGCTCTTGTAGTTTGTTCATTTGCTTGATCGTATTTTGGGAATCAATCTGTCTCCGCTCTGTGCATAAATAAAAAATTAGGTGCTTCTCTTTTGTTGTTGTCAAGGCGGGAAATACAGCTAAATGGAATAATCATATTTGCTGTTGTGACTATAGTCAAAATATCATCCATGATGAAGGCCAACTTCACCACTCCTAGAAAGATGAAGAATGGACGCTACAGACATTTCGATGACGAGCAGCCAATACTGATGCTTTGACATGCCATAACAGGAAAATATTGTTGTAACCAAAAACAATAATTGCATGAATGTCTCCGTGAACCTTCCAAAACACCAGAGACCTGGCACCAGCTCATCTGTGATGCTACGCCTTCAATCTTCCTGCTGCGACATGTCAGATATCAGATGAAAAAGGGCACCAGGCTTTTAAAGAGGGATACCCAACGTGGCAAACTGGCAAGGCTCATTAAAAACAGTGAAAGTGAAAATTATCATCCTGAACGCGTGATCATTGTATTTTTTTAGCACAATTTTTAGTACACAATTTGAAACAGAGCAAGAGTTCAAACTCTAATAAGTATAAATGATAATAAATTAATATTACAAATTTAAATTTAATATAATTTAAATTGATTTAATTTCAGTGGTTGCACCAATGCACTAATCATACATAACCATTTATTTACACCCTGCTAAAAATTTGGCTATGAACAAATAAAATTAGGCACAATCTATTCTGCCACAGTACACAAAATTATACCTCATAACAAGAGCCTTGTGCACCATCCAGAATAGTTTGAGTTCACACCTGTCTCGACATGTCCCCATGTCAGACCGTTGCCTCCTTTTGGATGGCAGGACATGTTTTTCACTGGCTTATTGGTGCCCTGCGGTTTTCCGGGGTTGTGAACTTTATGAGTGTTGCTTTACAGCCATTTAACCCTGCCCCAACTGTGGGGCGCTGTAAGGATTGTGTGCTTGTGGGCCACGTGATCACTGTTTTTCCACAATCACAATCAAAGGACAAAACAAAACAAAACAAAACAATTAAACAAAATCTAAATTCAATGTTTTTAAAGCAGTAGTTCTGATCTGTTTGAAGAAGTTGATAAAAGTATATAAACCCTAATGAGTCTGCTTTAGTTTTGGCAGACAAGATGCAACAGCTATGCTATTTATCCGTATATTGTAATGTGACTTTCAGCACAACACCTTCCTTTTTGCATTCTACATATTTCATAAAGTGCTATATAAATTTGCATTTATGATTCATGATCAAATATGGAAGCTGAAGATGAAAGACTGTTTGTACTGGTGTGCTTTTAACCTACTATTGCCATTTTAAGTGTCTAATTCACTTTTGCTGCTGAAAGAAATATCGATCCCTACAGGGAGAAAGTGTCAAGATCACCCGAAATATAAAATGGAATTAACTACAACGTACATTTTGGGGAAATGAGTTTGTGTTATTTGGTAGAAAAAAAAGTTGTAAAAGCACATAGTCACTAACCTTTGAGACTGCAGAACTTTATACATCTAACTTTTCATCCAACAGAAGTGGTACTTTGTGATAATCCTTCCCATCTTTCAAACAGAACCCTATTAACTTATAATTACACAAATTACTAATAAATAAATCCATCAGAAAGTCCTCAGCATCCAAAACAATGAATTTTTCATTGGCATTCATGGAGGTTAAATATATGTGTTTCAGCACAGCATTCCTACTCTGAGTTTATTACATAATATCTTTCTTTGTCAGCCAGACAAATTAACAGACTCACGCACATTCTCAACTCCCAGTGTGAGAACACGTAAACACACATTTAGTTCTTGATTACCTGATCCGTCAGAGCAATTACACTAAAATGTCACCACTCAAACATTCCACGTGCAAATAAAGTCATTACAAGCTGGTACATATAGCTAGCTTCATCTCTTTGTTTTATCTTCTGCCATCTCTCCTGCCAGGGAGTGGGCGGTGGTGATGAACTTGTGTCATTTCTTCTTGACTGCTAATAAGCAGATGTAAATGAATGCACTATAATGATAGGAACAATTTACACTTATCATAAAAAAACAGGAAAAAAAAGCATAATTAGTCTTTTTAAAATAATGTATTACATTTATTTTGTGCTTTCCTATGTGTGACCGTTCTAACATTTTATCAATTCCAAATGTCAACAGCCTCTTTGATCTGTGAATTATCTTTCCTGAGGTGTTATCGGGGCGCTCTGAAACTGTGAAGTGTCGATTTGCAGAGGAGGCACATCGGCAAAAGATATTCACAGCTGCTTGGGTTCAGACGACTGACAGTGGGAGACTAAAAACAGATAAAAAAAAACCATTGGAGGAGTGAAGTGTGAGGTGCTCCACTCAGAGTAATTTGACAGTATCAGACACTTTTGTTCATACTCCAAATATTCAAAATACAAAAGGCGGCATTGCAAAAATGAGAAGCTGTCACTGGTTCAATAAGGATATTGAACTCACTGTGCTGTGTGTAACTTTAGACCTAGAATGTACTTTGCAGGGGTAATGATATTTAACCAATCTTTTATATTTATTTACTTTTTAAATGTTATGGTGTCAACAACAATATCTCTGCCTCAGCAATGATTTCACTGCATATCATCTGATGGCATTAGCTATTTTTCCTCTTCTGGCATCTTGCTATTTAGGTGGCGTTGGGATTATCCTCCACCTCCCCAGGCTTCATCTGCACAGGTTCTGCATTTCTGTGATCTAATTCTTGGTATCATTAGAATCACAGTTGCAGATGATAAGGTTAAAAGTGTAATAAGAGGTGGCATATAATTCAGGTGTCACTGCTGTGCTGCAAAGGAGGCAGAATCACTGACATGAAACATGCTGAACACACACAAACAAACAAACAAAAAGAGACTGCAAGTGTATTTGTAGACATGCATAAAGTCAAACTCATTAGTCTGTCAGGTGCAAACACACAAACCCTGCCGGTGTACGTTATCTTATGCACAAAGGTCACTAACATGTAGCTGATAATCTACTGCATGTAGGGCTGACCATCACTGGTTTTGTAATGTGTGTAGTCAGCACGTAGCCATGTTGTGTTGTGTGTTTGTCCCTCTCTTCGGTGAGCGGTGTGAGAAGTAGCACCAGCTGTAGCCTCTGTAAGCTTTAGTGTGATGAAGTGTGATGAAACTCCTAAAAGTCCTGTGTTGTGTTGAGCTGAATAAAGTCGGTCCATGTGTTCAACTACTCCGCCTCTCCTCTTAGCCCGGACTGCTAGTTACCATGGTTACCAGCGTCAACGAGCCAAGCTAATAGCTAGCTACACTAGCATAAGCTGAGCTAGCTAAAGTGCGGAGCCGCGACTCTAACTCACTAATTCTCGCCGTCATCCTGAATCTATGACAAGAAGTACTTTCATAAAAGGAGGCAGAGGAGGAACTAGACATGGAGCACACAGGACAGTCTGTTAATCAAGGTGAATAACAGAGACAGCAACACGAGGTAATACACAACACAACCATCAGAGACCGGACCCCCCACAGACCCCCCGCAGTGTGAGACTGTGTTCATTGTGTCCATATAAAATGTTTGTACAGACAAGAGACTGGACCAGACACCCCCCTTTTTTTACTTCAGTAATTTTTTTGAGTAAATACTTTTATACTTTTACTTATAAGTAATATTTTGATGAACCTACTTTTACTTGTATTGGAGTAATATTTGACAAGGAGTATCTGTACTTTTACTCAAGTAGTGAAGTTGTGTACTCTGTCCACCTCTGAACAATACTATGAAAGAAAAATCTAATAAATTAAGAAATGACTGATCTGTGCAGGGAAACTGCTGTAAGGCCCTTTGGGCCGTGTGAAAATGTTACACAAGAGGTGGCTGACAGCACATTCTTCACCGCTTAAGATCACATACAAATGTTCATTAGTGGGACAAAGCAGATGACTCCTTGACTGATGTATCTCACAGTATCTGTCTGTCTGTCTGTCTGTCTGTCATAACAAACCATTCCAAACGTCAAGTACTTTTATATGGCATCTTAAGAAGCTGTGACACATTCAACATGCAAGCCAGCAGACACATTAGCCATTTACAGGCACATAAAAGCTGTCCTCTGTCAACATGATGCTTTCAAGCTCCAGGTTTTAAGATTGCATGAAGGATGTTGTGTCGTTATTTGTGATTTATCTGTATTTTTTCATAATCTAATTGATATTATCGTGTTTTGGGCTTCACCGTGCATTCTGCTTCCATATGAATGTATCACTTTGTCGGAGTCACGTCGAGTTTATGTTGCAAATTTACATAAAGCATTTTAAAAGCTCTAGACGTTCTAGAACCTGTAACAAATGTGTTTCTTTAACTTTGTAAACACCTCATTGTTGGCATATTGTTTATTTATGATAAAGCTAATCATTTTCAACATGATTCATATAATTACACACATACAGAAGTTGCCTTTGTTGCTACTATTACTTGAAAATAAGCTGAATTTTAGTTCAAATTGAGTGTGTCAGGTGTTGTTAGTTTGAAATACATCCAGAACCTCATACCTAAAGCTCGATATCTAAAAACACTCAATCCAGGAGTCCAAAATAAATATAGCAGTAATTAATAGTGCATCATTGCAACTTCGTGCACGTAGAGTCAATGCAGTTGTGACTAACTACCATTTGACTTACAGCTGACCTCAATTCTTGCCACGTGTTATCGTGCCAATGTATAGTCAAAGCCTGCTCAGACTTTGCTCTCTATATTTAGTTTGTATGTTTCTAGGCGAAGGGAACAAGACGTTCAAACCAAACACTGATTATATTGTACACACACGCGCTCGCACGCGGACTCGTGAGCCAACATACACTGCATGAAGAAATTTGCATTGGAAAAAAATACTGCACATGTAGGCACTTTCACACATACACACACACACACACTTTCCTTTTTATTGACCTGCTGTCTGGTTCCCCGGATCACCAATGATTAACTACACATCTTATACACTCTTTGAAAACATGGTGTAATTGACTATGAATTTGTGTTGTCAGTCATTAATAAATCCAATAATTCTGAAACAATGAATAATCATTCAAGTTTGGAATTTCAAAAACATGATATATGATATAATATATGATACATGGTCCCTGAATGTTCCACCAATTGTGGCACATCCAAGTGAGACCTAGATGTCTCTTTGTGCGCTTAAGCAGCCAGATAGTGTGTTTGCTTTTCTGTATAATCATAACCTTTCAACCCAGAACTCTTATTTAACCCTTTTTTTGGTCTGCAAAGTGCCACCTCAGCAGGTTAAACAGCTAAAAAGATCCTAATGATTTTAAAAGCAATACATGGAGGCAATTTTTTTGTTGGTAAACAGAAAACAAATTTCCTTTGGATGGGGTATTCAGTTTTTAATTTTAAGCAATGCAAAATATTGTATTGCCCATTCAAATAATATTGCTGCCTTATTGCCACCTTATTATGGGTTACAATGAAAATTTCACAAGTAAGCCTGCAGCCAAAAAGAAGAAATGAGGACAGAAGAAATAAAGACATGCATATATGCCATTTTTTTCAAGCATGTTTCAATTTAGCAGAAAAAGGGTTCCAGACAGGAGTTAAACAAAGCAGAGCTCATTTAATAACCTCAAACCTCTTAAGCATCAAAAAGTCCTGTGACTCAATTTTTTTAAACAATACTAAGAACGCAGGGATTCCATGTAGGCTAAGTTTGTCATCTAGCTGTGTTTGCCATCAAATAGATGATCTGATGACTGGCGCTGTGTTTGTTTTGGATGATCACCTCTGAACCAGAGAGGCAGAGAGACTGACAGGGTTTTTGTCTCATTCATTGTGTCACTCTCTCTGCTGCAGCCCAAGGTCAGTTTGTTAGCATGAATTGATATTGACAGAGTGATCATGAGAAGGACTGGGGGTCAGGCAGGATAAAAGGAGACCTACATATGTGCTTGGCCACATGTTTCTGCATCTTTGACCTGTCAGAAGAGGTAATTTACGTGTGTTTTTATTGCAGTGTCAAACAATGATAACCTGAAGTGTGAGGTAAACTGATCTACTTATTTTATTTTCTGCAACACCTGCAAATTCGTTATTTCGAAAACACACAGAAAAATTACCGTAGCATGACTCAGCTTGCAGTTTGTGTGTTTTCTAAGTGCATGACAGATATGCACCAGGGTAAGATTTGCCAGCACTGATCCAACCCAACACACACATATCCTTTTGCATTTGGTGTGTTTTTTTCTTCTTCCCTTGTTTAGAAAGTGGACCAGAACCTTTGCCTCACCATGTTATGGAAGATAACACGATTTTGCCAAAACTATGAAATGATTTCCAGATTTCATTGCACAGATTCCAAGAGACATTACGTCTGCATCACAAGACTGTTAGTCTTGCCTGTTGCCTAGTCAAGGGAAATGCAGCATGAAATTGGCAGTGAACATTGTTTCATCTCTGGTGGTCTGTGTTGTTTATGAGCTGCACCCTGATAATGTTTTTTATTTATTTAGTTATTTTTTATATATATATATATTTTTTTCGAATGGTTACATAGTTGAGATACTGAACTTGGTCACTATATTTGGTCTTGGATGAAGAAGTCAAACAGAAAAAGAAAACTTTTCCCATGCTTCTTATAGCAGGCTAAAGTGGAATTCAGATTCTTATGCAACACAACTGTTTAATTTTTGAGCTGTCACGCACTTTGCAATATGCCCGCCTCTATTTGATTACACTGTGGAAACCAGAACTCAGAGGAGGTAAGATTTGTTGATTTAGCATTGAGTTTCCTCTCCTTGTTCTCTCTTGCGGTTCACTCAGTTCACTCCCTCCCAAAAGAAGTTAACTTGTTCTTTTGTAAGACCTTATTTGTGTCCTACTGCTTTTGGACAGATATTAGTTTTGCGTTTTGGATGTTCTAAGCTGGAGCACAGTCATCCATTCAAAACAGCCCTACCCTCAGACAGTTGAACTCGAGACAGAAACAGTTTCAGGGGAAGGGCATTCAAATCAGTTTCCATCCATGAAGCCACTCAGAAGTTAGCATGTGGTGCGGCCAACCCTATGTTGCATAACCGCCAAGGCAGACGGCAGCCCAGAGAAGAGACTGTCTCGCTCTGCAGACTCAACAATCTTCACACGCAACATTCTCCAAACAAGAGAGAGAGAGAGAGAGAGAGAGAGTGTGTGTGTGTTTAAGTTTTGCCTCGTTTGGTTTGTTTCCTTTGATTCCCTGACTGAATTGTGCCAGATCACACACATGCATTAATGTCTATTGAATATAGTCGACCTAAATTTTACTTACAGGAGCATCTGCTGCCGTCCTGCAAACAATACCAGCCTGCTCTCCATTTCTAGTCTCTGCAAAAGAAGTGACTGCTGATTATCACACCACAAGATCACAGAAAGCTCTAAAAACACGTGTGCTTAGAAAGATGTGCACCAAATTTTGCATGTTAAAATGCTGACAGAAAAAAAAGTCAGTGGCATATATAATGTAATATACATAGTATATTTTTGCTATTGAAATAATATGTAATATCGGAACTGTATATCATACATAAATAGTGAAAATTCCTTTTTTTCCTTGTTTGGATCATGATGATAATTTATGATTTGATGATTTATCTCGAAGAGAAGAAAAAAAAAATTTTTCTATGAATACCTAAAGT
This sequence comes from Echeneis naucrates, assembly GCF_900963305.1. Lineage (NCBI taxonomy): Eukaryota > Metazoa > Chordata > Actinopteri > Carangiformes > Echeneidae > Echeneis > Echeneis naucrates. The sequence goes on from NC_042520.1 coordinate 10,897,069, forward strand.
TCCTGGAATATTTCTTTGGCATCGTGCAGGACGCAAGCGTAACTGATTGTTTCTAGAAAATACATGTGATATGGATCACAAGTATAATGTCAAATGTGGCTGATGTAACTTATCCCACTCTCTAATCTATTTTTCCGCTGGTCAGGATATTGAACAATCACTTTCTGGACGTTTCTAATTAATTATTTAGATGCTGCAACCATCAAATGCTGGAGCATGATCCATCTCCCTCTGTCTGAAAAGAAGGCACACATGAGAACAAAAATAATTTCATTTAAAACCATATGTGGGAAAACCTTTGCTGTAGGGCTCTTCTCCTGAAATGTTAAAGAAATCAAAATTTGAAATTAAATCAGATTTGTCAGATAGATGTCAGCTTATTCACGTTAACAATGGCTCTTCCTAACCCACCCTATATAATCATGGAGTTCCACAGGGTTAGGGTTATGGTTTCACCCTATGTATACTTCCTTTGGGCAAAATGATCAGGAAGCACAGCATCACTTTCCACTGCTATGCCCATGGTGCAGACCTGTCCTGCCCCATGTGAATTCAGGCTTTCTGCTCTTGTCGTATAACTATTTCTGCCTTGGACTGAATTTGTATTTTTTTTTTTTTCTGTTGCATTGCTCGATATTCCTGTTATTTCCTGCCACCTGAGCTCTCTTGTAACAATGGGTTCTCTCAGTTTCACAGAGATGAAAATAAACTGAGGAAAGCATTTGAAGTTGTCCTGGCTTTTCCTGGTGCCGCTTCAACTGCAGTGTGGGACCCACAAAGCTCCGTTTACGTCTGACTTTGCATTTTTGAGAGGAGTTTCCTTAGGGAAAGCTATTCTGGCTCACTGACAACACAAACATGCTCCCTCCCTCTGTCTCTTTCAGGGACTGTAAGCTGGACAGGAAGGATCACCAGTATAATTTAGAATTATTTCCCCTCAGCTGTCACAGCACTGGTCAGACACTGCAGAGTGGGTTAACTCCCCGATAGTGTAGAGGTTGAAGCTTTTTCTTGAACCTGTAGAAGCCTCTGAGAGTCACGCCTCTCAATGCAAAATATGGACAGCCTTGTGTTAACAGCTAACAATCAAACCAACAAAACATTGTAATTTCTTTTGGCATGTATAGATTAAAAGTGTTTTCTGTAGTAAAGTAAAATGTGTTTCTTGTTTAATGTACTTTAATTCAGAATCATCATAACATCATGGATGTTATGATGATTCTGAAGCTGATATGTTACAGTGCTCCATTTAATGTATACAAATATACTACTACTACTATTTATAATAATAACAATAATAATAATGATGATAATGATAATGACGATAATAATAAACACCCATCTTCTAAGTTTTAAAATATACCCTTTATATTAAACAGTAATCAAGGTTACACTGAGAGGTAGTTAATATTTACATGGCATTATTGCACACAGGTGGGAAAAACTGCTGAGGAATATTAATGGATTGAAATTCAGTTGTGTCCCAATTCAGGGGCTGTTAGAGGATTTTGCTGACAAAAGTGTGGCCTATTTAACTCCAAGTGCAGAAATGCAGTTGAAATAATGCTTCTGAGAGCGATGGCCCCTTAATTCAAGCATCTTATCTCTTAGTCAAGAGGAGCAGCTTCCCGGAGTTGCTGCCGGTTTCCTGGGAACCTCAGGACAACAGAAAGGCTGCTCCTATAATTTATTAACTAACACTATCAGAGCATTTGACTCATTATTTTCTCCTTGGTTCTTACAGGAAGGAGGAAACTTTTTGTTGTATCAGTGTGCCATGTGACTATGCAGGGTGATTAAAACCAGCCAGTGATAAGTCAATTCTTCTGTCTTTACTTGTAAGTAGTGCAGATATAGACCAGAATAGGAATTAAAGGAGAGAAGGCAAACTTGAGGGGCGAGGATGGATATTCCAGTTCTGCGGTATCAACCTTTAATCTTTTCATGATAAGATAATGAACTTTTTATCAAACCACAGCTGCAATCATGTTGTCTTTGTTTCCTTGTTCTAGCTATTATGATTTTTTGTCACAGAGGCTAATTGACCCAATCTGACAATAAGGAATATTGTGAACTTGTACACATAAGCTTGACATTTGCCACCCAAGAAAAACTTCTTCCTTTCCACTTTAAGTTATGGCATGTGACTCTCTTTTGTTGGATCAACTGACCTATATTCATTCACATGTTGCATGTCAACTTATTGGGTCATGTGGGTCACAGATGGGAGAACATTCATGCTGACCACCGACACGAAACACGTTTGAAGAGAGCCAATGCGGGTCAGACAGGGGAATGTATTTTTTCATATAGCACATATACAATTGACATATTAGGGTCATGGTTTTATAACTTGCTGTTTTTTGTCTTCCTCCAGTGTCTCTGAACTAGTTCCTCGCCCCATTGCTCTGCTCTGACTTTATCGGTAATTGGATTTTCGAGTTGGTGCTTGCCTGATATTATCCCCTGGATGATAACAATCCATTTACAGGACCAGAGGTCAATTTGTCCTGTCACACTACACTGCACCGAAAACTGTGGTCTGGACAACTTCTAAGTCATTATAGAAAGCTGTATAAATCATGTCTGTGACATGTCTATCACATTTACTTGGCATTCAAGACTTGAAGTCCCTATATTTTATAAACATTTTACTGCCAATAAAATATGGCTACAAATGGGAAATATATAGTGTATGGTGCAATATACAAATCAAGTCAGGATATCAGACTGAAATTGTCTGAAACTATTAAACCTGAGTTAGTAAAACAAACATTTTGACATCAGATTTGGGCTTCACTACTGCACCAGTAGTACAGCACATACTAAGAGTCCATTCCCAATATTTCTCTGTTTCAGTGCATAATCTGATGCGGATCACAGCAGAGTTCACCTCTTTCTAAGACCATGTGTAAGAAGCCCCAATGTGCTTATGCTGTGCTTACCATAAATAAGCACATTTTTAAATAACTGTGATACTTTCCCAGGGAGCTGAAGGCTCAGTCATGTGCTGCACATATTCTCCTCAGTGCTAGTCAAACACAGAAAGCAGTCCCATTTAGTGGAATTATGATCAAAAAAATGTCCTGATGGCAGCACTGTTGTAAATGTTTCTTTTAAAACCATGTCCCGAAGACTGCTGCAGTTAATGGACTCTGGTTATATGCATACCAAATGTCATAATGAAAGGGAGAAACATTAGACTTTAATTCGACATAGAATGCATGGGGAGTTTTATACCTCCATTAAAAACATTTTGTTGTTCGTGGAAAGTAACACAACAGATGTTGGACGATGACGCCATACCATTTGTAATGAATTCAAACAACCTCAAAGTTTCAAAGTTCTACAGACACTGACACGCATCACATTAATATTCCTATAAAGCCAGTCAATTAAACCAACTGCTGAAATTGCAAAAAGAAAAAGCTTTTTTTAAATGGCTCTTGTATTCAACACATGCACAGTAAATTGTGTGTGAGTCTGAACAGTTGTTTAAGTAAAATTTCTCACCTGTTTTACAGCTTTTGTGATGGTTCACCATGAAACTAATTGTCAAATCTAAACTGAGGTGCTGTTCAATTTGATTTGTAGTTGTTATGCTACAGACAGAGGAGAATGCCATCCTTGTTGACAATGACATTGTATATGATTGGACTCTGCCCACATAGGAGGGCCCTTCATAATGCAACAGTGGAGGCTCTTGTTCACAGTAGCTCTGACTGCATGACTGGGAGGTACTGCTAATTGTCTGATAATGTCAAATGCTGGTGGAATGGTCCCATTGCATAAGCCTGGATGAGTCACTGGCTGACCGTACATGAAAGGTGACTTTGTCCTAACAAACAAATAAATAAACAGAAAGACAATGGTGGACAAAATACTCAATTCCATTACTTAAGTGAACATATATATATATATATATATATATATATATATATATATATATATATATGTACTCGTTGTGAAATATCCCTCCAATACAAGTCAAAGTCGTTCAGTCAAATTTTTACTGAAGTTAAAGTATGTGTCAACATAATGTCTAATGTCAACATATTATTGTATTGTTGCCACAGTGAATTTCCAAAATCGAATGACTGATACAGCCTACTGAAAGCACTGACTTATAGGACTCAGAATAAAAAGCTCGTCGAATATGCTATGTAGCTGAAAGAAATGCCTATTGAAACATGACTGAATCGACAAAACGACAACTATTGCCCCGTTCTTGTTTATTTATTTATTTTTATCCTAACTGGTCAAAGGAGAACCACATATGTTCAGCTGCCTCAATGGTGTTTCGTCTGAACTGCTGCTGCCAGGCTGAAGTAGTCTCGCCCTGAAAATTCTTAGATTTAATAAGAACTAACATGCATAGCAAGAGAGTTTCACATAAAATGTGGTTAGCACTGTGGTTAGGACTGTTGGAGCCTGCTGTAGCTGAAAGACATTCGTGTTAGTTGTTGACTGTAAACTGTCCATAGGTATGAATGTGAACATGGTTGCTTGTCCCTGTACGTCCCTACAGTCTGAGATAGACTGGTGAACCCCATCGCTGCTGGGATTGACTCGCTGCAGCGCGTAACGCTGTTTGATTATATAATACCCTCTATTTCTACCTCAGATGCTGTGAGGATTAGTCGAATGACCCCAAGTATTTTGGACCGGCTTTCACACCAGGGTGGTGCTTGTCAGAGGCTGGTAGTGTTGGGATTTTTGTGTTCACTCTTTGGTTTGAAGCCGCTGAGGGAACAAGTTGCACCATTAGCAGCTGCTTGTAGACTGAACCTGCCTGGGTGACAGTCAGGCCTGGGTATGGACTACAGCGCTGTTGGAATGGCAATTTTATTTCACTGAATCACTTTCATTTTAGATAAATTATGTGAAGTAAAACCATTCAAAAGAATCCAAACTAATTTAAAATCATCTTCATCTTGTAATTTAACTGCTTCCCTGAAGACATTTTCAGGTTGTGGCGTCCATACTTACGCCATGTGATGTGATGCATTTAGAGTTGCAAACTTTAAAAATACTTCAACTCTTCAGTCTAAAAACTGAACAAACACAATTTAATACCCAGAGGTTTAGCTGTGATCTCTCTTACAGTATTTCCCCTTTGAGGGGTTTCAGGAGTCAGAATGAGGAGATCAAGTCAACAACTATAAAGAATGAAAGGAGAAACTTCTCCCCTGTGGCCGATTGTTTCACATGTATGCAACAGCGTGTTATTTTTGGTTCATTTTTTTAAAAACAAAATCTCCTGAAAATAATTATTCTCTGTCGACACGTCTGCCATTGTGATCTAACATCTGGTGGCATGGCGCTGAGGGAAATCCCATAATTCTCTTCTGAGGAGAGCGCCGAAGAGCTCTTCCTCGAAGGCTTTGGTATGTTGATTTAACGTGGATTAATGAGAAGCGGTGAGCTGTAATTTAGAAAATGCTATATGTTCATTTTAAACCTGGCTTGTGTTTTGCATGTTGGTGGCCCAAAACCAAGAGGGACAAGTTAATTGTTTAAAATTTAAGGCCTTTAAAACCCCAAAATCATGTACTGTGACACCAGCAAAGTAAATTACACACTGCCCAGCCATGTTTACCAACCTGTCAGTCTTTGATCGTGATATTGAAGGAAACTATGTTGATATAATGCTGCAAAATCCAGCCTGGACATAGCTCTGACCACTTTTCAATTACAGCGTTTTAATCTCTAAATTCTAATCTCTCACATGATGTAGGAAAAGCAACATGCATAACATTAAACTAAAATCTGTTGATAAGATAGCAATGGCGTAGATTAAAGCAAAAGATTTCAAGTTCATTTTAATTCATATACGGTCCAGTGCACTGTTCTGCGTCTTTTTCCCATGCAAAGTGCAGCTTTGTAGATTTCCCTGGAGTGGCTCGCAGAGGGAGATCGTCCTCTCTGACTGCTTCAAGGGCTCACTGGCTATTTAGACAGCTGTACACATCTGCCTAGACTTAAATATACTCCAGGGTTATCATAGATTAAATAAATCCACTGCATTTACAAGCTTATTGCGTAACAGATACCTGAACACAAATTGCCAGGTTTCATTTATCATAGGTTCTTTTCAGTGATAGACATAATCCATCTGCTTGAGCCTAAGTGGAATTACTCCATTTCTGGCGACCAGCACAGGCGTACCGACACACTTTGTACAATGGCCACCAGGCACTGAGTGTGTGTGTCAACTTTGTGCAGCTTTCCTGTCGAAAGAAGCCGTGCCAGAACTCCCGGTGACACACATCTGTGCTGAGTTAGAGTTCCACAGCTGACCAGGGCGTGACCCACTTCCCTGTCTTTCCCAATTCTCTCTCTGTTCCTTGCCTGGGACAAAAAAAAAAAAAAGTTTGGTAGAACAATATCCAACTGCCACTGTTAGACACAGTTCACAACAGCTCATCATGTCCACTTGCTCCCTTGTCACTTTGTGATTCAGTACATGAGGGAGCAAACCAAGACCTGAGGTTCAACAACTTCTATTCTGGGATGCCCCTGGTTTGCTGCAATGACCAGTGGAGGAATTTCTGAGTCAGACTTTGTCTGTTGATTATGGTTTTCCCTCCACCGCAGTTACCATGGGTATATACGCAATCAGAGACACACAAACACAGTTGGCGACACAGATATGTGAGAAATGAAAGGAAACAAGAACTCATCCCTCTTTCAGTCATTAGTCCCAAAATAGCCCACTCCAAGAATGAGCTAGCTTGTGATGTCACACTCTTAAGTGAGGTGTGTGTAGATTGATGGGGGGGGGGGCACACACTTGGGATACTTGTTTGCCTTCATTGTTGCAGGATGATGGCTGTTGGGTGACTTGAGTACAACACTTGTTTGTACATACTGTACAGAGCACCCAAATACTCCAGCTGGCATTACATTCCACACATTTAGGTGTTTAGGCCTGGAGCGCTACTTGAACCTTTAGTGATTTAAGTACATTCACTATAAACACTGCAGCAGACGTATTACATGCTGAAGGAAAGTGTAACTGCATATTTGATCCATTTGTCTCTTTTGCCACGCCTCATTTATTATCCAAGCGACATCATAAGACAATGTTACCATACACAACTACGGTAGTTCATTTTCTATTTAAACAACACCAGTGAATGTTTTTGTTGTTGTTGTTTGCATTTCACAAGTATTCTGACATGAGACCAATTGGTCAATGTCCAGAGCAGACCCACTGTATTAATAAAATGAAGCTGCCAAATTGAATCCAGGAAAAAAATCCAATCTCTGCAAGTTTATTTATAAATGTCACCACACACCACTGAGTCATGGATAAGAGAGAGACTGACTGTCCGTTTTTACGAGGGAAATCAACAGAGGTTTCCTGTGTGAAGGTTCTGTGGTCTTTAGACACATCCCTCCTCCCAGTATGGATTTTGTCACTTCATTTGACTTCCTCCTGGCTGCTAGACATATTCAGTAGGTCATCGCCGCTGACACAAATGGCCTTCTGATTATTTTTTTTCAGACACACGGCAGCAGACTTGTATTGAATTAACTTGCGTCACTACTTTCTTATGTAGTTAAGTTTCACTTCATACAGGGCACACACACGCACACGCACACACGTTCAAGTTCCAACAGTGTGTAAAATGTTGCTGATTAGGAATCAAATTAGTGCTGCAACAAAGAGAGTGGTGAATTAATCACAGCTTAATTTCAGGTACGTATCTCCAGGCACAGTCTATTCTGCTGTTTTGGAGCCTGATTGTACAAATACTCTCTGCAATTGGCGGTTTCAATGACACAGCAGTGCTAATAACTTGGTATGGGACATGCCCACATGTAAGATATTAGTCATACAAAGCTGCAAATACTGTCTCCACTCAACTGAGACAGTTGTCAGTGGCCAAAATTACCAGGAAGTCATTACTGTGAGTGCCTGGATGTCTGTGTGCAGGCAGAGATAATTCAGGAGATAGATCATCTTTTATGACTTATGACCAACATGTTGTCAGATTTCAGGTGATGTATGATTCAAAAAGAACCAATCAGCAGTTAGACACAAATCCATACATTTTCCTTCCTTCATCTGACTTGTACAAGTTCTCATACTACCTTATATTTGCTGAGTGTGAGTTACAAAACACTACAAAAGGCCTTAAATGATGCAGAAAGGCATTTTGTGAGCTGAACAGAATACACCTGCTTCAGCAGGATGAGTGTAAATATGTGTGACAGCTTCTTGGCAAACCATTCGTTATGCAACAGACACACTTGTCATAGTACATGGCCTTGAGCAGTCCTAAGCCTGTGTGTGGCGTGCCTAACTGCAAACAGATGGGAATGTAAACACACAATGGTAATGTCTAGCAATAAACACACAACAGGATTACTGTGGTTGGCTTGAGAAAAATACAGGTCACTGCAGATTTGGAGGTAATGGATAGGTAATTAGGTAGAGATAGCAGCTCAGAGCTGCATAGCCTGCAGTCACTTCCCTGTCAACCAACACTAAACTTTATTTTTCCTTATGTTTTTTGTGTGCATGTGTTTGTTTTTTCACCATTTGTCCTCTAACAACAGATTCCCTTTTTGGTTCAGTTATGCCGAACTTTGGCCTCGAAAACACCAGTTTCCTGACAGTACTTGGGCAAAGGACCAATGTGAGGCCATTTGATGCCATGCTCTGTTATGGTCCTATGTCAAGTGTACCATGCAATAACATAATCAACCAAAATGTATTTAATTTGACACACAAATGCAAACATACGTGCAATAGATACAGTGTTATGTAACTGTTCCAGATGGTTAACAGTTTCATCTGTGGGTTGTAAGACAAAATGAAACATTTTTTTCCATTTGCGGTTTACTAGATAGACAACACAAGTTCTGAATTCAGTCTTTATTTATTTATTTTTTTTACTATGCAGCTACTTATGTAAGCTACACACATTTTGATTCAGCAAACCAAAACGTAGCAGGATTCTGTCACGCTCCCTTGAAGTGAACAGCATTTGTAATAGACAACACTCTCTGATGCACCAAGAGGATGTGCTTGCGAAAGTATCATAGAGTAGGTCTGCCTGTGCACCATATGGACCTCAGCCCTGCATGATGCATTTCAACACATCACCCTAGTTCCTATAAACACTGCTGATATGGACCCCTGGAGGAAAGTGTACACACCTTTAGCAGCGTATGTTGTAGTCTTGTGGATGCAGCTTTGGAGCAGCAGTAACACGGTGTGACAAGTTGACCTATGTGTTTAAGAGCCTGTTTCCTGGTCAAGTCTAATTTTGTTTTAAGTGTTCTCTGTGCTGGTTGCTGCCATGTGCCCAGTGCTGTATTACCATCTGGCACTGTTTACTCTGTTCAGCGCTGACATTTCCAACTGTGTTATATTTTGTCTGCCTTTCTCAGGTGTCTGTTACTGTGTGATAGCTTGTGTTTTGACAAACTGAGTTCACTCATTATATCAAAGGTACAGTTGACTATTTAAAGCTTTTGGTCTTTTTTATAATAGATAAATTAATACAAATATAAATTGGCACAAATCCAGCACCCCCCATGACATGGAAATGGATAAGCCATAGAAGACGGATGAATTAATGAAATATATAAATTTAATTAAATGTGTTTTTCATAAATCAGAAAATAGATCCTACAGCAAATGAACGATCAAGTGTCAAAAAAAGCACAAAAATCCAAATACAAAGACAATGGCGTAATTACAGCAGTTACCATGGCAACTAAACTGTTGTGTCATAGTGGACAATAATATCTAAACATTAATACAAGGACCTGCACTACCTCTACTGTCTGCAGGGAGCAGGAGATAGGTGAGTCACTCTGTGCCTGAGTCATTTAGCCTGTGTTGGGCTCTCCCTCCATGCCTGGATACCAACACCAACAGAACAACAGCCCCATCCTGCTCCATAGCAACTGTATGCATTGAGGGCGGTGTGCATTTACAATGCAAATGCAGGTAGTGCTCAACGTTTCTTAGAAATTATTATAGACACATAACTTCTAAGAACTGAGCTATGTTGCGATGAAACACAGCTGGATCATCCTTTTAACATCCTCCGCTCTGCATCCGGAGACCAAATTATCTCTGATTCTTACAAACTTATCTCTCTCCCAGGACTCCACCCCTCTTCAACTCAGTAGCGACCCTCTTTTTATCAACACACCTTGTTTGCTTTTCAGGGTGTGTTCTTGAAAGTCTAACTCTTCCTCGTTCTTCATGTTTCTCATCATTTCTGTCTTCTAATCTTCCTAAATGTCTTCAATTTCAAAAGCACCATGCACTGATTGATCTGTGATTTTGAAAGCTTCGCAGATGATCAACTAACCGCTGCTGTTGCTGCGACAAAAATAAACTCACCTTAAATGTAAAGAATCCCGGATGAAGGTGCTTTGAAATGAAGGTTACCTTCATCAGAAAAATGTTTGTCATCAAAACTAAATCATTCTCTTCCATGTGAAAAGGTCAGATCCTCTATTTTGAGTTTTACATGTATGACACTACATCAGGAATTCCTTTCATCCTCTTTACTTTGCATACTGGGCTTCTTTGAGGGAAGAGATGAATGATATTAAGGGTAATCAAGAGAATTCCCAAGGGCTCTTACAGTTATATACCTGACAATATTCATTATATGGGGTGGAACATGTGTCTCACTCAGACAACGTTTGACCATGGGGACTCTTCATAGAGGTTATATAGGCTACCCTGTCATGACTATAGTACCATTGTATGCTAAAAACTCAATAATAGTAACAATCCAAATACAGAGTGTAAAGTAACAGTGTTTTGGTTGGCATCTTTTTCCCTAGATTCTCTAAAGGCTTCTCAAACAAGATGAACTGAAACTAAAGAGCTGAGACACAGAGATAGAGGAGCTCCTGTTTTCTCTCTCAGCACCTAATGGAAATCTGAAGAATGTGGCTCTGCAGTATTTTCTCCTGGACAAAAATGTTAACATCCAATCAAGTCTGAGAGCATGCCAGGATATTATTATTCCAATCTAATGAGCTATGGAGAGAGAGCAAAGAAAGAAATTCAAGGTTAACCTCGCTGGGCTGAAAACCCACAAGCCCGTTCTGCAGCGCGGGGACAGTATTTCGCTGAACAAACTCCTTCTGCAAGGCTGTTCTGCAAATATCTCCAAGGCCTCTAACTTAGAGTTAGAAAAACAGATGATGATGTCAGCCCCGGTAGCTAAGCAGCTTTTTATCTACTTCCTGTTTACCTCCTGTGTCTGTGTCTGTCAGCGGGGGGAGTCAGGAAGCACCTACTGCCCTGCTCCCCATGAGAGGCTGGGCACAGCGGTGAACGTCAACAGGAGGCCTATTGTCACAGAGACCCCTAATCGGGCCTTATAAGGACAGACCTCTGTTGACTCCAATCTGTGAGTGAAACCAGAGGGAGGAGAGACACGGGGGGGGGGCTGGAGAGGAGGAAAAAATAGAAACTGAAAGGGTTAAAGAATGAAAGTAACATAAAGGGGGGAAATCAGTAACATAGACTGCAGACTGGGGAAACCCCCCTAAAGCCTGAGTCACCATCAGGAAGCGAGCCAGACCCAACCAGCCTCCCTTTCTAATATCTTTCCCAGCACCCTTCCCCTTCGCTCTTAAAACTGCTGCTTCTGTCTGGCCTACCTTTTGTTTCTAGATGACACCAAATAACTGTGGAGCAAGCTGCGTAAGTTTATATGCTTAACTTCAGAGTTATTTGTCTGTGTCAATAAAGTTGGGAAGTTTCTCCTTATTGCACCGGCATCAGTCTCACTTAGTCTCAACCTCTTTTTTCCCCATTTCTTGTTCTTCATGTTGTTGTTACATGGTTGCTATGGAAACAGCAAATGCTTACATACAGTGACAATGGAGGAAGAGGAGGAAGTGAAAGTGTGCAGAGGGAACACGATGTACGAATCTGATCAACAAGCAAACCACACAGCACCTTTTCAGAAAACAGTCAAAACAGTCAATCATATTTCATGTTTTGTTTGAGGTTGATTTCTGTTCAGTAATGTCAAATCACGGATTTTGTTTTTAAACTCATTTTGCAGGAAATGTGAGGTGCTGCTAAGTAAAAAAAAAAGTTCCTTATTCGGACACTGCCAGTGTTGGTGAAAACTGCTGAAACAGTAGTGTAGTGATATCATAAGTGCCACAGCCCCTCCCCTCTGTCAGCACTGGCCATATTGGGTATGAAAAAGGGAAAAAAAAAAAAAAAAAAAAAACGGTAGAAAATGATTGGCTGGTGAAGATGTCATACCACCATGTCGTCACCCTGCCGTTCCTAAATTGAGTACATTACATGATGCACCACTTCAAGATTTGGTGTTAAGATCAACACTACTGGTTGTCAATGATGCTGTTGATGCAGAGGTGGGAATACAAGAGCTTCATTCAACTACTCACACTCCCGCCCCACCTCAAACCACTGAAATGATCCATTTCATCGTCACTGGGCGTCTGTTTGTGTATGTGTGCGTCAGCTAAAATATGCTGAGTGGATGCTATAGTAGCTGATAAATCTAGCCCTCACAGGAGTTCACCTCCATGTTTGATTTTAGATTCAAAAATAAATTTGTGCCAAATCCACAAAATGTTTCATTATGTGTGTTTACGCTCAAGTGTGGATATATAATAATAATATATGTCACACAAGGGTCTCTGAGCAGGAAGACTTATTCGGAAATGAAGCATCACACTGTTTTTCATTTCTCACATTGCCTTTGTAAGCCAAAGCAAATTGGGAACAATAAGCCTTTTCTCTCTCATTAAAACGATTCTCATCTACGACAGCAGCTGATGTTTGTTTTCTTTCAGGGAGGGGGGAAGAAGCACCCATTATTTGCATCCCAGGAGGATTGGGGGCCCCGTAATTTCTTTTTCCAGTGCTGACCTCACCTCAACAACATGGCCCTTTCCTGGCCTCTCACTCAAATTTTCCCCCCTGTATTTGAGTCAGCCACTTCTCAGATTCATGCACTTCTATTTTGGGGCTCTAATTTCCATGATTCCACTGGTGCTCAGACATATATAACTGTGCTTTTTAATATGGAAAAGGAAAATGTCTGGGCCCAAGGTACAATGCTTATGGTGCTCAAGTTGGGCTAAAGTACAGTCGGCCTGATAATGTTTCGTCAGGATTAGCTGCATAGCGATGATAGAAGTGACACCAATTAGCAGCTTGGATTGGTCGCTCCTGCTGTAGCTGCCAGAGTGTTTCAAATGAGACTTGCCTGAAAATGTGGGTCAAACCCAACACCTTATAAATCCATCTCCCTGAAAAGGATTCATTTAAAGGCATATGTAACACGTCTGGGACTAGTTTAGAGTGTTGGAACTGAATATTACAAATGCAATACTTTAATTTTCAGTCAATCAACCAACACTTTAATCTCACTGACAGACAAAACAGGAAAAGTGCAATTTATGCTCCCCTTGTGGCCAGGCTGATTTATTGATTGCTGCCCGTTCAGGCAGTGAAACATGAAAAAGTGCTTTATTTTCTAAATGTTACTATTCCTCCCTTTTGGTTTAATTTAACAAGATGTCGAGAGGATCCCTTTATGAATGTAGCCCAGCTTTTTAGTGTTCCTGCTTGCCATGACAGCCTGGCAGGTAAAATGTCCGGCCCTTGACAGATGGTTGATACCAGCCAAACTGAGAGCTGGACTGGTCCCAATCCTATTAACCAAAGTCACGAATGCATCCTTCACTATATAAATAGCCTTTCCTTTTTTCCCCAGCAAAGGCGGGGACATTCAAACAAACACATTAACTTGTATCCTTGGAATCGCTGCTTTATATTGCAGGGGGAGGGGTGCTTACAGACACATGTATAAGAAGGCTCTGCCCCCTGAAAGTGTTACCTGCAGATATTTTTGGCCTTATAAAAGGTGGCTCTGAAAATTGCAATATTATATATCAGGTTGGCGCTGGGAGAGCGAAGGCCACCAGGACAGGCCCAGGAGGAACTCTACAGTATGCGGTCCTACGAAGCCATATGGTCTCAATTACTGTTCTTCTCACCAACTGTGTGTTTTCAAGAAAACCTCATAAACCAGTGTTTTAATTTTGATCACATATTGGTCAGAGCTCACTTCAAAGCTCTTTTTGTAAAGAAGGAATAAACCCATTGAAAGAAAATGTCACAGTTTGGTAAAAAAGGGGAAAAAATATGTGATTTGAATTAGCCGATGTGTACAGTTAATTAGCTGCTAAATTAAAAGCAATTCATCAAAATGAAAGTCTCACTCACTCATATAAATAAAACAAAGAGAGCACACTCCTCCTATCAGCTGAATTAGCTGTCAAATTAGATTCCATGCCACAGACCTGGGATCAGTGTCTCAAATCGCTGTCTAACATCCACACTATTTCTCGTGCAGGGGTGAACTGTAACAAAGTAAATTTACTTGATTATCTGTACTTGAGTATTATTTTGGGGAGATACTTTTACTTTCACTGCACTACATTTGAAAGACAAATATTATAATACTTTTTACTCCACTGCATTTCTATCGATGCTCTTGTTACGCGCTACTTTTTTTTTTCTTTTTCTTTTTTTTTGCGTATGGTTTGTCTCAACTGTATTGCCGTACCTGCCCTACGTCATGCCACACGTCGTGTTTTAAGAGGAAACATAACTTTGGCAGTATCTGTGACTCAAATAATAAGAAGGCTATGAAAACATATGACTTGCTCTTTACTCTCTGTATTTATTTAATAGCCTACCCCCCTGGCTGATTGAGATAGAAAAAGGACAAAGATATAGAGGAAGAAACAATTATGTCAAGCCCACTTTTGAGATTTTTGACACCAAAGCGGATTCATTTCAGTTCAAATGTTTGTTGTGCTTAGAGCACAAGTTATATCATGGCCAACAAAAACTCGTCTTCCAACCTGAAAAAGTACATCCTGGGATGTAAACTAGAGCTGACTAGTCATGTGTCATTTGTGAACGATTTGTTCGTTTTGAACTAATCTTTTGTATGACTCAGGGGGTAACAAGTAATCTCAGTGGGTCATTCATTCTTCTTACCCTGGTCCACAGGTTCAGATTCATTCACAAACAGGTCTTTCTGCCACATATTCTCTGTGAGTCATTGTTCATTATGCACATGGTTACAGTAGCATAACTCTGTCAGGGACCCAGTCGCTGGAGGGGTCTGGTCTCTGGGGGCTCTGGGGGGGTCTGCTTTTCCATTGTCCATCACTCACTCTACGGACAATATAGAGTCAGCCATTAACCCAGACGCGTTCGGGTCAGGGACCGAACCCGCAACCTTCTTATTGTGGGGCAACAACACTAACCACTACGCCACCGTGCTCCTCAAGTCACCACATACATTTACATCAAGTCACCAATTGACCTACACGTGTTCAGGTCGGGAAACGAACCTGTGACCTTCTTAGGGAATCAGGAAAGAGTAGACTGTAGTTTGAATTTCTGCTTATTTGCTTCCTCTCACTCACTTCCAAGTGAGCGGCCCTCAGAGACTGGACCCTTGCAGGGGATAGAGACTAGACCAGACTCTTCCACAGACTCCTCCAGAGACTAGACCGGCTCCCTCCACAGACCGGTTCTTTAGGGCCTCTTTAACTGAAGCTGTTTTTGAGCTATAAACATGTCTGTAGCAGAATCACATCAGTGTATTGTATAAAGACAATAAAGCTGCTTTCCTTTCCTGTATTTCCTGAGGTATTTTTATACTTTTACTCAAGTAATTTCTTAAGCAAAAATTTTTGTACTTTTACCTAAGTAATATTTTGACAAAGCTCCTTTTACTTGTATTGGAGTAATATTTGACAAGGAGTATCTGTGCTAGTAGTGAAGTAGTGAAGTTGTGTACTCTGTCCACCTCTGTACATATGCAGTATTATAAATTCATTCTCAAAGAGGAACACACACATACACACAGAAAGACACACACATACACATACACACATAGATAAGGGGAATCAATAGCAGAAGAAGGATCAAGGCTCAAAATTATATTTAATTGTAACTTTCATGACCAGGCCATCTCTGTGTCCCCATCAGTTAGAATGGAAACCACCATGACACACTCTGGTACATACAGATGAACATACAATCTACCAGTTTCATGGTAGATTGTATGTTCTCAATGTTTTCAAGAGCTGAATAAACTACTGCTGGCTTCGATGAGAGCGAGCCTTCGACTTTCACAACAGGGAAGTGAAAGAAGGCCTGTGAAAGTCAAAGCAATCCACCACTTCCATCCCATCTCGCTTAGAGGAGATGGAAGGGCTTTGATGCTTTGGCAGGACCTGCGTTATTTTAGCATGGCCTTTTCTGTAATTAGTTCAACTCAGAGCTTGTAACATCTCGTATTAGCAGTCCTTGGTGAAGAATGGGAACAACAACCTTAAACAACAGATGCAGCTGTACGAAGCGGCAACCACACCCGCCGACTGACTCAGCAAGATTTAAAGCACAGAACAGGCTGTGAGCGAGACGGAGGAGGAAAGAGGGGAGGAGAGGAAGCCTGCAGTCCATTAGTGACAACCTTATTTTAGGGTAAAAGCTATTATTAGAACAAGAACTTGGAGAGCGGAAAACAACAACAGCATACTTTACAAAACAGGCATAAACACCAGCTAATGCTTTAACTATTAATATTCTATGAATGTATTGTCAACAATTATGTTTTGTTGCATATTATTCCCATTTGTACTGTTTACGGTTAACATCACCAACATTTCTGTTTATACGATAATAATATGACAATAATAATAACAGCTGATTGGAAAATGAGTGTTTACGGGAAAACGCTGTTTGCAGCATATTAATTAGAAAGGGAAAGTAACCAAATGAGGAGAGTGAGATTAAGGAAGGCTAAGAAAAGGAGGTAGGGCTGAGAATATCCAAACACTGCCAGCACCAGCCCTTCGGCTGCTCTGTGGAAGCGTAAGTGTGTCCGTAAACTGAGTGTCTGGGAAATCAGTGAGTCAGGCCTGCAAAAAAAAACAACAACAGCCACAATGTAGAGAAGAGTTCAAAGGAAATTCTGAAGTGAGAAATGGACAAATTTTGCCAGTGGTGACTGGTTAGTCTGGGATGGATGGTGGTTTAAAAGTAAGAAATTAGGTCAAGAGAAACTGGGCCTGGCAGTTAGGTATCACAGGTGTAAGTGGCTGGAAGAAGTAAGAGGCCTGCCTGCTTGTTATTTTTTTATTTTTAGGGTGTGGGGCTGTGGGTTGGATGGGGCAGGGTACTGGCAAAGGTAGCTCAAGGACATGGGAAGAGGATGCGAAGAAGGCAGTAAGAAAGATGAGTGGCGAGAGACAGACAGAAACAAACAGAGAGAGAGGGAGGGAGGAGAGGCTGGTCTGTGCTTCTCTGTTCCAGCCCAGCCATCTATCTTTGGCTTTGCTCACGCCCCAGCTGCTGCTGGTTCAAAGTACGGTCATTGGCAGGGAACCAGCCACTGAGCTGCGAAAAACACCCACACAGCCACTTCACACACAGAGGGAAGCAAAAAGAAACAGAATGTCTTTGGAACTCAAGCCCAGTGTCATGTAACTTCTGCAGCCGAAAAACCGAGTCTCAAATTTAGGACAAATGCATTTATTTTGTGTGTGTGTCTTTGTTTAATAAGTTAATGTTTAATTGGGCAGTGAAATAGCACAGCTGTGCAAGAGAAAGTGAATAAAACTATTTCTTTTAAAGCTCCGCTGCTGCATTGATTGGTACTGGTTGAGTTTGGGCAAATTCAAACCATTTTGCCACGAATACGTTCATTATAAGAGTGAAATTTTCCACAAATACAATGAAAAAAGATTAAAGCACGCACACACACACACGGTGAAACATGGTGTGGATTAAAGTGAGTTTAATCAAAGTAGGAAGCTTTAAGATTTGTAGCGGTCATGCTTCAGTAAACGTACTTCAATGAGGCAATAATGAGCTGCAGCACTGCAGCTGTATCAAATTAAATCTTTCTGCGGATGCTATTATTATAGTTTTTTTTTCTTAGCTATTAACCTTCAGTACCTGAAAGACACTGACTTTAACCTGGCTGTTGGGTCCTCTCCTGCACCTCCCGGCCTGTCACAAGCTACTGTATGTGGGCCATGGAGCTTGGCATGCAAAGGGGAGTCAGTGTGTAAGTGATGTCTTTTGAACTATGATGCTGTATTAATATTAGTGTGCCAATGTCCTTGGGCTTTGCGGTACATGTGCCCGCATGCACGTGTGCGTACAAAGACAGGTGAGCAGATTGACTGGTTCATCAACCATCCAGAACCTTATAGGTCAGGCACAGACATACGCGTGTGTGCACACAGAAGTCGGGTGATTTCCTTTTAAGGACCAAGTTGTTTTTAGAGTGTGAACTGTGCCAGTGTTACTGCAGCTATTATTTGGCCTGACATGTCTGGGACACTGCTGACAGACTGCTCTGTTTTGCTCTTCTTTGGCAATATGGCAGGTTGAGGTAGAGAACCTGAAACCTGAAGAGGTCAGTGCCACGGTTGGGATGCAACAATCTGCTGATCAAAACTGATATGAGCAGTTCCTGCCAAAATAGAGACACTGGATCTCTACAACGGAGATGGGGTTGAGGCTTTTTCCCTGTCCCAAACATTTCTGGTGTAATTTCTGCCTTTTGACTGTAACCAAACAAAAACATGGAGGAGGAGATCTTGTTTTTCCTTGTGACCTTACAGTTGGAAAATCTAAAACTGATGTTAAAAGGATTTGTTGAATTTGAGAGTTTGTGGAAGGTTTCTACAACACGTCCTTGTTGCTTACTTTTCCTGTATTTTGCAACATTTCCATTGTGCTCCTGCGGGTGAATGACATTATGATACAAGTGATGAAAATGCTCCTCTGAGTCCAACCTAAGCCACAGCATGAAAGTCATATTAATGCTCGACATAAATATATGCCCTAAAATTACAAATTGTTTTTCTCTTGTCTGGTCCAAGCAATAAATCCCAAAAAGGCAAAACAGCAAGCAGATTTTTGCTCCACCTTAGTGTTATTCAGTCTGATCATGTTCTCACATGAAGTCTCTACTGCAACAATAAAAAATTCAAGTGAATTTTAACCTCATTAGAAAAACCAAAGAAAGGGTTGCATACACCTGAAAGCATTAAGTAATGGGATGTGTGTCATGACCATGAAAGACTCAGCTATTACCGCCAGTGAGAACTCATCTACATGCTTAATTTCCTGAAAAACTTTACCTCCCTAGGGCAGCAACACCTTGTGATCGCATGCCAAGTCTTCAATTAAATTCAGGATGAGATCTTCTCTCTTCTAACTGCGACTTCAACAGTGCAGTCTCAGAAATTTGATACTCTCTTTTATCAATCCGTCTCTTATGTGCTGTCTGAAATTTCAGGCATTAAGAACAATGCTAAAGGTTACGTGCATGATGTTCATGATTGTGAATTTTTTTAACAAAGAGCTTAATAATAAAAGATCAATATACAAGGCAATATACACCGAGATCAGCATTTTGAATTGCACCACGACGCTTTATTCTGGATGAAAAACGTAAGTATTGTTCTATATTATTCTAACTCCATTGAGCTTTCCATGGAAGAAATGCATGTTGTCTCTAACAGGAAGCCGTCAGTGAACCCAACCCTTTCACTTCCTGGAAAAGGCCAGATTTATTGATAGCATTACAAATGCAGTTAACTGTGCACATAGTAGATTACTTAGGGAAACAAGTGAGACAGCTGCAGCTACATCTACAGCTAAATCTGCGTGACTTGGCCATGTTGCCTGTCCAGAAGAACAAGAAAAAGCAAGTGCAGCATAAATTCATCCATCACTGAAACGCAGCGATAAGGTGTCCGAGACTGGAATGAACACATAGTTTCTTGGAGACAAAACTGTCAAAGTAGCTGAATGGTCAGTGCTTACAGTCAAACTGTCGTCACTGCGGGAATATTCAAAGGTTTCCAGCTGTGTGTGACGCACTGCATTTCCCAGGCAGGCCTTGGGAGAGCTGAGCAGGTACAGCGAGCCATGCTGCTGCTGATGAGATTAGTTGTGCCATGCTGCTGCATGCATGTGTTTGTGTGTGCAGTGCGCGTTTGATTTCCATGCATGCAGTCTCAGGAAGAAGTTGTTTCCAGTGTTGTGCTCATGCCTTTTCCTGCTGACGCTGATGTGAGTCTGTTTCTGACTTCATGTCCTCAGGGATGGGTTATCAGATACCAAAGGCAGGATGGTTACACGCCCACCTGAGATTTACTGGGCAGGACTTTTTTACGGCAGTCAGAATATGGAAAGTTACTCCCACTTTTTGTCACCTCTCTGTGAGGTGCTCACTCGGGATGAAGGAGTAAGATGGGCTGGGGCTGTAGTTTGGAAAAAAAAATTATGATGCATGATGACCTAACTTTGCAGCTTAACAGAACAGGAGCAGTGGAACTTCTCCTCCTCAGGAAGCTCTTCAAGTTTACTCTTTGTCACTTTAACTAATGGTTAAGACTGTTTCTCTGAAGATTTGTCGGATATTATATCATCAAGTGCAGTGCTGTTGCTATAATTACTCACAGTTACAATATCTTAACAGTGAATGAACTACTAGTATAGAAGCAATGCCCTCACTTGTACACACACGTGCTTCAGAGCAGGACACCTGAACGCCACATCAACCCAACCAGGACATTCAAGCTCAGACCAAACAGACAGTATCCCGCCTCTAAACCCTTATTAACTCCTACCAGCACACGGATTAAGTCCTGGGATCCAGACAGCTAACAGCCCCATATGTGTCTGGTACAAGCTGCTCACCCATTCACAATATTTTATGACTGGCTTCAACTCACGGCCTCCTTCTGCCGCTTCCTGCTGAGGGAGATTTGCAAAACAAGTGTCTGGCTGAGGGGGCAGTGAAGAGAGAGAGAGAGAAGGAGGCAAGGGTATGTTTCAAGGATTAGTGGAATATGGAGAAGGGGGAAGGAATAACACGGTGATTATGGCTGATATGGGCTTTTTAAAGCTGATTTGGCCTTAGCACTTTGTAACTGACACTGTGGTCCACCTCATCGATTCAGTATTCAAAATGTATTAGTCCATTTCAAATAAAGCTATATAAACAAAAAAACAAAAAACTAAATCCAAAACATTAAAAAGCTTTGTGATATTTGGAACATATGATATGGGTGGTATCTGATGTAAGAAAAAAGTGAATTATGATGTTAACTTAGATTGCATTTTCATGAGAACACAGAGGGCAAAAAATGTGAGGAGGCAATGAGGCGTTATGTGCCGTGCTTTCCATGTGCAGAAACATGGGGTAGTGCACGTGGAACAGACACTCCTGCAGAGTCAGTGGTCTGCCTTTTCTCTGGATGTTAGGACAGAACATTTCACAAGTGCTCAAAACACTGCAGAGAAGTATTATCTCTGATTTCACTCTGTATGAATTGTGACCTGTTACAGAACAACAAAATAATAAGGAAACTTGGATAAAGTACGATAAAATGATGATTTGTACGAAAGGGTTGTTGTTGTTTTTTTTTTTTTTTTTTAATCTGTGTAAACAAGATACTGATGTCACTTTCATATTTTGCAACACAACTCAGGGTGTGGGAAAACGCTTCAGCTTTACGCAACCTTGCTGGGATTGCAGTTACAGGGCAATTGCAATAGTTGCAGAACCATTGCATTTAGTACATTTTTCTTCAAAATAAAAATGAGATATGGCCCATTTTTAACTGTTATGGCGAGTGATTTTAATCCGACAACTTCTGTGTAGTTCACTTGTTCACTTGGATGTTTCTCAAGCCAGACATGGCCTATTACTGCGATTTCACATATAAATGGGAAGAACAGTGCAATGCATTAAGCAAACACAGTGAACCTTTCCCAACTCACTGACAATTGGAGCACAAACCCTGAACTGTAGTCCCTTATGAAACCAACAGAGTGTCCACTGCAGAGACACAACCCAAATATCTGGCCTGTAGTCTTATTTGATCAGGGAGGTGGTTGTAAACCAAAAGTGAGTTAACTTTCCCCACCAACTTACATAAGCAAAGTGGTGCAGTCATTTATCTGAGTGACTATGGGTGTAACCGTTTAAGGCATCCAGAGCTTAAGTCAAATACTTCTGGAGTGTTTAGCAAAAAAATGTAAAACAAACAAACAAAAAAAAGAAAAAAAACTCTCAGGCCAATGAATTCTATATTCTGCTATGTTGTTTACACTTTCCATTGAGTTTGTGTTCTGATTATGTCACAGCTTATTTTACATACATACATGAATGGAGCACATGTACCTCCAAAAAACTTCACATTGCACACACACTTATCTGGTTCCACAGTGTTGTATAGTTACACCTGTATAAATGAACTGCGAGCAAAGAAGCAGTTTCATAACTCCAGCAGTAGGTAGATTAGGGGCTAATGTTTGCCCCAGCGTTGTGACCTTGTTGCCAAAGTTACATAATGTCCCCAGACAGGTGAAAAAACAAATGACCAATTAATCGTGTCCGCCTGGGGAGCAACAACACGGCTCCTGCTATGACAGTTCTACCCAGACAGCACCAGTGCAGCGGCAGGTGAGGACAGGGTCTGTTTGTGTACGAAGCGTGCACGTTGGAGTTGCAGATTCCTCGTGTATTTGGGTGTTGTAGCCAGGCATGTACTACAGCATCACTGTAATAAACCCAATCCACACTGAAGAGCACACATTTTTAAATGACACAAGAAATTAACTAAAGATCATTCCCTCCAAATAGTCCAAGTCATAATTAGATGTTCACACTTTGCCTGATTGCCAATTTAAATAACATCTTGTAATTTAACTAAAGGAAAACTAATATGTAGTTCTAACTAGTATGCAATTATTTAAAACTTATCTTGGAAACAGAAACTGAGAAATTCTCCCAAAAAAAATAAAAAAATCTCAGTAGCCCATCATCTCTTCACTGTTCCTATTTATGTATTTGTGTCCGCATATGGCTTTGTGTACAGTATGTGCATATGTCACCCTATGTGTGTTTGTTTCCATGTTGCGTGCCTCATCTGCCATCTGAGATCACGGCAGGGCCGAGCAGAGTTAGCCAACACCCTGCTCACCAAGGCCTAATCCTGAGGTGATGACATTTCACTTCAGCTTTACAGGTATGGCAGCAGAACTGTGCGTCTGCGCCGGCTTTAAACGGAGATGAGTTGACATACAAAGCAGCCGAAGGTCTATCCTGAGGCCTGTGAGCAATGTGGCCCATTTGCAAATGTACTGTCTAATGTTATGTATGTTGTGTCCGTAACTGTCTGTGTGTGTACCCTTAGAATCTATTTAAAACATTAACTTCAGTGCACTGTTTAAAGAAAGCCATGCACTGTAGCAAGCGGCCCTTTACCCTTTAGTAGGCACTGTGCATACACACTTTAGAGGATTGAGTGATAGAAAATAACAGGAAATATTGCCAGGCAAGTTTTAGTATTTCAGTATTCAACTATTATACAATAATATAATATTATTTCTCAATATATGATATTGAGAAATTTACTTTTTATTTCTCAAATTAGGTGTTAACCTCATTTTCACCTTAGATTTTGCCAAAAGTAGGATTTAGAATTTCAGACCCATTTTCACTGGAGCTGTGCTTTTTTTTATAGGACACGGTTACAAAGAACATGAAGTGTGTGTTTTGTTTGTTTAACTGAACACAAACTGCCTTGCTGCCTGAGAAAGTACACCCTTTCCACCTCCCTACTGGTTGTTCTGTCACGAAAGCGGCGCAACAACTGAAGTGAAAACGAAGGTTTCTTTATGCCCTGGTCTAAATTGGGCTCTTGGGCATTTGGCTCTGTTAGGAGTTGAAAGCAGAGTTTCTTTGAGGTTGATGTTTTTGGTTGGAGTCAAAAGGTTAGAGTTTGTCCATATTTTTGAAAGCATCGTGCAATATTGTGTAAGTACCACGCAGCCGTATGTGATGTATTTAAGCATTGAAATGCTCACAAATCTTCGCATAATTATAGGTGGAGTAGTGAAGTCAGTGGGATTCACAGACAGACATATACACCCATCCAAACATATACTGTATATACAGTAACATATGATTTCCTTCTCATGTTGCTCAGTAATCTGTTTTCACAAGCTAACACGACTAACGGGACACAAACTGGGGGAAAACACACAAAGCCTTTTCAATTGCCAGTCCATTTCTAATAATTGTAATAATCAAACGTTTCTAAATAAAAAAAAAAACAATATGAGGGTTTCTAAAATTGGTAAAACTACAGTATGGAAACAAATTGCCTTTTTAAATAATTTAAATATTAGATGTGCGTAAACATATTTAAACAAGAAATACACCAAAAAACAACCGATGTCAGCATCAATTGTGACATGCCTGAAAAGGAATAGAAAGGAGTAAAAAAGTGTTTGAACTCATATCCCTTGAACTCAACACTATGTTTACAGATGGACCCTCGTGATTGTTTCTGTAGTTAAGATATCAAAAATGTTGGCGTACTTAGAAGTTATTCGTGTTAATATTAAGAATTTTACCCAATATAAATATATGTATAATATATGTATATAAACACAAAAAAGCCACTACCCCAAAACGCACAATCATACACTCAACCTGTTTTTCAGTTGCAGCACAGTCGTGCTGTGAGCACAAGAATAACTCCTCCTGCTTTTATACCTCAACAAAAAGCTGAAGTACGCCACGTGGCAGTGAGGTGACATCTTAAGTTGGTTTCCCATCACGCCCCATTGATGTGATGTTCCACACTGAGAAACTGAGGCAAGTCTTCTGTGACCACACACTTCCTCTATCTGTGACTGCAATCAAGAGCAGAGGCAAAGCGACCCCGACCCAAGAGCCCAACCCTTGGGTGGCTCTGCTTCCTGTGATGAAAACACTGGTGAAAGATTACATATCTGTCCGGTGTGAATTTTGACTTATGTGATGAACGCACTGATGAAGATGATCTAAAGGAAACATGGAGCGTTAATATCTGGCTGTTCTACCTTTATTCAAACAACCTCGATTTACATAATCTGGCTGACGATCTGCATTTTATTAGAACCAATCATTATCTTCTTAGTGTATGCCCCTTCCCCCCAGATTGCACCTGGCAGAACACAAACACAAGACCTGGATATTCTCCTTTTCATCTACTGTAGATCCTTGACACAGTTGGTGTGCTGTCTTTGTTTTCTAACCTTGTAACTTGTGGCAACATCTCTGTAAACAGCTTTGTCTTTCCTGTTCAAACAAGCACTAACCAGTTCTCATGTCCAAATATCTTATAGGTATAAATTACACCCATTAACAGTAACTTGGAAGTGTGTGTGATGTTAGCCAATTTGGGAATAATCACATGACATGCCAAGCAGACAACTAAAGTGAAACTGATTCCATGTGGGGGGTTTCCAGGCGCAATTTTTTTTCTTCTCTACACACCGCTGAGGCTTTCAGTGCAGGCTCATTTCGGGGAAGTGGTTTAGCTTTGTGGTGCTCTGCTCAACTTCTACTGAAAATGTTTCTTTTGAGCATGCTTGGCTCAAACGCCCAGCAGGAGCTTATTTGTCTGCCAAGGAGAGGAGTCTCCTATGGGAACACTAAAAGCCAAACAAATTAAAAGAGATTGGGAAAGATTACCATCCCCCAAAAAAGCAGCTTTGCATGGATGCTGTAAAATCACAGCCAGGCAGTGCTTGTTTGTGCGTAAGTTAAAGAGCCGCTGGCAGCTGGTGGTAAGTTGTTGTGAGGATACCAGCCAAGTTGCTACATGAGCTCTAACGTTATTGATCAATGTGGAAATGGGCACAAAGTAAGAGAAAACTCACAAGAGCACAAGCTCAACTATAGCTGTTCTTCCTCTGTGGCCTGCAAATATGTCCACTTGTGTCCTTCAGCAGACCTCAGCGCTGCTGTCGTCTCCCACTGAAAGAACTAATATGTCAAATAGTTAATAGGGGAGCCGGAGTCATAAAGAGGATGCAGCAATCTGGCATATACAGCAGTTCAAGGATCTGGACAGGAAGAAGTCATTTTTGGCTTCCCCGCTAAAGACACAAGTTAAAATGTCACAGCTTTCTGACACCACATTCATATCCTCAAAATGCCTACAGTTGTTTTTCCAACCTTTGAACATCCAGGAGAACTCAATTCGGGGCTCGGTTATATGCCAGTAACACCTTATTTTACATTAATTCAGTTCCACGCAGTCACACACGCCATTTATGACCAGCTTTCTGCCACAAGCCACAGGTGTAACACATATTTTTCACAGGACGAGGTGGAAGTTGTTTTTGGTTTGTCTCCATGAAGCTCTACCACATGCAGATACATCAAGTGGGTGGTCACAGTAGAGCACATCTCACAGAGCACAAAGCAGTATTTTGCTTTAATATGCTGAATGAAAACAATTTATGAGCCAGGAATTTCATGTAAGCCTCCAATATAATAAATCCTAACCTAAGCCCACTGATGCAACACTACTACAAAGTTTCAGGTGGTACAGGTAGTGTTAGTGGGCCCTCTAGAGGCTTGAGGCATCTGACCATACAACCCACAGCTGCCAAAACTTACACTTTTACTGGCCCTGAGCAGCTCCAACTAAACAGTTATGAGTTATGGCAGTTATTGAAGGCTCCGCTTGTCTAACCTTTATCCTTCAGTCCTGGGCCCAGAACACCGCTGATTTCCTTCCCACACTGCTGCAGCACTTTACTGCATTCATCCAGCAACTTAGGCATAATCAGGGAGTGGCCCTAAATAAACGTCCTAAATGTGAAACCAGCAGAACCCTGAGTCCTCGTAAGCTGAATTGGGGATCCATCGCTTTAATTTCCGTCACATCATGACAAAATATATTTGCAGCGTCATGTTTCGTTTTAATCGTCTCCACTGCTTGACCTATCTGACAGTCTGCAGTTGAATCACCGGATAGATGCTCAGTTGTTCTCTCTGGCACGAGTGAGTAATCTTGAACTGGTGAGCCCCCTAGGGGTAGATATTTTTATAGCACCCATGGTCCTGCCCCGAGGCTGCGTCTTTCACCTGAGGACACCAACACGCCTGAGCTGTCACGAATGGCACAGAATCATGCATCCCTTTGGGCAAAGGTGTGTATGTCAAGTGTATCACTTCCATTACTGTACTCTGTTTGTCTGACCACATTACACAATGTAAAATGTTTTCGTGTACGATCACAACTTCATACTATACTGAGTTTTTCAATTAAACTTCAGCAGCTCTCAGCCTAAGGACACAAACTGCTACAACTGATGATTAACGGTTAGTGCAGCAACTCTTCAGCAGTTCCCAGGTGAACTGTGATACACAGTTTTAATGCCTCTTCCTTTTTTCTGTATTGCACATAGAAACCATATATGCATGGGACTGCAGACTGCATCCCTTGATGTATTATTTTACAACTTCTTATTGTTCCTGTTTTTCAGACATCATGTGGAGCTATTTTCTCCACTCTTAAGTGCTACGTAGAGAAAAAAACAGCATGACCTCGTCTGTCCCTAGCACACTGTGTCTCCCTTTCACAAACTGGCACAACGCCCAGACGGCTGCTGCTTGCGTGCCACCACTGTTTGGGTAGATTTGCATCTGGGCTCTAGAGAGAACTGGGTTGATTCACCAGTCATTGTGTGTGTGTGTGTGTGTGTGTGTGTGTGTCTGTGAGTGCTTAGATGAGTGTGTTGTCTCACTGAAGCCTAACTCTCGTTTCTCAGTGGAACTATTTCTGTGTCATTCTCCAAAGAGCACCAAACAATAAAACAGGGCGGAGGAATAACTTATTATCATAGTGAGCTAAAGCTGACAGTAAGTTACAGTAATGCAAGAAGAGAATTACAGTAAGAGAAGGGGAGCTGTATGGTGCCACTGAAGGGGGCATCTAAAAGAAAATAACAAAATAAAATAAAACACTTAAAAAGGGTGGAGGGGAACCAGCTTTTAGGCGGCACACTTGGAAAGTGTGATTTACAAACTATTCTATAGGGGGACCCACCAGGGACTCCACCCTGAACACCTGCAAAAACATCCGTTCACGTCAGGACCTTTCATATACGCTGCAGTACAGTACACACTGTCAACAGGTCATCTTGACCTGGTTTCAGTGAGTCCAGTTGAACTTTTATGAAACCAAATTTGCCAAAATTAAAGTGCACCAGCCATTGGCATGCCTTCTTAAACTAAATCATAGATTTCCTCTTTGCAAAAATTGTTTGTATTTATGAGGAATGAATGTAAAAAGACTATTTTTTATTTTGTATCAGAGAGACAGAGGAGGACCCATCTACAGTGTTTATTTGAAGATTATTTTCAAGTTTTTTGGGACAGGGCTCATATTATGACTGGACAAAGTTGCACCACAGTGCCTTTTTCTTTTATCTCGCCTCCTTTTTTTCTTTTTTAGGGTCAGAGCAGCTGTGTGCTAGGTGCTCTAGTTAAACACTACAACAGAGCTGGACCATACAGGGAAAACTCTGTTGGCTCGGAAACATCAATCTACGGCAGCATTTCTCCAAGTGTGTCTGCAGCGCACCAAGTGACCCCAGGTGGTCCATGAGTAAATTTGCTGAACTATGATGGTCAATCATAGTTTCGGAAACTGTCTGAGAGTGACCACCAAGCTCGCAGCCCATGTGATTCAAAGGGTTGAGTGTTCACAGTGTTGTTGGACTGTTTTGTGGCTTCACCAGACAACAGTTGATGTTTAACAATACGCATACACAAAAGTGATCAGTACGATATTTCAGCAAAAAAGTGAGCGATCAGCGATCAGCAGCCCGTTAACTATCCACCACAAACAATGGACAAAATCAATGACTGAACGGAACATTGAATAGATTGAGAGTGTCAATTAAATAAATCTGTATACCATACTATAACCCCTGACACAAATGACAAAACTTGCAATTGTGCAGTCACCACAACTGAAACCTGCAGTGTGTTTGATGACATCTGGGCCAGGGGTGTGATGTCACAGGAAGAGGATCCCTGGTTGTGTTGCAGCTTCTAAAGTACAAGCCTGAAGCAGCAGAATCATAAAAGGTACAGTTGGGCTCCTGAGTTTACAGAGTTTATTAGATGTTTCCCCTTCTATGAAGGAAACGTGAGTCATAAAGCAAAACGCATTTCATTTATTTCAAATGGATTCAAATGAAATTATCAAGCATCTCAAAAGAGCACAACCATTCAGCAAACCATTAACAGTAAAGAAAGCACTGAGAGAAATCCTGTTCATGCTGTTGCTTTTAATATTGTGACCCTTTCGGCATCAGTGACAACATGTAGTATTTTGTGGTAGTTGTGGACAAGCACTTTATTTTCTCAGATGGTAAAGCTACCCATTCTTCTTGGCAAAACTCCTCACCCCCCCCCCCCCAAAAAAAAAAAGTCCAGGTCCAAGTCCTGTAAATTCTTCAGCCATCAATAGGTCGACTTGGCTTTGTGCTTTGGATTATTGTCATGTTGGAAAGTCCCAGTGTGTCCAATGTGCAGTTTCCATGCTGATGAGTGCAGATTGTCCTCAGATTGTATTTTCTTACAAAATGCTGCATTCATCAATTTTGACTGAATTCCCGGCGCTGCTGCACCACAGATCCACCTCCGTGCTTCACATTGAGGATGGTCCACTTTATCACCACATCATAGGCCTTGTTGACTCCTCTCCAAACAATGCATTAATGGTTAAGTCCAAGCCAAAGTTCAATTTAGGTCTAATCATGCCAAACTTTTTTTTCAGAAGATTTGAGGCTTGTTTAGGTGTCTGGCATATTGAAAACGGGATGTTTTGTGGCATTACTGCAGCAATGGCTGTCGTCTGGTGGCCCAACCATGGAGCCCATTTTTGCTCAAGTGCCTCCTGATTGTACATCTTGAAACAGCCACACCACTTTTCTGCAGAGTCCTATATGTCAGCGGAAGTTATTAGTAGGTTTTTCTTTGCATCCTGAGTCATTTTTCCAACATTTTATTGATCTGCCAGACTGTGGCCTAGTGTTTGAAAACTAATGATTGGCATTTTTAAGTCTTTGGGTACCTTTTTATTTTGCATGCTCAGTTGAGCTTTTATCATAAATGGCCAATATTTCACAAATTCTGCCAGGATATGTCCTGACATTGTCCTGATATTGTCCTGATATTATCCTGATATTATCCTGACAGTTATGTTCATGCCTCAAAAATTGTCACTTTGATTCAATCTGCTTCCTGATCTCGAGTCCATGAGTCTCGGGAACACCTGCGGCTGAGGAGGTAAAGCAGGTCATTCAGTAATCAGAAGGTCAGGTGTTGCTACAGTCCCAGTGTGAGAAAAGTACCAATGACCACTAAGCTGCCACTAGCGTGGCAAACAAGTGGCGACGACAGACAAACAAATGCATTTGCAGATAATGTAGGCTGCTGTATGCTTTTGAGCCTGTCCTCTGACCTCAATTAGAAATGAAAGCAGGATGCTTTAATTTAATCTTTCCAACAAGATTTCAAGTGTAAGTGTTCTACGATATTCTATTTCTCCTTAGACCGTGAATTAATTTTCTTTTAAACATATTTGCATGCGATTTTAAAAAAAGTCCTTTGCAGCCCACCCACATTAGGAAGTACAAATCAATGCATAGTTCTGGTTAGTTTCACAGCTGAATTTCATATAAAGCACCTGAATTGAATGGAAAAATCCTTGCAGCATTTCCTTTTATTGCCTCCTCAACTCATACATAAAGTTTTTCCTTGTCTCTTTTGAAAGTTAACTTTTCAAAGATTTTTTTGTTGTGGTTTTCTGACAGCAGACGTCTCTAGCTATTAGCTGTATTAAACTGAACTTTCGAAAACATGACACACTTTTGATCGACAAAAAAGAAAGAAATAAAAAAAAAAAAATCTTTTCACCTTAGATTCTTTTCACTGTCAACAAATGTACAACATCCTTTAGTTAATGATGTCTTTCTGTATGTGAAAGCTGGTATGTGTGTGGAGGTGGTTTTCAGCCACTTCCTTTTGAAAAAAAAAAAACAACAACGAAGGACAGCATGTTCTGAACATGACTGCTTTCACTTTGCAGAGTAGCCACAGAAGGCTTGATGAAAAATGTGAAAATGACATGATTTCTATGAGCGACACAAAAGCAGGCACCGATGGTAACAATCCTCACGGTGATCTAAGACAACAGTACAGTACAGTGACCTCTGCTTACTGAAGGCACCGTTCTCATGTAATTGTGTTTATCTGTGGCTGGCATCGCACAAAAACCCATGTAGACATACATGCACTGCGAAGGTATTGACAAAAACACGAGGACTTTCTTATCTAAATGTGATTCGTCAGTTGGCATTATTAACATAATCTGGTTAATTTCACAACTCTTCATCCTGCACCTCCCTTCCCTGTATGTCTCTAATCTGCATTGTCACCACAAGGGTGCTAAGCGCAACGTGCCTCATCCCAACATTTTGTGGAAGATTAGTGTGAGTGAACAAAGGCTGCTTTTTTGGCTGACTGGCAAGGCCTTTCATGGGTTTAGTGGCAGCTGCTCTGGACATTTTGTTTAACTGCGGGATATATCTGGAAACAGCTTTTACTGCCTCTTGGGCAGGTATCATAGAGCCACTTGTGGTGCTGCACAGAAATACAAATTTCCCTAAGCCTAAATATCTTCCCTTGCAGAGGAATTTTGCCAGACAGGCATCTGCTGAAAGCATCATGTTCATGTTTCACATTCGCTGTTGTGGAAGTCAATGTGTTCCTTGATTGTTTGTATCAGAGTCGTGTCCCCAGGGGAACAGCAGCCTCTATTACTACATGTTATTGACATCAGAGGACTCTTCTGTGACTTTCTCTCCCTGTGATGAAAAACTAGGCGTGTTCAGCAGTTTTGGTTTCAAAACCAGTTTGGCTCGATGAGCGTGGAAAAACCTTCACTGAAAGAGAACACCAGATCCCCCCCAGAGAACATGGAATAGGGTGTCCTGTAAAAGCAGACCAAGATCATGAAGTCAGATATTGCTATCAGACCAATCAAATTCACAGAGAGCCGTGAATGTTTTGATACGCTGTATTGGATCAGACTTCACTGCCAACTGAGCGTGGTGATGCTTCAGTTAAACTCACGTAGGCTACTCCCTGTCCACGTACACACCCACAAGATCCTTGACTATCGCTGTTTGATCAGCAGTGCTGATAAAGCCACCTAAACGCGCATACACACACATGCAGGTACTAAAAAGTTTTTACATAACATAATCCTCTTAGTTCTAAAAATGTGACTTTTACTCAGAGCTGCACGGCAACGAAGTAGCTGTATCTGCTTCCTTTGGTGAAATGCTCATGTGCATCTTAAACAAATGTCACTCAGCAGATATTTCTGTGAGCATGTGTGTGTGAGAGTGCACATAGGAGCGATTTCTCTCCTCACCTTATGAGCGCATCATGTTGTCGGTAAGCACCAGAGTGTTCTGCTGTGAGCCTTGGGCATCTTTTTCTTTTACACACACGAGCAAACTCATGAACAAACAGTAAATATAGATGTGGGCTAGTTTTGCTGAATTAGCAAAGGCCTCTGGAAAACTGAAGGGCTCCAAATCCTTTAAGTACAGAAAATTATATGGAATCCTGCTTAAATGCATTTTTAAGAGACACAGGAAAACATTTGATTTGTGCTACACATTTAAAGACGCCATTGTAAACACCACCACCGCAACTCAAGGCTTCCCTTTCTGGGCATTTCTCCCTTAGTTTAATTAAAGGTTCAACTTGTAATTCCTCCGTGAACATAGTTACAGTGTTTACATGCGAGTGGACTTTCCTCTCATAATCCTGGAGCAATATATGTGAAATATTTTCTGTTTCAGCCGCCTGAGTGTTTGGCCAATAAGCTACTTAAAACGGTTGACCTCATGTGAGAGAATGAGGAACGATGGATGAGACAAGAACAAAATGTTCTAGACACTCAGAGCAGAAACTAGGTCAGGAAGTTCAGAGGTAAAGCATGTGCTTCCTCCTACTGGGCATTATATGAAGTGTAAGTGGACGTGACGGGTTGGGAATCGTACCAGCAAGTGTTGACTCTGACAATCTGAAATTGATTTATGCATTGTTTGTTTGACTATCGCTCAGTATGCATCAGAGTATAATTGGGGTTAAAGTAAAAAAAATAAAAAATAAAAAATAAAGCAGCATGTTGATTCAAGAACAGTTGTCCCTCTTTGCATTTTGGTGTGTTGGCTCCAAAATAACAGTTAGTCGTTCACAAGGAACATACAAAACTGGACTGTTTCATATTAGCTCGCTGCATTTTTTATCCATGAGCTTGTTAAATATGGCACATTTTATGGATTTTTGCTCTTCGGATATAAATACAATATTTATATGTGTGAATATAAATTGAATATTAAAGCAAATAGATAAAATGCACTGATGCCCTCTCCATAAACATCTTAGCCATCAGGGATTTGTGCACATTTCACGGGCTGCGGTGACGACAATGCTTAGAGAAGAAGAAATGACCTAAACTCAGCATGGAAATAGTGGAAAATGAGATTTTCTGTTTGTTTTTAAGTATAACCCATATTTCCTTTTAATGACATGTAACACAGCTGCTTCTAGATTCATATGCAGCATACATACTAAATAATAAATTCAGTTCAGTTTTCAGATTTAGTGTAAATGCAGCATTTAGTATATATTGATTTTTGGTTCTATATCTGAGACCCTGGGTAGTACTCTTTCTACCTTCAGCACTTTCTAAATACTTTAAAAATATTCAGTCTCAGCAGTCTATTTCAGTAGCAGCTTCAAAATGTGGACTGCCTCACATTAGTATCCCAACCTGTGTCTCTTCCTCCTCGTGGACATGCTGCTTTAGTCCGTCCACATCTGGGTTTTACAGCTTGTTAGATGCCTTTCTACACACGGTTGAACTGAAGCTTTCCTCAGCCCTACTGTTAGATTTGTCACACCTGTGAAGGCAAGTATGGTTTCTAAAGAATCTGAACACATGTTGCTTTAAATGCTAAAAAAAGTAATTAAAAATAACAATTATGTAGCAGGCCCAAATCCCCGGCGAGCTCTGCAGTAACCTTACACTATTTTAATGCTTCTTTAGATAACTAAGCTCAGGTAGAAGAGCCAGTAACCTTGTGGACTCTGCTGTAGCGGACATAATGTATAACACCAACAATGTGCAGAAGACAGTTTTTTCTTCAAGCACCATTTACAAAGATAACGTGTGTCAAAACAGCAAAACTTCTACTGGCATCGTCTTTAGCACCAGCGTGTGCAGCCATCATGAAATCACACATGATGCAGGACATCTTACCTCATTACTTTTAGTGTCGTGCCTTAAAATAACCTTTTGACTTGCCTCATTCACGGCAGTGTAAATACTGCAGAACGCGTTATCTTCCTTTCGCTGGATGTGTTTGGAAAGCATAACCTTCAATGCGAGAAGGCCAGTGTGTACCTGTATGCGTGTGTGTGAGTGTGTTTGCATGCATGCATGCGTGCGTGCGTGTGTGCGTGCATGTGAATGTGTGTGCATACGAACCCTATCGTGCTATCTTACTGACAGCACCACTTTTATCTCTGGACACATCCTCCATCAGAAAAACCGAGGACACAGTGTTCCAGAAAAAATTTTTGGGAGCTTTCCACTTGGATTTCAACATTAAACACAAACCAAATGCAGTACAGTGTGCTTATGATATGAACCGAGAACATTTTCCACCCAGTGACACAGAGCGGCAACACAGTACAGTAGATCGTTGAATCAGCCGTGTGCACTGGGACTAGGTCAGACAAAAATATAAACACAATAGCATCATCAAAAGCAAATAAAAAAGGGCACGTTTAACCCCAACGGTTAGCCACATGTTGGCTGCGTTACTGCTGCTCTACATTTTGCTGTGTGTTAGTTTCATTTTTCACTTACAGCTATCATCCGAGGTCAGATAATAGATTCTCTTTGCTCAATGTGTTGCTTTGCTACATCTAGGATATTTGAAAGCCCCAAAGTCTTCTGCTGTGCAGAACTAAAATGGGAATGTTTGACGGCAGCCGTTATTCAAATAACCTGTTGTCTTTCTCCCGTGATCATTATCTTGGAGAACAAAGGGCGGGCATGCAGTTCTGCAGCAAAGTTGTCACCTGGGGAAGAGACAGCAGAAGGAGAAACTGACGGCAGAAAGAATCTATTGCGGAGGGAAGTTGGAATTAAACTGTCTCCAGCCTCTTCATCTGGACACTTTGTAGAGCTGACCTGCGCCCGAGCCGAGTGCAGAGTTGTTGAGAAGGGTTAACAAGGGGAGTAATTAAGGAATAAAACTATCTGCCAGCAATTTCTCTCTCCCTCTGACTTTTCCCTCTCCACCCCTCCACTACCGCTCCTCCATCAACTCCCCCTCTCCCGAGCCCTTTTGTTGGCTCTGTGCTCTGCTCTAATCTGGCATGCCGTTCTCCTCCTAATTTGGGGACTCATTACTGGAGTGATTATCTCACAGCTCACCATGCAAAGCTTTAGAAGGACGGCAGTTATGGTTCGGGCTATCCAGCTTGCTGGTCGTGTGGGAACATACATATCAGTGAATTTCCTGCTTAGAGCTGCACACCTGTTCTACCTATAAATCAGTTTAATGCGATAACACACGAGTAACTGATTCTCACAAGGCTGTGGCCGTTCGCACATCGAGCCGCGTTCTTTGCTCACTGATCATCTCTTCTTTAAGCCGATGTGACTTAAAACATTTACCAGCCAAACAATAACAACAGGAGAACGCCTTAGCTCTGGATCTCATGGTTGGTTTATGAAGCTGCACAGTCGTAATCCTCTATGATCGGGGATCAAAAGCCATTATTTAGTGTTATTCAAGTATTAGGGATCATAAAAAGTAATTGTGAATCATGAAATTACACTAGTAAAGTTCAAAATGATGAACAGCCTCAGAAGTAAATCAGATCTTAATAAATTAGATTAAAACTGATTCTTCATTAGGTCTGAATCTGCAAACGTTCATTATAAAATACATCCCTTTCTTTTGATTGAATAAAATGAAAAACGATGATCTATTAATTTTAACACACTTCAGTGTAACAATGAGTTTCAGAGGAGAAGAGGGTCTGTTGAGATTATTAATGCTGACAGTGATGATATACGGTAAGTTTTGGTGACAGTGAGTTATGGGTGAACTTACACTGTCCCGCCTGGCTGAGCACGCTCCACTTAGCACTGGTATAAATCCCACTTTAAAGGCAAACACGTGAGGTGCTTGATTTAGAGCATCCACCAACACGAGAATGAATATGAATGTGAATGTGAGCAGTTGTTATTGACTGGACCTTCTTAAGGTCTCTTTGCCCTCTTTGCCAAAAGCAGTGCACAAATTGCAGTATGAGTTCAATCGTTTTGTGGATGCAAAGCAGTTGGATTTAATATTCCCACATGGTGGCACTAGAGAGCAGTGTTTCTGCTCGTGTCTGTGATTTTATTCCTCCAGTCAGAAGAGCCTTGCTCACCTCCAAGACACCAAAATGAAGTCTGCTCACTTGTGCCATTTACTGCAACCGCCGGAGGTGCAGAGGGTGAGTGGGGACAAATTCATCCACTGACTAACCCAGCGAGCGTTGTGACACACAGATCAGAAGAAAATGATGGTAAAAGATTTGATTTTGGAATGACTCCTACTGTCGCAGCCTTAAAGACATTTTTGTGAGGGTGGCGTTTTTAATTTGCAACTCACAAAAATCTGAGTTTTGTCTTTGTACAGTCAGAAGGCAAAGAGTTTCTTTGTAATTAACGTGAGAGCATGGTATATTCAAAGCACGTCTTTGTTCATCTAAATGGGTGGCCTTGGATTTCAATAATAAAATAATAAAAATCAATTACAGAAAAAAAAAAACCTTGATAAGACTCTTCTTACACAGCTTTACAGAGCTGAAGCACAATAGATGGGGAAATCTTCATTTTCCCCACCTTGTGACTAACACAGAGGTACGTTTAGAGGTAATCCGAGGCAGTTATACAACATGGCAACCAGGCTAAATGTTCAGCTCCGCTGTTGATGAGGTAGTTCAATTATCCTGCCTGTGATAGCAGACACTCATGAAAGAAACGAGTGTGGGCGGATGTTGTGTCAGGGTGCTGGAGGAAGCAGTCCACTGGTTGTGGATGAATTTAACTAATTATTCAAATGCCCCATTAAAAGCATGCTGTTCTTCGTAGTATGACCTGAATTAACGTGTGTGGATATGTTTGTGCCCTGAAGGTTTTTTTTTTTCTTCTTCTTTTTCAGGAAACAGTTGTTTGTTTCAATAATCAAATACCCGTTTTGTAAAAAGAGAAGACTTTTTTTTCCCGTTCCTACACTCACTGAGACTTCGACATAAGGCAGCAATCAATGGCTAATTCACATACCAGTGGACAGGAATCTTCAGTCAGAGCTGCAGCTCAAAAGCATTAATTCAACAACGGCTCAGCCTGTTTGGGTCCCAAGCGGCTGTTTGTAAAGATCCACAGTGACCACCACGAATCCTGAGCAATGTGATTAATGTCCCCCGTTTGCAGGACTAGAGTTGTGAATAAAGACACGCGGATCAATAGTAACTTTATTGACGGGACCCCGCAAATAAAGATGACATTTGCTTGCTTTGGAGAGATCTTTTAATTTGTCATTTTAAGTGAAAAGGAAATTAATTTTCCGCTGTGGCACACCTTCACGAAGGTTGTATCAGGGCTACATAAAAAAATAGGGAAAGACAAACTGGGAAGATGCGTGACAGCATGAGAAAAAATAAACATTTTAAATAAAGCATTGCTTTTTACACAACGCATATAGAGTCCTTCGATCATTTCACCTCTCTCACTCTCTGTCACATACACACGCACACGCACATGCTCTTGTTTGTATTTGAAAGAAAAGCCTTGGTGTTTGAACAGCTTTTGTATCAAGTTTGAGTCGAATAAAAGCGCAGGCCTCCATTTGAGGCAGTGCACGCCATACAGGGAACATTGAGCCATCAAGCCAGGCAGCCAGAGGCATTGTTGAGAAATTACACATGGGGGCTTGTGATTTGGCCTTGGTTTAACAAGGGAGAAAGGGGGGAAGGAGTGAGCATTTGGATTTTCAAAGTTCTGTAAAAAAAAAAAATAAAAAAAAAGGGGGGGGGGGGCAATTCTCACATCCGGGGGAGGCTCCCGTCTGTCTGCAAACAATTTGTCGTTCATATAGAAGATAATGCCCACTTCCACATTTTCCTCTCTGACATCTTTTTCCATTTCATCCCTTCATCCCTGCTTCTCTTCCGCGCCCTCCTATCTCTTAGGCACCCGCCCCCCCAAACACTCCCCCTTCTCTTATCAAATGCTTTGTGATCCGGGCGCAGTGTGGGTGCCTCCCCGCGCCACCACGCTGGGATGCGAGCAGCTTGCCGCCAAGGACGTGCTACTTGGTGGCCGGATCAATAGGCAAGGATTCCACACACAAAGCTGAGGTGACAGGCAGAGACTGTGAGAAAGGGAAGCGTGACCTTTGGAGAATACAATTTAAAGCATCTCTCCGATTCAGGCTAAGTTAACTCTGGCACCACACTGTGCCTGCACTTGCAGATTGTTTATTTTCCTGGACAGTACCAATTGAGAGAGTGGAGGGGAACAGGGCTCGGGATTGGGATGGAGGTGAGAATAGCAGTGAGGTGGGGTGATGGCGGGGTCACGGCGGGAGGGGATTTAGAGAAGAGCACCAATTTCAGCATGTTGTGTAAGCGAATTTACTTGTTTTTTCTTCTTCTTTACTCCTCAGCTCTGTCTCTGTCTCTGCTCTCACCTCGTGGTGCTTTATCAGTCGTTCTGTAAAGGTTGTTTAAGAAGGCAGGATGAACAAAATCTTTCACGGCTTCAAAATAGCCAGCGTGCATATTCTGTAGACAGGCTATTCCAAAGCTTCATTTACATCCTACACACCAAAGAGATGGTCCAAGTCTGTACAATTACAATGAAGAACTGACAGAAAATCTATATTTGTCTGCCTTAATGATTTAGTTGCTTCTTTCTGTCTTTCTCTCCACTATTCACTCCCTGTTCCTCAGCCTTGAACTGTGAACAATGTAACCACCTCTTTGCGAATATTGCAAGGGATTGCAGTGAACTATCAATACATAAGATAGCTGAGAAGATATGAAAGTAGTTGGAAACCATCAATGAACTAATCTCTTCCAGACTAATAATTTATCCTTAGTTGCATTGACAACTTTAAAACCTCAAAATGGAACATTGCTAAGTGAGGCTGTATTTTTTTTTCATGTCCTCATATATTGTATTCATGAAGCGTGTCATGAATAAGTTGTTGTTTGTGTGCACAGAGTGGGCGAAGTGTGAGATAAAAATCTCTTTTTTCAAAGAGCTGCTATTCCTGTTGGCAAACAGCAGGGGGCAGTGTTAGGTGAGCTATCTCTTTCAGCTGTGACTTTTTGTCCTCTCAAACTGATGGGGCTGCTGCAGTCTTGTCTGGAGGAAGAAGGCGAGAGAAGAGGATAGAGAGAGGGAGAGAGAGAGAGACAAAGAAGAGGAGGGGTGAGGGCTACTGCATTGCACAACACAACAGCGTATCAAAGGTGGGTTGGTTGGGGGATCTGGGCTTGCTGGGGTGGTGTTGGTGGTGGAAAGGAAGCCGGTGGATTTACATTTGTGGCCTTCTACCCTTGTTTTACATCTCAATTGTGTTTGGACAAGCCCCACTCGACATGTGTAATTACCACTGACACTGTTACTTTTTCCAGACACAAGTTCAGGCCTCGCCTGGATGATTAGTATGCTTTGTGTCTCCGGGGCACTCGTAAATACAAAACCTGTGGGCCCTCCATGTGTTAGCCATATATTTGCTTTGTTTCTCTTTTTCTCTCCGTCCCCATTAATGTAAACTTACTCTTTATTAATAGCTCTCAAGGACAAAGGGGGATTCATGAAAGCCTGATTCTCTCTCTCTCTCGTGCAATTGCCAAGTGGTGAGCATATTATTAGATTTATGAATAATTCTGGGAGATTTGTTGTCTACATTTCCTGGTTCCAGCTTTTTTTGTCCCGATTGAAAATCACACCACATCACTGTAATCACAAATCATTTGATCTCCCATTCAGCTGGGAAAAAAGGGAAATGATAACAGGCGTATTCCCTTCAACAGAGGGGTTTACACTAATTTCTATAACAAACCATTCATGGCAAAGATTACATCTTCTTAGAAAATTAACATTCATTGCCATGCATTTGAAGATTAAAATCAATTGCTCTGCCTCCGTCATGTCACGTTATCAGCCTTGAGATGGTAAACAGACAGTAAGTGCCATCTTCCTTGTAGTCTGGAGTGATTCTCAAACAAAGCATGATGGACCATATCTATGTGACAGGTGCGTTACTGCACAGTGATGCACCTGTCAGGTTAACGGGCGCATTCACATTGGATTAATTTATTGAATCATGTGGGAACACATCGTAATTTTTCCAGCAGTCAGTAGTTAGCAGATGAGAATCATCTGATAACGGCAAATTATTACTTGCATTTAAAATTTCTATGATGCCGCACACCAAGAGGAAAAAAAAAATCTATACAGCTTCTGAAAATCCAAGCTAATTAATTTAAAATATGATTCTTTTTATTGGAAATAAAGTAAAAATATACTGTTGAGACCCTTGGTTTGCAACGCACTCTGATGAAGCGTTCCCGCGGGACACAACATATTCCTCTCACCTTCTGTGGCCTTGAATCCTCTAGCCACAAAATTGGTGACACATATGGTGACAAAAACAGACTGAATCAGCAGACCCTGGAGACGTCTTACATTTCCTTTTCTCTTTCAAATACTCCATTTGGCCCCCACCACAAAAAGCTGTCCTGCTATTTGATGTTCCACGAAAAGCAATTAGCTGGTCACATTTCCGCATGTAAATGAAATGACTTGTTTTCATGGAACCTGCAGGACCTCAAAGACATATTCCTGCTGCTGGCGTGTGTGACGTGAGGTCTGCCAGCATTAACATTTGATAAGAAGGGTCGTTTACAACTCCCAGCTGCTTGCCAGCACCAGACACTGACCTTTCAAACAACAGTAAATTTTGCAGACCTTTAAAAAAATGCACCCTGCCTTGCCCATGCTCAGTCTCATCATCTCTAATAATTTCCCCATTTTGACCACGGCGCATAGGTGTTTCCTTTCCCTTTACATAGGCTCTCACACACACACACACACACACACACACACACACACACACACAAACAAAGACATCCTTCCATTTCTCCAGCTTGATATTTCAATTCACACCCCCACCTCCTACCGTCTGGATTATTTCTCATGAGGAGGTTATTTATTTATGCTTTTTTTTTTTTTTTTTTATCTCACCGGAGACACATTCTTCACCAAGCTCTATTGGGTTACATGGTGAGG
The DNA here is from genome assembly GCF_900963305.1 of Echeneis naucrates. Classification (NCBI taxonomy): domain Eukaryota; kingdom Metazoa; phylum Chordata; class Actinopteri; order Carangiformes; family Echeneidae; genus Echeneis; species Echeneis naucrates. The sequence goes on from NC_042520.1 coordinate 10,938,475, forward strand.
TGAATTTTTCCTCTCGCTTCTTTTCTCATAGATGCCCTGTCTGCCTCCATTGTTGTCAAAACACAACCCCCATGCACACCTCTTGCAAAGCATAGAATTAGACGGATTATGGCAGTGACTGATTTTCATCACTGGTCAGTAGTTTATCATTCCCGTGGTAAATCCCTCTTAACACAGTTTGGTCATATGAATGGCAAAGTATGGTGCCAAATGATTCTTCATCGAGAACAGGGAGTAGATTAGCCTTGGAGGGCGTGAAGTACATGGAGTCATTCAAAAGCCTGGGTGAACAATACATAAGTAGCGCACTGCTGCAGAGGCTGTATTATATGAACAGGATGGACAGAACATATCTGCAGTGATACAAAGCCTTGAGAAGGCACAATAGCCTCACAGCAGTAGATAAAAAAAGAAAAAAATCAAGGCAAACATTGTATAAGTGCAGCTCTTTCTATTCATTTTTCCATTTGGCATGGCAACAGACTGTTCAGATGTCTTCCACAATCTGTCAGCATTCAAATTCAGCCAATCATCAGCTTGAAGTTTCAAATGGCTTTAATAAGTGTCACGAAAAGTCAAACACAAATCCACCAACTGCCGCTATCAGATCATGATTGAGCTGAACTGTTACCCTAACAGGCAACCCAAACTGTGACTCATCTTAACCAGACACTGCCTTTTTTCTTTTAACCACCAGTGATATTTCACTGTAAACCAACCAAGAGAAATGTCAACAGGAGTAGCCATTAGTAGACCAAAGGGAGCAAAGTGACATATCCTGTTTGCTGTTTTGTTTCGCTGAAACCCAAAGTTGTTGAATAAAACACCAAGTATCAATAATTGATGTCTAAATTATCTTATGTTTTTGTTTGTTGTTTTTTTACTGTCTAAATTAAAGTTGAGGTACTTTTATCCATCAAAGTGATTCACATATACCACTTTCTTTCGAGAGCCGTTCTATTTATTTATTTATTTATTTTTTTCTGAGATCTGTGGTCCTTTCAAAAGAATTTAACCATCATCAACAGTCATTTATGTAAGTATATCTAGGCACATCCTCAGCACTGGGAACACTTCAATTGAATGATTTCTGGATTTCAATAGATTAGTTTTGACTTGTACCGCACATAATTTATTTGAATTGACCATGAAGCTTCTGCAAGGATTCTATTTAAACATTGTAATTGTGTCTGACTGGATTTCAGATGAAGCATTATCTAACCACATACCACAGAAAATCCTTTCAGTGTTCCAACAATGTAAAGATATAGTGAAACAAGGACAACTCTTCAGCATATTGATGTGGTTTCCACACCCTGAAGCTCTCACTACCATCTGTATGGCCAGAGGTCAATCAATCTTTTCGACTTTATCGTACCTTTTGTCACAGCAAGTGGGATTTTCTTTGGGGGGAAAAAAACTAAACTAAACCACTGGACCAACTTTCTGGCAGATTTATTAGCTTCCCACATTACAAAAGATGAACTTCAGCAACTTCCCGAGACCTTTAGAAATCTCAGCTGTAAAAGTTGTATTTTCCTTCTTTTAAATGGCATTAATTAAATGTGCAAATAGTTCAAAGCGCTCAAACTACCGATCATCTACGCTCTATTTTACAATGAGAACAGACTATTTAATAAAACACACAGAAATGGGACTGAATTAAAGCTCACATAAGCTGTATACTTATGTGAGTTTTATGTGACTCGGTGTTGTATGTTTTCTGCTGGAGCCTTGATGACCCTCGACTGGCACGACGTACTTTGTCTGAAAACCATTGTCCTAACCAAAGAGACCAAAAGACACAAAAGACAATGCCTGAAGGTTGTTACGCTGCTTCCATGTTTATGCACACTGTGTTCCTTAGTTCAAAACAAGATAAACTTTCAATGTCACCACTTGGTGGTTCACAGTAGATGTTCCAAACACAACTTTGTGTACTTTGTATTTAAGATTGGCATTTACAATCACAGACGTGCAGAATTGATGTGGCGGGAACAGGAGTAGAAATATAAACAACCTTCCATCCATGCAGCCATCCTCGCAAGCAAGTATACCTGAGGCTTAATCTACTCAGACATACAGGCAAAATCCTAAGTGTGTCGTGGAATAAGTTACACCTCCAAGAGCCAAAAGTGATACATGGCGGTCTTATAATAAGACCAATGAGTGTTCATGTACGGCACTGCGAATGGCTTGATAAGTGTGATGTAGAGGGATTTGGATAGATGTGAGGTGTGTATATAATCTCTCTCACCCTCCTTCAAATGAATCCTTTATTCCTTTAAGCCACATCAGATGGGACCTCCGTGGGCACTCAATCAAAACCTCCCTCTCTCTCTCCTTCGTTCTCCCTGTTCGTCCAAACTCTCTCCGCGCAGCACTGTTTGTAAATTAACCTACAAAGACATAGTGCATAGATATGCCTGCCATGGGTGCTCTCTATCTTTGGTGCTCTTACATAAATACACCACATGTCACACTTTAGAAACAGCCAGGTCATCACTTCTCTTCAGGTGTGGCCATGATAGCAGAAAACAGTGCATTTCACCACCTTCCCTCCCCCCTGCTGTCCCTCCTCCTATAACCTGTAACACAGTAGCTTAACACTTAAAGAGACTGACCTAATGTCAAGTTAAGGGAGAGAACATCCACAGCAGCTATAACAGCGGACGTGCGGTGGATGCTAAAGAAGAAGAGTCTTGGTTCACAAAGTCTTGCAAAAGCAGGTTTTGCATTCATTGTGGTCCAATTTTCAAATCCTCGGCTCTGTTTATGATTCATGAAGTTGGCCGCAGGGCAAAAGGTGGGATCTTCTCTGTTTATGCTGCATCCGTGTTGTTTCACACATGCAAGTGCAAAAGGATGCCTGACAGATAACATGTGGTCAAAGATTAAGGTCTGAGAGCCCTATCAGTCAACTATGTTATTAAATTTGTACATTTTTAGTCAGGAAGAGCAGGTAGATCTAGTTGTAATGATACCGCAGCAACATGTTCTCCACTCTCTTTTCATTATCTATACAGCCCTTGCATCTATATATATATATATATATATATATATATATATATATACACATGGAAAGGTGTTTTGTTTGTGAGATTTAAGGGATTGCAGCGGCGCTTGCAGCTCACATCCTCCCAGCTCACTCTCTTCTGTTCCACGCTTGCCTCTATCTGGTCAATACTGCCTGAAGAAAGGCTTTAGCTTGAAAAGCTCCATCTGTGTGGACTGCATATGTTTAGCCATGAAGTGTCCTTGTGTTCCAGGCTCATACTGCACATCTTCACAAATACATTTTATTTTGGCATTCAAAGGGCTTTTCACTTGTTCTAAATGTTAAAACCTGATTACTGAGGTAATGATGCACATAGAGATGCTTTTATGCTTTAAAAATATGTTGAAGAAAAGCCAGCACAAACTTCAGTACCCAATATTTTTGATTTCAATTTTCAGGTCTGAGACTCATCAGACTTCTCTGCGTGCCCTTGACAAGGTCGTTTTGATATTTCAAATGCAGGTAATCAAATGTAGACAATAAAAGTCTATAATTTCCATTTCAGCACAAATTTTGGATCTTTAATGCACTACACCTTTGCTACTGTCACAGTTTAGTCATTAGGATTTCACAATCAGACACATGCCAAGGATACTGTGTAATACAAACAGTGCTTCACAGCCAGTCAATAAGCCCAGTGCCTAGTGGATAGGATGGGACTACGATGCAGATATGTGACTAATCAGTGCTTTTCCTTTTGTGACATTCCTGCACACAATCAGTATGCAACTGAGTGAAGTGTAAAACTGAATGAATGAATTTGCAAAGCCAACTCATAAACAGGTGGCTTAAATGGCAGTTTGACATTCAAGACCCAAAAACAAGTAACCTCGGGTGCTCGTTTTTCTGGTTGAAGAGCTGCCAAAGATTCTGTTTGCCGATGAAAATCTGTCTTCTCTCTTGTATGTCACAGGTTTAATGGCTTTGGTCACGTTGTGAGGAGAATAACTATGAAAGCGTTTGGGTACTGTTTATACTGTCAGAACACATGTCCCCGCAGCTCAGCTGATCCTGTGTCCAAATGTACGCTGTCACCTTTCTGCTCACTCCCTTTATTTCACAACACCACTCTGCTTTCTTCCGATGGGGGATTCCTGAGTGAGGTTGAGATAATCTGAGAAATTAATGCAAGAATTTCAGCACGGGCATACCATCTGTTTCCACGACACAGCAGGAGGGCCAAAGGCAAGACTTTATAAGAGACCCCATTTCAGTTTGAGTCAAAAGACTAGTGGACCTGAAATTCAGACAGTGGTGTCCTGTCTAAAGCCCATTCCACCGATTCAGAGACACATCTGCTGAGAGACGTGTTGAAACTTTGACCCTGACCGTGTCCAGCAGGCTGTTGGAGCATTAACACTTCAATGGAAAGTGGGTGATGCCAAGCTAGCTAACTGAGGCAGAGACCTAACACAGAAGGAGTCTGTGGCTATTAGCTCTTGTTTTCAATTGTTGCAAAGGCAAGACTAACAAAGGAGAAGATAATCTTGAATGAAAAATGTTGATATCTGTCAATATTATTGATCATCAATCCTGATAAACTCTTACTGATTTAACATCATCGGTTTGTGCTGTGTGGCATTAAACACAGTACTGCTTCTTTAATGTTGTCATCTGTTTTTGGTACGATTTCATGTTAATATTGAAGTTTCTATCCTAAGGCCTTGAAAACAGAACACAGTCTGTCTTCTTCGATAACTGTCTCCTCTACCCCAAAAACCAAATGAGATTCAAGTTTTATTCAGTTTTGAGGAGTCTGACAGCTCAATGAGTCATCACTTATCCTGCAAAATAAAAAGTAAAACTAAAAAAAAAAAACAACTCTGAAGAAAGTGCTCAAGAAAATACAGTACAGTGTAAACTGACTTGTTTATCGAGGTATGAATGTATTGCAGCAGAGGGGAAAGAATCAGCATGTCTGGCTTGGTGTGTGTCTGCCGGTGTGCATTTAGTCTGTGTACTGTTGTGCTTGTGTGTCTGTGAAATAGCTTGTGGTTGAAGAGCAGCTCCATGACTACTGCTCCCAGGGCAACAGAGGTGCAGAGAAGGTAGAGAAGACTCAACACTGACACCCACCACCTCCACGGCACGCACACACCCACACACACACACCCGAGCTATTTGCTGGAGAATTTTTTTCTAACCCTTTCCTTCTCTTTTTCCTCAGTCTCACTTTCACATGTTTCCTCTCCAAGTTCCCTTCAACAACAGCCAGGCCAATTAAGAAATGGTTCTTGAAAGGGTAGGAATTATTCTTTTGCAAGACATCCACGGCTCCTGTTTGCCTCCACACATTATTATCTCCCAGGTATTCTACAGTACGGTGCCCGGCCAACCATTCACTGCAACCTCTTCCACCTCTGCCAGCCTTGCTACTTCTTTCTATCTAGCAGTCTGCATTGATGAGAGCCAGATTGCAAAGCATGGCAATCTGAGGCCCAATGGTGAGCAGAGAAACCCAAGATAATGGATGGATTATTAGGGGAAGCCCTGTTGTGAGAAAAGGTTTTTTTTTTTTTTTTTCTCCAATATCTTCACCACTACCCACGCAAACCCTTCATTCCATCTTTTCACTCACAACCCCATGCTTTTTCCTCCTCTTCCCCTTTTATTTAGATAATTCTTAACATTTTTTGCTGCCACATGCAAATGAAAGACACTGCTGTGGGTTTAATGATAATCAATACTATGCAAATATTCATTTAAGGAGATGGCTGTGTGGCAAGAGAGGGACCTGACCTACTTGAAATGCAAGGAACTCTATGTTTTGTGCTGAGTATTGTCATGGCAACACACATGTCTACTTGTAATACACCACATGCACATTCAGGCGTCTCTAAAAAAGCCAATGCGAATTAACCAGTGAAGAAATGGAGAATGAGTTTTTAAAAGCTGGAGCGATAACAACTGAGGACACAAAAAGTGGAGAGGGTTGGGTGTAATAACAATTTCACCTGTATAAATAATAGAAACCTCTCTCACTGTCATTACATAAGGCTTTTGTGTGAGAATTGTGTATTTCTGGTCCCATAAAGGAAGTGCAAATGGAAAATGGCAAAGGCTGTTGGTGCCACAGGCGTGGGCTCAATGTTGTCTCCATCATCCATAAAAGCACATAAGTAGACACCTAAAGGGCTGGATTAAGAGCCTCACTGTGAGAAGAGCACCGTGGGACATGTAAAACAGCCTGTTAATATAACTTCAATCTCTGAGTCAATCATTCTGGATATTTGGTGGCATGAATACTAATAGTACATTAACTCATGCCACTTAAATCAGACAGCGGTGATTAATGAAAAGGCAAAACTCACTTGCAAACATAAAGTGTTTCCTCAGCTCCTCTAAAGACAAAAAATAAATAAATAAATAAATCTAGCATGGAAGCCTTGAATTTCCTTTATTAAACTGACAGGTCACATGACGGCGTGACGATGCATGGACCTTTCACTTCTACGGCTGAATCACACAAAATGTGCGTTTTTCTTCAGAAACTCAAACTTCCTCAGTAACAATTTTCCATTAGTTTAGATGGGGAAAACGAATTGTGCCTTGACCAATAGACACCAGCCTTGATTTTTATTCTCTTTTTGAAATCTTTTTCAATGAGCCCTCATTGTGATTTTTGTTGATGGGAAATTTCTTCTCGGAGAATATTGCAGTGCATATAATCTTTTTAACAGAGACATTTTGCATTGAGAGTGATCCAATAAATGATTTGAAAATTAAGCTTACAAAAAAAAAAAAAAAAAAAAAAAAAAAAAACCCCTTTGATTTTGTGAAGAAGAGTCCACTAAAATGCAAGTGGATCTGTAAGACCTAACTTTGGCACGGCTCTGTTTGGAGGCAGATTTGCTACAAATCATTGCATCATCATCATTTATGAAACCCATGGTTATAAATAAATAGAACCTGATCTATTATAAGATGAAAAGGTGGCACTAGATGGAGATGAGGAACAATTCATCATGAGTGGAAGCTGAATCTCTGTAGGAACTATGCCTGAATTCATCCAGAGATATTAGGACATTTTCATCAACAGCACAAATGTCAGCCTCGTGGTGATGCCACATTTTTAGTAAACTCACAGATATCAAACAGCAGACTGGGGTTCATGTGAAAAGGCACTGTCTTTACTTAGCTTTAAGCAGCTCATATGTGGGTAAGCAGTCCAAGTAGGTGAAACAGGAGCAGTCAGGGCATTAAGTAAGCAAGTGAGTGAAAAATAAAACAGAATCAAACTCTACAAAAGAACGCTAGAGATCAATAGACACACACACACACACACACACACACACACACACACACACACACAGTCAGCGAAGGGAAAGAGAAAATGGGAATATAAATACATAGGGCTGATAGACAGGAACACTGGGGCAGGTGAGGAATATTGGAGGCAAGAGACTTAAAAGGGCAGAAAAAAAAATGAAATTAAGATAAAGATGCAACGTAGACCAAACTCTCGAAATCTGTTTGAATTTCTTTTCTTCTTAATGTATCACATTGCAGCATCCATTATCTGAGATTTGCATAATATAACAAGGCCAAATCTGCAGGCCCCATTTATGCCATCTAATTGTATGTTATCCCGTTTTAGTGCAAATCAAAACAACATTTATAAAGTGTCAACTATGATTATTGGGCTCCTTTAAGTTATTTACTGTGATGTGCAAAGGCTGCTGGGGTTGACAAGGTGTTAGTGTGTGGGTGGCAGAGGGCAGCCGGCAGGAGGATTTAAGTGTGAGTAACTACCTCTATTTTATTTCACAGGCGAATATTTTTTTGGTATTTCTTTGAGTTCCCTCTGAAGCATATTCTTGTTTGAATCATCAGTGTCCCTCAGAGAAATCGTCTGACTTCCTGTCTACTATGTATGCCCACCCCCACACACACACACACACACACACACGCCTTCTTGACCTGTCTTCAGCAGTGCTCTATTGAGATGCTTTTACCTCTAAAGTAGGGCTGTGTGGTTACTGCCGCTGACCCTGGAAGAGAAACATTGAAAATAAAATAAGAGTCAGACATTCTTTGTGCTGTCATTTACAATCGCCACACAGCCCGGTAGGACCTTGTTTTACAGTTCGCTCCAAACAATCAATACATGGCTTTCATCATCACAGCGCTGCCATGGTTGTACTGAAAACATATTTTGCACCATTGCACTTTGTCTCTCCCTCTTAATCCTTCTCTTCCCTCCACTCGTCCTGTCTCTAACCCCATCCCTCATATTGTTGTCTTTTCTTTGTTCTCATTTTCCCTTCCCCTCACTGTCTCCAGGGGTAACCTTCTCAAATAAACTTTCTTTTTTCTGTCATTGGATAATATGAAAGCCATGGAGGAATTGGCCGCAAGACACTTAATCAATCAATGTTCTCCACAAGCCTAGTTATCCCTCCCAGAAGTTCCTTTCCCTCATGCGCGTTCCACTTAGATAATTGTTTATTATGGAGTCTAATGCAGGGATTGAAAGCTGCCTGGCAGCCCGGCCTCTTCTGCCTGAGGATGAAGACAGTTATCTACTTACGTACATGATAGCAGTTTCTACTTGTATCGTTAAGAAAGGTCAGATCCAAATCCACAAAAAGAAACAGGACCACACACACAGAAGAGAATAGAAACACAAAGGCCACAGTGAGTAGCTGTCACCCAGCAGTTTAAATAAATGGGCGCCTCCTGCCCTGTCCAACGAGCCTGCTAATTGTATTTTCTCCGACTTGGTGGCGTTTGTCAGGCTCCATCAGTCTTCTGTGACATGTATAAAATGACAGTCCACCTAGTTGACATTGTGAATGGTAGTCAGGTCAGGCCCTTGCTCTCCTTGGGGCCAAGAGGTTTGTTCAAACATTTCGCTTCGCCTCATTAATTCTCCCAAAAGAGGAGGGCAAGATTTAGTCCTCCATTTTTTTTTTTGGACAGGTTCCACACCCTTTACATTATGTAAGGACAGACAGGACTTCCACGCCAGAGATTTAGCCTATGGATATATACATGAGGTGTCAGAATTCAGCTGAAAAGCAGTGTGATCTTTCTAACCTTAGCCTTGACATTTTTTAAATGAAAGTATTTTATAGAGGTCTTGTGATGTCAGCATGATGTAAAACTGAATGTTAACTACAAAATCATACAAAAATGCACCGAACATCAAGTTGAACAGGGAGCAGCAAAACAACTCTTTGACTAGACCTCCGTGTTGTATAACAGATTGGAGCCCTGCTGGCAATGTTTGCAGAAGTGTTTCTTGCTATGGCTGATTATTGAACAGGATACTGAAGCAATGTCTCCAGTTTGCAAGGAGTGCTGAAACCTCTTCCACTTTCTATAAAGAATAACTAACACAGTGAGTACGTCTTTGATAGTTGTCTGTTAAGTGAACCACAGAAATGATCTTTGGTTACATGGACCTGATGTTAGCATGTTCACAAATGATACGTAACAGTAGGAGAAAATCACCCAGCTACATTTACACTTCTTGTTCTCAGATATCAACGTAACGCCCTGTGAATATAAATGCTTAACATTCAGTGGCAAATAATAGGATGTGGACAAGGCGTTTGTAGCGCTGACATTTTAGATCAGTGCTCGTAATGTGTTCTGGTGAAGCCATAAAACAGTAAATGCCTTTGAGGGTCTCAGTGGCTTGGAGTGCTGCTAAGTTGGAGAGAAAAGCAGAGAGGGGAGTAAGGGAGTTGGAAAGCAGATGAAGGAGGTGGAAGAGTGAGAAGAGGAGATGAGTGTTTCTCCTCTTTTTTTTTGTTCTCAGCTAAGAGAGGCACAAAGAGAATTACACAGGAAGAAAAATAGCCATTGTCGCAGACAGAGACAGTGGTAAATGGCGCATCATTTTGCAGTAATTTACAAATCGCAGAGTGGAAACAAAATTAGATTAAGTGGGTCCATTGAAATGGACCTGCTAAACATCACTATTAATTATGTGGCTGTCAAGGGGTAAAGATTATTTATTTTCATGGCAGCCAGTGAAACCATGTCGTAGGTGACTGCTTTAGGGTTTTTAGGGGAGTCATTTTTCATGTGCACCTGCCCCTCTAAACAGAACAACAGGGAAACATGAGCATTCAATCAAAGGCCACTAATGTCTACATTATCATCCGGGGCAAGAAATGGCTTAACCTGACTTATGGGAAATAATCAGGGCAACCGATGTTGCAGTGTCGCTGCTGACATTAATGAGGGAGGAATTGTTTGCTGTGCTGCGAGTGGCCAGATGAATGTTGTGTTCGAAACAAAAGCTTTAACGGTGAATATGAATAAATGCTCCTCCTAATATTCAGTGACGTGATATATCTCAGACTCCACTGTTCCTCTGGCAGCTTCAAGAAGGGCAAAGAAAAAAATAAAAGTAACAGATTATCAACTAAATGTTAATATACCCACACAACTGTATTTTTTTAATTGAAGGCTACAGTGTGTACTTATTTGGCCTAAAATAATGTAAACTGAGAGATGTTGACTGAAAACTGTGCTCGGCTTCTACCCCAGCTAGCAACCCTCACAGCTAAACTATGTGAGAGAACACAATAGTCATATTCACAGTGCTGCACCCTCAGCTCAGCAGAGAACAGATATCCATAGACTGGTAAGTTGGTATTTGTATACCTCTTGTCATATTTAGGGTCGAGGCAATGCATTTAGATGGATCACTGAACTGAATTTTCATATTTTTATCATTCAATGGCATGAATAAGAAGGGAGCAACAAACAATGAAGTAAAGACAATGCAACACAAGTGAACTATCCAACATTAATTCCCTAATCATCAGTGAATTGTGGGTGTTTGGGAGGAGGAAAACATTGCTAACCTGGCAGGCAACTTGAACCCACACAGTTTATATATGCTCCAAAGAGGTAAAGCCAATCCCTCAGTGAGATAAGACCAGGAAGTCAGAAACAACCTTAAATGAAGGAAGGAGGGACAGGCCAAAACAAATACTGTCCAGGGCCCACACACACACACACACACACACACACAAACAAACAGACACACTAGCACAAGCTCTCATGCCCCTATAGAGAAAGTGGAGCTTGTTCTTTTGCAGAGTTGCTGACTAATTCATCCTGCAGCCCATTTCAGGGCAGAGTGTAAGATTAAAAAAAAAAAAAAAGTTAACTACTATTTAAAACTATCTATGTTTGGACCCATAACCCATTTTCCCACTGGGTTCTTTCAAACTCCAAGAAATCAAATTTCAGGAAGCTAGTGAAACTCAGAAAACGAGCTTCCCTGGATACTAGCGCAGTTTATATTTCTACATTCTCCTCTGTATCTACTGCTCTAAAGGGAAAGACCAAAAGGCTTCAACAATCGACAGAAGAATGATTTCATTTTATAGAGGTGCATATTATGCATAGTGTCTTTACTGCTATTCCATCAATAAATATGTATTTTATATCAAATTTGTTGAATATCAATGAAAAAGATTAGTCAAGGACGCAAGTTCACTGGGAAAGACCACAAGCAATGATAAAAAATAGAAACCCTGAAACACTTTAGATGGATCGGCTGCAGTCATCTCTGACCTCTACACTGCTTTTCAGCATCATGCATGGCAGCAAAATACCTCCCATTTCTATTGCCTAAATGATTAATGGCAGCTCTGAAGGTTATCTGTCAGCCTCATAAAGGTTTAGCCATCTTCTGAAGAACTACTAAAACTGTGGCTAACATATAGGCTCGGGGCCACAGCGCTCTCCCTTCGCATCTTTTCCTGCTGATCCAGTGGGAACCACATCAGGAACACTACACCAACTCTTCTCACGTTCCCCCATGTCGTTCTCAGACCAGCATTTTCTCTCTCACTGTTTCATTGTTTCAAAAAGAAAAAAAAACAAAAAACTACTTATAAGATTATGTAAACGTACACCTACGACGCAGTTAGAGGACCTAATTAACGAACTGCGTTCAGAAAGGTATGCACTAAAAGACAGGAACACGTCATACCTGGAAAGTGAAACTCGTGTGTTACCAGTCTGTCCATATGGTGTCTCTCATGCAGGTGACTTGATTATAAGACGGTGCACCTTGGTTCACAGCACTGAAGATGTTAAAATATCTCTCGCTCTCTCTCTGTACTCCTCCCTACAGGCACTCCTCCTCCTGGTTTGGTTTTATTTGGTTATGTTGCCTTAATTAGTTGATTTGTTTTTATGCACTCTCCAACATGATCACACTCTCATACACCCATCTTGCAATATTTTCACTTACTACTGATAAAGGTCATCAGCCCATCACAGGGCCAACACACAGAGACCAACAACCACTCACACTCAGATCTACAGACAATTCAGAGTCACCAATTAAACCAAACATGTCGTCTTTGGGCGGTGTGAGGAAACCCACGCAGGCACGGGGAGAACATTCAAACGCTATACAGAAAGGCCCCAGGCCAGGAACCGAAACCACAACCTTCTTATTGTGGGGCAACAGCACTAACCACTACGCCTCCATGCTGCCCATAATCTGTTTATTCGTCCTCATAATTTTTATATTGTCTTACACCATCTAGCATTCACAGTGTGAAGGCACCATATGACTCATTCTGTGGCCCAGCCATCAGAGAACACTTTTCACTGATAGGGTAAGCTCCTGTTCTGCTCTCCATCTGCTTGGCAGGCTGTCCCCAAATCATTAGGACCTTGTATGTCCATCCAGCTTGGGAGTGGCGGGTGGAGTAGGAGGATATAGGACTGGCCCCTGCACTCCTGGCACCGGCCGTCCAGAGAGGGGCATCTGGCAAGGCAGCACCCCAGGTCAGGCTATCTGAGGAAGGAGCACATCGGTGGGCGCTTCATGGATGGCTCACTGTCTGTCCCTGGCAGCTTGTCATTTATCACTGCTGAGCAGCAATGTCAGGTGGGAACATGATTAATTTCACTTTACCATTCTCAGAAATAAGCCCTATAAATCATCCTAAGCTTGGCTCGTGTGCGGGTTTTCGTTGTCGGCCTGGTTTGACAAATCTTTACCTAGTCCCTCCGCCCCACTCGGGCCTTGTCTTGCCTCTGAAGTAGCAAAAGAGTGTGTGTCATAGACATAGTTAGATGATGGGAAGTGTCAACTTGAAGAAAGACCAAGAAAAGAGAGACATTAGTTTAAATGGCACAGATGAGTTTAAAAAATGTATTGAGAGAATGAAAGACGTGCATGTCATCAACAAATATTAACACTTTCTGTGTCATTTTCATCCTTCCACATCTGACCATCTGTCCTTTCCTAATGAATGACAGGAGCAGAAAGAGCTTAAGACAGGATCTAATGGAACATGCTGATGATGTGGACCTGTCAGTGGAGTCCGTGGATGCAGGGGGTTCGAGTTTATTACCAGAGCCACAGATCACATCACATCTAATATGTCAGAGGTAATAACGACACTCTGGTTTAAGGTGGCAGACTGCCAGCATGTCAGACAGGCACCCTGTTACGAAAGGCTTCTCTATTAATTTTACAGATGTGCTGCTGTTTCGTAGAGATTTAACTAGTGCTTAACAGGACTTCTTCCCCCTCGTCACTCTGTGTCGCTACTTTTCTCTCTTTGTTGAGAGGAAAGTTGATGGAGTGTTTCAAAAAAGTAGAGCAGCAGGAGAAAAAAAGATTACTGAAAAGTAAGACCAGATGTGTGTGTGTGTGTGTGTGGGTGTGTCTGTGTGTGTGTCTGTCTGTCTGTATTTTGGGCTGCCATTAAAAAATTGATGAAAAAAAAAAAAATCTTTAAATGTGCTAATTCAGGGTACAGTAATATTTTTCTCTCATGAAACAGAGATATGGATATTATCTGGTCACTGCTGTTAACCATCCCAGTGGCCGCACAGATGGCCACCAATGTCATTGTTGTTATTTGTGTTGCAGGTGACAGGACACAAATAATAACAACGACTCTTTGAGGTAGAATACTGACAACACTGAATGGCGGGGGGTAGAGTCGGTGATAACATCATAACCAGAGAGACCCTCAGACTCTGAACCTCAGTCAAACAGGGTTTAGTGCTAAAAATTCCTCAAGAGGTGACAGAAATTTACCCACAAAGTACCCAATGAGAAGCATAACAAAATGGGTTTTGATTAAAGAAAGAAAGAAGCAAAGAAGTTAAACATCCAACAAAGAACACGTTAGTCTTCAGGGAACTGCATCCCTCGTGAGCCTGTTGACACATTCTCCTGTCTGGTTACATCACCAAGAAGTTTCTCTCCAAACCCAAACCAAACTAAGCTCAGTCAGTGCAAGCGATACCTCGGTGCATACACCATCTGGACAGCTCAACCCAACTGGGTGAGTACAAGTTGTGATCTTGATTCCTTGGAACACTTCGCCTGGCTTTGGCTCTGCGTCTGCATCTGCTTTGTTTTCCAGCTCATTTCAGCATTCCAGTAAACCAAACTGGCAGCATGTGTAGGTGGGAAGCCACTGATGGTATAATACACTTTAACAACTGTTGCTAGATGGCAGAGGAGACAGCACAGAGAGAGAGAAAAAAAAAAAAAGTGTGCGCTCGTGCTCCCCTGAAGCTCCCTGCTGGCACGTAAAACGAAGCGGTGGGAGATTTGTATGTAAAAGAAGAAGCAAGCAAGTCATTGTCCACACCCAGCTTATAACGACAAGGGAACGCTTCCGTTGTGGTTCCAAGTATTCTATCTAATGTGACGTATTGTTTAAAAAAGGCTACATTATGGCCACTTGGGGTGCTGTATTCCAATGTATTTTTATAAGTCTATAACTGATTTCTGCAACACTATGGAAATTAGTCATACTCCTGTGAGATCCCCCTCCGCCTCCTTTAACCTCCTGATACCAATCTTTTTTAATTAAGTAATGACTTTCAAATGAATCTCAGATCCTGTGCAAGAGAAGACACTTATCCTTAAAAGTATCTGAGGCTTGATGAATTAATTCAGGAGGAAGTGGGCCATGTGTTCTGCACATTAACTATCTCCCTATTGCTGGTAGGAAGAGGTATAATGGAGCATTTTATGTGAGGAGAGTTACACAAAAAAGCTGACGCCGATTCTCCTTGTGATGTCATAAAAAAAAAAAAAAAAATCCTTGACAGTGGCCAGGAAAGTGAAGAATGTATGTGGTGCTGTAGTTACCGGCAGTTACATTGACCTCATGTGTTCATCTGACTTCATTGAGAAAAGTCAGTTCTTTTTCAGCTGCACCGAAATCTATATTCACTCTGACAATGCCGCCCTTGACTCCCCGGTGAGTGTAACAAATGCCACACAATCAGTCCTCACCAGCCTTTGGCTATGCCCACACCATTTATTCCTACACTAAACCATGCGAGACCAATCGATTGGCCTATACTGTGGTCAGAAGTACTGATCCTGTTTCCTTTTTCTAAAAAAAAAGAAGAACATGAAAAAGAAATCACATTTATAGCAGAAAAAGAAGAAAGGGTAGGGGAGGTGGTGAAAATGATGAGGGTGAAATAAAGGATTCTTTCGCTGCACAAAAGATCTGAATGTTTCCACTTCAATTTCCTGATCTTCAGCTCCTTTTTCTGTCTCTGGGACGCCATGGTGCAGAAGCCAGATTGCATGACTAAATAGTCATGTAGAGCTTACTCTATTTGATATTTATATTCCCATTGAAGTCTTCTTGTTCCTGAAGTTTTAATTGGCTGCTAATAAATAAATCATCTGGTCTCTTCCTCAACAGATGTGCAAGTGAGCGTTGTGCTGCGTGATATCTGTGTGCTATACAGGTGTGTGTGCTCGCCTCATGTCACTGGTGCATGGCATGAGATGTACCAGCCAGGGCCCCTTAATCTGGCAAGCTGTGGCTCAGTGAAAGACGACATAACAAACAGAGGGATGTGACGGACCCTGGAGATGGATTTCTGTTCGCTGTGACCTGTTTTATGTGGAAGAAATGCCACACATCTGCGGAAGTTGACTTATGATATACGCTGGGCTTATCGGGGCAATTGCTAATTTAACTTCACTGTTAACATTGTTTGACTTCGAGTTAAACTCACTAAGCTTTCACAAATTGGGAGAAGCATCATGGAAAATGTCACAGTGCGACATATTTGATGCTCATCTGCAAATGACAAATCTCGTGATTGGAATGGCGAAAATTTACAAATAAAAATCAATCTTAAAAAAAGAAAAAGGATTTAATGCTTTGCTGAGAGGCATGAGCTTGAATGTGATATGATATAAGCAAAACGTGGCAAAGTGTGAAGCCAAGATATCAAAAGACTTGGCGAATAAATCGTGAAATACATAAATGATGTGACTTAAATATCCACTGAAGGTGCTGAAGAACAGAAGTGCAGCAAAAAAAACAAAAACAAAAAAAAACTCATCTGTCCTCAGAAGACCGCATGTATCCCATAATGCAGACATCGAACAAATGAGGTAATAAACAAAACAAAACAATGGATCATATTCTCTGTCTCATTATAACAGTGTTTGATTTATCCATACAGAAACATGTGGCTGTGTAGGGTGCCACTTTAACTACATGCTGTTAGAATAACCAATGACCAACTCCACAGACAACTGGAAACGAAAATACAGTGATTCTGTTATTCCTTATTTTTAAGAGTTTTGCTCCTCGAGTCTGTAAGATGATGCCCTGGTATTACGAGCTTTAGTATTCTCCCACTTCTGCTGTTTATGCTTAGAACAAGATGTGGAGAATTGTTTTCTATTTGGAAACTCTGCACTTGTTTTGCTCAATTAAACCTGGAAACAAAGTGAACATCTACAGACAGAGCCTCATATGACTCCATTCAAGGTATTTCTTTAATTTAAGACACCGCTTACAAAAACACGAAAATAATGCCTCCATTCTTGCCGCACTTTTCAAAAGATAGTCTTTCTGTGCATTAATGTTACAACAAGTTTCACACATTTGGTCTCTAAACAGGAGCAGATATTGTAATTACTCTCCAATCTAACAAAAATAAAGATAAACACCATGTGAGTTTATGTGACATGTGAGCATAGAACACATCAGCAAGCCTTCCTTTAAAGAGACTATTTGTGCTCTTGGTGTTGATTCAGCTGTGATCATTTTATAAGGATATAAACTTCAGTTCATGACGAGCACAAATTGCACCCTTATCCTTATTTCAGGACTGTTGTGTTACACTTCACTGGTTTAAGCTAGGTGTTGCTAATGAACTGACAACCTCCAAGAGTGCAACGCTGCTTGTCAACTTGACTTTTTTTTTTTTTTTTTTTTTAAGGGCACTGGTCTGCTCCTTTGATTGGTCACTCTCAACGCCAGATGCTGCTCTGGCTTGCTGAATCGTATGTCAATGTCACCACCATATTGGAACTGGCAAGACTGGCCTGTAAACAAGCAGGGTAAACACGGAGCTGACACCGCTTGAAAAGGCATTTGGTGTAAGGCTGGCATTTGTGAAGAATTTGTCTGCGTTTGTAGAAATTGCCTTGTCTGTTCAAAAGAACTAGAACAATGAAAACTAAAATATGTTGCAGAGAAGATATTCATTTGAATGTTGACACACATATGCAAATATAGTGGGAAATATACAGACACTGTAAATGGAAAAGTTTTTATAGGTCTATGAATTTCAATAGGAGGCACTATGTTCTCGATTCACACGCAAAAAAAATGACTTGTGGAGGACAATGCTCCTGTTCAGACCTGTTCTTCACATCTGTCTAGACCCCATGCTGCCACGTTCTTTTAGCAGTCTGTGAAGGTTCTCCGTCATTCAGGTCACAGTGCTCTGGGAAAGTTGAATGTAGGGCAACTGGACTTGGTTGTAGATTCCTTAAGATGTTCCACCTCTGATCCCCATGATTCTTTTAGTAGTATGAACACACAACTCCTCCTGGCTGCTCCTGAGAGCCTGCCAG
The DNA here is from genome assembly GCF_900963305.1 of Echeneis naucrates. Lineage (NCBI taxonomy): Eukaryota > Metazoa > Chordata > Actinopteri > Carangiformes > Echeneidae > Echeneis > Echeneis naucrates. Next base: position 10,956,390 of record NC_042520.1, read on the forward strand.
CTCCACTGACATCCTCTGCCAAAGTCTAATTAGTCCTGCCATTGTTTTGTAATGAACAGAAAATACTTTATTATTTCAAACGACTAAAACCTCATTTAACTGTACAGCTGTGACTGAGCTTTGATTTGCTCAACCCTCCATTCTGTTCTTAATCATTCCCTCCCCTGCTCTCTCTCTCTCTCTCTCTCTCTCTCTCACACACACACAAACACAAGCACATTTACAATTGACCTATCAGTCAATTGGCTAAAAACAGCAGTGCATAGCTGTTTATTTGCATATATAGGAAGGAAGTGAGATCTCAAGTGGTCACTTAATATGGCTGTGAAGAATCTCTTTAAAGCCTACGGTGATGTGACTCTCTTTAAGCTGTCCTCTTGTAATCGAATCACTGAACAGCATGTTAATGCTGAATCTGCCAAAGTTGCAGTTATATTCAGTTGTGCAGGTACTGACTGGCCGATACAAGGTTTCCCCTCAGGGCTCAGTGTAGTTGTATGCACTCTGTGCTGCCTCTGTTAAGTAGTGCAAACTGGTACAAACTCAACTTTATTCAGCTGGTAGTACCAGCTCCCGTACAAACTTGCTGCCCCCTGACATTTCTCATAATGTTCTGTTCATTTCACTTCGATCATTAATCGCCCTCTGACCGTCTTTGGCAAGAATCACAAATTCTCCAGTTATTTCAGAATCATGCCACTTAATCACCGCCACAGACCAGAAGAACGGACGTAGTGCCTGTGCTGTCAGCCACAGCTTTTTAAAGAGCAGATTTGAAGCTGGGAGCAGGCTGCCCCTCCGTCCCCAGCTTGGCACTAGAAGTTTAGTTAGTGTGGCAAATTTACCCCCCACCCATTCGCATTGTTAGCTCAGCTGTGTGTAGTTCAAAAGCTAACCCAAAGCTCAATCATTTTACTGGCTAATTAGAAAGTAAATAGATTAAGCTAACAAGTCATGCACAGTGAGATGCTCATACTTGCTAATTTGCGCTGACAGATACATAAAAATGGTCCTAGAATTTCACATGTTAGCCTGAAAGCCTCCGAAAGACAAACAAATCCCAAAGATGGAGGAGAGATCACCTTCAGTGACTGGAATTGATGCCATCTTACTTCTTGTTCACAGGAGCCAGAACTTCACTTATTTACTTTAAGCCTTATATCAAAATCCAGTCACCATCTACAGGTGCCACAAGGCGAGAGGACAAAAATTAGCCAGAGAGCCTAAAATGATTTTTTGTTGTGATTTGCCTCTAAAGCCCAAACACATGAAGGAAACTTGGGATGGAGGCAACCAGGAAGAAATTAATTTAAAAAAGAAGACAGCGCAACTAACATTTACTCATCAGTTTACACACTGATCTATTTGCATCTACATTCTGCCAAGTTGCCTGTTGTGAGAGAAGTTGCTTTTTGCTTCCAACCTCACTTACCACCATCCGCCACGGTGACCGCCAGTCAGAGGTCAGCAGGCGTTAGCGATAATTAAAAAGACTTCTGGACATGGATACTTTCAGTGTTTCCAACACTGTTTCATAGCTCACAGTAAATTTGTAATCATGTGACCATTACTAGAAGAGATTTTATGTATATATCTGAAATTGCATTTTTTTGCTGTAATTAAAGGAAATTGAGCATATCAAGCAATGTGATTGTATTTAATGATGCATTTGAGACAAAAATTCTGTAAAATAAGCTGCAGAAGAAGACGATACATCGCATTGTGTCACCGCTTTAAACAGCAGCCAATGAATCTGTTACGGGTGGTTGATGGGGGGCACACAAGATGCTTGTAACATTTATAACCGACAATGATGAAAGTCCAGAGCAATAAGAGGTGAACATGCTGTTCATATTAGTGAATCTGTGAGGCTGGATGACCTTATCACATATCTCTGACTAAACGCTGCTCATATCACTTAATGTGTCACAGTGTCCCCAAACTACATTATTTATGCTTGACCAACTCAAGTCTAATCAGGAGAGACTAAACTGAAAGGAAAAGCTCGGAAAGCAGTTATGTTCGATTTATTTGTCAGACATACAGCAGTACGGGAACATCCCTTTGCATTAGTCGAGACATGAGGTGGTGGAGAAAATGTGAATGATTGCTGAAAATATGGATAGATTTGAGGTGGAGCAGGTTACTGATGGGCTCAGTGGAGTACGCTGAATCTGATGAAAAGTGGGGGTGAATAGAGTGGAGGAGGGTTTCACTGCTCTGACACTGAAATGACAGCTGACAGCTGCAGAGAGGAAAAGTTTAAAGTTTGACAGCAGTGAGGTGATTGCCTCACTGAGTGTGGCACAATTCGATTGGTTTAACAGAAGAAATGCTTCAGAGTGTGTGTGAGAGTGTGTGTATGTGCGTGTGAGTATGTCTACAAATACAATAAGAACAACAAGATAGATGTAAAGACAGTCTATCTGACTTAACCAAGTTTCATTCATATAAATTCACTTTTGTTATAATGTGTATTACATCAAACTCTAAAATCTGTCTCAGATGTTTTCAGCCATACCTGGAATCAGTCAGCTGGCCACCGACGCAATCAGAGAGTGATTTTGACTTGATAGAAACTGTTCATTAATCAAATTTCATTGTCCTCCAGATCTATTTTGACTTATGAAATATCCACATTCTGTCAATTCTGTCAATACATTTTTACATTTTCGATCATTTTGGTTCAGCCCAACATTTGCGTCATCCGAGTCCAGCATCTCTCTGAAGTTACACTGACATCAAGTGACTGCTAGTTTTGTCATATGTTCTAAAGTTTCATCCCCTCTGCTGCTTCTGGAGCAAAATGAATGAGAAAATGGAAATAGAAATAGAAAATGGATGGTCACAGTTTGATAAGCTGACATGTAGTTCACAATTCACGATCCCTGAGAATTTGAGTATACTTGTTTTTACTGTCCCAAACACTCCAACCCCTCATGGACTGACACCAACAGACCCAAATCATTGTGCACATTCATCTCTGATCAGTTGCTCGTGCTTAGTTTACTACTTCTTTTGTGGTTGAGCCTGGATGGATGTGGCATCTTCCATGATTTCTCCATTTTTTCTGCTGAAGTGGTTCTGCTTTTAGAGCATCCATCAGCTTTCAGACGTTGTGGCACTGCTTCTCTTTTCTCATGCTGCGACCACGTCGGCTGGATGCCAACATTTTCCTGGAGAGTGGATTTTTGAGATTCTCTGCCTTCCCAATATGGAAAATTGGCCCAAATAATTACTGATTGCTCAGTTTCTATTAGTGACAGTGTAATTGCTACCTGGACTTATCTTGACCCTTGTGCTGTTCAGAGCTATCATCTCATATCCTCGTCTGAATAGAGTTTACATTCTCCTGCTCCAGTTCTTTTTTTTTTTATGATTTAATTAATTGCTTTATTCATCTGGTTCATGAATGACAGCAAACTAAGTGCAAATTTACAGAGGTCCTGTCCAAAAAAAAAACAAAACTCCAAAATAAAAGAAATTCATAATGTCGCTGTGACGATAAGGTAATTGTTGGGGAAAAAAAAAAAAAAAAAAAAGCTAACTATTAGTGGAGTAGGCTGCATTTGTGTGGGAGAAACCCACAGAGGAGGCAGGAGTCCAAGCTTCACACAGAGAGCTTTTATTTTCTTTTCAATCATTTCTGCTAATTTTCCAATATTGTTGGAAAATATTTCATATGCCCTTTAGTTAGTTTCATAAAGTCCAAAGGGAAAGAATAAAGGAAAATGGAAAACCTACAATTAGGGGAAGTGGTGGCACCTGAGGAGGGACTTCCCAGGGAGAAGCACTTGATGTCTCCACCAAACCAAAAAGTAATCATGAGACTTCTGGATGGTTTCTTGAAACTAATATAATTTTTTTTTTTCTTTTATCTTTTTTTTTTTTTTTAAGTGAGAGACCCCTTTATATGGAGTTGTTGAAAATAAACTGAAAGGGAAATAATGCAGCACCAGCAGACCAAAGTCCTGGCCTTTCCTATGAGACACCAGCAAGAGCTGTTTAATAAGAGCGCACTAACTCATATTTTTTTTTACTAAATCTAAACGGCCTTTGGTATAACAGCAGACTTTTAGTTTTCATCTGGTATTTAGCTTTAGTGTGAGCAATGCAACCTGGGAACGCGAAGTTCAAACTCTTGCGGGTCACTAGACATTTCTTTTCTGACAAGGATTAAAAATATCAAATGACTGATGCTGTAGCAAAATTTGAGAAAGTAATTAATTTTGAGGGAATTAACTTCTTCAACTTATATTACACTGTGACAGGAAAATATAATGAACAATCTAATGAGACCGTTCTTGTCTTCAGGCAAATTTGTAGTGGAACACTGAGGTCGTTCCTCATGGACACGTGAGCAGAAAAAAACCTCTGTTTGTCTTACAGTAACATGTGGGTAAGTGGTTGTGCGTTTCATGGGCTGCATATCCTTTTCCAGACACAAATATATTATTATGTACGATCTCTCGGTTTCAGCGTGCCAGTAGGGTTGTATGCAAATATATTCTTTTGAGCCATCATGACCGGTTGTGTTCCTTTTTTGCATGGTTTACAGGCCTTCATGTGTGTGCAGCACCATGTGTGTAGGTGGAATAGCAAAATCTAAGAATTTTATTTCTTCTGGTATAAAGGCATTTTGCCAACCAGAATACAGGAGGACTGAGGGCGTATAAAAATGCATGCACACATGCTGTTTACTTCAGCCTCCCAACCTTCCTCTCTGACTTCCCACATCCAAACACCTGGAACTTGGAATAAAATGGCCTGGCCATGGGAGTGGGCAGCAGTCAGTGGAAGACAGGAAACTGTGATGTTGTCAAAAGCCAAATGCTGCAAAAATGGGCGAGAATGAAAGATGGTTTCCTGCTGAGTGTGCCTGCCTTCTGCTTAATTAACATTGACTAATAAAACAATACTTCACAGCAGTACTACATGTTAATTTCAGCTGCTACGTCTGCACTGCTAGGCAGGAGAAGCAGTTCGCTGGAGAAACAGGTGGTAATTTGATGTGCTCATGTGGCATTTGTATTTACAAACTCCAAAGTGGTCCTCGTTATTCAAATGCTTTTGTCAATAGAACCTCAGTTCCATTGACATAAAACAGAAAATAGCATAATAATGATCAAAATGACTTAAATTATATAATTCTGGCAGGCGATTTTTTTGTTGCGGTACATGAACAAACCTGAAAAAAGGAAGAGACTGTCAAAGATGGAGCACTATGCACATACTGGGACTCTTCTTCACATATTAAAGTTTAATTCTGAATAGAAGACAAATGCTGCACCAAGTCACTGTTGCCACCAGGCAAGGCACAAGTTTAAGAAGAAGAATCGAAGCCATGTGGAGTACATAACTGAGATGGTGGGTCTGTTTTAGCAGCTTCTAACTGATCACAAAAAAAAAAAAAAAAGCCACAGCTGACCAAGGTAACCCCAGAACCTGGGATTTAGGATTTTTCTTTCAATGCAAGTTTGCAAAAATGTTCTTGTGTTTCTCAGATTACAAATGGCCACACTGAGGAAAAAGATTTTGCCATATGGATACATAATAGTAGAGGAACAGAACAGAAGGCTGCAGTGTACACCGTTCAGCTAGTTATTCATCTCTCTCTGCGTTCAGGGCATTCTACCCCATCAGAGGCAGCCCATCCTGTACCTGCTTATTAATTTAAAATCATTTGCTGCACCTCCAAGGGGAGATAAATGCCAGGTACAGAGACAGGGCAGTGGTGGACCTATAAAAACTATTACTGAGGCCCCCTCCTCATCCCTTTTGCCATGGCCTGATAATAGCCTCACTTTGCAGCGCTAAAGCCAAACCATGGGAGAGTAAGGTGTTTCTCTCTCCACCTCTCTCTGCCTTCTAGGCTTTTCTGCTGAATTAGGGACACACACAGACATGAGCAGCACTGACACACACACGCACAAAAAAACATGATAGCAACTGCTCAGCCAAGTTGCGTAGAGCCCCCGCATCGCCCAAAGGCCCACCCACCCATGTCAAAATGCCACTGCAAATGTTGTAAAGGCCATGAAAGAATGGCATCAAAGTGGCATTATCCCTCTGGACAACAGGAAAACAAGAATAAATAAATAAATACATGAGTAACGACTGCATGAAAGAATTGTGGGCTCACCAACACAGGTAAACAAGCCTAACTTCTGTTTTCTCTCTAAACGTGTTAGTTTTGTCGAGGCTTAGCCGTTGGCCGAGTAAACATCCGATACAGTGATGGAAACCTCTTGCATGGACGTGTACAAAAAAGCAGCTAATGTTATCTCAACTAAGTGACAGCAAAGGCTTCTCAGAGCATCAGATGTTGTTCACAGTATCATTTGTTATGTATTATAAATGTGACACATTGCCATTTCTCAGTGGGCTGTGATTTGATTGGCACACATCACTTGGGAATATGTATATAAATATACATATATCAGGACTACGATGGTAGGAGAGCATCAGAGGAGCAGAGACATTACATTATTTCATCGAAGAACATTTTAAAATCACTCAGAGGAAGAGCTGCCGGAGAGAGCGGAGAAACTGCCAGCTTTCTGCACAAACAGCACAGGACAGGAGAATAAAGCGCTGCGCATCAGCACTGATAAGGCATTTTGTGATTTACAAAAGTCATCTGCACACATTTTAATGGGAGGAATATTGCATTCCAAAGTTGTGACCCGTACTTCCCATCACAGCGGTGTGTGTCCTTCTCATCATATTGGCACCGATCAGTTGTTATGCAGAAAAACACAAAAGCACATGGCAGAGTGCGATTGATGTCACAAGCAAGGCAGAAGCCAACTAGATTTCAGAATAACTATATGGACTTCACATTGCATGGCTCTGAAGCATATCACATATTTTTTTCCTTATTGAAGCCTTACTTGGAGAATCTCCCAGCACAAGTTAGCTGTGACCCCAGGGATCTTCAGCTGGCACATCTGAGATTCAGCAGCTAAAAAGCATTTCATTCACAAGCGATTTTGTCAGAAAATCAAACCTAGAACAGAAACGGCAGGCAAGCATGCACATTGTGAAAAAGTAAATGTGGATTTGGTAGTTTCTTGCATTAAAAATTTGCCTTTCAGCAGTTTTTAAAACTATTCCCATTTGCAAATGCATTAGGTGCGTTCGAGATAAAGGAGCTTTACTGTGATGGATTGCAGTTTGTGTCTCAAACAAGTGCTCTCCAATGTGATTCTTGCTCTGAACTTGGACAAACCCATTTGCTGCTCACAATGCAGGACATTCGTTGTGTATTCACAGTAAACATACTGGCGACGTTAGGAGTTGACCCTGATTGTAAGACAAGCCTCATGCTAATACTTGCTTGTCCTTATTCTGGGATACGAGCCACAGAAGGCAACCACCACTGAGCATACAGGATGTTGGCGATCATGCCAACATGCAAATAGGGGGGTTGCGGGACAGTCACAGTTTGGTGAGATATAGCGCCGCGACAAACAGCAACAAATGGTTTCCTACATCTACATCCAGCAAACTCCAAAAATATTAGCCTATAGAAATTCTGTCCAGCTGATGAATGTAAGTCTCATAGTCACACTCCATTTTATTAATGCTACCACCATCTCCCCCAGGGAATATCCGTTGAAATTATTGATTTTAAACAAGTAGAAAAACTATCGCAACATCTTGACAGTAAATTGTTCCAGTGGCCCAGTCAGTGTTGTATATGAAACATGCAAATAATCTGAATATGTATCCGGCCTAGTGAGATATTTAATACTACTGTGTCCACATTTTTGTTCTGTGGCAAGTTTTTGTGAACTTAGTTTGTTAAAATACTTCCTTAACAGAGAAAAAATGTAGGGTGGGGTAATATATGACTTTATGTTGGTCCTCTCATTGAATTTGTGTCTGAGAGTTTGTGTAGCTGAAATCTAATTCTTTACTAATTTATTGATGCCTTGAACATGATATAATAATCAAGCAAAAGCCAATCCTTATAAAGTCTAATAAGAAAATATGATTAAGAGAAATAAACAACTGATATCAGGAATAGACTCACATTAGTCATTTTTATTTGCATAACTTGGGGCAAATCTTGTTTTTATGAACATAGCCTGGATGTAGTGGAGCACTTGTACAAACATTGTGAAATCCACCCACACACCATTTTGTACGATTGGATTTTCATCTTTGCACTTGTTGTCTTGTTAGTTTTTGAGTAAGAATTCTTCATCAGTGTATATTCATTACCAAAGTTTATGGCCTATATAGAAATCAAGAGATACACTTGGGATGAAACGCTGAAATTTGGACTCTTTTTTGGTCCGCTTTTTCTCTACTCTCTTGGGCTATTAGCATGGGAATTGTGAGACCAGTGTATTGAGACTCCTACACATTTCTAATTCATCACGCTACAGAGAAAAACTCTGTAGATATATATTTTTTTCTCATTCTCTCTCACACACATTCTGAGTTATATTGCATCTCAGCTTTTTCTTCACGCTTCAAATCTAATGTTTCATGTTTATTTTTAGTGGGGGATAGACAACAAAAAGGCTTTAAGGCCTGAGATGAGAACAACTGGTCATAAAGTGCACAGAAAATGAATAAACCATCCCCAATCTAATCCCTGATTTATCATGGAACTTCTTGAGTGTCAGTAGAACTCACTGGAAGCCGGAAACAACCAAATCCCATCACCTGTTTGCTGGAGAGAGGCTGACCAAAGAAATTCCCAGTGAATGATAAGCAATAATTAACAACTGGCATGGGATGTTGCAAGCGGGATATGAACACAGAAAGTGACTGGCCTGTGAGATGTGTTGGGAAAAAAAGGTGACAAAGACTTCTCTGATGTATTATTATTCATATTACAGCTATGGTTACATTTTTCTCTGAACTTAAATTATTCAGACTGTTAAAAGTGTCATTGCAAGCTGTGCATAAATTAGATTAATGCAGCCATTAAATTATCAGTTGTTATCATAATCAGTCATTTAACCACACTGTTGTGTGGCTGTTGTGGCGGCTGTGTTTGTGTAACTGTTTATACAATCATGCGGTCCCTCTGTTTCCTACTCATTAGCATTTTCTGCAAATGTCTCTAAGCAACAAAGTGAGAGAGGCGGGGCTGGAGGGGCCTCAAACATCTTGCCGACACCCCCTTAGGATGCTCTTTTCTCTCATGTCCATCCCTCTCACAGCTCCTCTCCCACTCTGCTGTCAAGCCACATCCTTAGAAACCACCCGGGTGTCGCCATACTTCTTCCTGCAAAGACACAAGGAGGGCAGACACACTTTTAATCATCCTTTCTCGCCTCTGCTCTTCTTCTCAGCGGTCAAAATAACAAAAGCTGTCACACAGACTCATGTCGTCTCCCAGTGATCATAACGGATAATTACCCTCCCCTCGGGACTCCGGTCCAGCCCTAGCTCTCCCAGAAGCGCTGTTTCACTGTGGATCCCCAGCACTTGTGAAATGGCTGTGTCTCAGTAACAAGCCCTGAGTGGCAGTGATTCAGTCAGAGATATAGCCAAGTCAGGCCAACCAAAGTACATCAACCTTCAACCCTTATCCACTGTTTCTCGATTTAAAAAAAAAAAAAAAAAACCTCTGTCTTTTCTCCCCGAGAAGATTTATAAATCAATGAGACAGGGTGAGTGTCAGAAATTGTTTGGTGCATTCGTTTTTCAAGTGGGACATCATCTTGTCCAGGTGACGGATTGGTCTGACCAAAAGGGGGCAGTGTTGGTGTTTTGAAAGAAAGGCAGGACAGATGGCCTGTCTGTGCTGCTGCTGCTGCTGCAGTGCCCGAGCAATTGAATAAGTGAGAGAGTGAATGAGTGAATGGGTGATTGAGTGAAGGTTGAGAGCAGATAACACGCTCACTGACTGATGGAGGGAAGCAGCAGCGATCGGCATCGATCCCGCCTCAGAAGACACCCCAGCTTCGGCCGCCGGTTGTTCCGGCGATCTCCAGGACACAGCCAGATGCTGGATTATCAGCCTGGATGATTGCTTCTCTGGGCAGATATTCCATCTGATACAATACAAAGTGTTGGTTTTCGAGCTATCAGACAATACTCAAGCAACTTCCAGGGACTTCACTGACGTGGAGGCCTGGGAAGAGGTCAGGATTTCTGCAGATGTACAGACCAAAAAAATATCAAATGGCTCTAAATATACCCTTCACTGCATGCATGTGGTGTGCACTAAAAAAATAAAATCAAATCAAGAACGCTCTTGGAGCACTGTAAACTCAAAACTGAACTGAAGTTTGTCGGGATAAAAACATTAATAAGATGCTGATCAAGTTATACTGGTGGGATGCATTGTCCACTGGGGAATAGCAGATCCAAAGCAACACAGAGAGGCCGCTTGCTTTTTTGAGGCAATTTATCAGACACCCGTTCCACATGATGGCATCTGGTTGCTCCAAGTTTAAGCGAGTGCTGCTTCAGGCTTATATTTATCATTTTCAGTGATACTACAGGTGTGCTTATCTGCATCCCTGTGATGTGACAAGCTAATTCTCTCCCACTCTCTCTCTCTTTTTTTTTTTTTTTTTACTTTATTTTATTATCTACAACAGCAAAAAAAAAAAAAAAGACAGTGTTTAAGGGAAAATGTGTAAGAGAATGAAAAGGCTGCTGTTTTAAAACGACAGTTCAAATACAGCCAAAGTCAATACAGATGTGTGAGTTTCACTTGCAAAGACTAGATTTATGGCTGAATATAGGAGTCAGTAACTATCAAACTCGGTTTGTACAGTTTTGTCTCAAAGGGCTTTAGACCTCAAATTAAATCCTCCCAGATCATGCGGGAATCATAGAGGCGGGAGGAATTGCAGGCAACCTTATGATGAATGAAGCTATTCCAATCCCTCCTTGTCTCCTCCTTTTCGCCTCTCTCTCATCTTTGCTGACATACCTTGTACATACATGGTTAATAATACTGGAGAACAGAGCGAGATTGTCTTTGAAAAGTAATTCACGCCTTCCTGAACCTGCCCTTTTGGAGTCAGGATTGTAATTTGTAAACCCCTGAGAAAAACTTCAGCTTGCATTGAGAGGCCTGCTATTTAAGATTAGTAAACACCAGTACTGTTACTTCCTGCAGTAACACAAGTCCAGTTCTCCCCTTCCTTCTTCAACCCTCACCAGGTCTGTGGATGAGAGTACCAGGTTAAAGGAAAAGAAAAATGTTTCAAGTGAAATCTATAATCGAGATCCTCATCCTACTCCCCCCCGGTGTGGCCAATTGGTATTCTGCTGGATCTTCCGCCCCCCTACGGTGTTCCCAATCTCCAACTAGGAAGGAAAGAATAGAGAGCTACTAAGCCCCTGGATGGAGAATGCCTAGCTGTGGATTAATGGGCAGAAGAACAAATGAAGTCCAGGAGAGAGTTTATATCTATCAATGTAAAGTAGCAGATTAGGAATAGAGATGACTGTCTCTGTTTTCATTTGTGAAACTGTTTGGCCACATTACTCAATTGACAGAATCAAGATGGTATGGTGAAATTAGAGTGGAATCAATGGACTGCGAGGGGAGCACAGCATGCACTGCATGTAAAAATACAGACGCAGGTTTTATTCTGAGGTGTATATCAGGTGGACTTTATGTTTTCTGCATGAAGACCAGACAAGACCAGAGTTCACAGAAGAAATCCTTAATTTTCACTGGTGTATATTTTACACTGCTCTATAGCAGCAAATTTGTTTATTGGATCTTAAGCAACAACACAGCATTAAAAATTAGCTCGTTTCTTTAAATTATGTATTCAAGTGGAATTTTCGCATCTTTTGGTACATTAGATTATAGATTACATTAAGGACAAATAGGCGTGAAAACCTTAAAGCTTTTTTTGTCTCTCATGACAGAGCGCACAACATACAGTGGTCTCACCTGAAACACTGCACTCTTAAGACTGTCTAAAAGAAAAAAAACAAAACAAAACCAAACCCAGACGTGTTCTCTGAACATTAACTAGTGCAACCTTGGCTGGTGTCACTCCGGAGGTCTTTATTTAGAGTAGCAAAATAGCAAATGTAATCATAGCTTAAAAGCAGAATTGAAATGATAATTCTGTTCCTACTTTGACCTGCAGAGATGGAACCTTATTTATTTATTTATTTATTTATTACAAAGGAAAAATCATTGGACAAAATTATCAACACTCTTTCTTCATAGTTGCTTGACAGCAATTGAAAGAGTTTATTTAATATTTTTTTCTGCCTCTATTTTTTTTTTTTTTTTTCTGGTCCTTTGAGAAGCTTCAACCTCAGTGCCCAACTCAGGCAACCTTGGTCGAACCTGTAATGAATTTAGCCCATAGCAATAACTGCACCAATCAATAGCAATCCCTGGTATGTCATTGACAGCTTAGATACTGTAATGTTTGGCCATGGCAGCTAGTGAAAGGTATCAAAGGAAGTCCAGCAGTTGTTATTCAGCACCTCAGACAAGTGAACACGCACAGCCAACTTCATCCCCACCATCTCTGCAGTAACTAGAAACATCAATACAAATGCCATTCACTGATCTGCCACAAATAAGCGTTTTAAATTAAGTATGTGATGGCAAAAAGTATCATACTTGTGACCTCTATCATGTTGAAAATGTACACAAGCACAGATACCTTAACTACACATCCGCTGCTGTATGGAAAAATGCTGCAAGGTGTCTGGTGGGCACCTGCATGGCTGAGCTACCATCAACTATTAAAGAAGCTTTACTCTTCTACCCAGAGTGGCACAGTTTCATCAACAAGGTCGTTGCACTTTGTCTGGTTGCGCCAATATTTGCTTCATGCAAGGAGCCGAGTGGCGCTTCCCAGGAACATGCTCCCTCTGGTGCAGCAACACATTCCCTCCACTTTTCCAGCAATCTGCCTGTTATTTAGCTAAACTGGGTAAAAAAATAGAAAGTGAGTTGAATTAAATTAGTTTCATCTTTCATATCCGTCACAATATATGAATCTATTTATTTTTTCATTAAGGAATTATTACAGGGTAATTTCAACTGCCAATACGTTGGAAATGTAAATATTGAAACTTTGCCAGGCTTATGGTAAATGTCTGTCATGCTTGCCAGCTTTCTCCTTGTTCGTCTCTCTCTCACACACACACACACTTAAAGCCTCAAGTGACAGACTTACTTCTCTATGAAGCTAAGTTCATTGTTGACAGCCAATAGCTTACAGACCTAACACGTAGCCGACAGCCTAAACACCTTAACATCTGGTTACCTACTTGATTTGTCTTTGTTGTCATGGAAGAAGATGTGAATGAACATCCCATCATAAAGAATTTAGACCTGTTGAAACCTCAACTAGCTTACTTTTTTTTTGGGGGGGGGCAACAGTGGGCCTAATAAAAGCAGTTCTGTGCATTCACAATAGTGAATCTTACTCCTCCACATGTCCCTGCTCAGTCCCTCCATAACAAAGCCATCAGACACATTTGCAAGGTTGGTTATGTCATATTCCTTTTACAAAGCAATACCCTGCAGCTAGGGGACTCGAAGGGATTGGAATTTTAGTTCCCCTCGTCATTTGTATGTGTCGAGGTGCCCGCTGTGGCAAATTGTAATTCCACATCCCATAAGGTCAGTTCTTGCACATCCTCCTTGTTTCTCTTTCTTTGGGTGGAAAATGACACTCAATAAGGGCAGTCTGGTAAAATGCTAGAAGAGGGGCCTTGATCCTCTCAGGAAGTAAAAAAGATCTGCTTGAATTCGTGCAAGTTTCTCCTCATAGGAGGGCTAAACTTTAATGACCAGAGATCTGTGCCTGTCAGTCCACAGTGAACAAGGATGTTTCCACAAACATAGTTCCACATCCAATAAACCTAATTGTTAATCATTTGTCACTTATTCACTACAAATGCTTCAATCTGACAATTGTGTATCACATTACGTTTCGTAAATTTGTTAATGTTTGACCCAAATGGATGGGATGGGATGGGAATGTATCCTAAATGCGATCATAATACATAAATATTAGATAGGCAAACAGTTTTTAGACACTGTTGTTGTAATAAAAATAGCAAAATGTTGCAATTGCATTCACTATAAATTTAAGTGTGAAAATAATGGGAATTTATTGCACACACAAAAAAATACAAAGATTGTGTCTTTCACATTTTTATTGCCTGAGACTTGTACAAGGAAAATCATTATTCTGTTTAAGTGAAGTCCTCTTCCTCTCACTTACTGTCATTTGTGAGCTTTTCAGAGAGTTGTCTGAAGAAGACAAAACCCCTTCCAGATATTGTATCATTACAGCATGTGGTAATAAAGCCCTATTTTATTGCTTAAAAAGGAATTTAAAGTCGCTTCTGATTTGGCAGGGATATGCTGTAAGAAATGTTTTTGTTCACACCTTCATATGCTAAATGAAAAAAAAAAAAAAAGTGTGGTTTTGGCACTAGCTGTGTCTCAAGATGTTACCCATGTGTTTTGGAAGAATATCTAAGCCGGTGGATCAGGTCCACCGTCATGTCAGAGCTGACTCATAACTCCACGAGCACATGTACTCAGCGCATTCATACAATCCAGACATATAGAAGAAGGAAGGATGAAGCAGAATACAGCAGAAAAGACTGTTATTATTATTTTGTCACCTGTCAAAAAGTACATATTGAGTCAAACAGGTAAAAGGTCAAAACTGTCCCTTGAAAATTAGGTCATATTGGCTGTCCTCCTTTCTTTTATCATTTTATCCTTGGTCTGCTTTCATTTCATCTTTTTTTACCAGTTTCTCTCTTCTGTTCTTTGTGCCCCCTCTCACACTCTTTATAACTCTCGCACACTTTTCTCCTTTTCTCTTGTGGTTGTGGAGGCATGAATGCGGGCGGCAGATGGCTGGGATGTTTCAAGTCTCGGAGGGATTGTGCTCGTCTCCTTCCCCATCCTCTCCCCCTGCCAGGAGGTCAGCAAGGTGGGCTGAAGAGTAATTGGCAACTGGCAGGGAGAGAGCCGACACAAGGGCTGCTTAGGGCGCCATTAATTGACAATTGTAAATAACAAATGGAGCTGATGATTTAAATTACCTGTCCACACGATTTCCCCCATTTACTGTGTCCTGAAACGTGACCCGGCGTAAAAAATCTGTTTCAAAAATTTTGTCTTCGCTAAAGCCGGGTCTGTCCAACCATAGGGGGACAGAGAAAGGGAGGAATAGGAGAGAAGAACTGTCTGAGCAAGAGCGGGGAGAAAGAAGGAGTGAGTGAGAGAGAAACACATCAAGGAACAGATTGTTAATATCAGCCGTTTCATCTGGCCGATTGTGAAATAAATGGCAATGGGGCTTGCAGTAACATGGTGCGACACGGCACGGCGTCTAATGGGACGAGCAGCTCTCCACCAGCAGGGACCTAATGAAGTGCGACATCGTTTTTCTCCCCGCGACCACGACAATGTCAAGGTGCTGCAACATGCTATTTGTGAAAATATGGTGGCAGGACATCACCTGCACAGCTGAGGGCTGTGTGTGTGTGTGTGTGTGTGTTTGTACGCTGATCAGATCCCCACACAACACTTGGGTGACTTTGGAAAATCGGGCATCAATACCATCAATCGACCTTCTGTTGACCATGAGGAAGATACCCCCCATGCTGTTTTGCCACAAACCCACAGGACAACACAACTGAGATGGGAGACACAGGAGGCGACCTTGTCTAACATAGTGCACTGGGACATGTTTCTATTATTACAGGTCTGGAGGCAGTCATGCACCAGAACACAGAGCATGTTTTACGGAGAGGTTTTTTGACTGATGATGGGGGGCAAGTAAGAGAAAGGCTGCGGTGGCATTTGATTTACTAGCCTCTTGCAGGAGTATAATGAGGAGTAATTCTGTCTTGACATCCCTACATCTCCCTTTCCTCTTTTCACACCATTCTTATGTTTTGCGGCTTTACCTTTTGCCTGTGGCAGCCTCCCCCCCCACAGATGCCCAGTGTAGTATGTCACGTTTTAAGACCGGCTTTTAGTGCTCCTACTGCAGGCGTGAAAAAACCTGACATGTGTCTTATTAAGCAAAAGGATTCTACATGTATCTTCATTAACAGGCTATTAAGAAGACATACAAACGTGAATAAGTGACTTCTTGTTACTAATATCCGCCAGGGAGATTAAAGATAACTCAAATTATTCATACTTCAGGGAAGATTTAATGTATTTTAGTGCAAGTTCAGAGGCCATGTGAATAATGTTTTGAGTGGAATAACTTGCTTTTTTTTTTTTTTTTTGGCCTTGTATATACTCTGCTGGAGCAATATATTTATGTTCCCTATTACTATTAATCACCTTTTTAAATTACTTTGTGACTCAAGCTGGGCTTCGTTATCTGAGGTCAGGTTGCGAATCGGAGAGCCACAGCTTTTACTGTGGTCATTCTCATGAACATTCTCCCCCAGAGACAGGTTAGTAATTGATAAGGAGTGAATACGCTATTCTAGTGGCTATTTTCTCACACAAGGTATTTTCAAGACATAATGTACCAAAGGCCATCCATGCTGAGCCACACAGAAGGTGGAAAACATCATAAAAAAAAAAATAATAAAAAATCCATACACAAACACAGAGGCAGGTGTATTAACAGTGTCCATATAAAAGAGGGGCGTGATTACAATTGCTGAGTATGATCAGACATCTGTCTAACAAACAACATTAATCAGAGAAAGCTCAAAGGGTGAGAGGGTTCAAAGGGAATGAAGAGTCAGCGTGCTGTGTGCGTAATGAAGAGAACTGCATCGGAGTTTCAAAGCTTTGTTTCTGTTGTTTTTTCTCCATCACATTGGTTTGCTTTCCCACAAGAGTGGAGGAGTCAACTGTAATTTCAGACCTGCAGATAAATTCGAAATGGAAACAGACATAACTCTCCCTCTCTCTCTTTTGCTCTCTCCTTATTCCTCTCAATCCCCATCCAAAGTCTTAATTAGCCAATGCAAACGCAAACAAGTCACTTTAAATTAAATGCGCCTTTTGTAGGACTGACTTTAACTGAATTTCCTGCTACGTCTATATTCGCCTTAATTTTATACCTGCACACAGTAGCCCATTATCTTTATTCCATGGCCCAATGCGGGCTTCGAAATATCTGCGACTGCTCTGTGCTCATTAAAACTTCTTACTGTGTTGTGTGACTGCGTATCAGAGTTGCTGCACTCTGATAATGAAGTGAGCGTGGTTACTTCATCCAGCCCCTCCTAGCCCCCTGTTTTCACAGGTTTTGAATACCGACTGTAAAGGGAAACACACTCAATTTAAAACCTGTTCCACCAGAGCTGTCAACTATTTGAAAAGTACATTTTCATCTGAAATGCAAAATGTACATGTTATATGATTTCAAATGTTAAAACTAAAACTAAATCCAATATTGATTCAAAATAATTCGAAAAAAAAAATTCCTCTCTCTTTTCTTCTACTTTTATTTAGAGATTTATTGGACTTTTATAGTTGGACAATGGCAGTTGGAAATAATGGGACACTCCAACTGGCTTCTTTCAAAGGAAAGAAAATAGATCTAGTACTCTTTTTTTTGGCAAACAAAAATTCTTAATAGACTTTGTGCTGGTGTGAAGTGTGGTTTGATCCCATAACCAGGCAGTCAGGAGGGCATGTTACTTGTTTTTGACACAGATTTTTGTTGACAAACAGGTTAAATCTTTTCGTTTCAAACAACATGCCACCAGATGATTTATACAATTTAAAGTCTTTATGCAGAGCTACTGGGATAGTAACTTGTTTATCAGCTAACTAACACTGAGTTAGATGATCTTTTATTTTGAAACACAAATTTATATTAGTTTTTAGTAGTGTTCAGCTCAGAAGATGAGAAGAAGAAACACACAGCTGGTGCCCAGCTCAGCTATTAGAAGTGCTTTACCTCCACTATGAATACTATTGATAAAATATTTAATCTTGATAATATACAGTATTAAAAATACCCTTTATATTCTCTTTTTTTCATTTGTAAACAAAAAAAAGTGTCTCCCAGAGTCCACTTTCTCATTTTTCTCACTGAAGGTGAGGCAGTTCGCACACTTCATGGATTTGGGTCTCAAGATAAAGGCAGTGTGGAGTCTGGCTATTTCAGCACAATCCTTTCCCCCACAGGTGGATCAGATCCCTGCGGCACAACCCTAACCCCTTCTCAACCAGATGATAAATATTTCAGGAAAAGAAACCAGTGGATATATGGGAAGCTGTAAAGCCGCTTTGTATGACTTGGTAGAACCAAGTTCACATTACGGGGCTGTGCGGGGAAGATTCTCAGGAGAGTTTATCAGAGGAATGCAGTTTTGTTGCATAGTTGTTTCCTATGCAGACATATACATAGTGCACAAATTAAATCCAAAATGCGGAGCCAAACTATTTATTTATTTACACTTTTCAAATTTCTCTTTAAACCAAAAGGATATTTATATTCATCAATTGTAAAGGATTTTAGCAATACATTATGACATTGCTTCTATTGATGGCAGGTACTAAAGAACGCTAACGTTGTCAGTAAACAGCTTAATACAAAGATGATAATTATAACAGCAGTGCAATAATTAAACGCCCCAATGGTGACATGTTCCACTTCCATGCTTTAATATGCCCGATATGTCTCACGATTTCAGCCTCGTGAACACGGTGGTATGCATCCATGTGATTATAGATATATATATATATATGATTCAGCATGGTATCTCTTTATGGCCATTAAACAGGTTGTATTTGCAGGTCAGGAGTTTCTCCCTCTGTCACTCTTTACCATCCAGACAGAGCAGTTTTATTACAGTTACTAGAGCAAGAGTTAAAGGACAGCTCTGGGAGCAGTCCATCCACCTTGTGTCTCTGCTGCTTGGCTCATGTGGAGCAGGTGAAGGTCAGTCTGAAGCTGAGGGGATATCAAAGCCACTATGTCTGTTCGACTCTGTCACTTTATGTTCGCTTTCAGTAAAGACTCTCTCTCTTCCTTTTCTTTATACCCAGGCTTTCTCCCTGACCCATCTATCCTCTCCCTTTTCCCAACTTCCTCCCATCTTTGCCTTTTTTTCTCTTTTCTTTTCTTTTTTTGCTCACAGTATGCTTTCCTCTTCAAGCGTGTTTCTGATTCAAAACAGCACCAGTACAAGTCACCTTCCCCTCCCTGTGGCAGAGATAGTTCAATCGCTGACTCCAGATCTTTACATTCAATGAGTCCCACACAGCTTACACGTCTGTAAAGCGTTGACCATAGAGCACATCACCTTTACCAAAGAAGTGATAGGAAGAAGTGAAAACACATCCTATCACTATAGCACTGTAGCATTATCAGTCTGTGCAATAAGATCTACATCAAGGGAAATGAGTTGCTATATATTGGAAAAAGTATGTTCTTGTGTGTACTTAGCTGAAGAAATATTGGCATTTCACAGTACACGGTACATGCACTAAGAATTATAGAGAAATCAGACACATTGTCCTGAGAGCTTTGAAATATGTCTTTGGCTTGTCATCTGGGAGTGTACGAGGAGTGCGTTGTTATTCCAGCACAATTTCCTTCAACTGTTGTTCTGTTAACCAGCTTGAGTTTATTATAATCCATCTGAAAACTTCCTCTGTGTTTGTTTGTATTATGACCTGTAGGAAAACCTCTGACCCTCATTTCTTTTTCTTTTGCTTATGTAGCTTATTCAAAGATCGAAAGTCCAGCCAAGGGATTTTCTGTATCTAAAAGAGACCTATGGATAGCCTATATTTTTAGTTTTAAGTAACTTTTGATTTCAGTCAATGTTTTGTTGAAGAAATTTTAATATGAACAACCTACATTCACTTTCTCTAACTTCATGTACACCAAAGCAATTTTTAGAGGGTAAAGTGAACTGTTTACTGTCATACAAACTGTAAACTTTGCTTCACTGTTATTTACTTACTGAGTTGTCTTTTTTTTTTCCTCTCTACAATTCAAGGTCACTAAGTGTACCTTTTTCGTTTAACATAATGACCTGTGGCAGTGGTGGCAGGAGACGAGAGGGTTCCACTCATATACACACCTGGCAGCTGTCTCACAGTTGGCCCCTGAGCGTGTCAACCACAGCAGTGGTTTGGGTTCAGTGGTTCGCACCGTCAAAGTAGTTTTTCAGCTTTGAAGAGCACTCTCTTCCCAGCAGCTTTAAGGAATTGACTGGTGAGCAGTCAGCTGGTCGTCACTAAATCGTGACAAATTCAAATTCAGGCACATGGCTGGTGTTCAACTTTGTTGTATATTTTCAACTTGGTCCAGCTCAGAAAGTACAGTTCTACATTTGTGGGCTTTGTCGCACTCTAATAAAACACAATATTTGCTGTGTTACAACAACCAAGCTGCAGGAGAAACACAGGACAGAATATTGGACTCTAAATATATAAAAAAATATATCTTCTTACATAAAATCAACAATAGGTGCAGCCTGGCATCAGCCACGGTGGACCAAATTACTGGTTCTTTGTTTGAGAATGTGGTGAAAAGTCCATGCAAACAATAAAAAAAGTCCCCCAGAGAAACTTGATGTCCTTATGCAGAAGGTCCATAATTGCCACCAGCAAATAAAAAGCACCTATAATTAAATTGGCATGGGAGGAGAGAACATATGTTGCACTGGTCCTGGGAGAACTGCTGCCTGTTGGCTGCAAGGAGGACATTCAGCAGCCAGCCACTGTCATACATTATCAATCAGGATGTAATGGGGGGCTGCGAGAGGATAGGTTAGCTACTGTTCAAGCCAGTCGTGAATTTACTATGTCTATTTGATTGTGTCAAAACAAAAAAAAAAAAGAAAAAGAAAAAAATGCTTTCTTCCTCACAGCTCATCTGCAGTTGTTAAATGTGGAAATCTAAGAATATTGTAAATAACATAATATAAAAAAATGAGTGTGTTATGTTACTGTTATTGCTATTTGATTCAGTACTGTGTCATCCTGTGGAGTTTTCTGACTACTGAAAAAAAAAAAAAATAAATAAATAAATTACACCTGTGATTTCCAATCAAGGTTAACTGTATGTACAACATAAACAACCTTTGCTTCTTCAGTTCCTCAGTGTTGGTGTGGGTTGTGTCAAATACAGCATAGAGTAAATTTGCCTGAGGCATCAGTCAGCAATTAAGTATGTCTAATGAAGTTGTGGTCAGTGCATTAGGTACCTCTTTAGATTATTTTTTCAGCATGGGAGAGACTGATGCATTTTTATCAGCTGTTGTGTTAAAAGTTGTCTGCAGACCAAATTGGGGCAAAAAATGCTTAAATGAAACAATGTCTGTATTAAACCACACCAAATACTTTTATTAACCTCAATCAAAATCTGTTTTTTTTTTTTTTTTTGGCCAGAACCTAAATGCAGGCAGAAATCTCAATGTAAACTCTGGTCTCTGGTGTAAGTCTGGGAATGCACGTAGGCTTTCATCGTGGCAGTGCCATGACCAGCTACATCACAGCTTTTATTCAAGTTGCCAATGTCGAAGGCTGAATTTGAATATAGCACAGAACATAAATATTAATTTTTAACAATTTAAAAGGTGCATGTGGAGACAGTGACATTTTAGTGATATATTCTGATCAAAAGATGAATTTCTAATGAAAAGATATCCAACCTTAAAGTAGCCGGCATACTGTATGTACAAAAGAGGAGCAGGAAGAAGCAGCAACACAGCAGACATCCAGTCGGTGTGAAGACACACACACACACACACACACACACACACACACACACATATATAAGCTGCAGCAATGCAGCCACCTCACATCCAATAGAGACACCGTGGTCCAAGCCTTTCAAACCCCCATCATCCACCACCCCTGCTGTATTAATTGTTATGGCAAATGTTGTGTCTGAGTGATAAAATATGACACTAAAAGGACATCCAGTACCTTAAAAAGAGGCTCTAAGAGGATCCTGATTGTCTCTCTTTGTGTGAGCCACAATGACTTTGTGGTACAGGAACAGCCATACTACTAATAACAGCAGGGTCAGTGGCCAATCCTGAAAAATGTCACCATGCTCTTCCATCAAACTAAACAGCTTTGGATTGAAAAACACACGAGTAAGGACTTCCACCTTGGCATTGTCTGTGTAAATTGGTGTTTCAATGAATGATCAGAAGGACAGTGTATAAAATCATCCATGATGGAGCCCATGCAAGAAGAAAACCATTGCTTATAAAATGTGGAACAAAACTGCAAAATTAAACTTAGCCAGAGAACATGGAAGATAGCCTGATTAATATTGGCCGTACACTCTTTGGTCTGATGAAACCTGAATAAATTTGTTTGGATCAGACTGATTCCAGCATGTTTGGCATGAGCTTGACCAGAACGACCACATTGACTGTGCAGAGCTGACTGTAAAACACGGAGATCACAGTGGTCTGATACAGGTTCGAATCAGTGAGGAAATACTGACGGAAAAATCTGAACAAAGCTTGGCAGGAGAGGAATTCTTAATGCGGCTGCGATACCACACAAATGGGAAGTAAAATCACACAAGCCTTTTAAAAGAAGAAAACAAGTAAGAACTATGACTCTAATAAAAACACCTTCGGAGTACTTTAAAAGCACATGGTAGTGAAGTCGCACAGCAATGACCAGAATAAAACAAATGATCTGTGAAGCAGACAGATTCTGCAAGACTGGTGTCACCGATGCTCAGAAAAAAAGAAAACAAGTTGTCATCAAAAACAAATCAGGCAGTAAAAACTGCTGCAGTCTTTTTCTCATTACGGGCTTCTATTTATGTCTTAGTTTCTCAAATATTTATACTTTTCAATTTCTTCACTGTAAACAAATAAAAATTTTTTTAATGGACACCATTTATAATATTTTGACATCTTCCTTATACCGGCCAGCAGTGTGGTCATTTTGTTTTGTAGTCAATGTCAGGTAGACTTGGCAGTGAAGGGTTAAAGCATATCCCGCCCCATTGACGCTGTAAAGTTGTCTAGAACGTAACTGTGTCATGGACTTTTGCTTTGGTCTCAGCAGGGGGGTAATGAAGGGGAACCCCCCCAAGTATGTGATACCAAACATCCTGAGAGAAGCAAATTAACATGAGATAGGATTATTAAAAGATTTGCTAAATTTGGCGCCATTCGACAAATATGCTATTCTCAAATCATGTGATTTGAACAAATTAGCTTATTTTGCTTATTCCCGTTTGATCTGATTGATCGCTGGCTGCTATTAAGTATTCTCATTCCTATTAAGCACTGCTGAATGGGCTGAGTCGTTTATTCCCCATGCTTGACTGCCTAACCGAAATAAACCTTGGGATAATTGCTATAGGAGTGTATGTGGGTGGCAAAATGAGGTTGTGCAGTGCCCTACAGCCTATTTATAGATGTTCAGCCAAGTGCTTTATGAAATAAAGTGAGACAGCTAGCTTGTGCAGTTGTGTGAGTACTAATGTGTGGGTGTGGGTGAGCGTGGGTGGGAACCTGAATATCTGAGGTCATAAATAGTGTGTGCATGTGCGTAACTGCGATGATGTGTGGACTTGTGCAGGTGCACTGGTGTGAATGCTCAGTTGTGTGTTTGTGAACATGCACTAACTGGTGTGTTGTGTGCATTGCACAGGCTTCCTAAGGTCACCTCTATGAAAAAGCCAGCGAAGATGTCAGTTGTTTGTGCACAGGCAGTGGTGGACAGTCACCCATTTAACAGACATTCTGCATCATCTACCCTTGAAAATGCTGCACTGCGTGCTTCATGACTGATGAAATGATTTGTATCTTGTCCAAAATTTCCCCCCTTTGCATCAGCACGTAACATAATCTGTTTCTGTGTGAGCAAGGGATTACATAGGTGTGCTCGGGATTTTGCAAATCAATATGTAATTTTGTGTTTGTGAAGTTCAGTAGAAGGCTAATCTTGAAACATCAGAAACTCAAACCCATTTTAATTCCAAATGAGGTTAGTTTAATAGTTTATGAGCCAGACCCAAAATTCTTTAGTTACTGTATCTGCAAAGTTGTGCTGTTAGAACATGGCAATAAAACTTTTTTCTCTCCAATAAATCCATTTTAGATGCTGTCTCTCCTACAGTAACCTAACTGTAGTAGTTGCAGTTGACACAACTGGACTGTAACTTGACCATCTTGACTCTGCGTGGTTGGGAGCATTATGCAACCAAAAAAAAAAAACTGGGTGATCTGTCTCTGCTGTGCACAAAAGATATGTTTTAGTTTTTCTGTGTGACCCCCCAATGTGGCTGTGATGACAACCACCCACTCACTCTTCACTTTTAGCTGAACTCTACCTGACACACAAGCATAGAGACAACTCAATGCTGCCTACACTTACACATACACATTAGTCTTGCCACAAAAATTCCCTAAACTGAACTGCAAACAGCACGGCATTTCCTGGCATTATCCCAGGAATTATTTATTTGAACTGTTCTGTTTTCAAGTAGAATGATTAAACAACGCACATCAATGATTTTTAAAAACAAGAATTGGATCCACAAGTTTGAATTAATTTTGGATTTTCTCTGATTCACATAGGGTGAAAATTTGACATACAGGCTCAAATATATACGTACATTCACCTAAATCTTTAAATAAGTGGTGTTGAAGGTTTTGGAATTTCTATTAACTTTTTGTAGTGTCTCTTTGCCAGCATAAAAAGGATTTGTGTGACATTGTGTGCATTCATTGGACTGACCAATACTCAGAACAACAGGAAAGAACTCAGATCTCAGAAGGAGAATTGTAGATTTACATAAGTAGGGAAAAGTCTGTTGGAGCCATTTCTAAACAGGTGGAGATTCCAAGATCATCACTTCAAACAATTGTAAGTACAAGTTATTTGGATGTGTCACCACTTTGCCAAGGTCTGCAAGAAGACCCAAACTGTCACCTTCAAATTAAAAGAAATTGGTTAGGAGGTTCAGGAACAAGCCAGGAACCTCCAAGGCTCAAGCCTGCCATGAACTGGAAACTGCTGGAACACCAAGAAAGAAGTACCGCTCCGAAATAGACACCTTCAAACTCGACAGAAATTTGCAGATACCCACATGGGCAAACCAAAAGTCCTCTGGAGAAAAGTCTTAAGGTCAGACGAGACAAAGATTGAACTATTTGGCCATAGTGAAGGAAAGTATGTTTGGAGGAGTCAAGGTGAGGCTGCTAAACCTAAGAACACTGTACCAACTGTCAAGCCTGGTGTTGGTAGCATCATGCTCTGGGCCTGTTTTGCTGCCAGTGGTACTGGTGCACTGCCCTAATTACATGGAATAATGAAGAAGGACTACCTCCAAATTCTTCAAATTCACCTCAAATCAACAGTTAGACGACTGAAAGTTGGACACAATTGGGTGTTCAAACAAGACAATGATCCCAAGCATACATCAAAACTGGTTTTGGAACAGATAAAGCAGGCTAACGCTAAGCTGATGTAATGGCGTCTCATGCCCTGACCTTGACCCTACTGGACATTTGTGGACAATGCTTAAAAGCCAGGTTTGTGCTAGGAAACCAAGATATTTAAATTAACTCCACCAATAATGCCATGGAGAGTGATCAAATATCCAGCCAGAGTTATGCCAGAAGGTTGTTGATGACTACAAAAAGTGTCTGGACGGGGTGAATGTTGCTAAGGGACATTTGACCAAATATTAGTGGGGATCATGTAAATATTTGTGCCTGTATGTCTAATTCTGACCCTGTGTGGATTAGAGAAAATCTAAATTATTTCAAACTTGTGCACCCAAATGTTTTAGCATCATTGATGATGTACATTGTATAATCATTCCAACCTGGCAAAAGAACTGTTCAAATAAATAATTAAAAGCACAACATTTGTAAGACATTCACACCCTTTATGAGTGTATGGAACCTCTGACCACAACTTGACATCTACTTAAGTGCTTTCTAACAGTTTTGAGATTCAGTGTCTTCTGCGTACTGCTGGCAAACATAATTTTTAGTGAAATTTAAGTCATGTCTGCCACTTTAACAGCCAGAACACACAATGATCTGGGATGTAGGAGTAGTCCTACATTGTATTATGGTGTGTAATACTTTGGACTTTCCAGAGGCCACAGTCTGGTATGACCAATTGCATGTATGAATATAAATTATGACATTTATTACATTAATTCACACTTGCAGAGCAAAAAAAAAATCTACTTTTTAAATTTGGTACTTGAGTGTTTTCTTATTACTACATGTTGCCATTCTTTTATAAGGTACTATCTCGTGGATACTGGGTACCAGGTCTAGCTAGTTAGCATGCTAAGTTCAGAGGAAGAAAAAATGGAAGAAAAAAAATGATAGGTCCAGTTTATGACTTGTAATAGCAAGCAGAGCCTTGTTTGGCAAAGCAAGTTATTACTGTATCATTCAGGTCACTAGGTGAGACTGCAGCCTAACAGACAGAGGAATTAATCAGTCAGATTTTAGTGGTTGACTGACCTGAGTACAGTTTTTGTGCCATAAAATAGGATCACCAATTTGAGCTTTGGGCTTGGGTAGAGAAGCAGTCTATGGATCATTGGAATGAGGGATATTATTGGTACAGCCTCTCCACCTAGTACATCATGGCTTCTGCAAATGGAGGATGGTGTTTTTGGTGAGCAGTCTGGTGCCTCTGTGGTTTGGATAAAGGTTATCTCTCCTGTACAGGTCCTTTTGGGGTCCATATATAGTCAAAATTATTAACAGACCCAATATTCCATACCCTGTAGCAATACAAAAGTTCAATAACACTGTTGAGCACCAAAGAGATGACTAAAATTTTCACAGCCTTCCCTCGAAGAGGGAATAGGGCCAGAAAGAATACAGAGCATCCCGCGTCTCTGAAAAGTATCAGTTAGTGTCTAGTAGTCCTGGGAGAGGTTAATTGATTGCTTAAGTCTAATATAATGTGGTCTCATCTGAACAATAATAATATGGGATGTTATGTGGATGTCAGTCAGACAGAGATCCAATTGATATTTCCACAAACATTATATTTCCCCAACTGGGAGAAATTTTATTTCCTCATTTATATGGCCTCCACTGCAGGCAGATAAGTTCAGAGGAGCCCCATCAAGCCTGTGGACTGTATTGTTTGTAACATCATTCCCACTGCTGACCACAACTTTTTTTTTATTTTTTATTTTTTTTAGTTTATCTGCATGTACAGCAGTCTGCAGGTAAGCACATGGGGTAAATGGTTGTGTCCATGGTTTGCCTCCAACAGTTAGGATGCTTCCCCCTGTGGAGATACATAACAGGTAAGAAGTAATACTCAAGTTTGTTAGGACAGTAGAATTATCTGGTTGGATGCATAATAACCACCATAATCGGTCTTTTTGGACCTGCCTTTGTAATGTGCGCATGAGTTTCACTATATTTTTGCAGTGTTGGGTCGATCCTTAGAGGGCTCACTATTGGGAGCTGGTGTATTTGATATACTACCGAGTTCAAATATCCACAGTCTTTCTCCAGCACTGGTTACGCCTCCTTTAATGATAGAAACCTAGGAGAGAGACGTCAAGGGCTTAACGTAAAACTTTTCCAGGTATGACATGAGGATGCATGTGGGCAAACAGGAGGGAGGTACAAAATCCAAGAGCAAACTTGTTCCGGCTGTAGTGTTACTGATTAAGAATATGTAAGACGGAAACATTGGATGAAACTAAATTTAAAACATGACTGAGGAATCAAACAACCTGGATGATGTCAACAGCGGCACAAAGGAATTTACATATATGTGTTATGCCAACAGTGGCTATGTAGCAATAGAAAAACTTCCAAGTAGCTCATATAAAACGAATTATTCAGCTATTTATTAGCTATCATTAAAAAAGGAAGACAAAATTTAGCAGCTACGATTCACAATGTGCCTTTCTAAAAGTTTCTGTAAAGCCCAGTCAGAGCTTTAATATAGAGTGCTTACAAGAACTGCACTATAAGGTAAAAGACACAAAACCAAACAAATAAACCACAGACACACACACTCCAAATGAAATCGAGCATCAAATGAAGGCTCCCAAACAGCTGCCTAACTCTCTTCGTTAACTCTCCTGTAAGGTATGCTGAGCAAGACTGCAATGAAAGTGACTCTTCATCTGACGTTAATTGATCAAGCAGGTCCCAGGGGGACATTTATGTGAACAAAAGGAACAATTGCATTACTCAAGTCGCTTGAAAGGTTGAATCAATTAGTTATGTATCAGGCCCTGTGGTATAAAGGATAAAACATCTGAAAATGGGAATCCTTGTATTTCACAGACAGACGTACAGTATGAGATGGTAACAAAATAGATGGCTGAGACAATGGTTATGCTTGATGCATAAGTACACCCTTTTATACTGTAAAAGAGATTTGAGGAGATTTAGACTGTGAAGGGGAAAAAAGAGTCTAGCTGTCGAACCCATATTATATTTGTAAGACTGACATGGGCATCACAACATAGTTGCTCCCAAATATCTTTGGCAGGGAGTGTACCGTCTAGCTGTACTGTGTTTCTCCTAAACTGCCAGGCCATGGAACCCCATTTAGGATTAGAGTTTAATGGGGCTTTCGGGGCTGAATCTGCTCTCAACAAGGCTGTTTCCTAGCCGAGCCAAAGCACCCCCAGCTAAAACTGCAGGTGATTATGCATGGCTGTCAATTCCATTTAGCCCATGGCTCCAAACTTCAAAAATGGACATGAAGCCTTCTAGTTTGTGTTTTGCCCTGTCCATTCAGGCGCTGGTGTTTATTTACCCAATACAGGACACCAGTGTGTGTCTTGGTAGTGATAAGGAATAATCTGGAGGATACACATTTGGCAGAAATCATTAATGTGCGAGTGATGGTCCATGACTCAATTCATATTTCATTATGTCCGCTCCATGACTGGCATTTTCAAGTTGGGGATATGAAAGGCTCCGTGGAGTGACACACCATCCCCCTGTTCCATAGTTCATTTTCTAAACCCAAACTTAAAGCCCCAAGAAATATTTCCAAGAAATCTTTGTCTAAGGCACTAATTTCAGTGGCAAGCCTTGAAAATCTTATCAGGGTCTGGTGTTATTTGACTTTGCCTTGGGCACTGAATATTTAAACGAACCTTCGCCCCACTGCCCTTAGACAAGAAATGTGCGCATAAAAAGCTTGAGTGGATCCAACCAAATTAATTTTTATCTTCTCCTGGTGAATGTTAGCTGTCCTCAGAAAAGATCAGGCCAAAGTTGTCTTTCCATTATCTTTGTTTATCCTGCAGCTTGGTGCGACGTTTATCTGTTATTCTCACTTTAAAAAAAAAAAAAATAAAATAAAAAATAATAATATATATATATATACACAATATATATATATATATATATATATATATATATACATTTGGCAGAAAGAAAACAAACCAAAAATAAAAAATAAAAAAAACAACACGGTTTGGGGAAAAGAGAACGTGATGAGCAATGTGACTGTCCACAGTGATTTAGGCTCACAGTTTCCAAAGCATGTTATTCACAATTCCAAGTGACTATTGTGGCAGATGCATGAGTGTGGTTAGGTTCAAAGTAAGCAGTGTATTTTACCTTGGAAAACATGGCAGCCATCAAGTCTTTTATTGAAAGAACAGCAGCTGTGATAAAGCCCAAAACTTTATCAAACCTCATGATTTAGCTGTATCCTTTGACAACTAAATTTAGTCGTGAAGTCATACCCACCAAAAGCTTCACTCACTGCCTTTGACTGCCTTTGCTGCCAATAAATGTAAGATTACTTTAACATCTATCACGAAGAGCTGGGAACTATTGAAGCTTTTTACTGATTTCAGACACATAACTCCTCTGCGGCATTTGTTGTATGGCTCAGGGCGCACCATTTAGTCTAATATTCACAACGTAAAGCATGGACTCTTTATCTTCTCCACGTCTTCGGCACCAACATATAACCTGATAATTAATGTAATCGATGCCGAAGGAATTAATCACACATATCCAGAAGACACTACAGAAACTGATTTTTTAAGAAAATATCCAAAGCTTTTTATTGCCAAGGTAGGATCGTTTGCCATTGGCTCATAAATTGGATTGGAGCTGCAGCATGCTGTCACTGATTGAGAGCTCTGAGGCCTCACTATGAGTGGGAATAATATGCCAGGGAACTTGTCACAGCATTATTTTATCTGAAGAACTGAAAATAGTGAAAAAAGTTTAACATCACCAAGTGCCTACCTTAGCTGCACCAGTGTTGGCATCATTCTATTGATAGAGAGTGTCTTTTAGTCACTAGAGAGACAATATTCTACAAAGGGGGAGGCTGAGATTGTCCGGTCCAAACCGCAAGGCAGGAGCTTGTCACCTTGTGAAAGGTGCAGAGAGTAGAATTGGCCAAGTAAAAATGAGAAGTGACAGGATATTGATTTGCTTATCGCTGCTGTGCAGACACACAGATGTGAAGGGCAAGAGAAGGGGGGTGTGGTGGGGTGGCAGTGGTTATCAGGTTTTCACGTCAGATAGGGATACAAAAAAAAAAAAGAAAAAAGAGAGATTTATCAGCTGATTGGTTCGCTTCAATTTTTGTTCCACTTTCTTCATGTGCTTTACTGTAAAAGGCAAATACTTTTTAACAGCGAATAAAAAGTGTGCCCGATTATTTGGTCGGCTAAATGGACACTGCTATCTATAATATTTATTGACGTTCCTCGTCAATATTCCATGTTGTGTAATTGCAAAATATAGATAGACCTGCTAATTGAATTATATGGCACAATCACAGTATTGTGACAGGGTCCATTTCATGGTGTTTTAAGTAAGACGCACATCAAGAGCAACTTTTTACATATTATATATGCAAAGCTAATAATCCCAAACTTGTATATAGGATGAAGCTGGTTTCCCGCATTTAGGCAAGTGACGAGTCAGAAATGAAAAAAGATATAATGGAAAAATTAAAGTGGATTTTTCACAGAGACAGAGGGAATGGGGCGGTTTGAAGAAAAGTCTACATACAATTACACGTTGTTGCTGAATTAGCACCATTGGTGAAATGATTATGAGAAGATTTAAATATCAAATATGTGTTAACGCAGTTGCGAAGCCAGCTGACGGAAAAATAAAAGCAATAGAGAGTGTCTCTAATTTAATGATTGACCTGTTCGATAAAAGTCAGAAAATCTATGTATAAATATACACACTGGTACAGATGACTCTGTCAGCAACATCATGGTATTAGCCTCCAAGACCTGCCTTTCTATATCAGTTTGAAAAGTATTGTTGTTTATGGTACCAAGAAACCAAATAGCTGGGTGAAGACAGAACAGAACATTTTACTCACAAAATGTGAGTAAATGTGACTCAAAAGAGGTCTATGACTGATTACAACTCTAACTACAGGTAGTGGCTAAACCTTGTTTTCAACCAGTCTGATTTCTCATAACAGACTAAATTTAAAGAGCAAACACAAAAATTTGACAGTCATTGAAATGATTTCAATCTCCTTTTGTAAATA
This sequence comes from Echeneis naucrates, assembly GCF_900963305.1. Classification (NCBI taxonomy): domain Eukaryota; kingdom Metazoa; phylum Chordata; class Actinopteri; order Carangiformes; family Echeneidae; genus Echeneis; species Echeneis naucrates. Next base: position 10,987,807 of record NC_042520.1, read on the forward strand.
AAGCCTAGGCTCCTTTCCACCCATCAATCTAAAATAACTAATGCATTACTGGATATACATACACTTGACCAGTGCACCTTTGTGCCACTCCATTACATCAGCATCACCAGCACAGATTTGCAAGTATCAGTCTCTGGAATCACTTCAAGCATCACAAACTACTCACTTTAATTGAGCCAGTTTCACTTTTGTATTTATACTTTTGAATCAAAACATAGAACCTGAGGGTCACCATCTACATTGATTGAACTAAGTGCTGTCAGTATTTAAGCAAAAGCAGATGAAAAACTAAAAAAGTATTCATGACAAGGAGTTTTTCCATTCATTCCCTAAGGCCGATTATCTTCCAAATCTTCCTGGCAGTTTTGCTTTTTCTTGCTGAAGTGATCCAACAGCCCCAGTGAGACTAATTTGAATTCATCAAATTAGTGTAAGTTTGGGATCTTTGGAAAGTTCAATTAACGTTTTGTGCTTTGGAAAGAAATGACTTGCCACAGGGACTTCATTGGACAGCCTCATTGGTGGATACTACCGGTGAATGGCGAACAAGGCTGTGTGTGCAAAAAAAAAAAAAAAAAGTTCTTGGCAGAGTTTAACACCCTTTGGCAAAGTTCACATTCAAACAAGATTAATCTCAGTTTGGTTCGCCACTAAGGCAATAGAGATGTCAGCTTAGTTAAAAAAGAAGAAGAAAAAAACACGACCATCTCATTTGATCTCTCAACTTCTCTCATTAATAGAATATTCACCCAGTCACATAGGAGAAGACAAAAAAAAAAAAAAAAAAGAGGGAAAGTGAGAGAAAGACAGGGAAGGCACACGAAGGGGAGTGATTAAATTGTCTTCATTTACTTAACCGGCTGTTAATATTTCAATTAGAGCAACTGGAGGCAGTGACACTGTAAGGTTAAAAATGGAACAAGAGTAGAATTAGTCTAACTGATTAACAGGAGGAAATGAAGACTTCTGCGCTCACAGGAGACATCCCTCTAGCGTTGTTCATCACTGACACCAACCCTCTCCACACCTGCGTCACTCAACTTATGGCCAAAAAAGAGACACTCTTTCTCAACCTGCAATATACACACCACAGAGAGACTTTGTGCTATATGAATTGTCAACCTGCAAGGAACATGCTGAAGCTGCTGGCAGCAGCAACCAAGCTGAGGCGGAGTTTGACAGAAAGCACATTGGAGACTTCCTCTCCCCTCCTCTGCCTTTTCTCCATCACCATAAACCCACTCACTCATGATAACCATTAATGTAGGGTCTTATTAAAAACCTATCAATACAGCCCCTGCCAGTACACTAATGGCCAGGAATCCCTCTCAGTTAAATCTCGACTTTGGTCTCCACTCTGGACTAATGAGAGCCATCGCTCAGCATCTCTTTGGGCTAAATCACCTTTATTTGTATCTGCCTTCTCCCGCTGCTGGCAATTTATAGAACAGACTGCAATGAGAGATTGCATTGCACTGCAGAGAGGCCTGTGGGCTGAGGTTTGGGGATAGGATGGGTAGCGGAGGTGGCGGGGGGTTGGGGAAGATGTGAGAGCAAGCACAGGGAAATTGAAAGAGGCCGTGCTTACCTGGCCGTTCTAGTATTTTGTGCTCTGGACCGTGGTGAACTGTTAATTGTTCAACATTGGCACTCTGGCAATATAAGAGGGCCCCAGTGCTGCTGCCACTGATGAGGCATTGTTGTCTGGGAAAGTTTATCTCTGGTGCCGAGTCGCAGGGAGGGCACGCTTGATGCAGGAGCGCCACAGGAGTTTGCCCTTCTAACTCAGGGGAGGAATTGAACATTGCTCTATCAATCTCTGCATTTTACAGCTCGGACCACCCAGCCGTGAGAATCGTGGGGGAGTGTTTATACAGCTTCTTATTGTCCGGGATCTAAAGCAAACACTCAGTATGGTCTGGGAGGCGTTAGTATGACAGAAACGCACTTCTCATCCATCGGATGGGGACTCCTTGCCACAACTCAATGAGGAAAACAAATTTCTCACAACTGAATGAGATGTGTGTTGCACTGCAGTGCAACAACTCAAGTTTGTTATAAATTAAGTTGATCTCTCAGCTATGCACTTGGCTAAGAAATACAGGCTTGTTTTGTATTAAAAGGAAGAGTAAGTAATGGCTTTTATGTGAAAATTGTTCGGCAGCATATGATACAAGAAAAATCCCTAAAAACTGAATTTGAGTGGTGCTTTTTTGCCCAGTGTTGCAGTCTTATTGCAGTGCTGCAATAAGGCTGAACAATTGTGTGGAACTGTTATTTTGGGATTTATCTTCTAAGAGGAAGGCTGCTGAATATGTATTATTTTTCCCCATCAACACCTTCCCTCACACTCTTTTAGTTGTCATTATTCACACCTTTTAGCTGCCAAGTAAATATTCTTCTTTGTTGCTGCTAGTGAAGGTTAACCGCCTAACCAGGGAAAAAACCAGAGGGAAAAAAAAAAAAAAACAAACAAACAAAAAAAACAACCCAAAACCAAAACAGTTGCAACCACTTGCAAACTCAGATTCACATCAGTTCTACATGCTACGATTCACAGTGAAAAAGAACTGCTTAATGTTTTGTTCATAAAATTAAGCAGTTTTTTGCACAGGAACAGGTAAACAGGTAAAAAAATGTTCCTTATATTGTGACTTTCACATTAAATTCACCTCGGTCTCATTTGCTACATTAGGCCCAAAGGCAGAACCATAAAAGCAGATAATAGTGTTGGCTACAACGCTCTAACTTTCTGCTGAAACAAAGCAGCTAAATTAATACTTCTCACATCAAGGTGAGGTGATGCCTGAGAGTGCATGCACACTAACACTGAGGGCACAATCAGCAGGCATTGCGGCCAGTTACACAATACAGATACAATGAAATAATGCAAGTTATGCAAATCAATATTTATTTAAAACCGTTCCTTACCATCATAATGAATGCTACATTAGTCTATAGTTTAGTATAAATTAAACAGCATTAAATGAGGCTATTAAACAACTTAAAATGATCATGTCAGGAAATTGGTAATAGCTATAATTTTATCAAAATCAAATGAGTCCTTACATGCGACTTCACTACTATTATTGTCCTCAACACTGTCATTTGCATCAATTGCTTCATCTACTACCTCAGTGAAACACTGGCATAAGTGCATAAAGTCTAAACCTGTGACAAATAGTCAGAGGTTGAATGCACTACAAAGAACTATTTCACAACTGATCTGATCTCCTGAGAGCTTCCTGTCTTTGAAATATCCCCTACTTGCGCCTTTGTCAATAAGTAAAAAGCTAAACAGCGAAAGATACATGACAAAGGCTCTGGCTGGCAGCAAAGGTAACCAAGGGCAGGGAGCCTTTTAATATTTATAACTCATGTCGAATCACTTCAATCACCTATTCATTAGTGCCTATATATGGCTAAAGCCCTGCAGAGGCGGGATAGAGATGTATGTGTGGGGTTTTTTTCTATACACTTGTAATAACCATCACCAAACAAGGCCAATAACAGTTTCCATGTTATAGCCATCGTAATCATCGTCAGACTGGGAGGCGCTTCAGACTTAACCGCCAGAGAGGCCTGCCTGCCAAGAGTGCTAGTAATATAAATGCACTTTGAAGAATGGAAGGGGTGGCATGCTCCTGGCCATGTGCCAGCTACACATCCAAAGCTGCAAAATCACAGCCACGCTGACTCAGACAACCACGCTGTGCTACTCCCTTCTTTCCACACAGATTCGTCTGTGCATTGAAACCAGAACGTCAATGTCTCATTTGTAAAATTAATTGTGACCTTTTTTTTTTTCTTTTTTAGATATAAAATGCAAAGTACAGAAAGTGGGCACGTTGACTTTAAATGGGAAAACCCCAAATCCTGTTTATCTGATTGAGGGTATCGACCGCTGTATGCACTGGGGGGCAGCATTGCTATGTGGGGGTGGCTAAATGTGTGCATAAAGACCAAAATTAGTAATGTTGGCTAAGAACTCCATAAAAAAGAGAGTAATCTATCAGTCACAACTTGTAAGGACAGATATGGAGAAATTGAGAGAACACAAAAAAAAAAAAAAGAAGTGCATGTGCTAGCAGACTGGGCCAACATTGTGATTCACCGAGCTTCACCAAGCTGTGATGTGCCTGTAAGTAGCTTCCTGGTTCGTCCTCAGCATGCTACGGTGCACTCATAAGAGAGTTTGGTTCATTACTGCATAACAACTGGATGAGAATGTGAGAGCTGCTAGCAAAAGCAGCAGGCATTCATTAACTCTGATGTGGACAGTATGCTTACAAAGTGGAAGGAGAGGGGAAGATAGGTTCAAATTTGTGGCAGGTCTGCTCTTGATATAAGGCTAATGACAGACTGTGCGATGCACAGAAGCGTAATAGCTATGTACTGTAAGTAATTATGTAGTAAGTGTCCCAGGAAGACAAAAAAAAATCTGAGATCTCAGACAGCAACATTGGTTAGTGGATATGTCCCATGTCTTTCCCTTCTCCCTCCTTTCATCTTATGAAATATTTGGCAGCTATGGCACCTATACCATTCACCCAGCTTATTGTCAAGGAAACAATTTAATAAGTTCATTCTGTGGCCATACAATCTTTCTTTTGATTACCCACATTGGTGGAGGGAGGGGGGGCAAAAAAACAAAACATACTATGGAAAGACAAGGTCTACACTGACAAGGCAACAGCGCCTGATGAGCTATATCGCCCCTAAAAGCTGCATGACTATTCCCGGATGGATGTTTGGAACGCTTCACACAGACGAGACGGATCTGAATGTCTCCTGCGAGTGTCGTTGCACCCAGTAAATGTCACGGATGTAGACGATATATGGTTGTCATGCAGAAATGCAGTAAAGCAAAAACTGCTGTAAATTTACTGGACATCAGTGGCAAATTGACTGTCAAAAATTACTATTGTCATTTACTATCATCATTCTTAGGAATTACAGCAGTGGATTTATGCACACTGAGATATATGTGCTGGTCTGTGTAGAAGAAAGAAAAATGAAAAGAGATGAGGGAGAGATGAGAAGAAAAATGATGGAAGTGATTAAGTGAGAGGATGTGTGTTCTCTTTCTGCAAGTCTTGATCTTGGTGCTTGTGTCTACGTGTGCACTTCAATAACCCTTTGCATGTTTGAGTGTCAAAACAGTGCAACACTCACATCCAGCTTGCATCGCTCCAGGTTTGGATCATTCCAACTGCAGGTCACAAAGTGACATTGTGCTTTTATGGCTACTCTCCATGGTGCTTCGCATAAGCCCTGAAATGACTAAATCCCTCAGCCAGTGTCCCTGACCCCCAGCATCCCTGTTAGTGGTATTGCATTCACACTCTTTGATGTGGCCCTGAATTGGAATCGGTCATCGGCCTTGTTCCAGGGATTGATACCGCCTCTGCTGTTCACATGCCTACAGGTCTGCAGAGCAAAGTCAGCTGGTGTCTGCCTGATTGTCTGAGTTGCGCGTCTTCTCTCCAGCACTGAGATGGGTGGAATTGTAAGTGCAATAACCTTGAAAAGAGAACTCCCTCATCATAACATGTTTGAGCTATAACTAGAGACAAACAAAAACTCCACAGCCCTCCGTAAAATGTCTTAAGAAAATGACCAGCTGCTGTCCACCCACACCCAAGCAGTTGAGTTTTGTTTCCCGCCGAGAAGTGTGCTGATTTACCAGGAAAGTTTGTATCATTTTAGTAGTAGTTTAGGAGGGGTCAATTTGTGATGCAATACAGCAAGAGGGGGAAAAAAAAACAGTTGCTTGTTAATGGTGTGTGCCCATCTTTGCCATTGCACACAGCATACACCTTTCTGTCATGTAACGCGTGTCCTCAAGATTTATGTTGTCTCATATAATGCATCCATTAATACTGAGTACACACACAGAGCTTGTCTGTGTCTGATACTGGCTGGAACACTAAAAAGAAAAAATAAAATAAATAATAATAATAATAATAATAATAAATAAAATTGGAACAATAAATCATGTGAGGAAAATGCACAAAGAAGAACACTGCAATTATTGCTCTCTGAGCTATTATTACTTTTTTTTTTTTTTGCCTGCCTGATAATTGAATTTAATTATTCAGAGTCTGTCCTTTTAATATGTTTTCCTCATTTCCTGGCGAATTGATTATGTGTACCAATCTTCTCATGTCTTTTTTAGCAGCCCCACATCTTTTGCCATCATAGTTGCCCATATGAATGCTATATATATATATATATAACATATATATATATATATATATATATATATATATATATATATATATACACATATATATATACACATATATATATATATACACATATAACATATATATGTGTGTGTGTGTGTGTGTGTGTGTGTGTATGAATAATAAGACAGCATTTAAAAGTCTGACACTTTCCAATATGTTAACTGCAGTTTACTTCTGATAAAACTAACTCTTAAATAGAAATACTGTTAACTGTGCTTGTCAGTAAAATTAAACTTTTATTAACGGCAACAAGAGGAGCTTGTACCAATTGTTCGCTTTTAGACTTCCCTTCACATGTTAGTGCTCGACCTCAATATAGAGGACCAGGTGATATTGACCTCGTTTTGTGTTTGTTTGGTCTCACCCCCTTCAGTTGGCCTGGTCACGGATGACAAATGCATTATTAAACAGCAACTAAGCCAAGTCAAACTCCACATTCATATTGAAATGCAAGCAGGGGTGAAAGTAGGTGGAGTTGTAAAGCGAAACAGCAAAGACATCTAGGAGATTTTAGATAGCTGTGAAACAGCTCAAGGGTATTCTATATGAGGCACTATCCCCCTGAGATTTGCTCTGGACTCAAGCCGGTCTGCTGTAGAGATACTGCGGGATACAAGTGTTAATGAGAATATACTTATCTCGGCAGTGTTATCTGTAGGTTGCCAAATCTGGACTGGTTCGCCATGTTGCGGTTTGCTCTTTATTATGATGATGCACAGTGACAGACAGGAAAAAATAAGGAATTACATCATATAATAGTTAACAGAGAGGATTTTTTGGTGTATTTCGAGTGACTCCTTAAAGTATTTTGGTGTTCAAAAGATGTCTGATTCACACACAATTCAGTTCTGTGGCATTCAGACTTTGGAATACAGTGTGGGCCTTTCTTCCCAGCCTTGCCCGGATATATTTTTTTGAGTATCACAGAACGGGGTTCTCCTCTATGCCACCTTTCACCAGATCCCTTACTAATTGTTTCTGTCTCCAAGGTAGCATGGCTGCTCTTTGATGTTCAAACCCCTTCCTCCTCACAAAGGAGACTGACGGCAGGAGCAGAGAGAGAGGCAGATGGGCCGCGACAGGATGCTGCGAACCTGACGTCTCTCTCCCCCTTTCAAGTGCTCTGGTTCAATCAGCCCTTGCCGCACAAGCTGTTGTGGAGCACCTTTGAAATCATGGTGTCTGCACAATAGTCTTGACTGTTAATGACTTCTTGTAAAGTTCCAAAGCGGCTCTGATTACACACCCTCATGCACATGTACCGGCAAGCGCAGACAGGAACAACAGTGTCGTGCATAAACAAGTGTGTGCTCATGCACTCTCGGTCACACACTCAAACCCTAAGCAGTGTATGCGTACATGCTCAGAACCTTGCTTTATCTCTTAGGCAACACTCTGGAAACCAGAGTGAGGACACAAGTAAACAATTAATATGTTAATTAGGCAGATCAGCGAAGCTGGCGTAGTAGTATGGAAGAAGATGCACATGAAACATTCATCATCCACTGGAAAACAATCGACATAATGCCATTTGTGTAAATGTTTGATAAGCAAGCATATATATATATATATATATATATATATATATATATATATATATAAAAAGCATCCCTTACTGGGTTTTATTTGGTGCCATGGTACATCTTGTTAGAGGGTACTAGACATCTTCAGCCATTTTAGAGAGGTGGTATCAAATGGTACAAAATGTCAAACATGCAGGTGCTCGCCTCTGAAAATATGGCACTGCAGCTAACAGCGGGCCTTGAAAATACAACTATTGTGCTGAACTGCCTTGAAGGAGATAGGGAATCCAGTTCTGTCTTGAGCTGAAACTGCTCAGGCTGGCCTTAATTAGGTAGTAGGCATGGAGAAACTGGCATGTTGAAGTGTGTGTGTGTATGTATGTGTGTTAGTGTCTATGACCAGGAAAGAAAGACAGTACTGTACTGCCTTCTAAACTGGTGAGGCTTATTACTCAAACGTTGTAAAGTGTTATTCTTCTGTCAAAACGAGCAGGAAAGGCTTCTCCTTCGCCAAGTGTGATGAGTTAATTTTTTTCCCATCCCTGATGAGGTTACATCTTATATCTGCAGTTCTTCCCAAGTAGTTCCACACTGCTGCAGGCCCAATGATCACATCATCACAAACCCTGATTTCTGGAGCTCTGGTTTGTAAAATTTAGGTATGATGATGATGTAGTTGTGATTATTTTACATCAGAGTTTAAAGCTTGTACATTACGCGGCTTTCTTGGATCCTCTTGACCTCTAGTTTGCCATCCTTTATTGTACCAATATCATTTTGCAGTTAACCCTGTAACATTTAAGATTCCAACTGTCCACCTGGGCTTTTTGTTTATTTTAACCATAAAAAGAGACAGAAAGTTTCCTGTGAGTAAGTGCTTTTGCCCATTTTTCCACAACAGGTAGAACCTACAATATCTGGTAGTTCACAGTATGTTGAAAGATTGTATTAAGTATTAACACAGTATTAACACAATTTCTCTGATGGAGCAAACTTATGGTAAAAGTGTAAAGTAAGTGCAGTTGCGCAAATGTTCCGCAGGCAGCACGCTCGATTTAAAAAGGTTAGTATTGCTGGATACTGTAATACCCTAATGAGTATAATCTGACATTGAATTTACCAAATACACACATACATTAACACACAAAAGACAAATATACTGGCTATGTTAGGTTCTCAGCCATATTTACTCATTAAAGGTTCACTGAAAGCATGAAGAAAAGTTAGAAGTAACTGAATATCTTTTTAAAAGGTGTTTCAGCTGCTGCAAGGATTCTGATAAAAACCGCTCTGCCTCTCAGTTTCTCACTCCTAAGAGAGGAAAGTGTGCATGTCGCTTGCTGGGCAGTCCTGATTCTGCACAAAGCTATATGGTAGTTTGTCCAAAGTGGCCTAGATTTGTCACAAGACACTTTTTATAAGAGAGAAAAAATAAATAAATAAATAAAAATCAATAACAGGGTCTGAAAAGGCATTAAATCTAGCGACAAAGCCACTAAGTTTTTCAACCCTTGAAAGGGCATCCTATGGGATATTTCGGCTGTGGAACCCAGATTGTACCATGTGGTATGTAGTACAGGGAGGAGGAAGTGCCTTTGTATCAATGAATAGCCATTTTAAATCAGCCCATTATTGATAAAAGATATAGTTCAACACAGTTTTAATAAAGTTTGAACTGTGATCCAGCTTGTCCAGCAGGATGAATATGAAAGACCTCCTGTATAAAAGCAAGGTATGATGGTTCATAGGGGAAAAGAAAGTTAATATCCATCACATTCTCTCTCGCACCTTCATATGGATCATTGATATCCTCAGTGGCCCTTTCAGACACACACATTTATTCCATTCGTTTAACAGTTAGGGTCAGTTGCAGGCATATAAAGCATACAATGGCCATATCAAAGATCATGTTAATATCTAGCCATTAGATAGTTCTAAAGAGTAAAAGCACCGTGTTAGGTTTAAGATATTACAACAGAAAATGTTACAAAGAAACACAGAGGCTTCTTTACCAAGGGTCTGTAAGTGATGACTGGAATCAAGCTGTGATGAAAGGTCAGGTACAAGCCTGAGCAGAATATATTTGTAAAATACTTTTCTTTCTTTCTTTTTTTTTTTTTTTTTAATGATGTGTGCGTAAGAGTTATTGTCAATTAAGATGTATTGTACCATATCAAAGAGGCAATAACCTGAAGACAGTGTGGAGGATATGAAATGTGCCCTTTTACTGGAATGATAACATTAGTTATCACCTATACTGGCCTTCATTAACAACTGCTGAGGATTTGCAATAATAGTTTCCTACAGGTAACCCCTCCACCAGTTCTCATATACTTATATTAAGTTGGGCTTTAGCAAATTTCAATCGAGTAGTTGGCAATACTGGCTCTCACTTCCCGTTTGGAAGTGTGGAGCTCTCATCTATTGATAGGAATCCACAAAGAAATTTATTGAATTGAATGATATCAATTCATTTGTAAGATCATGATGGTAAGCATACTGAAATGTGCAGAAATTTTGATGAAGACGAATTAGACACGGATATGAAGTTAAGTGTGTTACAATGATTGCTAGCCAAACTATACAGCTATGAAATGTTCCATTAGTTCTCCACAAAAATCATGTACATCCCATATAAAATGGAAGCATCTTGCACGATATCAGATTTTCCACTATTCAAAAGCAATTTGTCAATTTACATTTATGTAATTATGTATTACTATTTTTATTTTTATATATTTATCTATTATTTATTACCATTCTTCAATGTCTCTCTTGAGTGCTGTCAATAATATACAGTAAAACCAAGTAACATAACTGAACTGGAGAAGTTCATGAATTAACAGAAGACAGATGAGCTCTGTGGACTTCAGAAAATACATCTCACATGATGTAAGCCTCGCCAACAGCCATCTACAGGAAAAGAGAGTTGGCTCAACTGGTATGGTGCATACCATAAAGTCTTAGTTTTAACCACAGTGACCCAGCTTTCAGTGGACCCATGGCCTTTTGCTGCATCTACTCTCATTCCTTGCCTTTCCTGTCTCACTCACTGCGGCCATCAGAATGACGAAAATCGGCTGTCTGGATATCGGCCTGAATGGAGGATATCACTGGATCAGTTCTGCCCTTGGTGAAGTATACAGCTCTTTCATTCGCCCATGGAGGGTGTCTGATCTGAAACAGCATGCTGTAGGTGATACCTATGTCCCAGCATCTGAAGGGCAGACTACACAGTGTGAAATCATTCAATTCCTAGACCTAGACCCTAGACCTCCACAGACGAAAGCATGGTATAGCCCAGAGGTTTCCAACTCCGGTCCTGGAGGGCTACCGTCCGGATTTGGAGACCTCTGGTCTAGCCTATTGTTTAATAAGGTCTATATTATCAGCTGAAGCCTATATTGAGGTCTATCCTAGCCTATATTATACAAAAACCATTATAGGTAATGAGAAAATAATGAGGGAATAGATCTTGTTAATATTTGAGCCATGCACTTCGACTTGGGACTGAAGGTTGAGATACTGTAGTTGTTTATTGTCTATTTCTAGAGGGAATACGGCAACCTTACTAGTATAGCGGTCCACTAATCTCTGCCATTTATGATATACAATCTAGATTGAGAAACATTCATTACCTTGCTTGAAGCAATAATTTACATAAAAAAAGATTGATACATGAGCATTCATTAGAGATAGGAGATAGTAAAAAACTGCAACTAATGTGGGATACCAAATGGGGATAGTTCATTTTGTTTTGATCATGAAGTTTTCAAGATAAACATAAACATCTCTGCATATGCCAAAAACCTTCTCTATAGTCCCATCAAACCAGACATTTAAGTATTGCCCATTTTTCGATCCACTGTGGTGGAAATTGTGGTAGGGACCTTATGATGTAAAAGTGATAGGAAAGTCACTCCCTGTCTATTGGGGTAATTAGGCCCATGTTTGGTCAAACAAATAGGCTCAATGGAAAAATCAGATACTTGACTAGTCTAGCGTAACCAAATTAGAGCGTAATTACCTTTGGGACATGTCTTCATTAATAACTGCTGCATCTCTTGTTGTAACAAAATATCAATGCAGTCCACACCTTAACTTAATGAAAATCCTATGTTGGCTCACTCTTGTAAGATTAGGTACATTTAAATGTGTTTACTGTGAATTTGTTTTCAGGGAAAGAAAGCAACTTCTGGGCCAATTTTCATAGAGCAAGCTGTAAAGGTACACACTCTCACATTCAGACAAAAGGTTCAATGGCTGTGCTGCTATGTAGTCCCTTGAATGAGAATGCATAGAATAAGTTGAGAATGTGACATTCCTATGGCAGAAGAAAAAAAAAAAAAAAAAGCAACGTTTGGCAGACAAAGGATTATAAAGTTGTTGACGTTCATGGCTATAGCATATACTGTCAGTTTTGCTAAATGTTTCATACTAGTATTATTTATTTCCTCACAAAGCACCATATATGCTACAATACACTACACAGAGAGCCAACAAGTTTTGGCCAGAACTGAAAATACCATAACCGTCAAATACTTCCAAAATGATGACAGCAGTTCAAATATGGCTTGTATTAAATCAAGACAAGAATGTAAACAGAACTGCATGGAGGCTGATTAAAATCGGACCTAGTATCTTGTAATAACAAAATCAACATTGCTGACGAGCTGTTAAAAGACTAATAAATGCTTGTATGCATCCCATATTTGCACAGCCTGACAGTTAGAATTGGGCAGGCTTGGCCATCATTAATATATATTTCTCTTTCTGGAATACATTTTTCAGTGAGTAGTGAGTTCAGTGGATTTCACAGCACCATTAATAAGGACATATACATTTGACCTTGTAGCCATTATACTGCATTCCACCAGCTCATACTAAACACTGTAAATAAACTAAATGAAAGCTGTATGGAGCAGGTGGGAAGTACAAAGGTATGTGTAACTTTTTTTTTCTCGGTTTGTTGTCCACTTCACATATGTCCCTTCTATTGAGGTGTATGGGTTGTGTTGCAGGTTCAGTGTTGACTAACTTAACTCTTTATTGCTGGAATTGAGATGGTAACCCTTACTCTTACTCAATCTCTGTTGATATAGGCAGTAGAGTGTTGTGAGTGTTGCAAGTGTGTGTGCACGTATGCGTTCAGGGGACCAAGAGCCTTTGATTACAGAATTACTTTTCTTCCAGTCTGACACGCAGATGAAAGTGTCCCAGCACTAATGACAAAATGAGGTTAACATTGAATCTCAAAGATGATGCGTTGCATCCCACTGGACATTGTCTAGTCTAGTCTTTTTTTTTCCATTATGCCACAGGAACAAGGCAGACAAACAGAAGTGATTGTGTTCTGTGTCAACATGATGTGACTGCAGCCCCACCAATGTTTGTGACAGCAGATGGACCGTGCTGCCATGGGAAATCAATTCCATAGGTGTCAACACAGATGACTGAGATGCCAATTGTGAGGTGTGAATGTTTATGTTACTGTCTGGATCTTAAACAGGTTTGTGCATGTATTTCTACATTCATCCTTACATTTCCAGTACAAGCAGCTGGGACATGAAGGGTATGTTCCATGCATTCTTTATATACTTTACCGAGGGCAGTATTCAAATTAAATCCTAATTCATTCTGAGCACTAATTGTGACGTTTATACTTTTTGATTATAATTGATGCTTAATTTTGTCATGAGATCATGTTTATGATTAACACCATTTAGATAACAAATGCATGCAACAACTAGAAATTACCTAAAAAGTCATAATGACAAGTCAAGGGGAAAAAATATATTTCATATTATAATTGAGTATCATCCAGTGGGAGTACATGAGGACCTTCTACCGTATACATTACACAAAGGGCCAAAGATAATAGCACATGAAAATGTTTTTTTCATTTATTTTATTCTCTTTAAATTTTAACTGTATTATTAGTGTGTATCATAATAATAAACAAAATGAATAGAAAATATCTAATTTATTATTGCTATAAAAGCCATCTTTTACATTTCATCTCATCAACTCCATTTCTGCTGAAAACATTTGCTTATGTTGAATTATTGCAGCTTCCTCTCCTGCTCGCTTTCTCCAATTAGGTTGTTGTTTGGGATGTTCTCCCCCATGAATTGGTGCTGAAGTGTGTGTTACTGTACTGAAAATATTTAACTTCATTATTTGCATACTTCAGTCTAAAACCATCAGATATTAATATCTTTTGATGACTGCCATACAGACATTTTTGAGTATTTGAATATATTCAAATAAAAATACACGGCAAGTTGAAAGTACACATATTTTAATATGATCCATGAGGTAGTGAGAAATCAAAATTAAGTTTCCACTGTTGAGTTGCCGCTCTTGCTTGGCGTGTGTGCTTCTATCTATCTATGGTGGCGTGGATTTGTGGAAATCACATGCTCACGGTTTGGACTGGATGGTTGAGCCCCCTTTACCACATGCAGGCAATCTGTGGAGTTACAAAGCTTTAGACTGATCCTGCACTATGGATGAATTAAGTGATTAAAAGGATACATATTTTACTCATTAAATCATTAGTCTACTGTGTTATAAAACTCTGTCTTATTCTGTCTCAGTTATTTCCCTTGTAGTCCATTCTCCGGTGGCAAAATTGTCTCAGTAATTTTCATACATGCATATATGAAGTATTATAGTCTTCTGTTTTCAGAAAAGTCCTTGAGGCTGAATGCAACGGACAAGTAAAAAGTTCTCACAAGACAGACAAACACATTGATGTTTTGGGCTTTTTGTGGGACTTTAGGCAACTGTATGCAAAAGTATGCAAAAACCACAAGATAGTTTATGTCTGAGGAATAAATTAGTTATTTTCAGATCAATGAATCCAATCAGAATATCTGTCTAGGGTTTCCCTGAAATTACTTTTTGACTATTTGTTTTACTAAGGATCAAAATGCATCAAAAATGATTTCCTGCTCCATTATTGAGCTGTAGATTGACTGTTTTGCAGTGATGGTGTTGCATTGTTGTTGTTTTTTTTTTTTTGTCAATCCATTTATATTATTGCGATTAATCGAATATCAATTTAATTCTTCTTTAATTCTATATATATATGTTGGCCAAAAAACGTATAATGTGAGAACACCTCACACCTGCACACTGACTCCTTACCCATTCATTCGAATGGGCAAATCCTTGATTCCAGTAATCACTGTCAGGTAAAAGAGTGTGAAAATAATTATGGAACCCAATAACAGCATTGGTAACAAAACAGGTGATCCTTGTACAAATCTGAATTATCTGGAAAAAGTTTTTGGCAATTCAATGTTGAATGTGAATGTTTGATATTTGCCAATTACTCCATTTAGTCACTCATTTTTAATTCTTCCTTTAATTCAAGTTGCAACCCTTTGCTTTGATAGGCAAACAAATGAAGTTATACCCTCCAACAGAACTCACCTATGAACCTTTGTCTGATGAAGTTCTTTTTTTAAAACTGGCCCCATTGAGTCTTCGGTGCAGCAGCCTGGCCTTCAATGAGATGTTTGTAAAAGCTATGGCATTAGCATCAGCAGACACTCACACAATGCTAGTCAACACTGACTTTGACCCAAATACTTAAAAGTATTTTATAACTCTGTGAACAAATGTACCCCCCACCCTTCAACCGGTGGTATCTGCCAGCAATTATTTGGAGCAACCCCACAGGAAGAGCCATCTGTAGCTGATTTCAATTTGCACACACACACAGGGGGATGTGTGCCTTAAAGTCTTTAATTGAGATGGATTGGGTCATCCAATTAACCCTAACACACTTGGGTGTCCTTTGTGTAGTTGAAGGTTTTGCTTTGGGGTATTGTCACAAATCTTTAAGTCACCACAGAACTAGTACACCTTTCCTCACTGTCTTTATAAAGCTTAATTGGATTGAGCTCTTCCTCAATCAAAGGCATTTTTTTTATTCCACT
Source organism: Echeneis naucrates (assembly GCF_900963305.1). Lineage (NCBI taxonomy): Eukaryota > Metazoa > Chordata > Actinopteri > Carangiformes > Echeneidae > Echeneis > Echeneis naucrates. Next base: position 11,003,530 of record NC_042520.1, read on the forward strand.
TCTTTTGTTTCTACCCTTCCAGGATGATGCCATGAGAATACACGCTTTAACATATATGTGATAAGTGTTCATTGTCAAAGGAAATCTTCGCTTCCATCTTTTGCCTTTTATTTACCATCTATTTCAACTGAATGCACTTGTCTGTGCTGTAACAGGCATACAATAAGATGGCACTCTTTCTCTGTTGGCACAACGTGCGTCCCAATTGGCCAAGATCTACATCAGAGCCAGACTTATATTCTACATAAATAGATTTATTTTATATTTTTTACATTTCCTACATGAATAGATTCTACATTTTTATGGAACATGTTTTGCACCATATACATCCAAAGACGAAATATTTTTAAAAGAAATAATTCCATGATAAATCGCTACTGCTTATATTTAAGTGGGTTGATTTCCCTTTCAACCATTCGAGTGGTTAGGTGACCTGTATCCTGACCTGAATGTTCAACACGAGGCAATGGTCTCAGAAGATTCGTTAGAAAGACTGGCAAATACAGACAACAAAACAAAATGAACCAAAAAAAAGAAAAAAGAAAAAAAAAAGGAAGTCAACCGCTCAGAAAAAAAAATAAAAAAAAAATAGTTTGAGTCACGACACCTTCTTTCTTGAATTAAAGATAATAAGACCTGCCATATTTAATTGTTTCGGGGGAGTAAAGAAGGCCCATCTTTTGGGGCAATTTAATTTGAAACACAGTTCTTCAAGGCAGGGAAAGCAGCCAGAGGTCATGCAGAGAAAACAGTCTTAATTGTTTAATCCATATCAGTTATGCACCATATGGGAGAAATTACAGGTGCTGTGTGATGGGATAAACACTACAACTAAATAAATGTCTGAGGGGCAGTCTCTACTCATTTGTGTCTTTTAAGATCAATTTGTCTCGGCTCTTCCCCCTTCAGACCAGCTAATAATATGCACATGAATTAAAGGAGAGCATTCCAGCTTTCAGGGCCCTACTAAAATCTCAAAGCCTACTTGCCAATGTCTCTTGAATATAGAGAATAAGAGTCAGTAAAAATATTTTTTTTCAACTACACCATTGCTGTGTAATAGTCCCCAATATGACTTGCATGCAGATGAAGATATTTTTTTTTTTACATACATTATAACATTTTATTAAGTTAAATTGGACTGCTGTAATGTGTTTACATTTCGCAGTTTTTACTGAATAAAATTTAAATGTAGCAGCTCAATGCCCCCCCCCCACACTGACATAGTATATTAATGGTATCCTTCAGTGGACTTTTTATTCTTTAACCCTTGACAGTAAACATTCTATCATCTGGATTTGAGTGTTTTTATTCAATATGATTTATTTTGACCGAGTTAATGTATTTCATGAAGGGGTCGCAATTACCATATCATTAATCATACTATAATTAGAGTCAGTGGATTAATTGTGACACAAAACCTCTCCTTCCTGAAGAAATTAATAACAGTACTGTCATTTTATGGTAGTAAAAAATGTATTAATCTACAAGAAACTGGCCATTGTCACTTCCATCTATGTTACTGTGTCGAGATAGCTGTGAAATGGTTTGTTGCTTAGATACATAGCGAAGAACAGAAGCTCCTTTTCAAGATAAAAAAGAAGCATGAAGGGGAGAAAAAAAAGCCTGTGGGGATACACTGGGACTAGTGCACTGTATGTTGGTGGGCTGTTGACAATTACATGGTTTCAGCAAATCAACAACCCACGTAGAAAGGTTTATAACATTTCCAAGAATTATCCTGCTCAGAAGTTCTTCAGGATTTTTCCTTTGTGTGGCAAAACACATGGCCCCAACCAATTTCAAAGACTTTCTGTAAAAGTATGTGTGGCATGTCAGATAATTTAGCAAGCAATCACGCCGGCGCACACACTTTCTCCACCACCTGCTCAGTAGATCTGAAGCTGTGCAAAGATGCTGTTTTCTACTCTTTTCTACTGAGATTTGCAGCGAGCTACATGGTCTGTGCTCTGGACTGCAGACAGCCTTTCAACTCCAGTTGTCCGATTTAACACACGCTGACTCTAAAAAACAGACAAATCTAGGTAATGATATCAAACTCAGTGTGTTATAAGACTTTCACAGACGACATGGGCTTTTAGTCACCTAAAATAAACCTAGAATAAACAAAGATACCTTTTGCTTTTCTTCCTTGTTAGCTCCCCCACACTACACTACCCGTGCATCCCTCCTTGACCAAACAGATTCATGCAATCTGCTCTTCAAACTCCTCTCCAATTCTTTGGCTTCAAAACAGGTTTCATTTGATAGCTGCAATCCTGGAAAGGTCACAGGCATCAAGAAAATAGACAGAATGAGCCAAGAGGATTTCAAGTTGTATTAATGAGGACCCCTTGGCCAGCACCCGTCTTAGAGGTCAGGCCATCACCTAAAATGATAAAGATTTATCATGGGGAGGTAAGGCTGGTCAAAGCATTCTCTTATCTTGGGCTCTGCCTTTTCCAGCAGCATCTACTGTCAAGAGTCTCACATGGATGAAAGACTTGGCTACTCTCTCCACCACTATTGCAAACCTCCAGAAATATTCTGACGTGGGTAAATAATTCATCCCCTATATTTTGTACTCTTTGAGAATTTTTGAGGAGGCGCGAGTACATTATGCCGTGCTTTCTACACCCAGAGACTAACTCATAAAAAAAGGGAGCACTTATAAAGTTACCCTGATCTTGAGATTAGATCAGTATCATGCTGAAAGATTTACTTTTTCATTCATGTGAAACATGTGTTGGTTTTATCTGTTTAACTGTTCAAAAGGATACTCCTGCTGTGATTATGAACTTTCTGCTTTGATACTGTGGTCAGAGAGGAATAACGTAATTTAGCCGCACAGTGGTCACATCCTATGAACGAAAAGAATTAATACAAGTTTGTAGGAGATTTAAAGATCTATTACAGAGAGCTCCATCATCATCGTTTGCTGTTCAAGTTTGTTACACTGATCTTTGTACACAACGTGTAAACTGGATCAGCGTTTGGGGGAATATTAACATGGCATCCTAAAATCCAAATTATCAGATGATACATATCAACTTTGCTCAAAGAACTAAGCTAACCCCCCCCAAAAAAAAAACAAAAAAAAAAAAAAAATCATTCAAAATGAAGCTTTCTCGCTCATATCAAACTTTTAACTTTATTCCTACATGTAAGTGACTTAAAACTATACTTTTTTTGGGAACAGGCTGTTGAATATGCCTCTAACAAACTCCAAATAAATATTAATTGCTGCCCAAAATTTGATGTTCCTGAAAGATAATGATAGATTAATTTTGAATAGAGCTCAAAGACGTTTCTGTTTGGCAGAAAGCGCAGCTGCAAAAAAGATGTTGGCACTTAGATGGCAGCCTCCACACACACTGTCAGTTAACCAGCGGAAGCAGCTATTTCTAGACAATAGAACACTGAGACTTCCCACAGCAAGAATAAATGGTGCCAGTCATTAGATTACAGAAAGTTGATGTTACATCCTAGATCAAGTTAAGACCTCTACCCAATAATGGCTCATGTTACACCTAACATACAACGTGCCCAGTATTTCTTTTTTGGTTTGTTTTGTTTTGCTTGCTTGTTCGTCTTTGTTTTTTTCAATGTATTTATTTCTGTTTAATTGAGGTTGGTGGTGGGATGTGGGAGGTGATGGAAAAGAACTAGCCATCTCAATCATGAATGTGTAGAGTTTGGGGTTGTTAGGTTGTGGGTGGGGTGGAGTGGGTGGAATTGTAGCTTATGTGGGAGGGACGTGGGGATACAGAATGGGAGGACAATAGACATCTGTAAAGATGTACATGGTTTTATACATGTACATAATTACACATATTTGGGGATTGACATTTTAAGATAATATGCATTTATATATATGTGTGTGTGTCTCTGTGTGCTTGTCTTTGTGTATATGCCTGCATGCGTGAAAGGTCATTTATATACTGTATACATTTATGTATGCTCTTTTCTTATGTCATAGCTGAAGGCAGATCCAGTGAGCTGTAGCTCTCTTTTGAACTTCCTTTTTGTGTTGACCAGATATAGGAGGCTATGGTGTGCGTGTAATGCAACCCGCTGTTTTATATTTCATTCATAAAATATAAATAAACACTTCGTCATAAAAAACAAAATGATGAATGAATAAGCCTGATAAAGATTTAGTACCACCATAACATGAACCTTAAAAAGAAAATGAAGGAAAACTAATGAAATTATTTAAAGTCACATATGGTCCATAAGGGAGGAATTGGTCTCAGACTTAAAGGCTGTGCTGCATATTTGGAGCTGTTTTATATGAAGGAATTATAATCCGACCTGACATTACAATTAAATACCAGGGGATTTGTCACAGTAACACAGTGGTGCTGCAAACCAACTTCAAATGTAAACAGCTGGTCATGTATATGTATTTATCTCCACCAAAGGATCCCTGTGATGTCGGAGCACCAGGTACCCCTGAAGAGAAAAAAAACTTTATTGATATGCCAGCCATGAATTTCTGTTTTCAGTTTGAAGCCTTTTCGTGGATGGTCCTGTACTGTAAAATTCTTCAGAAAGATATGTCAACAGCAATCATCAGGATTTCTATAATTTCAAGCAAAGGCAGAATAAACCAGGAAAGCACGCTCGCAATGATTTGATGCAAAACTAACATACTCAGCGCAGGGCCCAGGAGCATGTGCTGGAAATGGCCTTTTTCTAGAATTAGCCAATATTGTTATTTTCCCTTGTGTTTCTTGGATTGATTTACATTTCAAACTCTGAGTGAGGCATGCTTTTATTCATTCATAAGTTGTTTCCATCAGTGTTGTGTTTCCGAAGTTTTTAAAAAAAATAAACAGACGGACTGTATCAGCTGCACAAATCAGTGGTCACGGTTAAGGTCAAGGTTCAGAAACAACTAACGTCAGTTTTGCACAGCTAAATTTTTTTCCGACCCATATGTTTTGTGTTAGACAAGATGTGTGAATTATGTATGAGGTTGACAAGGACCAACCACTCTCATCTGAAGTCATTTTTTTTAACCAAATTTAGTCATTTAACCAAAGAGTGAGAATGACTGACAGGTGGATAAGGTTAAATTTAATGATTTTAAGAAAGAGACCATCAATCTTAAAATTACTAAAACTGTGATTACACCTTGAAAATGACTTCACATAACCTCTCACCAAGTCAGCCTCCTCCATTCGATAGTGAAATATAGGTCCCTGTTACTGGGAGCCCAAATACTCATGTCCGGCAAGAATCAATTTTCCATGTCAGGCTTTTTTCTGTTCCTCAGTTGTCCTCGTCATACATCTTAAATAATAATAAATATTCTTTGGGGAATGGGGCCAGATTCCCCCGTGATAAAAATCAAAACACCACATTTCTTAATGATTATATGATGCTTTTAGTGACATTTTCTGATGTCAGCTTTCCCCACTGGACCATTTTCAATTATGACTAAGAATAATGGAGCACATTCAAGTGAGAGTATTGCTTTTCAATAATTGCAAAGCTTCTCACAAGAGACTGTGGTCAATAAGGGTAACTCTTGAAACTACATATATAACATATTCAGCGATTTAATACATTAGGGGGTTATTGTCATCGTCGGCTGAATAGAAATTTCTTTTTTTTTTTCCCCTTCCCCATCAAACTGATGTCAAAGACAGGGCTACTTGGCTTTAAAATGTTTGGCACTTGTATCTTTGTTGTGTCTAGCTTTTCCCCAACCACGTTTGTCTTGGAAATAGAGTTCAGCAGCAAGGAGCAGCCATTGCAGGCCACACCATCCGCTAAATGTTTAACTTTCCTAAAGGAGTCATTCCAAACAAGAACGGGAACTTGTCTATTGGGAAATACCTCCGGATTAGGGGGGCTGAAAGATTGAAAAAGTAATTTGAAAAATAATGGGCTTTTTAATGACTAAACCTATGGGACACCCAGATGTGCTCTTTGTTAATTTTCACTAGTGTAATGTAAAATTCCAACTGCTTAATTACTCTAGGACACACAAAGCAACTGGTTTTTAACGAAGCAATTATGGGAACAGCTTCTACTACACTGCACCAAAGCTTCCATTCCCAGCCAACTCCTTCCTTGATGAACCACTACTTTTTGGTACAAAGTGATCAAGTTCTTCACTTCTTAAGCAATGACAGAAAATCCGGGATATATTTATTTATATATATATATATATATATATATATTTTTTTTTTTTTTTTTTTTTTTTCTCCTTTTAACCAAAGGTTTGTTTTGGCTCCTGAGACCACAAATCATTTGAATACGACCTAAATCTCCATTTCGTAAAGAATAAAATAATTTAATAATGAATGTTTCATAAATAGTACCAATATTTACCGCTAATCTCATCTTTTTTTCCTTCTGTGCTGAGTGGCAGAGAAATTTCTCTGGAGCGCAGTGACTGAGCTGCTTTTAGATGTATTAAATATGAATAAATGATTTTGTCTTGATGTATTTACTTTGTGTAAGTCACCTTCTGCAGCTGAATGTAGCCATTTTTATCTTTGCCTGTGCATATATAATAATAAAAGAAATAAATAATGTTTGGTGAAAATAACTTTTCTCTCTATATTTAACTTTGTATCTTTTTTTTTTTTTTTTGTCCTCCATAGATCAATGGAGGAACACTGGAAAACTACCCGGACAGCTTTAAAGCTCATCTCCTGCAACCTCTATGGGACTAACTGGGGAACAGCTGTTGGTAAACATCATTACAATGTTACATGCTTTATTGTTGCTTTAATGGTGAAATACCACATGTCCCAGCTCAAAAGACATTAACATTTAGAACAATCAATATAAGTTCCACATTTTATGAGGGACATTTTCCAGCTGAAAGGGAAGCTTGTGATGATGCCTGAGGTGTCATTCATTAATGAATGCTGTAAAGATCATTGTGATTTGTGGACTTTTTTAGGGAATGTAATCCTTACACTGACATGTCTTGTTTTACATTCATTTTTACATTACCTGGATTTACATACATATTATAGTAGATGAGGCACATTACATGTTTCACATTGGAATGACGAAGCTGAAGTCCCCCTGAGTTTGTGTTTGCTGTAACGTTGTACTAATCCAGTGATTCATTTGCTCCACAAACAGACGAAAAGACAATAGATTCATATTCAAATGGCAGCAGAATCAATGAAATGAAAATTGCATTACCATCCCTTTGTTTTACATCAAGAGGAATGTCAGTGTAACCTTTTTAATAAATGATACCAAAAGGTGCAACACTTTCAATGATACATCATTGTATTTTCAATATTTTTTTTTCTCTCTTTAACTTTCAGTTTTAAAAACTACAGTGTGTCCATTCAGATTCCAGAACATAAAAGTAATACAAAGCACAAAAGAGAAGCAGAAAAAAAAATTGAGAAAAAGAAATCAACCCATCTCAGCTCCAATTCCAAAAATTAAAATTGTGCCTTTGACATGCAAATTCTCAAACAATATTCTTCATGTTGGATCTAAATTGCTAATGTACACAGTGTATAAACCAAGTGTGTCCCTTTCAAGGCTGGATATCTTGCAGACATGAACCTGATGGTTTTTGTGTTGATCAAAGGGTCCAGCCATGTCAGGCCTCTCCTTGAGAGATTGAGGAGTCATTGAGATGCACTGAGATGCGCTTATTGCATGATGCATGTTTATGTCTTTTAAGCTCTTTTAAGCTCTGAACTTGTAACTGCTCAACATTGAAGGACAGATACAATTTGGTTAAGCCATTCTACAGATAAAGAAATTGAAAATAGACAAATATATTTCAAAATGTACTACAGAGTTATCATCTATATCATATTACTCCTTTGAAAATGAAAAGCAAAGTCAAAGAACTGCTGCAGATCATTGATATAAAAAAATGTGTTAAAATCCCTATTCATTCCCTGAAACAATCATTTTAAATTTGAGAGGTGTTTCTATGACAGGAGGTTACTCCTTTTGATCTCATACAGGGTAGCACCTTGATAGTCCAACTATATGGATTAATAGCACTAGTTACAACACAGCCCTAGGCCCCCTATATCTACGTTAATAGAGCCTATCCATTCCTGTCAGCTACTGGGGACTGATGGAATTGCAGGGGTGGCTGTGTATCCACACAGCAAATCATAAGCCCTCAGATATCACTTGAGCTGGATGACTGCAATTTTCATTTAAATCCAAATATAATACAGCGAGATCTATCAAACACAGCCAGACATCTTTTTTTTTTTTTTTTTCCTTCACTGAACGAAGACTCCCTTGGTTTCTCTCAGTTTGTGTTTCTGGCTCTCACTGTCTTTGTTCTGGACAAGGAATAACTTCTCAGAGCTGGTTGCTTGTCTTCATTTTCAGTTAGGTGGCTATCTCTCCCTCTGCTCTATCACACGCACGCACACTCTTAGTGAAGTTGAATCTGACTGATGCAAACACTTGTCTCGGAGCAACATCATTGCAAGAGCAAGTGAATCTGAGCAGAAAGAAAAAGCTGTGTTCCTGCCATAATCTATCAAGTCACAGAAGCCAATATTGCCATCCAGATATTGTGGGGCCGTCTGTTTAGTTTGAGAGACATGCACATTTGCCATCAATAAATAGTTGTATTAATAGAAGCATACAATGATCTGCCCTACCATTATGAATATCTTCCTTACATTGTGCAGATCAGCATTCCTCCTTTTGCTACAAAACAGCTCCATTAGACCTGGTGTGCCGTGGCGAGATGTTTGATGGCGAACATCGAATTAATGTTTGATTGGATTGAGATCTGAGGTATTTGGAGTCAACATCTTGAAGTTCTTGTTATATTCCTCAAACCACCCCTGAGCCTTGTCCACTCATGCCAGCAGCTGTCTTGTTTTTCTTCCTTGGACAGCTTTTGGTAGCCAACCACTGCACACTGTCATCTGCCCATCACAATTTTGCCCTTATCAAAGCAGACATCTTTGTTCATCTATCCTGCTTCCAACACGTCAAATTCAAAAACTCTCCTCCTGCGGCCTAATATATCCCATGGAGCCCCACTTGTGACGGTCGCTCTATATAGTTGAAAGGAAAGTGGGAGAATGACATGCAAAAAGGAACGGCAGAGATTAGAGTCTGATATTACGACTCAGATTTGGCCGTAACAAATTTAACAGCTAATTTTTCAGAATAAATAAACACAATACCTGAAACTCTGAATACTGGGCAAGACGAAACAGGAGACCAAGTTATTTTACACTGCCAAATATATGAAGAAAGAAGCTCGTTATATTAGGTGGATAAAGGTACGATTCGACCATTTTCCCCTTATAACATTATAGTCTGAGTATTAGACTCTTATGCAGACTCCAGACCAGCCATTCCTTTTTGGCCAACTGCCAATAAAATAAAAGAAGTTGCTTCTCACTTCCTTCAGTGTGTTTCCAATTAGAGGCACAACTGTTTTTTTTTTGTTTTGTTTTTTTTTTTCGCGAGTGGCTGGGACGAGATTTCACAAATGACGGTTCGCTTGACTGCAGTAAACTACTGTACATAACTGAGATCAGAATATTTCTTGTGCTGAAGCCCATTTATTTTGTACTATGCCTAACTACAAGTGACTTACTATATTGCTTTCCGAAATGAAAATGAAATTAAATCAATCCAAAACTGTCCAAGTTAAAGCCATAACCTGCTATAGTCACTACATGAAAATGGCAACAATAACTATCTTGTGACCATTTATTCCTTTTTTTTATGCCACCAGAGAGGCTCGAATATCCCATCCTAGTGCCATTGTAATGAGAAAATGGATGTTATTCACTTCACCTGTCAGTGGCCTGAATGTTTTGGCTGATCTGTGTGTAGTTCATAAATTTATACTTTTTCAAAATGTCATAAATGCTGCATATAAAAAAGAATTTAAAAACAAATTGTCTTATGTGGCTTTTTCCACAAAAACAAAAATTTACCTTGTAAATTCTGAAATGCTTAAAATACATTTACTCCACCTGCCCTGAAAGAATTTACAATCTATAAATATGTAAATAAACTATTTGTTGCAAATTTTTTAAGGTGACTTGTGAAGTATAGCTGTTTACATTCTGTGACTGTCATCAAAGCACATTGTTTGTATCTTTGAAGGTTTGCTAAAAATGTGCAATACATACAGCCAATAAATTTTCTAAGTGGATTTCTTTGTTGCATATACTGGATGATGTTTTGGTTTTAAACTAGTAGCATTCTCACAAGCCAATGCTGATTGATATGCCTTAAACTCAGAGTTGAAGTAAGCACTGAAAGGACCGCCTTCAGCAGATAAATGTAAAAGCAGCTCTGAAATTAAGAAATTAAAAAATTAAGCAGATGCATCATTGTGCACACTGAAGGTCAAAAATCCAAGAGATGTAACACATCAAAAACAAATTTTTGAGTTGATTGAATTTTTTTCAGAGGTTTTAAGTTTGGTCATGGTTAAGTAGAAAACATTTAAGCAAATAAAATGTCCAAACCATATTGTCAGGGGGTATCCACTCGTCAACCACCATGAAAAATGTATTTCTTGCATTCTTCATGCGTGGAGTCGGTATTTTAAGTGGTATTGTGCTCATTTCACAATATTCCAAGAGAGTAGGCTCTGAATTTAGTCAAATAAAAGTCCTTTTTCTGCAGAGGTTTAGACATCCACTGCAGCAAAAACTGGTAGGATTTTCTCTGTGCTTTGTGTCAGGGAAAATTACCTGACTATCAGGTTGGAAGAGGATACTATACACACAGAAAGTTTGATGCTGAAAATCTAACACAAAAGTCACTCAACTGAAAAAATGATGGATGAGTGATGAAAATAATTAAAATACAAAATTTTCACAATGCATCCTTAATATACAGTGCTTTAATTTTAGCAGTCTGGTACAGTTGATTTTATGGCAATAAAATGACTATGTACAGCTCCAGTAATCAGGATGAACTGCTTAATATCTAACCTTTGCTACAAGGTGCAACTAATACGACTATAGTTTGGGGAAAGCCAAGTAAAATGTCGCAGAGCAATGTGACAGTGTTGAAGATGGGAAGCTCACTCACTGCAGTGCTAATGGCACAGTGTACCTGACAAATTCCCAATTAAAATGGTAGCATTAATACACTTCAAGGCAGGCCCAATAAAAACATCTTGACAGAACAAAAGAAGAAACCTTGAAAGAGGAATGCAAAGACAATATTCACTTCTGTCAAGTTGCATATTTCTCTCTCTACAGCTAATAATGACAAGGTTGCTCTTTGATGCAGGCGAGACAGTTTTTCATTTTCTACTGACTTCAAATTCCAGGTATTTAATCCTCACTGGAAATGCCAAGCTTTGAGGATGTTACCCCAACTGTTCTTCAGAGTTCAGTGCCTCAGGAGAGCAAAGTGAATATGAAAAACAAAGCGTTAGGAATTATTTCCTTCTTGTTGTTTGGGTTCAGCTCTTGTTTTCTCAAAAGTTGGCAGCTGGGGCTTATGCTAACCTCTCAGTGAGAACGTGACTTAAAACCCACAGCTGTGCTGTGAGGGGAATTCAGAATGAGGGAGACCCTTAGCTTCTGTTGTGATTAGGGAGGGAGGTTTTCAGTCTGGGGGAAGCAATAAACATATCCCTGCATGGCCATTGCACATACTCAGACTCCCACATATTCATACCCAGCCGTGTGCATGCGTCAAAAGACCACCATGTACACACACTCAGTTGCACTTGCATTTACAGAAACACACCGACAAATGTCAGCTAATGCACATTAACATTTCATGGCAGCCACAAAACAGCAAACAGAAAAGAGAGTTTCCCCCCCGCCAGTAGCTATTCCAAATGCCCTCTTGTTCAACAACAACAGCCTTATCTACTTTGAACAATACTGTACTCTCTCTATGTGACAAACTCAGCAAGCGCTTGCAGATAGAGGCTGGGGATACTCTCTGTGTTTCAGTGAAAGCAGGGATTACTCGAGCAGGTTGAAGGATGTTACATGGCTCTTCCTCACAATGTCATTTAAAACTTTTCACAGCAAAAAAGCTTTCTTTTAACCCCCCCAATGGAAAATTAACACTTTTCTGATACTTTACTGTTCTTCAGTGAGCCACACCACCAAAGATACATTTCATGATGACCATCACAAGCCTTGCCTTATAGACAAAGTCTGTCTATAATGATGATTTGAGGTGGGCTCAATCAACCTTAACTGCCCACTGTAATGGCCAATGAGTCTTTGATTTAAGAGCTGTAATTGGTTTCTTATTCCCTAGTAGCTCACATGTACAGTTTCAGGACATGGGCACTTGTCACAAGTGCAGGCTTGACTGGACAGGGAGGAAGATACCCACTGGAGACACAGTGTCTCTTCTGGCTCTGTCTGTAATGGCCTCCATTCACTGGCTCTTCATGAAAGGTTTTACATGGGAACTCCAAAGGCTAATTGGCCCATGGAGATCATGCTTATTGTTAGTTCTGCATGGCTTCCAGCAGCCATGGCTGCCATATGAGTGTCTAATCACCACAGGGCTCCACACCTGACTAAACAAAGAATACTTTTCTTAATTCTTGAAAAATGTGTCTCCCATCATTTATCTTCCTGCCTCTTTCTCCACCAACTTCCTCTCTTTCCCCCATCGTCTCTCAAAGTTCTAAAAGACTTTAGGAATTGCTTTATTGATACCTATGGATTTTATTTTTTAATTAAACCTGTTCTATGCTTGAATGGTTAAAGCCAATTGTTAAATGACTCCACTAAACCCTAAGAGGTCTTTCCAATTGCTGAAGCACTCTCAGAATAGTTACCATGTGTCAATTTAGAGGTATGTTTGATAACTCATTTTATTCTGTCCTGGCAGATACGTCACTCATACTAACGAATAGATTAGACTTCAAGTTGAGTGTGTTTTTCTAAAATCTTTTTAGTTTGTGCAACTGCAATACATAGAATGAAAACACACAACATGTTATTAGAAAATAAAATATGTGCAACATCAACATTGTTGTCAACCAAGCTAGGCACTCATCTCTGCATGTTTCCAACTGTGCTAAGTATATTTCCTTTTTTTTCTGGGTTTGCAGATGAGGTAAGTATCCAGACAGTAGATAACCACGGTAAGATAAAGAGATAACATATTTTACAGTAAGATTCATTTACAAGTCAGTAAATAAAGCATGAAATGCAGCAAATGACTGTTAAACTATGCAATAATTCACCAATTGACAGGGCTTCATAATTTAATAAATCAGACTGTGTATCCTGGCTAAAACAAGGCTAATAGTTAGCCTCAAGAATGGCATCAGTATGTTCAGTTCAATTTTCCACCATGAAACGTTGTCTTTTAAAAGATACTCTGATAAAGACAACATTATAACCAACTTAAAAAACCTAGAAAACAACTCTGTGGTGGAGCACTTCATCTATATGTGCACTGACCAATCGTACCCCTAAAAGCGTGAAACCACAAATCACCATAAGAGGTCACTGACCTTAGAAGGCACAGTGGTCAGAGCACAATCAGAAGCACAAAATGTAAACACCTGTGGCAAACACTGAATGCAGTCCAATGTAACTTTAAATTACATCTTTAATGTATTCAAGCAAAAATGGGATACTCCAAAACGAAACTATTTAGGTCCTTTTACAAAAACCACAAGTGTAGAATTGTAGATATTGTAATGTGGTGACAGTTGGGACCTGGAGATGTAAGAAAATCTGATTGGATAACTCCATTGTCATAGATAAAGGACAGCTACAATTTTATTTTTGAAGCAATATTGGTAGAAAATTATTATGTAATAGTTCTAAAACTATATTTGGAAGAGAAATAAAAAAATTATTACTTATTACTTATATCATTAAACATGTACATTCCGTAAACAGATGTCTTAATGAATAGCAAATTATCACATTAGAACACACTACCATAACATTTTTTTTTTTTTTTTTTTTTAAACAAACTAATTGCACGTTGAAAGAATGATGTCAAGCTTTCGGTATAGCGCAGCTACATTCAGCATATAGATGTAATGACTCAAAAACCCGGAGGGTTCACTTTTAAATCTCTGAATGAGCATTAAAAAAAATCTGCTGTAATATCAAACGTTTGACAGTTTTGATTTGAATACACACCTGATTGCTCCACGCTTAAAGCATCCAAACGCCACAGGGAGCCCACTCTAAATACACTTCAACCTGCAGGAACTCTGCTTCTGAAGTGGGCAAAAGAATGCTTTGTCTGCTGACATGACATGAAACTGTTTTAAAGCTACAATTGTACGCCATTACATTACGCCCAGTTTTCATGGCCTATAGAGTATGGTAAAATCTGACATAAGCTGCTTTTGGTTGGACTGACTTCTCTAAAACCATGTAAAACTATATATGCGTGTAGATAAAGTAGTCATGAGTTAATCTCCTGAGCTAGAGAGTTGAACCTGTATTGGGTTTTCACCTTTCGTAAACAGAACTGTAAGCTTCATTCAAGTTATAACAGAAAAAATTCAATAGAAGCCAAAATGTCTGTGTACTGGAAGTACTGTGTGTTGATGTCTAATGGGAGGCAAATCAACCATCTTATTAATTAATGAGAAATGTATTGTTTCAATAGTCTATGTTAATGGGTCATGAGACATGCAAGAGACAGGAGCGGTCCTGAGCAGTTAAGTAGCTCATTACTGTTTGTGATGGGGCACCATTTAGAGGACACATCCTGCATTCTGCAGGAAGAGGTATGCATGGGTCTTCTTTAACTATTGATGAGTCACTCACTAAGCTCATTGATCCATGTATAATATAATCAGCATCACTCTTATATTTTACCTTTAACATTCATTACAAATGCTGCTGACAAGAGGTAAAAAGTCTTTAAGGTGACAAGTATGCCATAAGTGGTATTTTGTTTTTAACCACCCCCCCCCCTTAGAACAAAGAGCAGAAAAGAGGATTTTCATTTAACTTTGTTTTGGCTTGTACTGAGGGAGCTGCAAAATATCTGCTCTTAGTACAGAGCGGTTCTAGTCTTTATTATGGAAGATGGCTTTGGACAGGACCTCAGTCTATTGCTGAAATTTGAAAACAAAGTCCTCAACCTTTTCATTCTCTGTTTGATCCCACATTTGTTGACTTTAGTTAACAGCAGATGTAATATGACTGTGCACTGTAAAAAAATGTCTGTAGTTTTTTTGGGGAAAATCTAAAACCATGGCAGTAAAAATCTTGTTTCTGTGACATTTACTGGAATATTTATAAGAGCCAACACCATTATTTTTACATTAATTTTTTAAAAAGAATAAAGTTAAGTGTTACATTCAAGTACTGCTGTGCTGATAATGGAAATATGCCATATTTCCAAAGGCCAACGTCATGATTTTTGCATATATTTCACACAAGGAATACATCTTCGAACAGTAAAATGAAAGTACTTTCAACTTTATAACTGACATATGTTGTAATGGTTACAGTAGCCATCAACACAATAAATAAATTATAAAATAAATAAATAATAAATATATTATAAAATATAAATAATAAAAATAAATAAATATATATAAATATTTACCATTCATTACATTATTTGTTTTTTTTAACTGACATACGACATAGTATTTATACAGTTAACTGCAATTTTTGCATTTATATGCCGTAATATGTCAAATAAGCAATAACAATAACCTGGGGTGTGTGTGTGTGTGTGTGTGTGGGGAGGGGCTCCGTATACCTTTTGATGGAAATAGTATCATGATACAACAACATTGAATGAAATAATGCATGTTATGATCACTTACCTTGTTTCCCCCAATAGTGAAAATATTACAATATGAATGTTATCTATTATTTTTGTCCTCCCCGAGTTTGTGAATGTAAAACACAGCTGAATGAATTTTGAAAAGATTTACCCCTCTCAGCCCAAAAGCCTTACCTCTTTTCCTCCAGTTTGGGCCGCAGGTGCATCACGTGACATCGAGGTACCTGAATCCAGACGGGCCAATCAGAGTGTCGCTCCGGTCCGAAGCGGGAAACTTTGTCTTTGTTTGGCGTCCTCGGTGTCCTCGGATTACGTTTGTCAGTCCTCTGGGTTTTGGGAACTTTGCCTCAGTCGCCTCGGTAAGAAGATAACCAAAATTGGAATTAGCTCAGTCAGCTGTTTTGTGACGGACTTCTGACGTTCCCCGCAGCAGACTTTCATTACAGCCCGGAAACGCAGATAATCCTCGTTATAAGGTGTATTGATGTCGATCGTTTATTTAGTGTGACGGTATTTTGTGGCGCAGATTAAAATGCTTTGGATGAACTCGGTGTTTCCCGGTCTGGCTGTACAAGAAGTCTCGGGTTAGCTAAACTCGCTCCTGTCGATACTGTCGGTGTGTTTTAATGAAGCGCGTAGCACACGTCTATGAATTTATACGATACCAAGTACTTTATGAGTCGTTACTGATACTTTCTGTATTATTATTATTATTATTTTTTTATGTTACACTTAAAGGAAAATCACATACCAATTCTTCCCACAGGTGTAAAGCTGGCCCACAACCACACTCCTTTTTCTCTCGGCCATTGCTCCATTTTGTCAGTTCATGGCCGCCACTTAGACACCTGCTCTTCTGGTCACGTGACATGAATGGGGTGGTTCCATTATATACTGTTGGGGGGGGTATCTTTTAGTTACCCTAAAAGATTCAGAAGTGACACATGCGCTTTTATTTAGAATGAATTAGTTAGTCATGATACTCAAATGAGTAGTGTGTGAGTATCGATATATTGATACTACTGTGTTTAAATTTTGTAGATGTATTCTTGGGCAACATCTGGAGAATCCCTTCAGTCTCTGAACGCATAACGCATATGTTTTCCACTGCAAACTGCATCTTAATGAGCCTCTTTTACTCTTGGTTTGTTTAATTTCATGTTATGTTGCAGTCCACACTGATATATCAGTTAACACTGAGGCTGAGAAGTTGAGCCAATAGCAGATTGGATGACCCTCATCCTTTGTTGAATGTAATAAGTACCCCTGCATTTGCATTTACAGCTGACATGGAAGCCCTTGTTATTAAAGTTTCTTTTTTTATTCGTGTTGTTTATTCTCAAGGTCCTCCTGCTTCACTGCTTCAATATGAAGCATCGACCAAAAGGTAGCCAGCGACTACATCCCATCCTTCACCTCTGCCAACTGCCTGATGTTTGGCGGTTCTTATTGTCTAAACATACACTACTCATCGGGCCTATGATCAACACTGGAATTCCTCCAATGGTAAAAATTGTATTTTGTAATATTTAACAAGGAAAACAAGTCATTTGATATTCTGCGTCAGGCTGTTGTACTTCTCTCTCACTCTTTTTTTTTTTTTTTCTTAAAGGTGTTTCTTTTCAATAAATCCTGAGAAAAGCACCACGGTCAAGTGGAAGATGCAGAAGGAGTTCTCAATTTGACCCCAGACCATGAGTGGACATGATAAAGGTAAACTGTTTGTTACATATGCTACAGATAAGTTGTTGTTAAAGTGACGTTTCTAAAATTCAGTGTGAAGTTTTAGTCGAGAAAATGTCTGGCACAATTTGTAAAGGTACATGTTCACCTTTACTTCACTGTTTATGTGCCTCAAATGTGGTAAACATGCTAGTTCCGGGAGTTTCTTGGTTAAAAAACTTTTCCCAGAGTATTAGTGATTTTTATAGTTCAAGACTTCAAACTTTTGCTTCCTTTTAGGTATGATTGTATTTGGATAAAGGCTACCATTTTCTACCTAGAATTGTACAAAAAAGTGCACTTCAAGTTCTCAAAGTCAATGTGAAATTATCTTGGTCTATTATATGCTACAGTTTATGAAAAGGTGTATGGCCAACTTACAATGCGAGTCTTGTACTAGGTAGAATTTGAAGACTTTCTTAGATGATTCTCATCTCTCGCAGTCATTAAGTTCATTATTTTTGTGCCATATTATATTTTTGTTTTTGGGTTGAGGCATTCTTTGGGCCTTCATTTCAGTTGGTATGGGAAACAGGAAGGGAGAGGGGAATGGCTTGCAGCATAGCTAGGTGGCTGGATTTGAACCTACGACGTTGTGATCACTTGGCAGGTGCTCGAACCATGTAGCCAGTGCTGTTGCAGTAAAAAAAAAAAAGATTTTCTAAACTTGAAAATGCTAGGTGGATATTTTTTGTGGCCCTTTTGTACTAAGGCAATTTGGAAATATCCACTCGTGCTTTGTATGTTATCTTTTTAGCTTGGCAAAAGTTCTGTATCCTCTGATAACAGTGATTGAACTGTGAAGCTGGCTGAACATTTAAAATATATAAGGGTTATTTACATGCAGGGAATCAAGTTCAAGTTGATAATCCATACTGTTAATTGAACTGTGACAGCTCATCATAATTTATGGTGTAAATTTTGATTCTTATTAATTATGAGGCAAAAAGTGTTCCTGTAAATAGTAAAAATAAATAAATAAATATTTTAAACAATTAAATATAAATACAAAATGTTCTAAAACATGCAGCACTAGAAGAAAGAAGAAGAAAATATTTTACTGTAGTGTTTATGTGGTAATTATGCCCTTTTTTTGTTAAAGTAAACTGCCAAAATATTTACTTTTGCAATGATTTTTTTCTTTTAAAACTTTCATTTTTACAGTCAAAAATGTGATCAAACACTATTTTAAACACAAAATTAATTGTACCAACCCTTGGTATCAACTGCACCAAGAAAAAAAATACTTAAATTTTTATGGTGATTTTCTGGCATCAATAGCTGCCAGATCATTAAAAAAAACTACAGAGTAGAGTGCCATTTGGTCAAAATCTTCTGCGTGCCTCAGTTACATTCAGTCAGAGCTACAAATCAAAAGTCAAATACTATGCTATCAGCTCTCACAGCTCTGAAAGCAGTTGTAGGTATCACTCAAGAAAGCAAACAAATGTGCTATCTTACCTTAGATATTTTCTTCCTCAAGCAAAGATATATATTTTCAAGATGGTCTACAATTGAAAGCTCATTTAGTTCCAGTAAACTAAACTGAATTAATTGTAAACTAATTGGTAGTTACTGACAACAGTGCCAGAAAATTACTTTTGGATTGAAGGGGGCATTAAATTAACACTTTAAAGAAACATAGGGGATTACCACAGTTCAACAACAATGTGTTTAAAATTATATTAAGACGTGATTTTTCATCTTAATTGTGCAGTCATCTTATTAATGAGTGCAATGGATGACCTACATAGAGAACAGTAGTTTTTTCATAGGGCTTCTTCATTTCAGATAATGAGGGTAGTCTTCTCAATAACACAAGTGAGTGTTTAAAAAAAAATTATATATATATATTCCCTCCTTGTACTAGCTGCAATGTTACTGTTTGCTGCGATATATCTTTTTTTTTTTTTTTTCAAAAAAAAAAAAAAAACACAAAAAAATCCATTTGATCTCACTAACACCTGTTCTGGAAAACAACCACATCTGTATTCTTTATATTATGATGATGATGATGATGATGATGATGATGATTATTATTATTATTTATTTTTAATGCCAAATCATGTTGGTGTATCATCAGCTGTATTTGTAGTACAAGTACACATGTGGTGATATATCTGATGGGAAATCACAGTCAATTATTAACTGGCTGTACAGGAAGCCTCAGGTTCCTGTACAGCCACTCTGCTGGTGCCCATTTCCTCATGAAAAGGCCTATTAGACTTATTTCCTCCTTGTAGATAGAATGAAATATCATGTCTTTTAATGGATAGGCCTATTTTAATCTCCCACATTAATACTTTAGTATGCAGGATATTATTGTTCTGTACCAATGACTATAATTAGTTTTGTTTAATAATCTCTGTCAATCCTAAAACTGCTCATTTGCTTGGTTCCACTCGGAGTGTGCTTGAAAAATACAGCAAAGAGGCTAACTACATATACATCTAAAAATTTTTTTTTTTTTTTTTGCATTAATTTGTACTGTGTGTTATTTCCTAAGACTGAACTAGGAAAGTAATAACTAATAGTAATGTCTAATAAAACAATAAAATAAGCTTTAGGTTAATTTAATAGTTTATTTCACTTTAAATAAGAACTCAATAAGCAACACTTAGTCAGCCGAGACAGCTTTCTGCTGTTTTTGAAATTGATTGCAGAAGAGGATGGAGGAGGCCTACAGTTTAGGTCAAGCCATCGTAGCTGAATCGTTTCATGACCATTTTAATTGACTTTTTTTTCTCTCAGGGTAGAGCCTTTGGATCTGCATTGGTATCTTGATCTGTACTTTAATAGTCCCCTTGAGCATGATATTCAATGTCTGCTTGTCTTTATCAAGCAGATATGTCTAGTTTATAAGCAGCTGACTGGAATAAAAAAGGTTAAGATGTCTGTGACCTGCGAAATGTTTCAGAAACGAGAGGTTACGGAAGGAAGCTAAGTTTGCAGGGCTAACTTTGCCGTTTCTGGAGTTTGGCTTAGTGTCAGAGGAGATGATCCGGCTAACAGTTGAAAATTTAAGTGTGTTATAACACACTGCCTCATTTATTTATTAGCTATTTCTATGCTTGTGACTGCAGTGGAATTAGAGGATTCATTACAAGACTGGATGCTATATTATTATATCATGCTTTGGGCAGAAGGCAAAGAATACTTCAACTTAATATGAATGGTTAAATTTCTAACATTAGTTCACATATTAATTTCATGGGAGCACTCGAGGATGATTGCCAGTCCAGGATTTAGTCTTCCCCACTCATGTTAATATCTTTAAGTAAAAGTTTCTAGTCCACCTGATTTTCATCAGCTGATGAAAATCAGCAGAGAGAAATGGACATGGAGTCACTTAATTCCACCAGTTCTCAGGACGTACAACTCAGTATTTGTAAACAATCACACGTTTTGTCTTCAACACTATATATCTGTGTCTCTCTACCTCGCTCTCTTTCTCCCCCTCAATGGCATAGTCAAAACGGCAAAGCCCTCCAATCACATTACTGTATACCCAGGAACATTTAAATGCTAATGTTATAAGCTCACATGCCTAATATGATAAGCTGACAAGCTTATTATAAGCTCTGAAGTTTTAAGAGTTTCTTCCATTAGTTATCACAGGAGGCATTAAATTGCATCACTCCACTGTGCCAGAAGGTATGGAGTTAAATTCTCCTGCAGAAGAGATTATTTTGGCTGGCTTCTGACAGCACTATGCAGTGGCAGGATTGTACATGATGGTTTGTCAAGAGACGGAGGAGATGCACAGGGAGCAGAGTGTGGTTCAAGCTGGATGTGTGTGTGTGCACATGTGTCTTATGTGGTTGTTTGTTCAGAATACGGGGCTATTCGGAGGATAGTTTATCCGATGGAGAGCTTTACCACAGCAACATTCTCTGTCACCTCTCCACTCCCTCAGTCCTGATAACCTATAAAATGACAACACTCAAGCTCATCACAGTCATATCAGCTGCATTGCAATACAAAACAAACGCTACACTTAAAGTAACACCTGACTGTGTGTGTGTGTGTGTGTGTGTGTGTGTGTGCGCTCGCGCACATTTATGTCCCATTTGTGTCCATAACAGCCCTTTCAAAAGTGTTTTTTTTTTTTTATATGCAGTTTTTCAAAAATCCAACAACGTCCACAAGATCTCAAGAGGAAACATTGTAATTTCCCTTGATTCAATTGAGTCATTTACATTTGGAGTATTTACATTTTAATCAAGTCCTCTGTTCCACAGCAGTCCCATTGATTAACCTTATCATCAGATGGTCTACTTTGGACACATTATGAACGACGGGATACGAACGACTGGCATGGGCCTTGCTCCACGAACATTCGCCGGTCTCAATTAGTCAGTGATACTGCATCTGAGTAACAGCTGGCAGCTTCTGTCTGTCTAATCTCTCACTGCAGCTGTGCTGGAACAGGCAACATGCTAGCCTAATTAGCCATGCTGTCTCCATGGAAAAATGAAGCCTTGGGGTCTTAGATCAATGTTGCCGTCCTTTATTCACTTGCCTCCTTCGCCATGCAAAAACAAAACAGCTTAGAGCCTTTTCACTGAAAGATACAATAAAAAGCCATTGTTGTCACTGAAATGGTTTTATCACTCTCAGTGAAGAACTGTCATCATGTTGTTTCTTCGTTAGTGCAAAGAGATGTTTAGATATGTGGCGAAATTACATTTGCGTCTCTCCTAAATGGTGCACTCATGTCAATTTTCTGCATTGCTACAGATGTGATTTGACACTGATTGGACTAAAATACTTCTTTATCCGGTTTTCCAAGCTAATGATTTGTTTATCATACAAATAATAGACATATCAACCACATAATAAACATAGAACCAGCTGAAGCAGTTTAATGTTTCTCTATTTTCCTTCTTCACTGATGGTGAGTAGGGAGTGCTGGGGAATCAGGCTTACTGCCAGCATTGGCTGTCCTGTTTTGACACTCATTTAACTAATTTCTTCTTAGCGTCTTATGTATTGAAGACGAGAGTAATAAATTTGATTAAGTATTAAGTGTACTGAGAGATTGCAATGTCCGGTGTTGATGCAAAACAAAAAAAAAAAAAACCTAAGTGAATTCTAATTGCACAGATAAAAAGTAATTATCAGCCTGCTACACCTAACTGCAAATGAAATGGGTAGCAGAGTAGGTGAGACATGAATTCTTTTTACACTTTCTATATTTAAGGTGTAACACATGATCTTTCTGCATGCATCAGTCTAAATTTTTAAATGCCCCACACCCTCAGTAGGAGCAAGAACACCACAATTATATTAGATGCACTGTCACAATGTCATCTGCTTCAACACATTTTTCTACCTTCATGGCCGTCTGAGAGGCTGAATGTCACACTTTTAAGCTCTCACTTCCTACTCCTTGTTAGATGAAGGCTCAGGTAACAGGATGTGTAATTTATTGGTATCCCTCTCAAGCATAAGTAGCTAAAATATCCTTAAGCAAGTGATGGCTATTGTAGAGTGAAATAGGATGAATCGGTGATGAGTAACTCCATTTACTTATTGATTTTAAATTGAAATGTGCCATTCTGAGTAAATTCAGTCGGAGGCCAAATCACACAGAATAAACTGTACAATACTTTCGAAAACAATGTTTTGTTTTGATTTTTTTTTTTTTTTTATGTATAACATGCAGACATTCAAAACCAGCTTGCTGGTTCAGAAGTGACTTCAGGAAGTTTTACTTCTGTAAACTGCTTTTAGGCTGTTTTGTTTGATGTGGGGATGCATGGTGTCATTGCTACGACCCCTGTTTGCTGTAACACCATCCTCCTCCACCACCCCTGCTCAGCGGGGCCCAGCGTGGGTCACAAACCTGTAATAAACAGGAGGGGCCTGAGCTCGATTTGGGAAAAATGGGCACTTTCCGCAGCACCTGATACCGTCTAGAGTAATGCACTAAATTATTGGGGTCAGTGACTCCACCCGCTCTGTTGATTTGTCTGTGGACACAGAAGGCTCACACTGACATTGAAGGACATTTTTTCCCCACCAAGGACTGTAAATTAAGAGACATGCCTGCACTAGAGCAGCTTATCAGAGGCAATGTGATTGAAGTGTTGAACTATAGGACACCCTTGTTGATGCAAAACACACAAACACAACTCTGTGAGGCTTTGAGGTTAAAAGTGTAGCATTACTAAAGAGATGTAAGACTATTGTGTCAAGGCAAATAGATGTGTTAAGTGTTCAGTCAGAGGAGCTACAGAGTATATTTCTCATTCAACCTAAAACATACATACACACACACACACACACACACACACACACACACACACACACACAAAGTGCCAGGAGTGTATTTTTAAACATCCGACATCCACAGAGTTTTACAATTGCAGCTAATCAACCTAATGAGCCAAAGATTGCAGCAGTAATCAGGCGTCATTAGGTTTATGAGTATTTATTATCTGTGGCACGGAAATAATATAGAAGAGCACCTCTTGTTGATGACACACAAAGGAGTGAAGCCTGGCAATCTGTTTATTAATGGAGAGCTGTCACCTGGCCACCACAATTCAACAGGCCAGGTCATCCATCAACGCTGGGTCCTGACACAGAGAAGATAGATGTACTTCCCAGAATGACCTTAATGTTAGACATTTCAAAGCTGGCACAAAAAGCCACACATGGTTCAGGGTATCATGTAGGTGGCCTCAGGCAAAGATGTCCCCCATGTTTCTATCTGTGTGCACACGGGTGCGTCCGCGTCTGTGGCAAAGAAACACAGCATATGCAAGTGTGGAGAGTCAATTTGTTTGCCTTCAGTTCCAACCGTGCTTCATCTCGTTTGCCTGTGAGCAATGTTTCACACTGGTTCCAGCCAGTTGTGGGTGAGTAGGGATGAAGCCTCTTTGTAGATCGGCATGTTTTCTCCCTTTTATTTTAGCTTCCTGCAAGTGATGTCATGCTTGTTAGGAATCAAATTACATACATAGTCAAACAGGCCACCCAGTCCATCTTGCTTGCATTCAGTTTCAAAAGCATTTTTACATTTTCAAGAAAAAATTGGCTGTGGAGCCACATTTTTCCCCCAAATGCTTTTACCATGTTTGCTGAAAATATTGGAAAAATCTCAGAGTGCGTGCGTGTGCGTGTGCGTGTGCGTGTGCGTGTGCGTGTGTGCGCATGTTTGGGTGGCAAGAAAGAGATAGAGGGAGAGCTGCAAAAAGAGACTTGTTTAGTGAAAAAGATGCATTCATGCAACTTATCATTGTGTGTGAAATACACACTGCCCTTTGCTCGTATCATCGGATTCCTCTTGGGACAGGGGTGTAGGGAGATTAGGGCGGATATTGTGAGAGAGGGGTTTTATCCAGGCCTGTTGTGTGCATTATTGCAGCACTTGGATTAGCATCCTGTGCATCTTCTTAACTCACAGAGTAGCTGAAGTGGTCAAGCTTCATTCAGGCTAAAATGATTGTCATGTTATTTTTCTATTTCATTTCTCCTGACTAACGCATGCTTTTATCACAGAGAAATCGTTTGTTAGAGGTTGAGGGATATTTTACTCCAGAAAAAAAGAGAAACATCACATAACAAAAATTAAAAGCAGAAAGGGGTCTGCTCTTTGTAGTTCAAACTGCAGTGTAACAATTCCACCATGAAAGGTAAAATTTTCCCTTAGTGCATGATGATTATAATACAACTTGTGCTGCACTTTTTCAGCCCACCAGATCAGTTTTTGTGGGCAGAGCATTACAGCCTCTGAGGCCACAGATCCCGCTCTCTGTATCTGGAAACAGGCTTACATTAGCCAAGAGCTATTTCACAGGGACAGCCAAGCAGAAAAATAATTCAAAGGTTTGCTTATCAAGAAAGTTGGTGTGAAAGTTCAACAAATGATTATTCCTTAGTCAATGTTCACATAACTGCTGTCTGAAATGGGAATGGATGTCAGGCAGAGATTCTGATTCAGTGAATTAACTGTTATCGAAATCAGCGGGGGAGCATTGGAGTTGGAGGCCACCGGCTATGCAGTGATGCCTCCACAGGACCATCATATGTGACAGCACAAACAGAAGCTGTCTGTGGTGGGAATGAGTGGTGAAATCTCACGTTTTCATTTCCCACATCTGAGTGAACTGTATCCACGTAAAAAAAAAAAAGAAGAAAAAAAAAGTGTTGAACTAAAGACTTTTGTTGGACAGGAAATAGAAAAAGTACCATCCTTGCTTCTTTGCACATTCCACAGAGGCAGCTCCTTCTGACATGTTGGGTGAATATGTACTTTTATATCAAGACAGAAGATAGTTCCTTTCAAGCACTTGCCCAGTCTATTAGGGGGCTGTGTCATAGCAAGTTTTTTCTCATCTCCATGTCATTAATCTATTCATCACAAGGAAAAATGCATGAACCCCTTGGTAATACGTTGTTCTGCTAAATGTCTTGAAACTGCTGCTGAGACATAAACTGCAAAAAACCAGTGTCACACACATTTTACAATGTGTGCAATGAATCAGGTTAGTTTATCCCTTTTAGCCATAACAGCAGTCGAGTTGTGTGAACAGCAGTGCTGGTCCCTCAGTCTCTCTACCACTTAGTTGATTCACCTAAACTGGCTACCTCTGATAAATAGATTATTTAATATTTGGTGTTCACATATTTATTTGCATTTTAAAGCATAAAATACACATAAAACACTTCAAAAATCTGTTGCAGGAGAGAGACACAGGAAACCATTGCGCCTTAACAGTTGTCCATAGCTGCTAATATTGTAGCCTTGCAATTAAATAATTTTTCCAGCATTGTCAGCAAATAGTAAATGAAGAGGCTGAAACACAATAGGTAATTAGATTGGTAGTTTCTTGTGATGTATGTGTTAAGAAACATTAATAAGCCATCTTTTTAAACATGGATAACTTGCTCTACATCCACAGTTCTTGCTGAAAATAAAAGGCTATGATATGGTTTCATAGCATCACCCATCATATGATCTTAAACTCAGCCTTCATTGCAATTATTCCTCGGAATGAAGGTTTTGAAAGCAGCTTCATTTGCTTGGCATAAGTAAGTAAATTAAATTATTCAAGATACAAAACTCTTGTGAGCTTAATGACATGCATGCTAATTATAACTTGCATCCATGGTATCATTTAATAGGCGACTACCTACAAAGTGTCTTGGCTGCCTCTTCACTGTTAACTTAGTAGGAACAGTGGTTATAAAATTTTTACAAAGGCGGCCCAACTTAACCTTGCTGGCAACACTGGCGCTCAGTCATTAAGAGTGAGACAATGGTCCAACATTGTCATCAGCATCACCTCTGTTTTAACTTCGGGAAGTCTAGGTGTTACACAATTAAGACATATTAAAATCCATGTGCTTAAGTTGAAGAATTAGAAGTAGTGGATTTTATCTAACTACGTTTACTTGCAGTGCTGTAATGTATATTATTATTTTTTTTTATCCGTTCACTAACATTTCAGAAGGAAATGCCGTACTTTCATCAATCACCCAAAGGGTTTGCCTTTGTAGTAAGCAGGTACGATAACTGGCCTTCTCTCTGGCTTATTCATTATTTTTTAGAAATGATAAAAAGGCTTGTCGTGGACATTGATTCCATTCTAAACTTTACCTGAATAAAGCTTGTGATTCTCACAGTAAAAAAATTTTCAAATCATTGTCTGCATTTGGTTTCACCCAGTTTGTGCATGAACATACTCGCTGCGGCAGCAACGCTCTTGATTTTATCCCTTGGGAGAATCTGTCTCACCCCTGACTTCTGTAATCTCCAATCATATGTTGAATATGATATAAAGTCAGTGCTTCCTCTCCAGCTTATTAGCAGAACCATCTGAGCATTACATTGAGTCCCTGATAGTTTCTGCTCGAAGAAATTTCAGCTTATTGTCTAAGCCTGTGCTGGCTTCTAAACTCCCCATCTGCCTCCTTGACCCTCTTTCAGTGAAAGTCTTCAAAGATCTCTGGCCAATTTTGGGGCCGTAAGCGCTGAACAGTTAGTTTATCAATGTATACTGGCACTGCCCCATCTAGAGTGAAAACTCCTGTAGTTACATCTTTGCTAAAGAAGAAACAGCACCTTGATCCAGGCTATTTTTTTTTTACTTGCCCTTCTTTTCAAAAGTAATAGAAAGAGTAATGAAAAGTTTACTTTTAGCTCACTTTTCTAACAGTAATCTTCCAGACCCTTCCAGTCTTGCTTCAAGGCTTGTGAAACAACACTCACTGAACTAGTAAACAATCTGCTAGTTTTGATGGATTCAGATTCAGATTCCACTTTTGAGTTCCTCTTACCTTACTTCAGTGCAGCTTTTGAAATCAGATAATTCTGTGTTTCTGGACCAAATGGATAGCAATTTGACAACTCGAGCCTTGCTTTCACCTGAATTCAGGTCTATATATATTATACAGGGTGTCTCCTGCAGTAATACTGTTCAGTCTAATTTGATGTATGGAATATCCCATGGCTCTGTCTCCAGCCCTCTTTCACCTGCTGGCTAAATTGTATACAATACTGAAATTCCTGAGTTATGCTGATCATTATAAACTGCTGTATGAACCTAGCTCTCTCCAAATGACATCAGACCTAACTTGATGTCTTAGATATTTTCTGCCCTGAATCCAGATAAAGTTGCTAATTTGGTCACAGTAACTTTAAAAAACAATTTCTTCAAAAAATGTGTAACCCTAACCCTAACCCCCCCCGAAGTTCTTGCATCAGAAAATTAGAAACATATTCAAGACTGACCTTTACCTAAACTAAGATTGACATCTTCATTTATGTCTTTGGTTCATCAAGACTTTATTGTAATTTTTTTTTTTTTTTTTTTTTTTTTAGTCTGCCAAATACTAGCTTTAACATTCAAAAAGTTTCTTTGTTGAATGATACAGCTATATTTTCTAAAGTAAATAAAACTATTTCGACCATGTTACAGCAATTTTTGGTTCCATACAAAGTCTGAAAAGGGATTTCTCCTTCATACCTATCTGATCACCTTCAACCTTGTTTCCAACATTAAAATGATGTCTCTTGGCCACAACCTTTTCCTGTCAGACCCTCTTCCTCTAGAACAGCCTGCGTGCTCCAGACTGTCTGACTCCATTGGGGCCTTCAAATTCAAATTTAATACTCATCTTTATGCCTTAACGCCTTATTCTTTCACAACTTCAGGCTTTGTACCTGTTACTATTCCACACTATTCTGGCTGGTTGCATTCTCAATAAATCAACTGAACATGGTTAGAAAAGCACTATCCATTTGTCCTTTTTGTGGATATGTCTTACTTCTTCACTTTCCTCCGTCTCCCTCTCTTGTGGTCTGTGTCTGAATCTGCAACTACAAACCAACCAGCACTTCAATAATTTCACATTCTTGCAACAAAGGTTATTTCTGTTAATTAATCTTCAACCACTTATCCGTTTCTGGGTTGCAGTGGTGCTGCAACCAGCTTACACTGGATGAAGGCGGGGTACACCCTGGACAGGTCGCCAGTCCATCACAGGGCCAACACACAGAGACAAAGAACCACTCACACATGGAGAACATGCAAACTCTGCACAGAAACACCTCAGGCCCAGGAATCGAACCTGTTGTGGGGCAACAGTGCTAACCACTATGCCGCCATGCTGCCCTAATTATTATCACTATCACTAAATTGTGCTCCTTCCCCTACTCTTACTTAACCAAACCAGTCAAGAGACATGGCTGCCTACTAGTTTCTGCCCCTGAGATGGAACTTTTATTCTTTAGGTACCATCGCCAAATGCTTGTTCACGATGGAAATTGTTTGTTCTCTCTACTCAATACAAGAGAGTACAGACTAGACTAGCTTTAAATTAAAAAAAAAAAGTGATTTTAAAAAAAATCCCTTGAGAAAATATCTATTGTTTATTTCTGGCACCATCTAAATAAAAACTGACTTAACATGCTGACATTAATAATTTGCTTCAACCACTACAGTCCATAAGAACATCATATTCAGTAATATGTGACTCTAACACTGAAGACAGACCTGTTGATATAAATTACTTGAACTGAAGCAATAACAAATAATTTTTTTCGCCAAGTTTCTATAAAGCTATGGCTTTTAAATTTACATGCCCCTCAACAAAACAAACCAAAGATCAGCCACTGACCATAATAAGATGATTTTACTGAGGTTTCATCAGTCAGCCATATAACACAAATTCGGGAGCATATCTGATGGAGTAGCTACAATCAAATGTCAGGATTGTTTTCAGAATTGATTCCACCAACAGCAAACATGTTCATTTCAGGTGAAACAAACAGGAGGGAGAAGAAACAGCATGATGGGCCCTGCACCTGATGATGATAAATGCCACACTTTGAATCATATGTTTTTACTAAAATTATCTGACAGACCAAAGGAAGATTTATGAGCGTGCACAATATTTGTATTTTTTCTTTGGCTTCACCGTGGATGTGCCCTGGCACAGTCAACATCAATTCAAACACAGCTGGCCTGCTCAGGGAAATGCATCTACCTTCATTAGGAATGCCAAAGTGACTCTGAAGATGCAATTCATTAATCCACGGTGGTGAGCAGTGTTCTTCATATTGTTTTGGAAAATCAATGTGATTGAGCTGGAGGGCTGCCAGCATGAGCTTCTTTTGAGGGTCCATGGAACACACGCTCTAATTTATGCAGGCAGCATCACCAGTTCAAGGGGAAAAAAAAAATCCCAAAACACATCAGACAGTGTTAGCCTTACTTAACCACAGGGTCAGCATCACTACAGAATAACAGTGTGTTCACAGTGCAGGTGGGCATCTGACAAAGTGTGAATGTGGATGATAGATGATATTGCAGCACTTGGCTAAGCTGCAGTTTGTTCCATCTTGAAGCTACAGGTCCTTAGCTCACCCACAAGCTGTAGATGATGGTGAACCATATATTTATGTCAATTAACTGACTCACACACTAATTAAAAAAAAAATCTTAAATACAAACAAAATGCTCACAGTGGGTGGCACGGTCAAATGGTGGTTAGCATTGTTGTCTCATGGCAAGAATCGGGTGCTTTTGTGTCTGAGTTTATGCATGTTCTCCCTGTGCCAGTTTCGGTTCCCTCTGGGTTAGACATGCACACTAAGTTAATTGGAGACTCTAAATTTGGCAGCCAGTGCGAGCGTGATTGGTTGTTTGTCTCTTTGATAAACTGGTGACCTGTCCTGGGAGTCTTGCCCAATGTCAGCTGGGATTGGTTCCAGCCTGCCACTGACCCTGCACATTTAATTGGTACATGTGATGGATGGACATGTTGACAGTGAAGAAATGTCTACAAAATGAGTTTATGTCTTATTTCTGAGCCTATCTGGTGGTTTATCTTTGTGTATACAATAATTATATAATGTTTACTGTATTTTATATGATCATGACATAAGATCAAAGGTAAGCAATTAACCTAAAAAAAAGATCCTGAGACTTAAAGTAAAATGATCAATGAAATGCATATACTTTTCCTAAAATAGTAAATTTACTAAACTTTTGCACCTGCACTGTATATGTCCGATACAGTAGGTGGCACGCCACCAAATTGGTTTATGATCCTCCATTTTTAATATCAGTCCTCTTCTATGTGTTGGCTTGGCTGTTTTTCACACCTGATGCCGCTGCACAAGTACACATAAGCTTCACTGGAGACTATGTTTTCAAGTGGAGCCCAGGTTTAGTGTTCACAGTAATCTGAGAAACTGGACTAACTATAAAGATTAGGAGTTGAGTTGTGCAAATGCTCATTTGGAGGTCAACTTTGATTAAGCTGCATTATTTAAACCACGTTGTGATATTAGGTAAAGTACATACAAAATGTCAAGATCTCAGGGAGCCCATGGGTATTCCTTTGCTTGGTCTTAAAAGTCTGGCACACATCATTTTCAGATTCTGCTGCAGTTCCAAGATTATGTTGAGGATCATTTGAAGTACTTTCAGGGCTTTGCACACACCCTAGAATATGTTATATGACAACCAACGCTGAATGGGAATAATTTCTTCATTAAAGCTTTGATATTCAGAGCACCATCTAACATAGAAACAAAATAACAGTCTTTCACTTTCTCGCCAAAGAAAATCTGAGAAAAACTATTTTTGGGAGGAAGATTTTTAGGCAAATTTGTGCAAATTGTAAGTTGTAAACTTGGGGATGGGGAACAGGGACAGTGGTATTCATCATATAAGATGTAATTCATTTAGAATTCACCTGTTGTGCAAGACTTTAGTTTTTAGTAATTTTTGATCGATCTCCATCAACCAAATTGATGAAAATGAGGAATTCGGCTGAAGACCAGTTAGGTTACTTGCCAATACTGAGAATCAACACTTTTTGAGTTTGTTGTGTAGTTACATGAGGGCAAATAAAAAAAAACAAAACAAAACCATGGTTACTTTTTTTTTTTTTTTTTTATGAACTGCCAGCCTGAATCAGCTTCATGGAACTACTAAGCTGGTATCCATATACATATATATATATATATATATATATTTTTTTTTTTTTTTTTTTTTTATGGTCAATATGTTGTTACTGTATTGGGCTATTGGTGTCAAGATTGAATGAAGGAATGCATCCATCCATCCATCCAACTTCGACCAATTTTCCATTTCCGGGTCGCAAGGCTGCTGGAACAAATCCCAGCTCACACTGCGCTAGGGGCGGGGTACACCCTGGACAGGTCACCAGTCCATCACAGGGCCAACAAACAGAGACGAACAACCGCTCACGCTCACATTCACACCTATGATGAATTTTAAAGTCACCAGTCAACATAGACATGCATTTCTTTGGATGGTGGGAGGAAACCCACACAGACTTGGGGAGAATATGCAAACTCCAAAAGGTCCAGAAAGACCCCAGGCCGGGAACTGAACCCACGACCTTATTGTGAAGCACAGCACTAACCACTACGCCACCATGCTGCCCCTGAATAAATGAATGAATTTCGAACATAGACGAGAAAATGTCACCATTTGTACATACAAATAGAGCAACAAACAAAACAACAAACAAACAAAAACCAGAAAATTAAAAATTAAGCTCCATATGTTTGAAAAAGGAGTAGGAAGAAGTTATCACTTTTATAAATTCCTACCACTTTTTATCTATTCCTCAGTTTGTTAAAACATTTATTCTATATAAATAAGCAGATAACAAATGTGAATATACTTAAATAAATATACCATATGCAGTAAATACAATTGAAGAATCAACACAATTTTATTCATATCCCGCATCCCTCTCACAGTTTACACCCTTCCTCTTGCATATACTTGTTAAACATATTTATGCTTGTACTTTGTTTTATCTCCGTTTCCAAACTGTTCCATACTGTTACCCCACAGCTCGACAGGCAAAAGTTTTTCATGTTTGTTCAAACCTTTTGTTTGTTTTTTCTCCCCTTAGGTTATATCCTCCCTCCCAGTTCGTTTATTATTCGGTAACAGATTATTCCTTGCTTGGTACATTATTTGCGTTGTTTTGAATTTAACAAGATCCAAAAATTTCAACATTTGTGATTTTATAAAAAAGTGGATTTATGTGATCTCTGTATCCTGTGTTATGTATTGTCCTTACCTCGATACAGTAAGACAGATATGGTAATATCAATGAACAGTATAAAGTATGCAATGATTTATAGTGCAGAATATGTTTTGTTTTCCCCAAAACTGCTGTACATTTTGCCAGTTTTGCTCGTAGGTATTTTAAATGGGATTTCGAGCAGATTTTGTGATCTAAGATCACACCAAGTAATTTAATTTCTTGTACCTTTTCTATTTTGGTATTGTCTATTATCAGTTCTAAACTACTATCTTTTTGGGTCTCCCAAACAGCATGATCTTTGTTTTACTTGTTTTAATTTAATGATAATTTATTTCTGTCAAACCATAATTTTAGTTTGTTTATTTCTGTTGTGATTGTGTGCAATATCTGCTGCAAATTCTCACTGGAACAAAAAATATTACCGTCATCTACAAACACAACAAATTTCAGTAGTTACTACTACTTACTACTAGATACTTTCCATGATATGAAATCCAACACGATGTCTTGTTTACAGTGGTTGGAGAGGTGGTAGTTTATCACCTTGTTGAGGTGCACCTGTCTTGCTTGACAATGCCAATAAAGTCCATCCTGAGCCAGAGTCAGTTCACTGGCAGTGATGAATTTCACACTTTTGTATTGTCACACATCAAAATCGTCAGCATGCTTACAATAGTGTCACACTACACTTACTGTTATGTCTTTCACATTTTTAGGTGATTGAGTCACCTAAAAGATAGCCTTCAACACAGCCTTGTATAAAAACATTTTCAACTCTCAGTGAAAAAGTCGTCAATGTAAAGAATGCAAGGGTATGTAATATTTGGTAATGTGAAAGGCAAAATTTTGTTTTTAATAGTTAAAACAGATGTTTGAACTTGTGATAAAGAGAAACTTGAAATTTACTTATATAATTCATTTTTTTTTACAATCCATTTATAAGTGGCTAAATGGAATCAAATGAAAAATGAAGAAATGCATAAATTAGTCCTGGGAAAGACTAAGTAGTTTTGCTTCCCCACCGTTTTGTACATTGTGAATATATTGTGCAAAATTCTCTTTTCATTTTGGTATATTTAGCTTTTTATTTATATTTACAAGGCATACATTTATAGCCTTGAGTAGCTTTCAGACAAAACCTTTTGGCAAAGAACATTTTCGAAGTTGCATCTGACTCATAGCACATTTTCTACTTGGTCTCCATTGGTGAACTGCAACAAAATCTGGCTCAAAAAGAACCATTACGGCCAGTTTATTTTATTTAAATAAATGGGTAGGTAATCACAATTTTGTCCAAATACTAAGAAGAAAGTCTTTCAAAAACAAAACGACAAAGCATAGTAAGAAATATCCTCCATCTCCACCACCTCACTGTGATGTTTGAGATAAAGGTCCAACCACTTAATAATAAAGTATCTTCTTTGGCAATCAGGATTTTCAACTTATTAAGCACCAAAGGATGTCAGCCTTTGCCTGGTTGGCAACATATCACTAGGTTACTTGTGTATGTTTATTTAGTGGTGAGAACTGACAGGCTCACTGATCCAAGTTCCTTGATGTTTGCTGGTTGCCTTTGGCACCACTGACCACATAATCATTGCTGGGCACATCAGGGACAGGGCTTGATTTTCAAAGCCTTTCGCTCCAATGATTCACTGTGCATCCATGAGATTGATCACAGTGGTTTATCTGTGGCAACACGTGCTTCATCCCTTCAGATTTGGGAGGTGGTTGCCTGAAGGGGTTGTGTCCTTGGTCCAGCTCTGGCTAAGGCACCACAGTGTGCTGAGAGAGGGGAGGGATACTGTGACAGCAACAGAGCCACAGCCTGTCAGAAGTAGCCTGTGGCCCCCCTGTGATTAAAGCGTTAAGAGGCAGAAAGAGGGGCAGGGATAGAGGAAGAATAGGGGATACGGAGAAAGGTAGGAAGTGAGAAAAATAAAATGATACTATCAACTGTTGCATCAAGAAAGGACAGATAAGTGTGGCCTATCATTCATTAGGTCCTCAACTCAACTAAAATTTAGTCTACCCCCCCCAGCAAGCTTTCTGGCAAAATAGTGTTAGAAATCATATGGAGGGAAAAAAAAAACCTCTTCCTGTAAACATGATAGTGTTTGGCTGCATAAATTCACAATATTTCTCACATTTAACAAGTGAACAGGAGAGAGCAACTCCACGGTGATTACAAAGAAAGAATGGAATTTAAATAGATGAGAATAAATGTAGTGGCACTAAATCAAAGTAGGAGGTAGTTGCTACTGTTTTTGGTATTCAGAAGATGGTGCTATTTGTTTGAGTATGCATTGTATTCATGAATCTGTTTATTTGCTCCCTGTGGCTTTCACAGCTGCCCTCTGCAGAAAGATTGTGTTTTATCAACACTGCTTGACACAGCCAGGCAGCCAGGAGCTCATGTTACAAACATATGCACATTCTATATTAATTTGTTGCAGTTTCCAGGAAAAAAAAGACAAAAAAGGTACAATTCTGCTTAATTTGGACTTGTATTGTGAAACCACAAATCAGAAAGCCACGTATATATATATCTTTAAACCCTGTCTTGCAAAATCCACAGAGTTTAATTAAGGAAGACTTGATTGCTGTTCCCCTTTAATTTACATAGAAAAGCATTTATGGCGTGTACCTTTTTATAATTAGTTGAAAACAAAGCTGGGCCCATTAATGCTGTGAAAATATGAGCAAAGGCAAACAAAGAATGTAATCAATGTGCATAAGTGGAAATGTTTTAATGTGATTTCATTGTTGCCCCACTGCAGCACTTTGCTCGAACTGCAGATAGTAGAGGGACTTTTGACTCAGGCCGGAGAGGGAAGAGTTGGGGTAATTTACACTAATTTGAGCGAACTCAAATCTTAGAGTCTATTCCGCAGGAGAGCTCAAGAACACTTTTAGACGGTCAGAAAACTGTGGTAGTGTAGCCAGAAGAACAAGATCATTATTTCCATTGCACTTGTTCCATATACTGTAAGCCAGAGAAAACCCCAGAGGGAGGCGAATTGGCACTGATTTTTCTTTGGAAATTGATTTTTCCCTTCACCGACAACATTGTGAAAGCTTAAAAAAAAATTATATCAACAGGAGTGAATATGAACAGCAGCACTTCTTACAGTACTTACTCCAACAGCTGAACCTCTCAGCTGGTAATTTCCATTAGTGTACATGTCATCTTTTAAAAATTGGAACCCTTCAACTTTACAAAATTAAGCAAAACCGTATGCAATGGTTGTTAGGCTAATTTCTAAAGTTCTCACAGACAATACTACAATATATATATTTTTTTAAATCTACATGAAAAACACTCTTATTTAAAAGGGAAAAACAAACAAAAAAGATTAAATGCTTTTGGGTGAAACACTTTGCATTTCTAATTGAATGTGATAATTTTTTTTTATTTCCCAGTTTACAGAGTTCAGAAAATTTGCAATGCAAAAATTGAATTCAAAGATTAGAAGTTTGATGGTTTTCTAAAGAAGCCATCTCGTAGTTATATTCAGTAATCGCATGGGTCCGAAACTGAAAAAGCTGAATTTGGTAAATTGCTACGTTGCTAATGTTAATATTGAGAACAATCTGTTTACCAGTCTAGAAAAGAACATTGTAAGTTCAGCATTCAAATCATTCCCTCCTATTTACAAAGAGCTGTTCCCAGTGGTAAAAGGTTACATCAATGCTCTCTGTCACGTCTACTTCTGAAGTGACCATCCTCACCAGCTTTCCTTCGCCTGTCTCATCACTTTACACCCACTGTAGCTTCTGATCTGCCCTGAAGACATCAGCAGCACATTAACTTCTTGTCTTGTAAATGCAATTGTGACTGAAGATCATCACCATGAGCAAGTAAACACATTCAGCAGCAGAGAAAATGACAAATAATCAAGTCACATGTCAGGCAGAATACCTTTTCCATCCATCATAACCTCAATATACTCTATGTACTCCTGGGACCTGCTGCATTAACTGTGATCTGATTTAAGAAAATGCAAGGGTTTTCATGCTTCAACGTGGGTATGAGCCAGAGTAAGAAATAGTTTCAGTGGCGATTTGGACCAATTTGGAACAATTTAAGAAGAGCTGAACAGAGATTAACAACAATTAAGTACAATTTAACAAGGTATAAATCTCCTTCACGCCGATTGACATTGGTGTGAAGTTTTTTTTTTTTTTTTAGTGAGGGGACTACAGAAGTATCCAGTTAGTATTATATAACATCACAGACATGCTTTTCTCCACATCTGTCCACTACTTGTGTTTTCTTTTTCTTGGTTTATGTCAGGAAAAGGTTATGCAAAGAGCCTAAAAAAAGAAACACATCATAAAAAAATAAATAAATAAAATAAATAATAAAATAAAAAAATATCACAAAAGCATAAGCAGAAATTGAGGGATAAATAAAAAATGTTGCTAGAAAAAATAAACTATTCATTAGAATAAGTCTAAAATGTGTACCTGGAAGGAGAGTTTTAAATAAAAGTCTTCCCCAAAGCACAACATCCCAGCAACATAGGTGTTTACATTTGACAGCATCTGAACATGAAGCCCCAAGCTCTCCATCCCCTCACACTCACTTCCCTCACCTCTTTTCTGCCTGCATACGTTTGTCTCGAATGAATTTTTAATGGGAAAGAGTCAATAATTGTTAGTATGTAGCAACTCTAGCAGAGGGCACTCGGAGTTCAAATCTCAGACATCATTACCTAGTTTATAGGTCAGCTGACTGAGTTTGGCAGTGATCAGTGTGGCCTCTTGCCTCAACGTGGCAGCTTAGCTTTCTTTGTATAGGGTCATGTAAATATGCACCATATTAATGTAATTATGCAAAACCATCGGGCGTAGAAGCTGTCCAGAACTGACAAATTCCATTCAATTAGAGGCAACACTGATGTAACTGATGTACTTACTTCCTAGGAAGTGACACATTCTGCAACAGATTTCACTGCTGTGGGCCAATTTGATACACTTCCAATATTGGCGGCGAGAGAGCATGTGTAGAGTGACACGCTTCAAAAAAATCCACTGTGGCTCACAGAAAGCATGGGATTAGAGTGGGGTTTTTTTTTCTCTGCCTCTGTTCTTAATATATTCATCAGTGTACATGGGACGTAATTATTCCTGAAAGGTGGAACAAGGAAGTGGCTTTTACGCTTGTGGAAAACATTCCTCAAAATGATGACCGAAGGAAGTGAGATCAGAAGCAATTAACTACTGGGGGAGAAAAGTCGCAGGGCTCTAAATCTTATTGCTACACAGCACTTTGGTTTGTGTTGTTGTTAATTACTTAAGTAGCTAACACCAGTGTGAGAAAATCAGCATTTTTTTTTATTGGATACTCTTTGTGTTTGTTGCTACTCTTGTATTATACAAATGAAGAGGATGTAGACAATTTACTTTTTTTTTTTTTGTAACTCATTATAGGCATCAGAAAGAGGTGAACAATGTTCAGCAACTTCTGTAGTATTCCCTGTTTGAAATATGCTGATATAAACCTTGTAAAAGTTCATCATCCCAACCTCCCAAATGAAACAGTTTTAGGACTGCTGATGTATTCCTGATACCTTCTGTGGCTCAGACTGACAAGCGTTAAATAGCTTGGCAGTGGCTCCTATATGCTCTATTATCACAAGAGGACATATCGACTGTTCCTGTTTAATGCATCGAGACTCCTCCTGTAGCACCCTGTCTCTGGCCTTCATCTATGATTCATTTTTATTACCCATCATTCCTGGGACACAGGCCCCCCGAGGCTCCTACATGGCACGTGGGGCGGAGCGGAAGTTAGCTGACACCTAATCTGCTCAATGATGGAGCAGTGTTATTTATTGGATCTCCCTGTGAAACCTGATTCGTTGACGAATGGAGCCAGGAGTAGATCAAGCATTCAGTGTACATAGACAAAACACATAATGTGGTGAAGGCAAGGTTACAGGGCAGGTTCTGTTCACATCTTATATTGAAAAAGACAACGAAATAAAGGGCAGCATGGCAGCATAGTGGTTAGCACAACAAGAAGGTTCCCGGGCATGAAGCCTTTCTGAGTTTGCATGTTCTGTGTGGGTTCCTCCAGGTACTCCGGTTTCCTCCCACCGTCTAAAGACGGTGTTTAGATTGATTGGTGACTCTAAATTGTCTGCCGGTCTGAGTGTGAGTGGTTGTTGGTTTCTTTGTGTTGGCCTTGCGCTGGGCCAGTGACCTGTCCAGGGTGTACCCTGCCCTCACCCAGTGTGAGCTGGGATTGGCTCCAGCAAACCCCACGATCCGGAAACAGAAAAGCTGTAGAAGATGCATGAATGAATGAATGACAATGAAATAAAAATTCATAGTTTCCATATTGCCGCCCCCCCAAATTCCCTGCATTATGAATATATCCTCACAAGCCCAGCTCCCAGGATTTTCTGTGTTTCTCAGATTACTTTAAACAAAATCACTTTGACCAACATACAGGGATTCTCTATGCTGACAACTCCCCTGCAGATAATTTCCCTGTGTGCCTCTGTGTACATATCCCCTTTCTTCGCCCTCTATCAAATTTAATCAGTCTCAGCTTTCCTCACAAGCCACAGTGGTGTGGCCAATAAAAAAAAAAAAAAAAAGCAACACGACTGACAATAGCCGAACTCTATTAATTCCTCAATCATCGTGGCTGTTGGTCCTGTATAATATTTGCCTTAGCTTGGAGGGGAGTAAGGTATGTAAATTTGTGTGAGATATGTTTTAGAATATTAACGATTAGAGATGCTTTCCCCCATGGCCAGTATCCTCTTTATCTGTGCTGTGTGTATGTTCCTTTGCTTAGCATATGATTTGATTTTATTCTGCAGCAAAGGCTTATTAGTCCTAGTTTATGACAGTTATCCAATATTGACAACAGTGTCTTCCATTTTAGCTTTCGTAAAATCATTTTGAATAAGTGTCTTTGCTTATTTGCAGAATTGGTTCTATATCCGCTTCTGTGTTCATTTGCCACTTCTGCATATCAAATATCTTGATTTCTAGATAAATGGCACACTGGCGACAAATACTGTAATTAAATTATTTATATATTTTGATTATTATATTTTAAATTCAAAACCTTCCACCTTGCAGGAAGCACAAGGGTGTTTCATGAATTGCGGTATAACCTTCACTCAGAAAGCCATTGTTAATTTATTTTTCCATAGGGAGGCACCCTAACTAATAAGACATGGTCAGGCATGTGGTCAGTGAATAACCAAACACTATGAGCTAATCCCCAAACCACAAAATGCTGGATTAAAGTAAATAAAAAAGAGACCCTTTAAAACTTCCCAGCCTTCTTTCCTCCCTACAGCTCCTTTGCTGATTAAAAAAAAAAACAAACCAAAAGAAAAAAACAAAACTGCTAATCTATATAGTTGTGGCATTTACTTCGACACCCTTTTTCCAGAGGTTCCCAGTGTGTATTGATCCAGTATTGTCAGTATTGTGTATCATTTTCTGTAATGGATATGTACAAGACTTAAATAACCTGGGAGGAAAAAATAGCATTTGGTCCTGTTGCTGCAAAATTTTGAGAGAAGTTAGTGTTACTGTAATGTTTGTCATAATAATATCTGTCCTGTATGTACAGTATTTCCTGGACTACAAGTATAGTTTCCACTTTTGTTTCCAAAAATGGCTCACAGAATCGTGAAATGTCTACACTAGCTTGTAGCATGGGAACGAGATTGTCTCTTGGTATAAATAATTATGTTTTCGACTAAAAGCTTCATTTTAGTTTCACAGAGCCCTATGCTAATGCATGCACCTGTTCCTTCACTCACTCACAGCAAAAACAAAGCCTCCGGGAGATAAAATGTGCTCAAAAAAAGTCATTGAAGGATGGAAGTATCCCCTTGAAGTCACCCATCAAGGACACACAAGTTTATTTCACATCTCTAATAGTCCCTCCAAGCTCTTACCAAAGACCAGAAAGGGCACATATCTGGAGGATTCTGTTGTAGAGTGTTACAGACCTGTCAGCTTTTGACAGCAGCAACAATGAAAACCCGACCAGAATGGGGGGCAGGGTGAAAGAGTTTTATCAGGTTCATACTTCTCACTCTATCTCCTTCCAGAAGATAGAATGGAGGGATGGTGTCTCCAAAGTGCTTGCACCTTTCATAGTTGGATTAATAAATAATCTGTGAAAGTAGCATATTGTAATGGCTTTCAGGCAGCCTGGCTGTGATACTACAGGTACATTTGCAGTATCTCTTTAAAAATGGATAGCTTGAAGAACAGGCTTTCCATTAGCCAATCTTTGCATTTCCATTTCACCTTGTTCTCCAGTCCCATGCACTCCAGATAATTGTTGCACACACCCAAAAGTACTGAATGCAAAAATCAGCAAGAGTATGTGTGACACTTCAAATTTCAAATTCAGTATGTCAGAAGAACAGAAATGCTATTCAATTTTCAGTTTTAAATGGATGTTTATTGATGGTATGATAATATGATAACTGCTAACTGATATAATTAGCTTTCTAAGGAACTTTGTGAAAGTGTGAAAACTGTGCAAGGCCAGCAACAAGTAACACAGAACATTTTGCCTCCTCGCAGTAGTAGACTGCTGTGACTGATATAAATATCAAGCTTATGTTCTTTGATAGGAGCGATGTGCGTTAACTAGTGTGAAAAGCCAGAAACAATCTGCTGCTGTCAAGCAAACAAGAACAGAAATGTCATTCCTGTCAGGGTGGATACTGACCAAAGTTCTCCCTCTGTCTCTCAGAGGCTGGCTCACTCTCCCTCTCCTTGACAGAAACTCACTCTGACGATTTGAAAGGAAGCCTCTGTTTCTTTCATTATTCAAATATTTTAGAGCTTGATATTACTGTGAGCCCCAGACACCACCTTATGTCAGTGGTGGCTTTGTCTGGATGTGGAAACCCAGCGCTCAGAATGCACTGAAACATTTATGCTGGGTTATTTCTACTTCAAGGAATTTTCCTTTTTATTACTACAGTATATTTCTGATGCAACATTGTGCAAATTCATCTGGCTGAATAATTCATTAATTGGAATAAAGTCACTGAGCATCGGCATGGGCTCCGAACTTTTTAAAACATTTATGGCACAAGACCTTCTGTGTTATATTATATTGTATATTTATTGCTTTAAGAAAAGGCTTTGACAATATAGTGGACTTGACATTATGGAAAACATTAAGTGCAATAATATAAATGATTGCTAATCC
This sequence comes from Echeneis naucrates, assembly GCF_900963305.1. Taxonomy (NCBI): domain Eukaryota; kingdom Metazoa; phylum Chordata; class Actinopteri; order Carangiformes; family Echeneidae; genus Echeneis; species Echeneis naucrates. The sequence goes on from NC_042520.1 coordinate 11,045,729, forward strand.
AGTAAATTTTATTATTATTATTAGTATTTCATAATGTTAAGTGGAGGCATGCAGAGAGGGATCATGGTGTATTGTAACTTATATTGCACCAGTGCTTTTTGGGGAGTAATAAAGAAACATGATTAGTCCTGCCCTGGAGAGCTGACTTGGAGTTTTGCCTAATTTTCCAGTTTGTGCAGTTATCACCTTACGGTTGATTGGAAATGTCCCCCCCCCCCCCCTTTAAGTGTCGCAAATCATTTATGCTGTAAATTACTAGCACAACAGATAGTGAATAGAAAATGAATGTTCTGTTAAAGCTTTGCATTTCCACTTTCTCAGAGTCATTTAATTAGTAAATGTGCAAACACTTGAACTGGTGAAAATAGAGCAATTATCGTAACACCATCTGTTTTTAGTATTAAAACAATGCATCGAGTGCATGGTGTGTACGACTTGAGGGCCATATGTGTCAAAGAGTGCAGTCTGTAGTCGGTCCTGCAACAGCAGCTATTAGGGAAACCTTGACAGACTTTACAGGTCCACAAGTAGAATGCAACATTTGGAAAGCTGAAATAGCATTTGTGTCAGAAACCAAGAAATAAAACGCTTCACTCTCTGAACATACAGAAAGCGCGCATTAGGTAAAGGAATGAAAAATTACACAAATTCTTTCAACACAGTCCTGAATTCTGTGTAGGTGAGTATTGGTTTGGACAGATACATCGCCAAACCTTGCTATCTTCGCTTTTGCACTGTCACTTCCTTGTCTCTCGCACTTCTCATCATGCAAACACATACAAAGGCCATCTCTGTACTTTGAATGCTCCAGTAGGCGAGGATAAGCTACGGTTTCAGTCACACATATCAAATGTTTGAAACAGCAACAGAGGCTTGCAACATCTCTTTTTTTTTTTTTTTTTTTTTTTTTTCAGCCCCAAAACAGGGATTTGACCAGAAACAGTGGGGAAAATGGAGAGGACTGTAAGAATGAGATTAAATGTTTTAATATTAAGAAACAACCTCCTTAAAACTCCATGTTGTGGACACAAATAGCATTTAATGTTAAGATAAATATAAATATATATATTTCCCTTAAAAAGTTGGAAAAAAAAACCCCACCTTAATTTATCATTCCTGTCTTTTCTGTGTGATTTGGCCTTTGTGAGTGATATTTATTTTAACTATAACACTGGCAGCATTTAAATAACAACAAAAAAGGCCACCCTCCTTGTTTCTGGTACAATTTTTTATTTATTGTCAAATAAAAAACATATATTATTTAATACAGGGTACTCTCAGATGTCACATTTAGATCATTTGAAACCTAAGTGGATTAGGTGGAAACTTTAAAACACTATCAAATGGGAATACTTGCCTGTTGTGAGAGATCATTATTAATGTCAGCAAATCTCAAATGATCCTGAGTGTTCTTGGAAAAAACCTAATGGAGCAAAGTGCCAGCGCTTGATGATGATGATGATGATAACTTCAGAATTGAGTTAAAACTGGCATTAAAAATTTACTGACACATTTTTCACATTAGCTTCAGTCTCAGAACATTAGCATAGTGATTTAAAGTGTGATGTGTAGTGCAGCTTACAGTTTCTGACCCTTTGTACACTGCAGTGTCAGGCCATCAGCTCACATCAGCCCGCCTGATCTCAGGTTCATTCAAGGGAAATTAACAGTAGCGTTAATAAAGCTTGTCTCCTGTGAGGTCACTTAATGGTCTGACCATGCAGATGTGACAAATTTGCTTTTATTGCCTTCAAACTGAAGCCTATAGAAAAAGTATTGAGCACCAAGAAAATCTGCTGCTCTTTAATAAGGCATCTATATCATTTCATGCTGCATGCTGAGATTTGATCACAATCTGACTGATGAATTTTGAGTAGTTTTTCATGCTGTTGCCCATGCTGAAGTGGACAAAATGCAGCTTACAGAGGGTAATAACTAACATGTACTTTGGAGAAGCATTAAAGTTTAATCCCCTGTGTAAACAAACATTGATATGTTATGCAGACACACCTTTGAGTGTTGACTGAAGTAGTTATTTTAAAAGATTTTCGATCCAGATGAGAACCCCAGGTACAACCGCTTAATAAAACATGTTGGAGTGCTCGAAAGTCAGCTGCTGGAAAATTTACAGAGGCACAAAAATGCACCCCAGAGTCATTTCTTTACAGTGTCATGTTATGAGTACGATGTTTCTTTGTGATTTATCTGTTGCTGTATATTTGAACATCCACAATATGCTCAAGACTCTCTTAGCCTTCTCACAAACACAGAAACTAAATACAAGCAGCTTATTCCACCTCCATGCGATGCAGGGCAAAGTATTTTTCAGCCAAGAAAAAGGGAGCAGTAGCAGTACGTATAGAGTCAGAATACTGTGAATTAAATCTTCCATTTGAGAAGGACTACAAATGTGGGCTTCTTTCTTTGCAGGTCTGAAAAATACATTTTAAATGAAATGTGGCGTAATGGTGGCTTTACTATTATGTGTCAGTGGTGAATGGACTAGTGTTCAGCGTTAATGTTGAAACATGCATGGAAAACAGCCAGATTGTCAGTGTGTTGAAATTGTTTTAGTCTTCCTTGAAAAGTGTGCCGTTTGAATGAACATAGCGTCTCATTGCAGCCTTGTATGATCTTATTCTATTCATGTATATTCGATTCATATATATAGACAGCACATAGCTACTGTGAACGATTGTTGTCTGGAATGGATATAAAACTGCATCACAGTTCACTATGAAAGCTGTGGAGAGTTTGGCTTCCATTAAGATCACATGTTCTTCCCCTTGACACCACAACCTACTGGATTTGGAAGCAAGACCGCTCATAATGGAGAGGTGGAAGTTAGGGCTAAAACAGCTGAGCCAAGGTCATCCCAGTTTCCCTCTTTTTTTCAACCACAATATTTTCAAGCGTTATCTGTAGTGTAGCAGACCAGTTCTCTTTTGCCCATGCTCCAGTTATAGTGTAGGCTCTCAGCCAAGTGGCCAGCCGTGTGCACATTCTGCATGCATGAAGTTTCCAAACATTGGGACTTCTGGGACTAACTTCTTGTAGTTGATACACTCATGTTAGGAGTCATGTTGAAACTGGACCACATATCTGCTGTAGCAACAAGAAGTAGACGTCCCTTAAGGTGCACTCTTCTCCCAACATTCTGTGGTCTTTGTGTATGCTGTACATGCTTTAAGGTGCTGTTGTCAAATCTTTAGACTGTGTTCTTGATCCTCTACTTTTTCTTTTTTTCTTTTTTTTTTGCTGTCTAAATGGCTTCAGTCGAAGCTCTGACTGCATCTGTCAGTGTTGCCATTTATCATTGCCAAGTTTGTGCAGTATTTTAGGGAGAAGGCAAATGCAGGTGCCACCTGTCCTGAGCTAATTGTTTAAAAGAACAAAAAAACAAAAACGGAATGGTAGCTGACTTGCTCCTAGTTAGGCACAGGGTGGGGTATTCTTATTTTCAGCTTTGGGGGGAAACATCTAACTGAAATCACTCAAGTCACTAATTATCATCTTCACGAACAATGACTAGAAATCGTTACACCTGCATGAATCTGAATCACACTTCTCATCCTGTAAAAATGCAGTTCTTACAGGAAAAGCAATCATGTTGCATTTTCAGGTCATTCAACACAAACATAGTTTTTTCAGCAAAATGGCATTTGTACAAACATGCAGAAATCATGTTCTATATGGCAAAATTAATGTATTCTTTTCCTTCAGATTAGTTTCTTTCATCTCTTCAGAGATATACGCAAACAGCTTTGCTTCAGAATAGTAAAAAAAACCCTCTGTGCAATTTGGACCACAGGTCATTTGAGAATTGGAGATGTCATACAATGTCACGAGGTTAACTGACACTAACAAGAGACTTATTTTGAAGTTCAGTGTTCTTCAGTGCGATGGCTGTTTTCTCATGTGTAGCGCAGGCATACTGTCATTTTCCTTCCTGTCAGCATGGCCCACTCTTTCCAGGACATGATGTCATTGCGTTGGGATCCGTGTTTCTGTCACTGTGTAGTTTGTCACCAGTGCTTATAATCTTATTTCATCACTTTTTTTGGGCATATCCAGGAAGCTATACTTTGTGAATTATTGCTGGGGAAAAATATGGTGTATTTAAAAACAACTACTCAGCTGTTAAAATCTGAAAAGCTGCTGGCAGTCAACGTGAACAGCATCACATTTTGCATAATCATGAAATGTATACACAAAAGAAATTCAGAAAGAGCACATTTATGTTCTGTATTGCTTCATAAACATAATTAGGAGATGATATTGAATTATGAGAGGCCACATTCCTATTGTACAGTCAATACTTGAGAGTATATTTATAACAATTGTATGACCTACATACTGTTTTGTGTGTTCAAGCATCATTAAAAATTCAATGAGCACTCAATTTTCGAAGAGAAATAATGTTGCAACAGGAGGTTAAAAAGGGGATGCAAAGCCACGACTGTAATCCTAATGGAAAGCCCTGTAATGAGATCTCTGCCGGTTTGCTATTGCTGAAATTCAGAAGCATGAAGTCATTAATAAGTATCACTGAAGTTTCTTGATCCAATTTAACTTTCTAAAATCTACCTGTGTTGTTTTTTGACCATTTCATTATTTTATATTTCCATTTGTAGTTGGGATTTGAGGCTGCTTGGGTGTGTGCAAATGTCAGCTAAAGGAGAAATTCTTTTTGTATTTGATCTGTTTTTGAGGTGCATTATTATATTCATTCAAAACATCCTGCAACATGGCTGTGTGACAGTCTGTCCAAGGTTGTCATTCTTTAATTTGGCACAGACTGACTAATCAGATTATTGTGTGCGTAGATGGCTGTCGCTGATGTCAGGGAAAGGACACCTGACAGAGGCACACAGGTTGATGGACATAGAAGAAGGGAGCAAATATTAGAGGCTTTTGTGGAAAGTATGAAAAGAAAATGAACACAGCAAGATTTGGAGAATTAAATATTGCTATTTAAATTGATGTGCTGTCAGCCATTTCTAAATGCAATAATTACAGCAGGTGCTTTTTAATAAGAGTTTGTTGTTTTTTTTTTTAATGAATAAAAAATTGTTTTAGTTAAGTGTTTTGTTTTGTTTTGTTTTTTTTAATTGAAAGAAACCTGCCGTGTAATTACGCACGAGGAAATAAGGACATACTGTTCATACTGTGTTTTGCAAAATTTCACATTTCATGAGGAATAATGCTCACATATAGCCTTTTTGTTCTAAACTGACATTTTGTTTGCACTTTGCTGATGAAAAAGAAGTGCCCAGTGAAACATTTCATAGTCTGAGCTCGAGGCCGCACTCATTCAAAATCCTGCAGTTATATCACACCATACTACTATCATCTGAATCATTAAGCCAAATTAATGATGCATAATATTCAGTGTGCTTCTCTGTCCACTGCTCTTTCTTGTGGAGGTTAAAGTCCCTGTAAAGTGTGTGTGTGCGTGAAGTTTAAAAAAAAAAAAATTTCAAATCACAGATGGGGTTGATTAGTTATTAACCCTCTGAAAAGGCTGATTTTAATTATATCTATCAAAGCAGTTCAAAAGATTTTTTTTTTTCCTCCACTCGCTCTAGCCTGTAGCAGTTGCCTTACAGTCAGAACTTTTTCTGTTCAGTGACAGTGTGTGCATAAGGCCATTCATTTATCCCTATATCTGGATACACTTTTACAATGGCACGTATACTCAAGTGACCTCATTAGCCGTGGCGATACACCAGTTATCAGACAGAACGCCTCATAAGAGACATAATGTTCAAGCAGTGTGACTCTGTATCATCGGCTCAGAGTGAACTTTGGAAATGCTCCTTGAGAGCCATGTTTCCGTTTGCTTTGTGTATCAAGGTCATGTCAATGACGGGATGGCGGTTTTGTGCCTGAACTTAGCCCATTTAAATCTTTAAATCACTGCCTTAAGGCTCCAAATTGAGAAAACAGCCAGGGTTTCATTTCCAAAAAACCATCTGAGCATAATAAGTACGAGCTGTCCAATGGCATTTGTGTGTCGATCTGCTGGAGTGCAGAGATGGAGTGCGGGCACCGCAGAGGACCCATTATATCAGACCCCTACGGTTCCAGGGAATTGGAAAGGTGCTTCTCCACGTAGCTCGGCACATTCTCATTTGCCATATTATCATGAAATGTGTGTCTTAACCTATTTGTACTGGAATACTATTATTACCAGACTTCATGCACTGTATGTAAACATCCCTAGTGATATGTTGGGTTGCACTGTATAGTTCTCAGCCAAGATATTTTTAGATCAAATTGGTTTCCACTGACTTTCATTTGAAATGTATTTGTATGCTGGTCTGTTAAAATTCTCCTGTATGTTTCCTTAATATAAATCCACCTTTCATTCTCTTAATGTCTTTGGGTGGGATAGAAATCTCATTTATCTGTTCTCCTGTTCGTGGCTTTGGGTAAGCCATTTGACAGATTTACTGGAAGTTTCTTTCTTGTTTAGTTTTACATAAATGTTCTAAATATTTCCAGCTTGTTTCAGCACTTTATTGTTTACTGTGCAGCATCTGTTGTCTTAGCTTCATAATGGATTAACTATAAAGCGAGGAAAATTAGGACAATGATCAAATAATTGATAGCACATACAGCAAACACACATTAAATGCATTGTGTCACAATATTTATTCCATCTCAGCAGAAGACGTTATAGCCCAAAAATTGACATCTTTGTTGGCTCTGTTTTAAAATAACACTCTTTGTCTACATTTGGAAAGCCCTTTTGTCTTTTGTTTGAGACTCTACTCATCGTGAGGAAAATCTCTTTCCATCATCTACGGCCGTATGTGTTGCTGTAATAATGCTAACAACCCGAGATATAATCTCAGCTGGATTTCTTATCCCATGACAAGTCATAGTGCCTCCTTGAACATCAATTCAACTTTAGATTTTGCACAGCTTTAATTATGAAGTCAAGTGTTATGCGGGTTACAAAGACACATTGGTAGAAAGCCTGACACAAAGTGTCTCACGCACAATGAAAACAAGCGTGTTAATGAGCACGAAGTCAGCTGCAGTTCTTTGACACAAAGAAAGTTATGATCTATTTTCTCTGGCTGCCACAGAGCCCTTGACCCTGTCTTTGGTTACCCCATTGCAATACATGACTCCCTCCTCGGCTTGTCTCACACCAGCGTGTTCCTCATGATACAAATGACTGCCCTGGCCTAAGAGAGGGTACTTAACCAACAACTGGCGTTTGGCACTGTTTTATCATTAGACATGCATGTCTGTAAAATGCAAGCTCTGCAGAGCAGAATAATTATACAAACCAATTCTTGCTGTTGTTAATTAGACCAGTCTAAAGTCGGTGAATTGTCACCATTGCAGGCTGGAAGATGCTTCCAGGTAGAGGTAAATGGAGACTCTCAGCATGCTGCTAAGGAGCCAGTAAGTGCTTCTAAAACCCCATATGCTTCCTGGGCCTCGGTCTGACTCATCATTGTCAAATTCACTTTGCAGGTGCATGTTTTGTCTGCTCTCATGTGGGCTTTGATGTAACGAAACTGGCATTCAGGTGGAGCAAAGATATTTGGTCTTGAACAGCAAATGAGCATTATGAGATTAAATGATCATAGAAAGTCACTTGATGTTGCTATTACTCTATTATCATATTAGATATTGTCATCACACTTGTATATTAGTGAGGAATATATACGCATACACACACACATACGCACATACACTTACATATATATAAACACAACTGTATGCAGTAAAATGGATGCCGAACAGTAGGCAAACACTGGCAACATCAGACTTTGTCAACTTGATCTAGAGTTTTAATAAAGAAAAAGACCAAACACAGAATGCTTGGCTTAATTTCTAGTTTTATTTTCCTCATGGTTGGTCCAGTAAATACTAATAATTTGAGCACAAAGTAGTAGTAGTTGTTGGTCAAAGAAAGAAAGAAGAACAAAGCTGTGGTAGGTGTGAGGTTGCAAATACAGAATGATTAACTGTTATGACAAGATCATCACATCATAAAAGGATGAAAGTACTAATTACCATCTTTTCATTTCTCAATCGACCAAAACCAAATGGCTCAGTGTGACAGAAAAGATCAAATCCTTTTCAATGGAAAAGCTACAACCAGCGTGTGATTGACATATACAAAATAATTTACTTTGTTCATAAACAAAATAGTTTCAGATTGATTTTCTTTTGATAACTTGGCCGACTGTTTAAGCTCTTATCCAAATCCTCAGAGGAGTTTCTAGCACACAACTCTGCTCTGCTTAGTTTATAGTGTCATGATGAGAAGCACTGTTTTACATGATTATTTCAGTAGAAGTCAAGCATACCGCATGTTTTGAATGTTGACTGACACTCTGCCTCTTCAAATAACATGAACAGAAACATCCCACTGTCATTTTATACTCATTCATATTACACTCCAGAATGGCAACCTTGGAACGCTTTGTCCTGCTCACCTTAGTTTGATTATAAATTCAAAGCTTTAGTTGCTGAGCTGGTCTTATGATAATGCACGGCACCCCTCTGTGATATACAAAATTGGTTTTGACAACAGGCTTACTTTTAGATGCAAGCCGCCCTAAGACCTCAGATTTAACATATAGCACACATCACACACACTCCTCTTCCCTCCAAAGAGTGGAGGAGGGGAAGGCAGGGGTTCAGGCGAGTGGCTGGAGGATGGGGGGGGGGGGTAACTATTTCTGAATGATGTGAGTGGCCAAGAAATTTATAAAACACTGTCGTTTTCCCTGACACATACACTCGCTGGTTTTTTCCCTGTGGATCTCCCCGCTAGTTGAAGGAAATGTGCCCTTGACAGTCCTAACGTCAGCTGTGATTTTGTCACTTGGTGGGCAAAATCTGTTGTAGTACCACTGACTTCTTGGTTGCTAATAACTAAAGAGGACAGTCTACTCTCCCGACAACTCATATTCATGTGAGGGTTACGTGCTTTTTTACAAAATTAACCTTAATGAAGAAACCCCTATAGGTTTAAGGTGAAAATCTGTACCGGAGGCGCCGGTTCACACAGGATTATTGTATTAATCATCGTAGGCCACATAGAGAACTTTAACTAGTGAGTTTCCTTATTTTAGCCACTAATAGCTACAAAGGAAGTTACAGCTAAGGCTCTCAAGTGCATACAACAAATGAGGTTGCTGACATTGGTGGAAGGAGATGTCTACTTTGCTGAGCAACAGAGGTGAATCAACAGATTTGGTTTCCAATCGAAGACAGAGAAAATACATATACAGACACACCAACCTGTGAGAGGACATCAATAATAGGCTCACATTTTCCTAATCTCCTTTGATGGATTCAGGCCATGATTTTCATTTAGTCCAAAAGAGATAACCAAACTGTCAGTTATGCGGCTGCTTTGCTTTAATCTCCGCCAGCAGCCAATAATCAGCCTGCAACTCGCAACCCTTTGTCAATTGTTAATCTTGTATTGAAGACATTTAGATGCCAGGATGGTATTCTGCATCCTAGGATAATCCAAGGGGCCACTGAGGAGAGGCAAATTGGATTCATTATTAAATTTTGTATTATTAAAAAGACAAATGAATTGAGTTCTCCAATGAATTCACAGAATCACTTTAAAAATAATCATTAATGTGCATATGCATGTCACATCTCCTGTAGACTTCCAGAAAGATTAACATCAGCACAAACTTTAAATGCTAATGCAACATTGGTGTTAGTGTATTACTCATCAAATGGTTCTAGCAACTACTTTTAATGCCATTTAAAACATAGTCAACTCCTGTGTCTTTTCAGTAGAAGTCTTTAAACAGAATATGCTCCATTGAAGTTTCCTGTTTCTAAGGATAAAATGATGCATCCCATATACCGTTTTTTTATTTAATACTGTAAACAGTCAATTCAGGCACTATGCTGGTGAAGTCATTTTATGCAGCTTTTGAATGACAGAAAAACAGAGCAGATGATAATTTGAAAAGTTCCACTTACAGCTGAAACAGCCAATAAGACTTGAATGAATCTTGACATTCATAGATACAAATCTCCAGACATCCTACAAGTCTAAAAGTGCTGCCTGTGTGCTTCAGTTAATGGAACAACAGTCTGTGGTTAAAATGAATCAAACAGAGATTGACTGGAGGGTCACTCCTGGCAATTCCGAAGGTGATTATATTAGCAGAGGCCTTCACATTTAAATGAAAAATCTTAAATAACTTCCAATTTGCTATTTGCCTTCACCGTGGAGCATACAACACGGGATATGCCGAGGCATGCTCAAATAGAAGGAAGGCAAAGGAGCCTGATTAAAGTTTATCTTTCAGGGCAATAAGTCTACTGGCATTCATTATTGCTTGTCAGATTGTAAATGGTCTCCAGGAGGGATATTATGCAAGCTCACACACATATGTTAAAGTGAATGATTTAGTCACACCAACCAACCGAGATCTAACCTGTTTTTCCCCGGGTACGTCAATGATCAGTCTGACAGGAGACAACATTTAACAGGGGGGATCAACGAAACATTACACATGGACACTGAGCACAAAATCTTCCACACATCACTTTCTTTTTCTTTTTTTGCTTTATTCATGAGAGGAAATGAAATAATCTCTGTAAATTGGGAAAGCTTCAAGGAATTAAGTACCCATCCCCAATGACCCTATAACAATTATTTTAGAGAAACTTATACCAAAACGCCAGTGGCTTTTATTATGACAGGATTATCTTTGTGTAGGCCAAGCTGTTACAAAGGGAGTGCAAAGGGAATTTTCCATAAAGAGCCACAAACAATGAATGAAAGTCACACCTGCATAGTTTCATGCTCTCGTCTGAATGTGTTGTGTGTGCACAGAACATGCTAGAAACTGCAAAGGAGCCTGTGCCCAGCAAAAATAGAGAGGTGTGAAATTGTCGGCCAGCATACAGTGTACTCAACATACAGTAAGTCAACAACAAAAGAAAAGGAATGAGAAAATCATCTCACCTTACTTAGAGATATTTCTCTTAATATAAATTATATGCGTAAACATAACAATTGTTGCTGATTTACTTTAAATTATTTATTTGGCAAATATCTTTTTGGAAAAATGGCACACGAGTCCTGCAACATCTGCAATGGGGGACACTTCTCACTTCTCAAGTAACCTTTTGGGGTAATCCCTTTGAGGACTGTGCTTAGTACAGTATTTCATCAGATGCAGGGCTGTAGCATCTTGCCTGTTGTGGTCTTTGTGTGGTCTATTTAAGTTCCTTTTACATGTGGCTGCATAATATGACACAAGTTTGTGTTACCTACTCAGTATTCCAACTTTGTATGGATCGATTGTGGGGTTTTTTTCGTGGCTGCATGGTACTTTTCTTTTTGCCACATAAAATGTCAACGCTGGCATACTGCATTATTTACAGAAGCAGCTTGCTTGACCTCCCTCTTTGTTGTTGTGGGGTAAAGTTGCATATAGTTTTCACAGGTGCTCAATGACTGAAAGACTAAAAAGAAATGAATAAAAATGTTTGCTTCCATATCATCTTGAACACAGATTGTCTGTTACACTTACCACATATGTGGTGCAAATAAGTCAAGGAATTGCTCATCTGGAACACACAAATCCACCCTGAGCACCATAGTGACCATGAGATGTTAATTAATTAAGAAGACAAATTAAAAAACGTCTTGCTGTGGGAACATAAGTTGTTTTGCTGTATTCTGCTGGCAAGATCACAGTGACTCTAAAAGTCTAAAATCAAACTTAGGCTGAACTTATAGGTTCTGATGGGCTGTGTCGGAGCAAAGACTGGATCTCCTCCATAAAATCTCATTGGCCCGAGGAACATAACGTTGAAATTTACCCAGCACTCAGACCAGACACTCTCTCCCATAGATTTCTGTAATGTAATACTTGTTGCAGCACGCGCATATACATATGTGTACACACATATTTGGCCCGGGGAAGTGAGTCATGCATGTCTTTCAAAGGGAGTTGTGCTTTGAACTTCTTTATTATGTTGCCTTGTGCGTTCCTACCTTCGAAGCTTGGGACCAGTCTGCAATTAGTCTTGTGGCCGCAGGAGTGTAAGACCCTGCTGAAGACCCCGGAGCAAGTCAATAAAACATACAAACAACAGGTCTGCGCTCTGGTTATCACTCCCATGGCTTTAGGGGCACAGAGTACAACATGCTGAACAAATGTTTTGGTAAACATCCGCAACCAAAATGTCAGAACCGTGGGCACAGCATGCTGTAAAGAGTAACACCTACAAATCGGGTGGTTGCGACTTATTTGAAGCAGTAAATACAGTTGTCACACTGAATTTGATGAAGGCACTTGACCAAGCCGTAGTGTTTACAAAGTTGTAGCCACCAATGAGATATTATCCTTGGTATTCAAAATAACACTTAAAATGTGGGTTTTATTTAAGTCTGCATGTTTCAAATGTGAAAATTAGGTCAAAATTAGGTCACTCCCAAATAAATAAGGGAGTGATGGATTTCTATTGATAATACACCATTAAATTGGGGGAATATCAACACGTTTTAACTTTGGCTGATATAAAACTGCCCATTGTATGAATGTTAAAAAAGGATTTATCTTTATAAAATTCAGTTTCCTGATTTAAATCCAAGATAATCTCATCAAAGGGTGTGATTGAGCTTTCAGAACCAACTGAACTGTTTTTAACAAAACGCATTTTGGATGATACTCCTGAAGGTTGAAGCTTTGGCTTATAAATGAATACTACCGTAATTTTACTCTTGACAATGTGATAATATTGAAACCTTACATGTAAACATTTCACCTTATGGAGAAACCCACTAAGTTATTCACAAAACCAAAGCATTTGGGGAGGACAAATTTAATGTTTTGTGTGTGGTTGGTCTCTGAGTTTCTCTGACTTCTTGTCATAGCTTGGGTCGTATGATGTTTTGATATCCAGGCATTCAATATCTAACTGCTTTTTAATTTATACAATGATCATTTGTATATATTAAAACCACCAATACCCAACATGTATGCTCAGAATCAATCTGTTTATTGGTCTTTATAATGTTTATACGTCTTTTCAAATTGAATACCTTGGAATTCCTTAGGCCATCTAACATGGAGATTTGATGACATAAAGGCTGACTTATATAATGCATTTTTTGTGTGTCTAAAGACTGGGAACGTTATGCCCAGCAACCTCCCGCCGCAACGTACGTCAGCCTTTAAACAATACCCAAAACCCATTTGCTGTTGGTGTAGAAATAACCTCTGATACTCAAACTAACATCCTTGCCGCTTGGCATATTCCACCTTGCCCGTGCAGCTTGCGGTGCTCCACAAAAAGACAGCTGTATGCGATTTGAACGAGATACACTGACTGTCTTCCTCGATATCTTGTTGGGAACCCATGTACAGTGCTGGAATTTAAATCAGGTCATGAATATGGAACAGTCCAGCAGGAATTTCCGTACGGTAAAGCAGCTTGTCACTCAGAACGTCAGCATCAACTTTTGCCCTCACAAGCCTGAAATACAAAATTCAGAGACTGTGATAAATCTGGCAGGCCCGGCTCATTGACAGCTATGTGGGGCTCCAGAAGAACGAACTGCTAACTGTGTACTGCATGTATAGGGGGTTCTGATCCACTGCCCCTCAGACAGAAGACAGAGACACACGCAGACAAGGGAATTGGGAGGGTCTACATGCGAAGACAACAAACCAAGCATGCGTTCAACTGCATCCCTTGGGCTCTGAGGTTGTCAGTGGGCTTGTTTTCCACCCTTCAGGACTGTAGTTTACCTTTCAAGATTAGAGGAGGATAAAACGGTGCACATAAGAGTAGAAAGTTGCATCTCCAAGTTGGGTTTTCATGTGACGACGGCTTTTTCAGAGTGAAAATCTCCTTTGTTTCGTTGGAGAAAAAGGAGACTGGCATTGCTCCGTTTTCACTTTGAACCTTTGCAAAGGCCAGATGATAATAATCAAAAACTCCAGAGTGCTGCAGTGCCAGAAAGGATCAGTTTTTCTCACATGGGGAGCTACCGCTTTAACAAGATAAGCTATGACACAATCTCACTGAGAGAAACTACAGTTTTACCTTCTCTCTCATGCAGATTATTGTATTTCTGGTTTAGACTGTCATAGTGAGTCTTCATGTCAATAAGATTACATTATGCAGCTGATCCAAGTTTATCCAGAAATCCTAATCCCAAAGACCAGGAATGCCTGGTTTTCTAACAGCCCCAATCTTCTTAGAAGTAGTCTAGCTGACAACCAGGGTTGGAACAGGGCTGGGGGCTTCCTTGGAGGAAAACCAATGCCTCATTTTTTTGTGGTTGGTTGAGAGGATGAGGTGGGGGGGGGTCAAAGCATGTTCCTCCATTAGATATTCCTCAGCCATCTGTACCCCAATAATTAGACTCATTCCACACCCTGCGAACTCGCTGTGACCTGTTTTTGCAGAGGGAATCAAGGTTGTTCTTGGGATATATCCAGTCCAACTGAGTGGATGAGAAGTGACAGAGGCATCAAAGCCTGGAGCGCCATGCTGTAGATTGTGAACACATAATTAGCCCCATCCCAGGAGGACATGCGTTGAGTCTGCTTATTCCAGACCATACATGAGCAATGACATCCGTCTGCTAGTAGAAAGGAGAAAAATGAACATCCCTTTACAATGTAATAGGTGGTGGTGGTGTGGGGGGGGGGGGCAGGAGCAGGGGATGAGGAATATAAAAGAATTAACACACATTAGTATGAAACTCACTTGTTAGAGGCTGAAAACTGCACAAAGTTGAATCAATTTGTTTGATATTTTTTTTTCTCTCTTTCTTTCTTTCTTTCCACCGTATACCTACAAAATGGTGCCGGCTCGTTCTTGCAAACACAAAAAAGAAAAGAAAAGAAAATGTGACAGGCAGAACAGATTGATTAACTGAGTGAAATTAAATCATTGCCAAAGGTTTGACAGCAAGCTTACCTCAGAGATACGGCTCATTCTAAAAGCAATCAAACCTTAATTGTTCCACTCCATGAACACATAACAAAAAAGCAGTGCAGATTAACATAGCAGCAACAATGATTATGTTTTCATTATTTTTTTTTCTCATAAAAACTATCTGCTTAATTAAAACGACTGGGCTTCTCTGACAATCAACCTTTCTAAAAAAAAAAATAGTAATAATGATTTCTAGGTGTTTGTGTTTACTGTATGTTGTGTGTTTTCTATGTCCATTTAAACATAACTAAAGGGAGTTGCATCTCAATGCTCACTTAGCTATTTGTGATCTCTTTAACCTGTTGTACTGTGATCAGAGGCCTGTTTTTTTTTTTTTTTTTTGTTTGTTTGTTTTTGTTGAGGCTTTGGCCAAGCTGGAGAAGCATCTCTCAGTTGGAGATTATCCTTTACCCTTGAGTGGGATTCTTCACTGGAGGGACTGAAAGAAAGGGCTTGAGGGACACAGATTTCCATCTTGTTTTCCACTCTCCTCTGCCCCTTCTCCATCTTTCTCTCAATTCTGACTAACTCGCTAACGTTGACTGCAGAACAATCCATACTGTCTGGGAATGAATTTAATAAGGTACATCTTTTATAATGTACATTAACAGCTCATTGGAAACTGACACACAGAGAGAATTGGACTGTATATGTACAGTATTCAGCCCAAATCAAAGAGCTCTAAATGCAAGAGCCATATCTCATTTACATATTCGTTTGGACGGATGCCATGTAGAAATCGAGGCTGCCTGCCAATACGGAGCGAGCAGAAATATGTTTTTGGTGTGAATAAAGGTGTGAGTGAAAGCAGGGATATCAATGTGAGCAGCTACATGTGCTTTAGCATTTCAAAACATACTCCCTCAATCTTGGCAAGTTCAAAACTCCCCCAATAATTCCAACACAGAATACTTTACTGTACAAAGCATCTTCTCCCCCCCTTTTCATGCTAGTTCTGGTTGTTTGCTGGCACTTGTCGAGGTTGTCTCTTGTGTTGACGCTAATTCTAATCCTGGATGTCAAAGAGATTCAACTTACTGTCCACTGCATAGAGGAAGAACTAAGAATATTATCTCTCGACACAAACGGAGGTGCCACAGCGTTCATCAGTGTGAGCCCTGCTTAGGAATTCACTTCCTTCCCTGCACGCAGGGAAGCACATTTGATGTGTATGGTAGAGACTTCATGTCATGAGCAGTATCAGAGGAAAGGTAGAGGTAGGTAGAGCTTAATGACAGGCCGTATTGGCATTTTGGAAGGAGTTTAACAGACAGTGTTACAAAGACGGAAAAATAACGAGTGTTCATGATACTAAAAGAGTCTGGGCTTTACATAGCAGGAAGCTGAAGATGCAAGACAACGTTCAAACATACAAATAAAGTACAACCACTATGTGTGCGCTCTCACAAGAATCCAGCTTGCCTCTGAAGACATTTTTTATGTGCGTCAATCTGTGCAATCTCCAAAAAGTCCATCTCACCAAGTAAAGGAGATGAATAAATGACTACGTCTGACAGAGCAGTCATAGTCACGATCAAAGGAGAAGGAGATAATTAACAGCAGACTAATTGGTAACCACCCCGAGTTTTCATCAGATATGAAAAAGACTGCAGCTTTGCTGGATGTTAATTGGAGGAGAATGTGCATGAAATATGTTCAGCTGAGGCATTTTCTCTAGTAGATGGCTTGACACAATCACACAGCACCGCAAAGTATCAGGAATAATGAATGAATATAAATTAAGCAGAGGGGGGGCAACCATTTCCACAACCACACCACTCAAATTGAAATAAATGTGACATTTCGTATAGTTTATCTGTTGCCTTTTATATTGCTCAAGACATTTAGCATGCCACAGTGACACAGGCAGGTTTGTATATCTATTTTCTGGTGTTGGTGTGTGTGTGTGTGTGTGTGTGTGTGTGTAGATTAGGTCTGATATTTTTGAGGAATGATGAGAGGCCCCTATTAGAACTTTTTTATGTGTTTGCTGAATGATCTGCTGTCATCTTCAAACTTTCTACATGCCTGTTGCCTTCTCACAGCTCTCCTCTTTTAAAAAATTGTGATTCCGGCTCCATGTCTCACAATGCCAGACCAGGTTCTGTCAGTACTAAGCTGTGTCAGGGTTATACAGACCCAGTCATGCTATGCATAATGAATACTTTATGAGGAACCTAGTATAAATGTTAATGGCTCACATGTCATTGTTTCATAGAATTATGTATTTTCTTTTTGTTTATGATATTTGAAATTATCATGCCTTGTGTCATGTTTTTATGTTTAAATGCATCAACCAAGTGCCTTTACTAAGTCGCTTTTGTGGCATCATACAATGGCAATAAAGGATTTCGATTCGGATACTTGCCTTCAACTTAGTTGTGTTAAAGTGTGGAGAAGAGACTGTGCATGTATGCTTTGTCTGACAGCTCCCATAGTATAGAGAACCAGAGCTGCGAGCAGAATGGCAGCTAAATCAATAATGGACATGACCCTTGGGAATTTTTTTGAAAGTATGATGGTAGTTTTGACAGTATATTAAGGAAGTTTTCCCTTTTACACCAAAGTGAGACGGCAACGTGGCTGCACACAAGAGGAAACAACATTCACATATACATACGCCTTGTGCTATTAATGAGTCAACAAAGGCCTAATAAACAGCATGTATCAATTCATCATTTTATCTGGCAGCACGTGCAGAAATACAGCCTTGGGGAGGCAGAGCAGCAGTCTCAGGTGGGACATTAAAAGCTGTATTTATAAGGCTGAGAATGCCTCATTCAGCTGTGAGATATGGCATTGTTAGAGCCTCGGAGCAGCAGCATGCCCTGCGGTACTATTGTGAAGTAATACTCTGCAAATAAAAGGCTTGCATACGAAGATCTTTTTAATCTATTATTACGTTGTAAGGGAAACGCTAAAAGTGTAACTTCATCTTCAGGTGTCCCTGAAAGTACAACTCATAGCTATTCATCAAACTGTGTTTCCTATTATCATGATGCACACCGCATTTCAGGTGGATACAGCGAGTTTCTGTTTTTAGATAAATAAGTCTGTCTGTACTGGAATGTCTGTCACCTTCACCTAGTAGAGGTGAAAAAAAAATGCATTTGAATTTGTACATATGCTGACATGCACATTCATAGCACCAAAACGTATACAGTTTCACTCTGGAGCATAACATAACTTAAGTTATTAAATAGCAAGACTGCTTTTTAAATTGTGCTGTAAAATATTGTCATATTAATGGTTCCCTTGTCTCGAGTGGATGTTTTCCACCAACAAAAGCCCCCCAAAAATTTGGAAAAACAAACACACAAAAAAGAAAAAACAACCACCAAAGCAAAAAAAAGAAAAACAACAAAACTGAATATTTTAAGCAGCATGTTTAGTACAAATGCATCATCAGAAACCATTAACCATTTTGGAGGTTTAGGCAATATTAAATATGCAAAGGTTTTTTTTTTTTTTGTTTTTTTTTCATGTTAATATAAAATGTATCATTTGTCCTCTCAATTTACTAAACTAAAGCAACACCTGCCTTCACCAATGATTAAAAAAAAGTAAATAAATAAAATAAAGTATTAGTTGTCAGAGAGGGGTTGAACTTGGACGTTATCCTGCAGTTAATGCCAGGTGAGTCTGTCATTTTGTTGCCAAACCAGTTAATATTGAGCCATTATTTTTCTGAGGGTGATTCTCATGTGGCAGTCTGTTGGTGATATTAGCCGCAGAGGAAGCTAAAAAGGCCTTTACAAAAGAGTGAAGTGTCTCAGTTCCTGGTCCTGGCTGAATTCGAGTTTTCGAAACTACAGTATCGCGACCTTGGTGACTGTAAAATGCTGCCAAGCTATGCTGAATAGAGTTGCTTGATACAATCATAACATCGGAAGAAAAAGCTAAAAACATTTTTGCCCCTGTGACGGGATTTCAATCCAGAACCCCTGATATTCCTTTGCCTTCTTGTCGCCCTAACCCGGGTAGGAATACCAGTATCAAATATGATTAACATGCCTTTCCCTTCTTTAATGCACCTGTAGATAAGCACAAAGCAAAGCAATTATCTTTCATATAAAGTAATGTTTGTTCATGCGGCACATATAGCACAACTGGTACAAATCACAGCTGTGTTCTTTGAAATGCCTTCATTTCGTGAACAGTTGCTTACAAGACAACAGTGTAATAAGTCCCTGAGGAAGACTCCTTTTGCCCAATAGGAGACATAAAAATGTTTTTTAAAAAAATTATGCAAAGTTAGGCATGTGGATTCAAGTAGAAATGAAAGCTGAAGTGGTTGTACTTGACAGTGAGTTATTTAGTTGCAGGTACACACAAACACAAGATTACACGGTTACAACCCCCACTGGGAGCTGTGGATCTAAAAATAAAAGGCCTAACAACACACATTTAAATCTCGGAGGGACGCAGATGTTTCCAGTCTTTCTTGAACTGCGCCAGATCTTTTTACAACGTCCTCTGAAGTTCTACGTCTGTAAGTTGTTATTTCGTGTATTTATTCTCTTTCAAAAAAATATCGGATGGCGTGTCTGAGCTTGATTCTCAAGGTCCTGGAAACATGCTGCAGATAGGGCCTCAGGGACCTTGTGAACCGGAGCGAAAACACCTGCTAGTTTGCACACTTTCATATACAATCCACCTTCCTCGACACAGCAGACCTGCTGAGTATATCGGTGCTGCAGTTGGTCAAATAATGTGACATAAAAAGCACCGCAGCATCCGTCATAGAAACAAAGATTTAACTGAATGCTCCAACTTTTTGAGGTATTCAGGAGGCCTGCACTCATCAGCGTACACGTCCCTTGAATAAAATATAAAGATGATGACACGGTTAGCCCAGCGTATGATAAAAAACACACAAAATCAACAGCTCTCCACCTCCCCTAACATTGAAAAAAGAAAAAAAAATCTTACACTGATGTCCTCTAACTGTTTCTTGGCACGTATAGGTGCCAGATAACTCAGCTGTCCTCAGTTATGTGGACAGGTACCCGCTGTGATCACAGTATAACCTGCGTGCTTTGGGAAGCTAAGCACCAACTGTATCTTTATAACCTGCTCTACAGATGGAGACACTGCACAGATGTGGAAAGTAGATGGATAAACAGTTTGTCAGGAGGTGTTTACTCTTTCTCAAGCAATTCATCATCTATATAGGCTGTATCTCTTTGTTTCTTTGTCCACAATTCACAGGTATAGCTAAACTTTGGAGGGAACAAAGCCGCTTCTTCATGCAAGGCTAACCACGTTCTACCTCCTGCTCTGTACTTAATGCCCAAACATGACATCGATAGTTTTCATCTTCCCCCAGAAAGTATGGCAAATAAGTATATTTCCCAAAAGTGTGACCTATTTAAACAGAATATCGTTCTGACTTGAAGCAGTTGTCCACTGGACCAATGTTAGATTCAACACATCAGTTTCACAGCTTCTCCTATATCCACTGTGACATTTTATTTCCCTGCCATACTCCAGGACACTGCAGTTACTTCAGAAACACACAATTTTTCTACCAGAAACGAATGCAGGTATTGAAAGCTGTATGCAGCAAATAATATGGCCTATACGGACAGAGAATGTTCTCAGAGAATCTGCGAAAATCCCCAACTACGACCACGTTTTGTGTTTCAATCTCACATCCCCGGTGAGCTGGGCATATAGACAATTTTTTATTTGTTTATTTATTTTTCTCACCATGCACTCCTGCCAGATGAGCAGATATAATTCTGAACAACACCTAGTGTATTTTGAGTAAATAAGGAAGAACAGCACTATAGAAGTGGTATGGCGTGTGCCAGGACTGCCCTATGTCTCCTATTACAGCTGCAAGAAAGGATTGCAGTACCAGCGGTTATGAGTCCAATTTTCAAAGGCAGCATGTTGGTTTGGCACTGCACCATGATTCACACACACACACACACACACACACACACACACACACACAAAAAGAGTTATAAAGGATCTGATTCCACAACGTGCTTCCATAGGCGCAACGATAACAATTGGTCGAGAAAATGCATTTCAAATGTTTGGATTTGGAGTTGATTTGGTTGTTTATCATCAAGGTTGCAAAAGACCTTTCTTGGAAAGAGTTCATTTGCAAAACTTTAACTGTGGCATATGTACAGTGTCACAAGTCACAAGCTGAAATCCTTGGCTTATCTGTCCTGCTACCTGGCAAACCTGGAACCAATCATCCAACCAAGCAGAACAACATTTGCCCAAAAATGGGGCTGATAGCTGGAGGCAACTTTCTCTGCAAATTACCAACCTCAGCAGCACATCTGAGACTCATGTAGAGCTGCTGCTCAGTGTTTTAATTCAAATTTGCATTAGTAATTGCTTTTTATTATTTATTTTTAAATGTTTTGGCCAGACTTCATATTGCAATTTATAAACTACTTATACAAGTAATTTGCAACTGTTGAAGACAAAGTAAGAATTTTTTAGATTTGATCAATATGAATTCATTGAATAAATTGGTGAAATGCGACAAGGCCCTTAGTGAGCACAGGGAGAGTTAAGAGGAATTACACAGCCACCAATCAAATCGTAGTTTCTTAAAGTCTAAGAGACTACGAACTCGTAAAATGTGTTTTAAGTGCAGGCCTTTTCTAAGCAAGGAAATAATTAAATATTCACCAGAGCTGTTGGTTTGAACAGTACATTGGAATGTGCCAATGTTCATAGAGAGAAAACAAACAAGTCCACAAAGGCATTGTTGTCAACAAAACAGCGGCAGAAGCTTTATCTTTTCAAAAGCTGGTGCCACGGTGAGGACAGGGCAAAATATGGAATTATAGCACAATAATACAAATTGGCTGGTAACAAGGTTAAAAGCTGATAGGATTTGGGGAGAACCTTGTGCTGCATTTCTGTGCAGGGGTGACCGGAGTATCAAGCCCTGGTTAAGAATAATGGTTTCCCTTCAGGAGGATGTGAAATTGGATTGCTCATACAAAGTGCTTGCTGAGGATAAACCTGTGTTATCCAATTATCCACCTAAACTATATCAACAAAAAAAAAAGAAAAGTGGTATGTATAGAGTCCTGGCAACATTGTTGCCCCATATTGAAAATACACAGAGAATATACTAATAGAGCACAGACTTGTACGGGACATCAAAGTCATATGTGCATTTAGATAAATACTGGAGAAAATTTCCCAGTGAAAAATATGCATTTCCGTATTCAGTTCACTTTGAATATTTGATAGTTTGATGGTATAAGATGCAGCACAATGTGTCTCCTCTGATAACCTCTTCACTGAATGCCAAATCCAATGCAGATAGCACCGTTGCCCAACAGAGGGCAATAGTTTATTGCTTAATACTTTTCACAACGTAGCAGAGATTTGTAAATTTATATGTCTCTTTAACTTTCTAATTCTTATCTTCACTCTCATAATGGTCTTTTTTTTGTAACAGCAGCAGCTTTGACATTTTCTGCAGATACACTCTTGAGTCTTTTGGCAAAAGGTTGCTGCGGCAGTAAAAATACTGGCCTTGAAGTATCTGAGCTTTTGAATGCAGCAAGAGACAACTGCTTTAACATTACACTTAATAGATGATGCTTTCAACATATACATTGACATGCGACAGTTGGAGGCATTGTTTCTGACTACAGAGCTTCGTTTTAGAGCATGAACCTGTTCACGGCTTCTGTCCTGATGTAAATTTTTCCTGTGTCATCCTCATAGTGTCGATCTTGTGTTAACAAACAGACATTAGTAAGAGCGGCTTTTCATGCTCACCTCAATTCACATCGACAGCAATGTACTGTGAAGATGCACCTTTTTTTCACCCTTTCAAAGTGAAGAAATCAAATATCTTCCTCCACATGTAGCTGAAATTTGCAAATGTGGCACAGTCAAAATGTACATAGCAAGGAAAATGTAAGATGCTTGTTGCAGCTCATTTAAAGGAGGAATTTTCATTTCCTAATGAGAGTGATTCTCAATAGGAAATACAAAAGCTTTTCCACTTCTAAAGGAGTCAGTCAGCACACATTTGCATAAAAAGGCCTTTGATTATGATAGATACTGCCTGCAGTCTGAAAAACACTGGCCTGGGGTGGCTCTCCAGTCAGTTAGCCTCCAGTCATAGCTGATATTGTTCTCTGATATGAAAAATTATGCAGCATGTTGCTCAGCTCAGAAACGTGGAAGTGGCTTGCCTCTCTCATGTTTGAATTATCCAATATTACATACTAATTAGAAACTAATTTAAACACACACATTTAAAAACGTTATCTTTTGAACATTTACATCCCCGTGCTGAAGGACGATAAGTTAAGGGGTGCGATGAGTTCATTAAGACACTTTTATTATCGGCACGGTATATAAAAACACCCAGCATGGAACTCACCATCCATACTGACCGACCAAGTAAAAGATTAAAGTGAAACTTCGGAAGTGGGAAATAAGATGAAAACCACTGGGTTCTAAAAAAGAGAGAGGACCAATGAATTAGTTATCAACCATTACTGACAAACCCAGCCGACTTCATGCCTCTTAAAACGCAAAGAAGACGAAAGTGGGGGGATGCGGAGTGAGGGTGCAGTGGGGGTGGGGGATTATGGGAATTTAAAAAATATTCTGCATTTGCTGTCATGCTCTTTGAAATATATTATTAGGAACAAATTGGGAATGTAAAGCAATGCCATCCAAGGATGGCGTTGCCAACGCAAAGGAGACACAACACCATTTACAATTTTTTATTTTATTTAATTTTTTATTTTTTTGCTATTGTTTTCTTTTTAATTTTATTTTATTCCAAAATGATAGCACCTTGGACCTCCTGCTGAAAAATGGATTGTTCTTGAATACAGTAATTAGTGTGTCTGGCGCTGTGAATATACATTTATCAAAAGTAGGAGGTCTGGGTTTCTGGGGAGCTGAAGTCTGGCCCTATGTAGGCCCTTAGCCCCCTGTAGGGGAGTAAAGTGTCAGTAAAAATGATCAGCATGAGAAGAGCCCCATGCCAAGAGTGATGGAGTGGGGAACAGCAGTGCTACTGCGAGGAACTCTCTTTGAAGGGTGCGGCAGTAATGACCTGTCCTCGCTGTGTGGCCTCCAGTGGCGCCAGAGCCTGCCACTGCGATCCTGCTTTCAGATTGGGCCTGCAAGTGCCACCGATGTGAGGGAGGTGGGGGGCCATCACAGGCTCCGGGTCACTGTTGTCAGACTGGGGGACCAAGGATCGTTCTGGGCCTCTGACAGGTTTGGTGGAGGGGGGGACATAGAGGGGAGTCCAATTGCCCGCTGGTGTCCTGACACCCACCACCATGTAGGCCTATGATTCCCTGAAGCAGAGGGATGATTATCTGCATGACAGAGCCGAGTGCATTTGCAGCCAGTGACTATGATAGTCCCTGGCAGCAAGCATTTTTTAGTTCACTGTCTCATGCTCCTGTTAATTTGATGACAGGGAGTCCCGCACAGCTGCAGGAAAGGGTGTGTGGTTGCATTTCATAAATAATATCATTTGGTTAAACCTCTGCATGGGACAGATGTATTTCAGAAAGAAAAGGATCACAACAAAATCCAGCAGAATATGGAGAGGTGATATAAATTTTATGTAAATTTAAAATAAAGTTACCCAGCTGAATAAAGCAGACAGAAGACTATGTACTCCAGAAGAGAGTGCACGACATCACAGCGACATGAAATTATAATGTAATGACTCATCTGCCAATGCCATTGCATTGTATAGGCATAATGGAAGTTTCATACTGTGAGGGACACTGGCGACAAAGCTGAAGTCTGTTGCTTTGTTTACATTTAATAAAATATTAAAACGGATAACATTTGGCCCCAGATGACAATCGTCATATTCATGTCACATTCTGCATACCACATCCAATGGCATGACAGAAGTAGTGGAAAATCATCTAAAGTGAGTTGGGGAAGAGAAAAAGATTACATGTTCTGCATATTTCTTCTTTTCGAATAAATGATACCAATTAAATAATAGATTGTTGAATCTGAAAGGAAATTGGCCTCTCTGTGAGCACAAAGAGATTAAATCTTTCTTTAAATGTAATGAGAAGTATGTCACTTTGTCCAGGCTGCAAATTCCTGACAGGTCATAGCAGGAAATAAAATAATAATAATAATAGTAAGACAAATTTCCGTGTCCCTGTTAGAGCCCAGAGGATCCCGAAGCCTTCTGTGATGTGACATGGCTTCATGTGAGCTCGGAGGCAAGGCGCCACACTGCACAACACTCCGGGTACGAACAAAGCTTCTGATTATGCTTTCTGGTATCGCCCTGAGACAATCTGCAGTTCTTTTGAGCAGTTTTCTGGCTATGCAGATGTTTCGGTCCTCATGAAGCCTGCGGTGATGGCGTGAAAGAGGACTGAGTTGCCACCAGGGATGTAGCATGTTTTCTCAACTTTACTTTTTCAACCATTGTTCTCCAGCTCCATTACAAAGAAAACAAATGGTGTTTTTCAGCCCTACATTCAGATTCTAGTCCCATGAACTCAACCTGAACTGGGCGAACCATCAGCACATGAATGAGAATTGCAACATAATAAACTCAAGCAGCAATCTGTTGTCAACTTGTTAGACCAAAGTAACGTATGCTGTACATGAATGGGAATGACTGCAGCATCAGTATGAAATATTAATGATTAATGTGGAATGTGTGAATATAATAAGTGGATCAGTTGTGGAAAGCAATGATCGGTTGACTGTTAGGCACATTTTTCCTTGAAAAACTATTTTTAACAGAAGAGGAGGCAGAACTAACTCGGTGGTTAACCAATTTTGTCATTTTACTTCATGTATTGAAAATTATCTCGATATAAAAAATACACAATATAACAAAAGGATGACAGCTATCCTCAATATGTGACCAGTGGGATTACTGCTCTCCCCATCAACTGATCTGCACCACTCTTTCATGAACGATAATCCAGTATACTATTTAATAATCCATAAGAGAATGTGTCAACATCAGTAACACCGAACAATTCATTCATTCACTGTCTAAACACTGAAAAGAATTTGATGTACTGATCTTTTTCCTCTCAATACCACCAGACTGTTTTCTTTATTGATGTCCTCTTTCCATTTCCTGTCTAACAAGGCACGAAGCAAAAAAAAAAAAACCAAAACACCACAGAGGCCTGAATAAACCATATTCAAATGCAGACTATTCCTGTGAATGTTCAGAAGTTAAATCATAAAAATATGATTAAACAATGCCCAAAAGTGACAGGGCTTTTTTGTGTATTGCTCTCATGTTGTTCATAAATAAATAAACTGTGCTGGAACACAGAAATCAGCTGGCTGTGGGTAGAAAAAAAGTTATTTGTGGCTTTCTGAATGACAATGCATCTCAGACAACATAAATATGATTAATGTGAGGGACTAAAAGGAGCACAGTAAAATGGCAAAGCCATAACATTTCAAAGCAATTTAATCCTTTTTGTGTAAGATGCCTCTAAATGCCACGAAGACCATAGTGTAGGTCGTCCGTGTTTGCTGTGTGTTCCACAATTACCTCAACAATGATTACACATAAAGGCGCATTGCAGTACATACAGGATGACATTTTCAACAATGCAAAGTAGCTAAAGGGTTCAATAAACATCTGCATCAAAACTTCCACACTTTACAAGGTTTTTTTTCATGTGTTCTGATGTTTGAGCTGATGGTCAGTTGTGCAGGAGTTACTTATTTTGCTTTTTGAGTGTACAGGAAGGAGACATTTTCGGCATGTGTGTTGTTTTTCTTCGCACACTGGGGTGTTGAGAATCTATTCTTAATAAGTACACACAGGTGAAAAAAAAGTTATTCACTACAAGTTAATTGAAAATGTGATCTCTGGCAGCTTATTACGGTTTCTCTCTTTGTCTCATTTGATAGGAATTCATTACATCACAGTCCATCGGGCGCATTTCAGCCTGTCGTCAATAATTTGGTTAGAAATGTAATGCAGTGGGACAACAAGTTATGTTTAGCAAAAATTACAGCATAATTTCCTCAATATTTGTTTCTGTCTGTGTCTGTGTGTGTTTGTGGCAGGTGGTGGAGGTCAAAGGACAGAAATGCAGTGCAGGATGGCCATTGTAAATCCAGGACAGTTACTGCTCGATACCATCAGCAGGGGCAATGGAGGCATAAATGGTCCCAATAAAGGTTAGAGGTTTCTTTTATGGTTGTGTCTATGGCAACCAATTTGCTTCAAAACAAAATCTCTCTATCATCATTTATAGCACTGATATACTTTTGGCAGGTTTGGACACATTTTAGGTGTGTGTTTTTCACTGTGCTTATGCCAGCACTCTTAACACACGTTTAAATACATTATATTGAAAACCCCGTCGGACAATCCAGTGCTGCCTGTAAGCTAACTAATCATATTACATGGGGTTCAGACTGTCAATAAAAATATTTGCAAGGTTGGAGAACACATGTTTTGGTGGTGGGTGATCCAGCAGGGAAAAGCAACTTGGCCAAAATAACTGCTCTCACAATGAGCACTGACAATATTCAGAAAAATATTCAGTTCAGTTGGGTTGGACTATTTATTAGACTGCAGGTCAAATGTTTTCCAAAGTCCTGGGAGGAAAAAGTGGGGAACTGAGAGGGATTGAGACTATCACCACCCCTTGAATATATGCTCCACCAGTGGCTGCTACTTGAGGTGATCACATTCAGAAAAGGTGAAGGATAAGAGCCTCCTTCCACACCACTGTGTTGCCATTTCTCCTACAGTTTCTCAGATTGGCGACTGAGAATCAAATGTATTTTTTATATTTACACAAACACAATGAAATACATAAACGTGCAGTGATTTTGTGAAACCAAAGCCTTGTTGGTGGGCTGTGTACAGGACAGGTTGTCATTATTATGAGCTGCTGTGAGAGTAAAGAAGCCAGAAGCAACTCCGGGCTGCATAATATGAAAAACTGAAACCGGGAGACAATATTCTGTATAAAACCGCCTGTCACATTTTATATTTATTAATCAAAAGTATAACTGCAAGAACTGATCCTGTTCAAGGGGGGAAAAAGTTGCTGATGGCTTGCAGATCTGTGCTACATTGCTTTTCAGACCTTAATTGTCACCTTCAGATTGAAAACCAATGCTCATGTTCACATCCTGTTTTAAACAGCCTTCTCTTGCTCTACTTTCTATTCTTATTGGTTGGTAGCAATTGTTGCTGCTATTATTTTTCTGCAGTCTCATCTTGATAGCCACAGTTCACTGCAGGCTGTGTCCCTATGACACACTCACACAGTAAATGGCCCAAAACATACCAAGAAGCATCCCCAGCACTATTAAAAACACAATTCAAGCAAATGGGGAAACTTCAGCACACAAGCTGGGGATCAGACACAAAGTGCTAATGTATGATAATATTTTGAAATAAAGATAATGATGTCATTGAAGCATCTATCCATCTATCCATCTATTCATCTATCCATCCATCCATCATTCTGTGATCAGTTGACACAACTGCAATAGTGGCTTCATTATGTTGTGCTGTAGCTGTTTGTTGTATAATTCCCAGACTTGACTCTTTATGAAATTACAGGAAATAACAATATTCGGAATAAGCATAATAAGTATCTCAAGTGCCTAGCATGACTCATTTTCTTAACAAGTCTTGAGAGGTAGCACAATGGAAAACATTAATTATTCCTTCCACCTAAGATGGTAATTTGTATGTTATGAGTTTGTGCATCTGGATTATGTACGTGTGTTAAAAATACCGCCACAGCCACATCCCATACACAGTGCTGGAGTGGATTTCATCAACTTGGCTTGCTGTAAATCCTTGGCTCAGAGGAGGTTACAGTTTATCACAAGCACAAATCTGCTCCCCTTTCTTGCTTGATCCATTCACTGATACGCAAAGGAATTCAATCAGGCCAAGCTGCCTGACATAAAAAGGATTTCTTATTGCGGTGGTGGGACTATAGTTCTGAACTGACTTCAATGGCTCGCCACACCTTTAAGGATGGTCTTTTGTTGCACAACATTAAAGGTGACCTCAAGGCCTTTATTCCAGTGATTGAACAAGCGCTAATACTCATCATTGGTCTGAATTGAATGATTACCTGGCAACATCATGCCTCATTGAGAGCAGAATTGACAGTAGCCTCTTACGTCCTCAGTTTCTCACCAAAATCTCTCCAACTATGTGTCTTCCCTGATTTAAATCCTCAAAAATTGCAGTAGTTATAGTAACTGAGTGTGCTGTTGGTGGGAAAATAAATCTTTACTTTCAATGGTCAGTCTATATATGTATATATACTTCATACATATAATTGTTAAAAAAAAATGGTGAACAGTGGGATGAATCATCATTTTGCTGTTGCTGCTGCAGCAATAACACTTTTTTTTTTAATTTAACATTTCTGTCTTGTAATCTTTGGCAATTTTGAGGTTCATTCATCTGCTGTAAATTTGAAAATAGCTTTTCAGGGCGGGAAGTATGCTGATACAGAGTCGTCATTGAGGTTATTTTATCTAAAGTAACAACTACAGTAACATGCAACAATTCTTTACACATCCCTTTGGAAACTCACTCACTCACTCATCTTCATCCGCTTTTATCCGTATCCGGTTCACGGGGCTGCTGGAGCCAATCCCAGCACACATCGGGCGAGGGGTGGGGTACACCCTGGACTGCTCGACAGTCCATCGCAGGGTCAACACAACAAGGACAAACAACCACTCACGCTCGCATTCACACCTACTGTCAATTTAACATCGCCAGTTAACCTATACAGGCATGTCTTTGAACAGTGGGAGAAAACTGGGGAGAACATTCAAACTGTTCTCACTCACTAGCATCTCTGCCTGTGGTAACTACATGCCCTCTGATCAAAACGAAATCTTCATGTCCATATAATGCTTTTTAATATAAAGTTATAACAGTATATCATATCATGAGACAAATCATGTGTGAAAAGGGCAGTCTACATAATGACCGCATATTTTCACTTTGTCACTGCAGTGAACCACCAACAGATGAAAATGGATTCAGACAAACACAACGAGTCACTCACTGCCAGGTCCACTAATTGTTTTGATGTGTGAGCTCTTCACTGGTCCTCAGCTGCGTCCGGGTCTGACTGAGGCTCGAACGTGTGGCTGAGTCTCTGATGTTTGCTGTAACACTAACTATCTTGGTGAGCACAGAAACCAACAAAAGAGAGGGTGCATTAGTACAGCACGAACAATATGTAAGCCATTGCCTGTTACAAGCTAACAAACAGCTGGTCACTGATTCTGGTGCACATTAATGTCCCTACTCGTCAAGAAAACCCGGATATAAATGAGGATTAATTGTTACAGCTGCTCTCTAAACATGTACAGAAAATATCTTTCTGCAAGTGACAGCAAACCTTTGTGATGAGTAGTGAATATGTGGTGCTTTCAATCTGAAATCAACTGCATGTAAATTCTAACATTGTTATTTTTTATTTGTATTTTACTCTTTACCTCTAAAATAAATCTGTATAACATGTCAGAGAAAAACTGAACTGCACAAAACTCCAGAGCTCCCTTGCACAAACTCACCGCTAATCAATTCCCCTAAATATGCATTCTGCAAATTTACATGATAATACTCATCAGGGAATTTAAGGTTATTTAATATGCTTTCAATTCATAATGGAAAAACCAAGAAAAAAATCGAAACAAAATTTTCTATTTGACTACCTTAAATGCAATAATATGAACCGATAACATGCAGCAGCCAAACACTGTTTATTGAACACATTTAACCTTTCCATATGAAATTTGTTCTTATTGTTTCGTAGCTGGGTTACTGAATTAACTGCTTATTCATGGCTTCTTTTTCTATATCACCTCTGCTTGAGGATCAAGGGAATTGCGCATATACTCCCATTTAAATTGTTATGGCAAAACAGGATTTCTCAAAACCACATCACAGTCATGTTTGGAGTTTTTGTCATCTTATTATACTCGACAGATATTCTGGTGAATCCATTTTCCTCAGGGTTTGTCTCTAATGAAAGCCATGAAAAGCTTACCAAACAATAGTTAAAGATTACAAAGAGATAAATTCTTAAGAATCGAGTAATCTACCATGATATTGAATTTTTGATAAAGAGATATTTCTGTGTTTAACACGCTAACATGTAACACAGACAAGCGTGACAGCCGCAGGCAAAGCACTTATTGTACCAAGTTACACATTTACTTGTGTTGCATTACATTTATGTTTTAAATGTTATCAGGTCCATTTTAGTTGATTTTGAGATGAGCAGGCCAACAGGACATTTTTATCCAGAGTCAAGTTTTGTTTTTTTTGTTTTGTTGTTTTCTCTGTAGGACAAACAGGGCTTGTAGGACTAGTTACGTTTTTCACACATACATAAAGCTTTCCTGTTACTGAGCCTAAAACCAGCTACTGTAGGTCAGGTCTGCTGTACAGCTTTGAAATGAAACGCTTCTTTCTTTTGTATTTTTCTAAATGCAGTGCCTTTCAATTCATGCGTCACATTTTTGATAAAGCAGTATATGACACTACATGTAAATATGTTTCTATTTCTAGTTTCTTCTTCCACTTGCTGCTTGATGGAGAAGTTCTACTCTTATTTACCTCTATGCCTGATTATGAATCTGATCATTCCTGACTTTTTATCTGCTCATCGTAATAAACATCAGGCTGACATATAAAAAGCCAGGTTTAGGAGTTGAAATTGTCTGAAAAAAATCATTTTCACAGAGGATGAATCCAGAGTTGCAATTGTCCCCTCTTGGCTTTGATCAGGCATATTTTTTTAATACGTGAAGAACACAGATAATTTCTTTTTTTTTTTTTTTTTCTTGGAGTTTTTTTTTCCCCCTTCAAAATCGTGTAGCTCCTTTGAACGCATTTTTTTTCATTGAACTCATTGGTGAGCCAGGTCATTAAGAACTAGCAAGCAGTGCAGAGGGCGCAATTTCAGTGCCCATGCTGCAAAACAAAAATAATTGATGTTGATTGATTCTAACTACTTAAAACTTTGTCCACTTTTAATAATCCACATTTGCATTTGAGATTTGCCTATGCTTGTTATGAAAATAAAACGAAATGTGAACTAAAATGCCCCTTTCTGTCCAAAGCCTTGAGACTACTCTTTGCTGTAAGTGTGCCCCCTGTCTATGGGGTGACAAAATTGCAAGTGCCTGCAGGCTGAATGCTCTTTTGGCCAATGGGCTAAATTTCACCTTGATGCCAGGATTTATTCACAGCAGTGAAAATATTTAACAATGGCACAATTCTTGTTGTGATTATGACTAGCTCCCCCACTGAAATGTTCCTCCACGGCTCACGTAAAAGAGCGACTTATCTCAGAAACAGAGCCAAGTTGCATAATTTGATTGCATTAGTGCCTTGGCATTTTAAACTGCTTTCTTCTAACTTTCCCCTAAGTGATTGCATGCTGTGCGTGCATTTGTTAAAAAAAAAAAAAAAAAACATGGCATGGCTTAATACAGCACTCTTGTTCTTCATTCATTTGCTCTATTAACATGTGATTCATTTACACACCATTTACCCAGTTTAGTTGGTCTCTGAGGTCATAGCACTGATAGTGAACTGCTGCCTAGGAGGCTACTGGCTGTACATGAGGGTGGCACAAGTGTGTAATATAATCCCGCCATCATGTGCTTGAGAAGAAGAAGAACAACAACAAAACTACCAAGAAGTGCAATTGGCGCTGAGTGGGGGCTACTAACAACAGTGCAGCAGCTCCTGCAGTGGCCACCATGCTGACTTTATTAGTTTAGCGTCACAAGATCCATGGAGAGTGTGTCTGGGGCAGAATGGAAGGGAAGTGGTGCTTTGTTTGTCTGTGCAGATATTGATGTGTGTGGGCATGTGAGCATGTGTGTCTGTCCACTGCTGGGTCTGTTTGTATTTGCAACAAAAGAATTTACACTTGCTGTACAACTTATGCTTCTGTATATGTGTTTGGGCAGGAGTCTTTTTTTAGGTATATGTGTAAATGTCTGCCGCTGTCAAGCCCCCACTCTATGATGGACGTGATTCTCTGGGAAAAGGTACAGACTTTGATGCAAAGCCTTTGCAAAGCAATAGCCTGTGAGGACAAAAAGAATGCAAACAATAAAACCCATTAAATGGCAAGTTCCAAAACAATGGACTAATAAAGAGGGCTGACCTACTGAATTCTAATTATTGCTTTAAAGGGCTTAATTTGAATTTTCCATAACCTAGAGGTTGTTTTCTAACAATGGTGGGACTTACTGCAGCAGTCTTTTCAGATGCATATATCTTAGGGCTAGAGACAAGGCACGGGGTGCACTTCTTCAAGCATGAAGACCAAATAAGAGAAAAGGTAGGGTAGGTGTTGCAAAATTGAACAGCTGCAATAGTAAATAAGGTTTATGTGGCAGGGGGAGCGCAGTCTCTCATCGGTCACCACGGTAACTGTGAATGTTGTTGATCCCTTGGGGAGGGTGAGGCGTCTCTTTCTTCACACCAACACACTCATGTCTACTGCATAAAATAGCACTGCATCTAATTCAAATCTTGTGGGTTCAACAAAGACTTCCAAGCAACAAACAATGCAAGGCACTGGTTCACAATTAGATAAAGATTTCTTATAATTTATTTATTTGTTTTTATTATTTGTTTTTTTAAGCTTATGCTGAGAGAGAATAGAAGACGCTCCAGGAAACAAGTTTCATGGGGTACAAGATCTGATTGTTGACTGGGTGACAACAAAACCAAGAACCCTTGATTCAAGTAAGCTCAAAGCAGTCAAGCTGATAGTTAAACACAGTGTTGTTGCCAGGAGAGGAGCAGTATGGAGCCAGCAAACTATCTTCTTTTCAACACATTTGCCAAGGAACTGGCTTTGGACCAGAATCACATTCTTGCTGTGAAGTCGAAACAGCAATTATTTTCAGTTTGCTGTATACTTTATCATGTATACAGTGGTATATTTTCAGAAAACACAGATGGAAAAAAAATGAACTGTTAAAATTTTGACTTTGTTTCAATGACACCTTCTTTGCTATGATTTTGCTTCTAATAATAACTGATTGTCATGAAACAAATACTTCCCTGTGTTATTCTTTAAGAAGGGGAAAAAAGTAACAACAACAACAACAACAAAACTTGAAACAAGTGAAACAAATTCACCAAAGAAAGGGGAAACAAAGTAGTCACAAAGTTCTACTCCTGGAGACAAAATTGACATAAAACAATGTGAAGTTGCCTTTCATTCATTAAACATAACAACATTTTTGGGGATCAGCGCTGACTGTCAAATCAGTGCAGGGGAGAGCAGGGGATAGTAGCTAGTACAACTCCCCGAGGCGGAAACGAATGCTCTTCTCTTTTCCCTGTTGATCTCTCTCTGGTTGACATGTCCTGTTTTCCTCTCTGACTCGTTCAAAGGCTAACAGGCTCATTTGAGCCATTTCTACAGGGAGACATGGATGTAGTCATTTGAATAGAGTTGCTTGGACCAGACTCATGGTGGCATGGCTTCCTGCGCATTCAGGCCAATTGGTGATTGCCGTGCAGGGAGCCATTGTAGATTTCTCCACTATCCTTTTCATCCGGGCCAAATCAGCCATTCAGCAAGCGTTTGCTGTTGAACTTCATTTACCCTTCTAAAGGAATAGATGCACAAGGAACATTCCACAATAAAATAGACCTGTTAAGCCCTTTAGGTGTAAATTATTCACCCTTTTATAAGGAAGGTTATGTGGTTTTATTATTATTCATGAACAATACGTTGCTTGCTCTATTTCCTCCTGTCTTCTCTTAAAACAGTATGAATTCTGTTAGAGACAACAACTTTTAGTGACATTTATGATATTGTATTGTGCAGTGTAGTGGTGTTGGTGGGATACCTGTATATTGATAATAGAGGCAAAGCACCAACTGACCTAAAAGTGCTTTAAAAGCCTTTCTGCTCTTTTATTGGTTTGTATTTCATCATACGCTACACAAGCAAGGTTATACTGAAAGCTGTGAGTCTTAACTGACATCCTGCCATTCAAAATTAAACTTGGCTTCTAGAAATACATCTTTAAAAACCAAACCAGACTGACCTCAAATGACGCCTGTCAGCAGTTTTTTTGAGAGATATTGTCTCTCTCTGATCTGTTTGTATGAGAGCCCCTTACTTCGAAGACATGAATAACTGAAGGGACATGACAGAGAATCATGCAGCTCAGACTGATATCACTGAGATGTGGCACATGTGCTGCTGGACATAAAAAAAAGAAAAGAAAAGAAAAGAAATTCAATATCTGAAACTGGCCCTGCATTTCATGCATACAAAACAGTCAAAATATCAAAATAATTAATCATGTAAACAATTAATGTTTCAGGGAAATACAACTTATCTTAATTCCTGCAAGACTACCCTACAACGCACAGTGGAGCATAATCTTGTAACAGTTTTGCAAGAAACCACAACAATATTGTTGAATCCTAATGTTCGTGGTTTATTATTACGTTGACCATTTGCATACTTTTTCCCTTTACCAAGGCAATGTTTGCCATTAGCCCTGCATCAGCTGTGTATTACAAGGTCAAAGCTCTCAGCTACACCTGCACACAAAAAACCATGTGGTGAGTAATTCATCACTGTAATGATTTTTTTTTTTGAGATAATGAGCAAATGCATTGATAAATTATTTATCATTGGTAATAAAATGGTAGGCAATTCAAAACCCACCGATTCCTGGGCATTTGTTTGAAAGCCATAAAATAAGCAACCTGTTTAGTAGCTTGTTTCTTGTGCCTCTGGCCCTGTTCTATTGAAAGTCCTGGTGTTCTGAAAACAGTATATATTAGTATTCTGACCACATCACTCTTTACACATTTTTAACATTTGTAATGGTTTGGCCCAGTCGTTCAAATTCACATTTTGTTTCATCAATCTTCTCTCAGGCCCCTTTATGGCACAAAATCAAAAACTGTAGGAATTTATCAAAATTTATCACAAAAGAAAAACTGAAGTATTACATTGACCTAACTATTCATACCATTCTCTCAGTACTTAGATGAAAGCACATTTGGTACCAAATACAGTCTAAGGTTGCCTGATGTCACAAGCTTTACAAAGCTGGACTTTGGGTTTTCTGTCACATCCAGTTAAGTTCTGTCAGGGTGAACGGTGAATCAGTTGACAGCCATTTCCATGCTCTCAATAAATGTTTGACTGGGTCAGAAATCTGATTGGGCAGCTCAAACATATTCACAAAGCTGTCCCAAAGCCAGACTTGCATTATCTTGGATGTGTACTTAAGGGTCATTGTTCCACGGAAAGGTGAACTTTCAAACCAGTCTGAGGCCTTATGCACTTTTGAACTCTTTGACAGTTGTATCTGCCTGTCTTTCCCCCTGACTTGCCAATACATTTGTTGTCTGAACAAACTCCATCTCAAGAACTCGCACATATAGTTTTCCTGGCTGCTGCCGTCAACTCCCAGCTCAGCTTTCCACTCTTCTCCTGTCTCTAGTTGTTCCAGCCCATTCCCAAAGCCATCTTTGTGAAACTTATTGATGTGTGGAATCATCTCTGTGTTTAAGTTCTGCCTTTGGGAACCAAAAAATGTTATTAAATCACAACAAAAGCTACAACATAAGCAAAGTCTTGGGCAGGTGATAAGCGCTGTCTTGTTTCCTTCAGACATAACACTTAGAATTGAGGCCAAATCGTTTATTTCTGGTTTCACCAGAGTCCTTTGGGTGCTTCTTTTCCCAAATTCCAAGCAGTTGTCGAGTGACACTTCTGTGTGCCCACTCTGCCATTAAGCCCAGATTGCTGGAGTGCTGCAGTGGCCTCCCATCATGACAAAGGATATCTGGATCTTAGCCAGAGTGAGCATCAGGTTCTCTGTAACCTTTTGTCCCATAGCCGTTCTTCTGTTGCTCAGTTTGGCCAGACAGCCAGCTCCAGGGAGAGTCTTGATTGTTCCATACTTCTACAATTTAAAATTATGGAGGCCACTGTGCTCTTGGAAACCTTCAATGCAGCAGATTTTTTGGAGCTTTTGTGAGATCTGTGTCCCGACACAATCCTGCCACTGAGCCCTGCAGACAGTTTCCTCCTCCTCGTGGCCTCATGTTGTTGCCCTGATGTACCTTGTCAACAGTGAGACCCTATACAAACAAGTGTGTGTCGTCACAAAGATGCTTATGTCAATGTAATATTTCAGTTCTTTTCATTTTCGGAATTCTGCGACATGTAGAAAATGGAAGGGCGAAGACTTGTGTTGGCCAACTGGACAAAACACAAACATTTTTCTCTTCAGTGACTCCAGGTCTGCTTTCAGCAGCAGTCCATGCTTTGAGGTAGGACAGCACTGGTCAAAATGAGACACACTCTTTTTTTTTTTTTATTTTATTTCTCCTCCTCCTCAGCTTTAATAAACGCTGCTACATCAAATATCCATCACAGGCTTTCTTCAGGATGTGAACTGAAGATCCGAAGATGGAGAGAGGTCCAGAGAGTTGAAGCGTATTGAGGACTGAGAGTGCCTTTAATAAAAAATCAAGGACTCTCACGGTCATTATTTTCAAAAGCTCTTAAGGTTGCAGTTTTTTTCCCCCCAAACCTACAACACTTTCAAGGATTTTTTTTTTTTTTTTTTTTTTTCTGTGCAGTCTGCAGGATACTGACCTCCTAATTTCTGCAGTTTTTGTGCCTTTGTTTAATCACATACTGTGAACTAACTAAATATAACAGGTTGGTCATTAAAGGGTTAACCCCCCCACCACCCCCTTCCCAGCGAGTTTTGTCGTCGTGTACGTGCATCCCCGTGTGCTCGTGCGCTGTGAGCGTGACCCAAGGGAGCTCGTAATGAGCACACCTGTACCTGCTGTGGCGCGAACAGGTAGTCACAGAAAATCAGAAGGAAGACTCAAGGTAGGATGTGCTCTTTTGTTTTGATGCATACAGGTGTTTTCGGAATTGGTGTGTGCTTTTTTTTTTTTGGTTGTTGTTGTTGTTTGTTCTCCTATGGAACCTCCGTTGTGTGGTTGATGAGGCTAATGGTGCTAAGCTACGTGCTAGCTTGATGCTGTCTGTCGGACTGACGGCATTTATGGCCAGGGATGGAGATGTTAAACAGCGTTACTTCTTCTCAGAAACAGATCATTTAACTAAGTTGTGCTTCCATGGTTACAGCGCTTTTACACCACGGTTGTCTGGGCCCGATAGGAGCTGCAAAGTTATTTTGTTGTGTTTTTCGTTTTGGAGGGCCACATCATAATAAATGATAACGAACGCACACGACTGGAGACAATTGAAAGTAGTGATTACAAACTGGAAGTTCACACATTATATAGTTTTCTGTTAATAATTTATTGTATTAGGTGTCTACTATTTAATTCATTTCAGTATATGTAGTAATCAGTTTTAATAAGTGAAGAAATAAACAATTCAATAAATTCAAAGTACATTAAATGGGGAAAAAATTTGATATTGGCACATTTAAAAATTGTAAGTAGTTACATTCATAATGCTTTGACTCAATTCAACTCAGTTACTTTTTATAGAAGTAACTTGTTGTTATAACTAATTACCTTTTGAAAGTAATGTGCCCAGCACTGCTTATGGTGCACAAATAAGTCAACAAACGAAAACACAAAGCTTGAAGAGAGACTTTTAGGTTGATGGTGAGCCAAACCCAGTCAGAGCCAGTTACAGCTGCTTCCCAACCTCTCAGCGATTCATTTTTGGTTTTTCAGGATTTCCAGATAAAGAATTAGACAATCACTGAGCCTGCCCATGTAGGCTAAATTAAGTGAAGCAAGAGAATACAAGTGAACCGAAGGATCACTAAAAACAAATACAAGAAGAACAAAAAGAACATGGACTTAGAATGCTATTTTTGGAGGTGGTTACCATACTTTTTTTGTACTTCTTAACTAATAAATCTGTCGACTGTTCACTATACTCAGTATGTCTTTTCCAATTACTCCTCAGCACCTGGCAGTTTATTAGCAAGTTGGTTGTAATCTCAGCACAGTGATACATGAACAAAAGGAAATAGATCTTTTTTGAGCTGTGTAATGTTAGTAATGTGATGGTACAGTGTGCCAGCATAAGTCTGCAGATATGGCCATGAGCCCCAAAGCTATGGTAGTTCACACAACCAGTACTGTTTCAGTCACCATCGTTGTCGGTAACATGCCACTGATCCATCTCAGTTGTTTTCTGCACAGGGGAAGACTATATCAACTCTGATTTCTCAAGATTATCAACTTATCTTGTAGGCATCCAACAAACACTTTGGAATGTGCTAAGGCCCTTTTATTATGGGCCTTAGATTTGTGGAGGAAAACCAGGGTTTTAAGAAAGTTCTGATTCAAATGCAAGTTTAAATACATCTGTGTAAGATTATCTGTAAGTATGTTAGTATACTGCAGTACACTGATCTTAACCCATAAAGCCAGTTTTGTGTCCCTAACTTGCTTCAACCACCCCAAAAAACTACAGCTTTTAATAACATTGGCTTTATCACTGTGTTTTCATCACTGAATTTAAAAGCATGGTTATTGCTGGTGTTATAATAATAGGCCAATCAAGGATAAAAGGCAGTATTTACATAATTAAACCTGTCCTGTACTAAATATATTTTTTGTACTGGCAAGTACTGACTGTACTTGCATGAAAATGTATACTGCAGTCTGCAACAATATGCTGCCGCTATACAGAGTCTGCAACGCTTAACAGATTCACGTTGCTGTATGATTTGGTTGATCCTGTGCATTTCAGTCTAAAGACTGTAATTGGTGGGCGAATCTTTTAATGCAAATGATGGCTTTTGGAGTTGCACTTTGCTGCAAAGAAAGAATTGAATGAAGCAATGTCACTTTGACCTGTGATTCTAAATCTGGTTTCTCTAATCAGTCTTCTCATTACTTACTCTCACTACATCAAAGCAGCTTTGCAAAGTTAGAGTTGAAATCAGAACAAGTCCTTTCTGCTGCGAATTTTTTAGATTTCTCGGGTCTTGTTTGGTCATGAACAAAACACTAGATCTAAAGTATTATTGTCTGGCATGGCACCTAACAACAAAGCAACACTGCAAATAATGGTACACCGGCAGAACTGGCTGACATGCAGGGTTCCACTTTAGAGTTTTCACTTCGTTTGCGCCCTGAGGAAAATTTTTCAGTGAAACTTTTGTTTGACCTGATTTAAGCGTGAGGGAAACAAGAACATTGCACACAGTCACTCTTGAAAGTGACCTCTTATTTATTTATTTATTTTATTATTATTTTTTTTTTTATGATGTGTTGTGAAATTCATTCTCATCTCCCTCCACGGGGAAGTCTGAGGTCAGAGTGCAGGGTCAGACGTAAAGCCATTGCCATGTAGTTGGGAAGGATTCAGTATCTTATGTGAGACACTTGCGCAGGGCAGGTTACAGGGCTGATTATAGGGATGGTCCCTCACCACTGCGCCACCCTACTGGCCATAAAGCTTACAATGACCTTTTTGAATGTCATATCCCAAACACCACCACTGTGAGGTAATGGGCTGCACCTTCATGACACCCAGTATCAAAGAATAAAAAAAGACAACATGACCTCCAAACAGTGCTTTCATGAGAGGCGTACAGAAATGTAAATACACCTGTGCTGGAAATCATCACACAAAGCAGATCTTGATGTGAATTGATCAATAATCAATCTGTCAATCATTCCTAAGACTAACTAGTCCATAAATATGCTTATACTGACAATGATCCAGACACTTGACCTTTTTCATGGCTTAAAATATGGCATGGGGGGCTTGAGAGGGTTAGAACGTGGAAAGAGATAGGATGAATCACAATTTAGATTTTATTGGCAGGGGCAGAAATTAACACAGGCACCGGGGGAAAAATACCCTTGAAAGTTCAGAAAATGCCCATGAAATTAAAAATGAAATGGGAGGTGCATGGCCCTTGATGGTAATGGATAGCATTTTTTGTACTTCACCACTTTCATATCCTATTCATTGGGCTGTCAAATACTCACAGGCTTGTGTGGGTAGTTTTTGAGGGATTTGCAGTAACCTATGACAATGTGATTCTTTACAGCGTGTTTTTTGGAATAATAACAGAACTGTTATGATTAGAAAACAACCAAACACACGCACAGTACTCAGCAAATGGTTGATTCTTACAATTGATGTGATGATGAAGTCTTAGTGTTGGCAAATTTCAATGCTTAATTACCTATGCACAATAGAAAAACCGAAGATGTTACAGATTCAGAAGATTTATCCTTCACGAAGTCTATTGGTGATGTGAATCCAGGTAATAGTTTCGTATTGATTCCTTTTTTCAGGCTAGGCACATCTCAGAGGGAGTGAGGATCCAGAATAAACCGCAAAGTAAAAAGAAAAGGGAGAAAAAAAAAAAGACTTGCAACAAATTGAATTGATTGAGCAGCATCTTGACATTAGGACATTTCACCAAGAAATTGTTCAGTGATTGTAATAACTCGTAATTACATATATTTAGCCCTCAAACAAACCCTGAGTCTTATTTGTGTGAATAACAGGGGTTGGTCAGATCAATTAAGGAGAGGTGAATAGAAAGCCTTCCTACCTCTACACAAAGCCTTGAGAAGACTAGCAATGATTTACCATCACTAGTCAGACAAACTAGGTCATCATATTTTTAACCTAGACACACAAGCTATTGCTCTCACCAAAGAGTTATACCAGTCTGCTTTGACTATCTGACTGTATGACTTATATAATTGTATAACTGGTACTATTGCTACTACTACTAAATAAGGGCATGCATCCGGACCCTGCATGTCATTATTTTAGTGCATCCACTGACAGACAAGCTCTCGATATGATTTAATAACATCAAAAGTTTGCACTCGAATCCAAAATTTTTTCTTCTCCTTTTACAGGCACAAGAGATATAAAAAAAAACAGCTAATAAGATGTCAAATTTTCAGTAATTCACATGATGTAGCACAGCATTTGAGGGGAATTGCTATCACCTTGTAAATGTCCAAACAACCACGTCTGACCATGAATACTCCAAAAGGGTTTTTTTGGGACCATTTATCTGTAGAAATATTTTTTCTCACATGAACAGAGTAATTTGTGATTTGTTTTTCTCATTGCAGTATGGAATGTGACACATTACCATTAAAACCTTGAAACTACATGCAAAATAATACATACCTAACACTATAACTACCTGCTAATACTTACATATGATCAATTTAAATAAACTGGTTTCGTGTAGGCAAAGACAACATACACACACACACACACACACAAACACACTCACGAGCAAAGAGACAAATGTTTGTAGGTACCTGATATGACAGATCCAATCCTACTTGTGTAACATAAACAGGGATGGATAGGTGCAGGCCCAAACAAAATATTAATAAAGAGTTGTGGTTCTGAGATGTTAGGAGAGCCCCAGCATTACACTCATTCATCTTTCACTTTGCTTTTCCTCCAGGCCATAATATTTCTCATCAATCAGCAAGTTAGGTGTCAAGTGAGAACAATTCAGCACAAAGTGAATGTCAAGCTCTCTTCACTGCCCATTTTCCAATCTGGCAAATGAATGGCTCTCCGGTGCTGATGAATATGTATTGATAGAGTAAAGATGGTATGCAACAGGGGACAGATGACCTCAGATGCTAATGTGCAGAAGACGTCTTCCCACTGTACAGGAACAGATGAAAATCTTGTTCTCCACTATGTGGGAAATAACGCACACGCCCACTTTACTTCTTATGAAACTGTTTAAAATTTAGATATAGCGGCGCTCCGCAATATATAGTCTATTGCTTTTTCACCACCTTTACCTATCTTTTAATTAGTCTTCAGCAGTTCATCTAAAAAGAAAACAAAGCAAAGCGCTCATTAGTAACTTTGCCCTAAAATAGTCATATACACACTGTGATACTATTGGGATTACGTTATTATTTAACTTTTAAATTAGAAAAGCAGAGCTTGTTTGTGTGTCTGCTTCATCGTCACTTTTTAATTATGTTTTAATGTTAACAATTAGCAATGAAGTGGAGTCAGCAGCACTTGATTGAAATCCTTCATACACAAATTGTTGTAAATGTCTTTTATTGTTAAGACTAATGTAATATGAGAAAAGGGTATTCTGGTATGGTATCAGGATTAATTGAAATCTTTATTGGATAAAACACGTGTTCTGTATTAATTTTTAATCTTTAATATTTAATTTCTTGCACAAAAACTAATGGAATTCAAGCAGGATAAATGACCCTCTTAAGAAGAAAAAACAATAGCAATAAGTTAGCTTTGAACTAAGGTAAAAACGTGCTGTGTGAGTGACGCATTGTCATGACTTATGGAATACTGTCAGCACTTTGCAGAGCATTTGAATTACTGTGCTGTTTACAGATCAAGTCCTGACAAACATCAATACTTTACTACCTGGGAAATTATTTGCAATCCATTTTTATGGTACTTATGCTGGCTGATTAAGCTAAAAGCTCCTGTCAGTGGACAATGGCTGGAACATCTTTGGATAAAGCCTTTTTTGTCATATATCTTTGCATTGAGACTTGAAGTAACACATCCTGTACTGCATGGTGCTTACCTGTAAATTACCAAGAATCATGTGCTATAACATTCACTGCTAATCAACTGTTTATATAGCAATCAAAAATATATGCGTGAAACCAAAATGTAAATGTTTAGGGAGGATAGCCTGAACCTTGGCTGGGTCTTTCACACCAGGATACAGCATCATCCTTGAATGCCATTTAAGCGATCATTTCTTAGCTGTCAGCAGCTCACCACCCTGGTTTCATTCATCACTCAGAAACGCATATTGGAATAGGAGGAGAGGATCGGTCATTTGATGCTGTCACTCCCTTCTCACACTGCCTGCTTATTTCTCACTACGTCACTCTTTTAGAATAACAAAGTAAGTGTCACTAGTGAAGTGTGTTCATATAACCTACCACACACCCA
This sequence comes from Echeneis naucrates, assembly GCF_900963305.1. Lineage (NCBI taxonomy): Eukaryota > Metazoa > Chordata > Actinopteri > Carangiformes > Echeneidae > Echeneis > Echeneis naucrates. Next base: position 11,089,675 of record NC_042520.1, read on the forward strand.
CCAGTCCACCCACCAATCCACCCACCAATCCATCTCCACCATCCACACACTCAGGCGTACAATATGTGTCGTGTGGGAAAATAAAAAAGAGAAGCATCTGACATTGACATGTCGATTAACAGATAATGTTAAAATGGAAAAATATCTATATCTATCCATCCATCCATGAAAATCAGTGACATTTTCTGACCATCAGGAATTTCTTTCATTACTGTTTACACTCTGAATATTGCTAGTGAAGAAACAGCTAGTGATGCTAATTTTGTACCAAGAGCAAAACCTCCTTTAAAATCAAAGTTGAAGCTTAATTGTACAAAATTATGTGTACATGAAATTCAGATTCAGAAATGATACACATATTGTTAATAATCAGCATGAAATATAGAATTAAAGGTCCACCCTCCCTATTTACTGCCCCCATGAGAGGTTATTTCTAATTCCATCCATGTAACAGGCTAGAGTGCTGTTGTCTAACAAGAAATGTGGTTTAGGTGGCAGTTAAAGATTAAGGGCAATGATTCTAATTCCATCAGGAAATGCTTGCTCCTTTCTTTCTCACGCAGGCGGTGCTTTTGAAGGCCCATTTAATTTGTCACTGTTTCTCTATGCTCAGCCAATTTTCATTAGGTTGAGGCAGTGTGGCCCCCTGTCGACATGCGTACTAACACCCATTTCTTGTTGGCCATCATGTCCAAAACATAAGCATCTAGTTTGTATTCCCTCCCTCCTTCTCAGTGTCTGCCTTGCTCATTCACTTGCTCAACCATGAAAGACCAAATCCCTCGCTCTTGGCTCATCTTCTCCACTTAACTTTAATAGTGTGAAAGAATAATTTGCATGTTTGAGATCAAGAGATAAGAGAGAAATGGCAAAAACACATCATTGTCATCTCATCGCAGAATACCTTGCTCTTGCCAGTCACTATGACAATTTTCCCTCGGCACTCTTTTCTCTCCTCTCTGTTAGCTGACAGACTACAAGACATCTCTTTAACTATGTATAGTGCTGACCAATCAGGATATTCATTGAAATCTGGGTATATTTGAGGTCATTTTTGGGTGTTTTGGAAGAGAGTGGATGAGTTTCTTTTATTGTACATACATTTTAATGAGAATTATTGATGATCGTGCAGATGACATGTACACAGCTTAGACCAATTAGTAACTTCGTTTTTGCAGTTCTGGATACAAGATGCCTGCATAATTGTGCAGCTTCCTGCTGATCAGTGTTGCTGGTGTCACCAACCTTTTATTTTCAAAGATCTCCACAGAAGCTTACTATTTTATTATTTCAAAGAGTTTTTATTTTCATGAAAGCAACACACTGGTAAATTAATGGACTCACATTAGTATCAAATGTAAATAGAATGATTTCTAAGATCATTATTTTTTTTATTGAACAAATTTTAGCTACGTACCAAAGTGCAGAAATTTTAAAGTTTCCCAAAGGGTTCAAGTTTTTCAGACTCAGATAATTTAGTTGAGAGTTGGGAATTTAATCCACCACAACAGAAATTCCACCCTGCACCTCTAATCTTTTTAGTAGTTCCCATTTACACTTGCATATTTTATATTTTGAGGTTTGAGAATGTGTTAGATTTGTGTGAAATTGTTGTGAAAGTCCAAAAAAAGAAAAAAAAAAAGTTTATGGTATGAGTCATCTTTATGCCAAAAAATTATTTATTGCATTCATGACTTTGGCATGTAATCCTCTTTGAAACTGATGAGAGAAAGTGAGGCGGAAGCATCTCATGAAAACTAAGCCAATCCCGTTGCTATTTTGCTCAAAACCTGGCAAAAATCTAACAAACTCTGACTAATAATTGTAGTTTGCATTGTGAGTTTCCTAAGGGTAGCAAACACGTTGAACTGTTATCATTCTATTAAAAAAATTTGACTTCTTAAAAGTGATTTTCAACATCTTAACTAATGGTGATCTGAAGTGCTTCCATGAATCAACTGTTTAATAATCAGAGGTTATGTTGTAACAGTAAATAGCCTTGAAACTCTGCTAACAAAAGTTAAGTTAACTTTTCCAGGAAAAAAAATGCCTGCATACGTTTCTGGGTTGGCATCATGCCATAGGCATGCTACTAGGCAAATAGTCTTGGCTCCTGGTGCCCTCCTCATTGAGCATAGAGCATTACAGTAGGCAAGGCCAGGGGCCAAGCAAATATTGTCCATCTAACCTATTCACATGAATTATAGAGTAAATTCTGCCTGAGCACAGCTGAGCTGCCTGATATATAAATTTGATGGGTATATTCCTGCAGGTAGTTGGACGGAGTGGAAAGTGCATCATTCACAACAAATTAATGACCCTAGTATTTAAATAATTAAGTTGTTTTTGTCCAGAAAGCTCAATTTTGCTTCCTCACAGAACAGGGAAGGATTTTTTTTTTTTTTTTTTTTGGCTAGGTCGAATTTGTAATTGAAAATATACCTCAAAGACTTTTGCCAGAATAATACATTAGTAACATAAATTTTAAAAAAGACTTTTATTAGAGGAAGTAAATCGGTGTCAACAGCAAATACGTGTAGGGTAAAGCCAGACAGAAGTCATCAGGATATTTCCATAGGGAACTAAAATTGCCTTATTCTTTGGAGTTCTAGGTGAGAAAAGATAGAATTGAAACCTTTCTCTCTTTCTCTGCTTCAGTAGTTCAAGATAACCATTGTGGAGACCGATGCTTTTGAAATCACCCTGGTGGCCCTGTAAGACTACCAATACTGGGGAGTCTCTTGATTTAAGAGCTGACAGAGTGAATACAGCCAAGCCTTACTATCCTCACTGAGCCAGCAGCAGACACTGCATTTCTGCCCTAAAGTGAGCCAGTTCAAGGGCTCATCAGCTATTTGCATAAATATACACGTATTAACTCTGTGTTAGGGAATTGGGGGGGGGGGGGGTTAGGGGGGGGGTTGCTATTATTTTAATGTTCATCCAAAAGTAGGATATGTCTCACAAAAGAGGCACTGATTGGTGTAAACAGATTTTATTTTTCTTCCAGGTTGTTCTTCATATAGTCGCATTGAGCCAGTGTGTGTTGAAGGGCTCAAATCAATACCAAAGAACTTTTTTTTTTTTTTTTTTTTCCCCCCATACCAAAGAATTAGGCATTATGAGTTTTGCTAGTCAGCTATGGAGAAGCTGTGTGCAGTCTATTAGTCAATTACATTATTTCTTTCTTTTCACATGTGTAAAAAACCTCTACGGCCACACACATACAGAGCATCGTATTGCCTTCACATCCGTTAATATGAAAGAGACAGAAGATCTCTGACAACCACAGACAACTTCTGTTTGTACAGTGAATTTATTTTGTCCTTATTCATTTCTGTGTTTTTTCCACACACTCAGGGGCACGTTGACATGTCCAGCCCCTGGGTGCCCACCTTGATTGTCGATACAGCCTCATTGAATGTGGGTGCAGACAAAGCCAAAGCAATTTTTTTTTTTTTAGATTTTTTTTTTTCTCTTTGAATGAGTAAGTAGAGGATAACTTACCTAACTTTAAAGAAGAAAAATCACCAAAGATATCTCCATGGTTAAGTTGAGTGGTAAAAAATACACAATGTTGTTTATGAACAAAAAGTCCAATTGTATTTTCTTGATATTTATTTGATATATTTTCAGTAATATGAGCCCTCATGTTGGCTTACTAGGGGCAAATCAGTGTGCCTCCAGCCCCTTCTGAAATGAAAAACATACCCCTGAAAGATTATTATTATTTTGTAATATGACTGACAATTTACTACAATACTGCATCACACCGAGAAATTAAATATTGCAACAGGCCCAGTCACACATATACCTTTGAGTGATAAAATCTTTGTCCACAAATTCGATCAGTGAGCAACATCACTATATTTCCTGTTCAATAAGTCCAATAACAGTTTAAATGAATGTGTGTAAGATAAAAAAACATTCTCATTAATTTGTTTTCTGTTAAAGAATGCCAGATGGCGTCAAAACTCTTATGATATAAACGGAGGCAGCCAAAAAAAAAACGAGAGCTATTGCACAGGAGACTTGACCTGCTGTCAATAAATGACGGCCCCCCAGTATGTTGTTGCTCTAAAGCACAAAGTCAAGGTGAGAAACACAGAAGGGAACACTGAATGAAAAACAGACAGAACAATCATCTCTATCTGTTGTTTTATGCAAAGGAACGAGGATCGATGGTGTTCATTTTAAGGTTGGACCCGTTTGTCTTATTTGTCTTATGTACTGAAATTCACTCTGATGGTAGAAAAAGAGCTAAAGTTATTAAGGTAACAGGGAAGCTTTGTACTTCGCCATTACTGGGACTAATTGACTTCTAAATTTACTATGTAGAAAATTACTGCTAATGGAATTTCTCTTCCCAGTGTGTATGTAAGGTCTTTAACTTAAATATTTTCAGCCGAAACTCTCAATTAGCCTCAGGGTAAAAAATGCTTAACACTTTTTGACATTTTAATGAAAAAAATCCCACAATAATATATTTGCACAAATTAACAAAACAAAACAATCTGACAATGTATTAAACACACTAGATTATTGTGCTTAACACATAGTCTCAAAGTGACTACCCATCTGATGTAGAGCGACTATCCTCTAGCTGCGAACTTGCCGCTGGCATACTGGAAGTATGTTGCAATTTGACCAGAATAAATGTAACAACTTCTGCTTTTTAAATGAAAGTAATAAGATCCATTGTGTGAGGATGCAAATTATTATTTTAAATGCATAAATCAATTAAATAACACCACAAATAATTTATGCAACAGAGCAATCTACAAATGTCTGCACATAAATCAATGATTTCAGAGACACATTACTAACCTGGATCAACCAATTTATCTTCACATCAACAAAGAATAAAAAAAATACATATTAATATATATTGCATTATTATACAGAAGGGATACTTTTACACTTAGCTAGGTATAAATTCCAAGAAATGCTGTAAAAGAAAACATAAACAGAGTGTTTCCTTTAATTTTGCCATATCAGCCAGAGTACCAATTGCACGCTGTGTTTTGTGGCCATGTGGGTGTTGTGTTGTTGTGTTGAGGGGTAGAGGGCTGTATGAATTCTTCATCTGTAAACAACGAATTTTTATTTGTTTGTTTGAGTTTTGTGGGTTATACTGTTGAAGTGTTAACTGGTCTGGTTCTGTCAGTGCCAGGAAAAACATTTTCTTTTCTGTATGTTGGAATAAAGCTGATCCAAATGCATTAGTGTGTCAGTTATACAGCATGGTTTGCATTACACTGTGTGTGTGTGTGTGTGTGTGTGTGTGGTGGTGGTGGTGAGGGGGGGGGGGGGGGGGCGCCTGATTTATCAAGCCTCAAAGCTTCTACAGAGAAAAACACCATGTTATGATTGTCGGGGATCCAAATTGTGAAACCTGCATCTGAAGGTCTTAGCTATCAGAGCCATAAATCTTTATTGAGGTTTATTTATAAGCTATTGGTTTAACCCTGGAATGAAGTTTTACTTTAATTTATTGGACTTTACTTTGCTTACAGATGAGGAAGAAATGGAATATACAGCATATTGTCTGGTGAGCAAACAATGAATAAATGAGGGTGATATACAAAGAACTAATAGTTTTGTGTCCAGAATTGCACTTGGGTTAAAAAGGGAGTCATGAAAAATAAAAATTCCACCACCTTTAGTAATCGCCAAGTCCCTCACGCTAATCAGCACTTGTATTTAATTAACTATGTTAATTGCATGCATCGAAGTAGTCTGATCCCTTTAAAACTTACCATTGTCCATCACTTCTGGATTTCCAATTGTTGCCAAAAGAGTACTTTAGCATAATGCCCTGGAAGGAGTTTGAGCTAATGGATTGATAGATACAAACATACTCCACCGTGTAATGATTTCAGATTGGCTTCTGTGTGAAAAAGACACATAGAGTGCAATGTGCTTCGCTGTGCTGTGCTGTGAATTATGGAAAAGGCAATCCTTTTGTGTGTACGGTTATACATATATTTCTATCTGTCTGTGTGTGTGTGTGTGTGTACAATATTAGGTTATTTATATATTTGGATGTACACATTAAAACCCATTTGACCTCACTGACCCCCATCCTTCCCCTTTCCACTCCCCCTTCACATGCTTTTACACACATGAGTGGAAGAGAAAGTGACATTTTCCAGCAAGCTTTGTTGGCCATCAGTCATTGTTAGTGTGTGTTTGTGTCTTAGAGAGAAAGCCCCTCGGAGCACTGAGGGAGGCCGAGCAGGAGAGGGAAACAGGCTCCTTTAAGTGTTCGTAGGGGACAAAGGAGTATGGCTGGGTTTAATGTGTGTGAGTATGCACAAGCACACATCCACCTGACACTGCCTAAAATTGGCAACTCATGCTCGCCAATTAAATGTAGACCAGCAAAGTTTAGCATTGGACTGAAATGGTTTAAATCACATATTCTATGTATAGTCCAACAAGGACCTTTCATTGTGTAAGTCATTCATCACAAGCTGGAGATTTAGAACAAGACTAATTTGCATGCGTGTCAGGCATTTGGTAAATATAATGTCTGTTACTTACTTACAACTTACTATAATGATTTATTGTTTAAACTTTATTTTGTATGCATTGTTCCAACTACCACCTTTTCCTTGCTATTTGTTATAGTGGGTGTTATTTCAGCTAATGTCAGACAGTTGGTGTTTGAATCTAAAGTATGATATTTTTTTAAGGGTTGTTGTCCTGGTAAAGATAAAGATTGTTGTGTGAATGGAAAAAACGCTCCACCAATTAAGTTTTGAACTTTTTAAGTGTACCATGTTAGGTGTTTGAGCTGAAGTCAGGCCCCATTTTTGGGGATTTTGGTATCATCATAGTTAAAGATGGTGTTCTGTATACACTGAGAAAAGATTAAACCAAGACTGCTCAATAATTAACTTTGTTCTGCCACATTTAGAGAGTAAACTAAACTTACCAATATAATTAACTCTGTAAGTTATGTATGTATAGAACCACCTGTCCACAGAAACTCACTGCGTCTATGCACTGTCTTTATAAGCTTGAGATATTCCATGTATTTTCTGCTTATGAATGTAAGAATACTTTGGGCCGCAGCATAGTTTTGTGAAAATTTCATGAGACTAACCTTTATTTGCCTAATTAGTGATTACGGCTGATGAATGCATTGCACTTTTTTCTATAATACAGCTGTACAGCTTTCTGACCTCTCCAAGACCCCGTGGTTCTTGCTCTGCTTCTTTAGCAGGAACAGCAGGCTTTTCCCTTCAAACAGCGGTGGCTAATATTGCCAAGTAACTGTCAGCAAATATTGGCAGGTTGATCGGTCTAATAGCCTCTTGCTCTTTTTTTTTTTTTTTTTTTGCTCTCAACCCATTTCAAATGGAAAGAAAAAAGGTGTTTACCAAATGAGGGAGCAAGGGGAAAGAAATTTAAGATGTGAGCATGCAGGGAAGCGAAGATTTTTGTTTGCACAAATAACACAGAATAGCAGAAGGGGGGGTGACAAAGAAGGGGGATGCTTTAGACAGAGTAAAAAATAAAAACAGCAGCATCTTGGATGTTCACATTGTTATCATGGCGGTGTCATTGCTGTGACTGTGACACATAGACGGCAATGAAAAATTTAAATTCCAAGCATAGACAATATTAAATTCAACTTGCCAGACACAGGTACAATTTCCATCCCTGGCAATGGCTATGTTAGGCTGTAGGGGTCCCATTATAGAAAATTAATGACTTTTCAGACAATCAGGATAGCACAGTTCTTTAGGTCATGTCCTAATGTTAAATATGCTCTACAATGAAAGCATATGCACACCGCAATAGTTGTAACGAAAATGAAGATAATCGTTCAGCCTGGAATGGAGTGGATCTTTAGATTTCTGCCCGACCAGATCCTATCATCGTTACGAAACCTGCAAGAGTGACACTGAGGAAAGGTGGAAGAAATGGATTTAGAGAGACAGATAAATAGTCTAGGAAGGATTAGAAGAGATGGGGGTGGATCTACAGTATTGGCACTACTGGTAAATACCTAAAATCACAGCCAGAAAAATGTCCATAGACCTACCAGAGTAGTGGTACTTGACTCACAGCTCTTGTCCCCCTCCATCCCTCCTGAATTCACTTTCATAGCGGGTGTACTAGTGCATAAAGTCTTCCATGGCTGAGACCTGACAGCCTCAGATGCCAAAAATCCATCTTCCAATGCAATTTAGCACAGAGGGAGCTGGGAAGATGGGGAAATTATACATGACTCAGGTCAGAGTTTTAAGGTAGCAGTGAAGACCCACAGACACATTTGAAATGATGACAGGTTGCAAGAATCTGACAAGTCAAAAGTTAGTGACTCCAAAAATAAAATTTTAGTCACTTTCCTGAGACCCCTGTGACGAGGGAAAGTATTGAAGTGTTGCCACGCTCCTTCTCTTTGTTTCCATAGGCTCAAGATAAATAGCCTTCTGACCGATTTTCCCAAAAGATTTTCTTCTGTGAAGAAATAAAACTAATTGCAGATCTTGAATTTGAGAATCAAACTCAATTCTTTCTCTTAGAACAGTGGATGTGAGTTTAAAGGAGAAATTACACGAGTGTTATGCATGGATACAACTTTCCAAATGAAAGTCTTCACAGGACTTTGATTTTATTTCATTTCTCAGGTATAACTGTAATATTGAGTTACAGCACATTGTACAACTGAAAGCTTCTTTTACACCAGCTGTCTGTAGTCATTGTGGCAGGGAAAGGGCCTTTTCGAACTCTGTTCTGAGGTACAGTCTGGTAAATGGTGGAAAAAGACTCACCTATGAAGCCACGTTAGATGTTTTGGATGAAACTTCATACCATTCATTGTTCAATCCAAACTGAACCAATTAAAATATACAAATCCTCCTGAGCTTAGCAGATCACAGTCTGTCAGTGATAGCAGCAGCTCTACCAGCAGATTGGCTTTGCTGATAGACATTCATAAATTACTTTTAGAATTACTCAATAAAGACATCTTCCGAACTTCAGATTTGTATGTATCAAATCTTCAGTTTATACATACGGAGACCATTCAAACTAATACTGACACCTACGGGTAATTCAGAGTCACTAATTAAGCTAGATGTGCATGTTTTTGGGAAGATGCCAGAGTACCTGGAGGCAACCTACACAGAAAAGCCCCAGGCCCAGGAAGTGAACCCAGAACCTTCTCGCTGTGATGCAATAGTGCTAACCACCATCCCACTGTACCACCACCTATGAGCTCATGTTCAAGTCATTTTTTCAGTATTAAAAATAACCCAGGTGACTGCTGCTCAAACATCCGCGGTCAGACCAAACCGCTGCTAGCACCTAATGCAGCGTGACTTTCATCGTGCTGTTTGCCAAAATGTGAAACACAGAAGCTTAATGAGACAGAACAATGGTGAAGCATAGAGTCAATCTGGTGACTCCAAAGCAACATTGCGCTTCCTGGTTACAGTTTAAATTACCCACTAGAAGGGAAACATACAGGTCTTTCACCTTTAGAACAAATGACATGCAAATTTATGGCCCTTTGTAGTTATTCAACAAGGAATAGACTCTTTCCAAAGTCACAAAGGAGATATGTTCGTAAAATTAAGTATGAAACTTTGAATAATGCTTCAACTGTAGTGATTTAATTTTTACTTTTTAGTTTCTTATTCAGGAGAGAGTGACATGTTTACCATCAAAATACACTCTTGGAAACTTCATTATTGTTTAATGTGAGAAAAATATTTAAAATATTTATTCCATGTGAAAAGTTTATCGGGACATATTTATTAATTTAATGTGTTGATGTTTAAAAATACCAGTCGAGATGCATATACTTTGAAAAGCAGACATAGTGTTTTCATTTCTGGAGTTACCAAAAATGTGCACTGTCGATTAGGACGTAGCTGGTGTCATTCAGGGAAATAAGCGCAGATCAGACCCATTACATCACTTCAAGTAATGGTGATGAAGACCAAACACAATTGCACTGGATATATCAATGAAGCAGTGAAATGTTGTGGTAAACAGATTGGACAAAACTCCTGAAAACAAAGTGATTACCCACAATGAAAATGAATGAATTTCAGTGGCTGTTAATTTTAGCCTGAAATACAAGCTTTCCTTAATGGGGTTCAACAAAGCAATCTGTTTGAAAGCCAAGTACAATGTGGTCAAACCGCTTGTATCCCTCAGAGAAACACATGACCCGACTGTCAGATGCCAAAATGCCAAAAGCTTGATTGACAGTCTTGTGTTAAACTGCATGTTTGAACTCATTAGCACATTAAGGCGCTGCTTCATGGAGGCAACCCAGTAATTCTGTATTAATGTTGTACTCCTGATTCTTCCAATGTGTCACTCAAGATAGTACCCCTGTGGGAACGAGGAATTGTAAGAGTAACACATTTTAAAAAGCCTTCAGAAAAGGTTGTTATCATTTGACATGTCTACAGCAAACATATTTATTTTCCAGGAAAAAAAAACACTTTTTATTCTCTATTTCTACACACTAGCTTTACCACATACTGTTTGGATACTTTTTTTTTTTTTTTTAACATGTACATTTACATACGTGCATAAACAAAATCACACATGCACGCACAGACACACAAAATGCGGCAGTCATGAGTCAGCTAGGTGTCTGTCTCATCTGTAACAACAGCCATAATTCCAGTCTCAATCATAACACGGGCTGAAAGCTCAACATCAGTCAGGTCTACCCACTTCAATTCTCACATCTGTCACATCACAAAAATCATGCTGAACTTTTGGGTTCAAAATATATTTCAAGCTTTGCCACAAAAAAAAAAAGGGCAATGAAACTGCAAAGGATGTATAAGCATGTGTTCGTGCCAAGCTTGAATTTGGTGACAAAAGGTTAGCTCCAGGACGGAGGTGCAAAGGTATACTGATGCGTCCCCGCCGCAGCGTGTAGATGGTAATACCTTGATACAGCACAGGTTACAAAAAAGGCTTGCTTTTCAAAGATGACTGCCTGCATTTTCCTTTTACAGTGCAACTGTCATCCTAATGCATCTTTAATAAAAGTGATTGATGTATGGTGTTATCATCCTCGGTGGCATTTGAAAGAAGGCTAGTGGCAGTCTCAATGCACTCTTCTTTTTTAACTAATAGGGACAGCACGTGGCTGGAAGCTGTCTCCTTGCTGGTCCCTGCTTGACACTGATGCATTTCTATCCTTACGGAAAACTCTTGGTCAATCAACGCTCTCAAAAAACACAATGCACTGTACATGTGCTCGTATTTTTGTCCTTAATTTCCCTCAGTGCTCAGTGGTGTGTTGTGTTAGCAGATCAGCAGCAGAGCTTTCTGTTGTGGTGTTGTAAAAAAAAACCAACAGCACTCACTTCTTTTGTAGGGAAGGGGGCAGTGAAAACTATTCTCGCGTTGATAGCCCTGAGGAGGATGCTCAGACAATTTAGCCCTGAGTGACAGGAAAATGCCCTTTAGCATAATGAGACTTTTACAATTAAATTCCACTCTCACACTTTTCCACATAGGTTATAAATAATTAATTTGGGAAGTAAACATTCAAAAGAATGTCACGTCTCATTTGGTAGAGCTGAGCGACAATGGCGAGCCTGAAACATGCAGCTTACAGGATCCTATTGGAAGGCTCTTCTGGATATCCTGTTTCGCAGTGACAGATCTGTTAGTGAATCTCAGTAAAAGAAGTGATGTTCAAAGCAGGGATTTTATTTTGTTAATTCTCTTAGCTCCCATTACGAATTTGCTTAATGTCTCAAGTGCACTCTCACTTTTTGAGTCTCTAAATCAATGACAATGAGCAACTACGCCACAGGGACGTTTTTTCAAGAAGTGATGAGCAGGCTAGAGTAGATTGAATAATGGAAGTGAGCCATGTGTGACTGATTGAATGGAGTCAAATAAGCCTGATTCGAGAAACTTTAATTTATCCTCTGAATTTTTCTTCCCAAAAAAATAACAATTAACCTTAAATAAATAATATGTAATCGACTGATCATAACAAGAATCTCATCTTACAACATTACGATGCAAATGCATTGGATCCTATTATTCAATGCATATTCATCCAATAATATTTTGGCCATGTGTGTTCTGAAAACAATTCTTTAAGACAAGCATTTTCCCAAAGTCTTTGAAAGAAGACTGACTGTATCAAACCTTCAGTATAGATGAACATCCGTCTAACACTCCATTCAAACTCACTGGATGATGCAAGTCAATGCAAGTTGATATTTTACGGGATTTCACAAAAATTACCATGCATGTCTTACAGGGCCAATGTACTCCAAAAGTCAGAGCTTTCCCTGGCTCCATGAACGACAGATTCTCCCTTCCACCGTGCGCAATTTTGTGATGGAAATGTATTCCTTTTTCAGGCTGACATGGCCTATCATACAGGTCATATCAGTCTTTTGATCCAGCAGCCATTAATAATCATGGGTATGAAAAAAACTACACTTGCATATCGTCGGTCCCATTAATAAATGATAACTCTGATCCAATTAAAAGGCCTTGCAAAGGATGGTTTCTCAGGGTGTCCTCATAGAACACTTTTTGAAGGCACGCAGGCCTGTAAATAATCAAGCCCGGGGCGATCCCGCCCTCAGTACCCAAGAGATGCAGGCTGTGTCAACAGCATGGCACTGTGCTGTCACCACATATCACTCCTGAGCCTTCACACAGCCCTCAGCCGTGTGAAAAGACTACAGCCTTTACCCCCCCCCCCCCCGCCAACACACTACCATGTAAGCTCTAGATGCTTTCCACCAGAGCTGGCCATACAGACTTGCATTTTCCAAAAATCTCCCATTCTTTTATTTATTTATTTTTTCTTCCAAACACTGTGATTGTCTGCTCCATTTGGCTTTCTTTTGGGTGTTTTGACTTGCACAAATAGAATACTGATCTACAGATCTCTGACTTGGTGGGTATATCTCCACAAGTATAACAGGAGATATTGCAGGACCCAGTTCTGTTGCCATTAATCCTTTCCATTTTAACAATAGAATTTGTACATTAATGCCATATTTAGCTGAGCATAAATAAATTGCCTTGACTCCGTCTAAGCAACTATTCCTGCTGATAAATGTAAGAGCTTTAACTAAAATTTAAGCTTGTCATTTGTCACACCACATTGTAAAATAGTCTTGTTCACCAATTTTGTGTTTCATTAATATATCAGACTTCTCATAGCTAACAAATGATACCACCAATTAAACATTTATGATTGATTCCATTTTGGTTTGCAGTAGTTATGCTCCTCTTTGTGTGCGCTGCACAGACTGTCCCTTTAAAAGTGAAGCACATGGCACTAAGAGGCCTTAGATGAAAATGCATGAGACTTGCCATCATTAGTGGAACAGACACGCTCATCCAGGTTGGCGTTTAGCTTTGTGCCTGAGGCTCGATGATGCCCTAAAATATGAGCCATGGTGTGTAGAAGGCAGGCTGTGACCTTCTTATACCAACGCGTTAATACTCACAGAACAATATGATGGAACACGGGAACAAAATGATCTTAATTAGGAGAGGAACTCATTCTGTCTGACACCAGCCGAGTCACCAGTCTACCAGTCCACTCTCCACCACCTTATTATCACGTAATGACTTCTATTGAAATAAACATGCCAGCCTAACTTTAAATGCAGAGTGAGAGACAAAGCTGTATATTACAGAGCGGTTGGTGACACAGCATTCATGAAAATTATTAGGTATGAGCAGTTTTGTGTGCTCTCTCACTGAGTGACCTGTGGAGCATAAAATTGTGTGTATTTTTTAACATGTCCATGTCATTAGAGGGCAGCACGGCTTAGCGCCGTTGCCGCACAACAAGGTCGCAGGATTGGCTCCAGCACCCTCTGCGACCTGGAAACGGAAAGTGGGAGAAGATGAATGAATGCCATTAGAATTTCTCACTTATCCACACATGAAAATATCTATTATTTTAATTACAAAGTGCTTTCGCTCAAACTTCAGTGTGACATTGACATTACTGCTGAGCTTGGCCTTAAATTTCAAATAAATATAGCCTCATTGTGATATTTAGCACACAAGCAAAATAGAGGTTTTCCGGGGGTGGGGGGGGGGGTTGTTTTTGTTTTTTTGAAGGTTAAAAAAGGGAAGATTTCAATGGCATCTCAAAATTTGTATGGATTAACAAAATGAATGCTGAATATGAGATCCCCTCAGGTTTGGGTCGATTAAGGCTTACAATTTACTTCAAATTTTTAAGTCTTTAATGGCGAATGATGTAAAAGCTGATCGTTGCTGATCTTGGTGGTTTTTGTGTTTGTGTTTTTGTGGCTGAATCGTAAAAATGGGGCCAGTCTTATAAAACCGACATGTTCCTGACTGATGGTGTTTCTCCGCTGGTCATTGCTCTTTAGAAATGATTCAACATGAAGGACACAGCACTGCGGAATTGGCACATATATGCTACATTTCACATACAATTTTTTTCCCCATTCATTGGCAACACAAAGAAAGAAACATTTAAGTGTGAACAGCTGATGTAAAAAAAAAAAAACAAAAAGGTGTTGAAACAGGCTGACAGGGGGCGGAAAGCAAATATGGTCCAGTCTAGTGAAAGCTTAGTTTTTGACTTGTTTGCAAAGTATCCTTTTTACACCAATTTAAACACATTGCAATTCACATGATAATATATCCGATGACATATGCATACTAGGGTTGTGAACGATAAACTGATACGACCGGATATTCGGTTTGATAAGTGAGAGATATGGTTGCCTCTGTAGCGGCCTCCTGAATCGATACGAATAAGCCAAGAATCCATAGATGAATCAATTGTAGAGATTGTAGAGAGACTAGCAATCAGGCTTTACAGTTTGCGTCTCTAAAACAACGTGAGAGACGTTGCTGCCTGTGAAATGACTCTTGTGCATGCTCCGTAGCTGGCATTACCATGGCGATAAACAGAAAACGGTAACGCTAACAACTGCTGCTTACAGTTTTCAGTTTGTAACATGTTTACACTGAAATGTTACACCTTTGTTACCTTGTGTTCAAAACACAGTGCTCAGGCTGAAATGTTGCAGTTACTGTTTTTGCCTTCCTCCAACAAAATAATGTCCATTCAGCAAATGTTTTTTTGGTTCATGTCCAAAAATAAATATATTGACGTGATTTTTTTTTGTTCTTTTTTAATTTTATTTTTGCCAGTGCTATACAGCAACAATGCTTGGGGATATGTGGCTTTTTACATAAATACTGCAACAATGTCACTTTTATAGAATTGGTTTCTTTATTTTATAATGTAAGATCAATATCTACATGATCAAATGCTAACAGTAGAATCGAATCGTATCGAATCGCTGTCGTTCTGACCCTGTATTAAAAATATATTGTTTTTGAATCGTATTGTAGCCTGTGTATCTAGGTGTGTATCAAATCGTCTGTCACACCCTAATGCAAACAGCTGCAGATTACTATCAACATTATTATTCTTACTCTTGATGACTTATTTGTTCATACAGTGATGACATACTCCAAAAGTGCACACAAGGCACTAACAGAGGGACAAAAATAGATGAATGCTATGTATTTATTGATGAAATAATCATCAAGCAGCAGTTCATTACACCCCGCTTTATGTTTCTGTTTTAATTATTGGCCCTGGAAGATGTAACATGACAGGATCTTTAATCACCTGAGACAGAGGCTTGCTACCAAAGGACACCTTGCTGACACACTGAGCAGGGGATGTGTCTGCAATGCAGATTCACTGATCTCTATGAGTACATGTGTCACATCACCTTGACAATTAACAAAGGGATGTGTCAATTACCACCAGGATATCAGGAAAGCCATGCCAGCAGGTAGGCTCTGAGGATGAGGATTTCACTGCCTGTTCAGGCATCGTGGCTGCCAATCAACGAGATCCTCACCTCTCCGTATAGGTGGGTGGAGACCGTCGGCAGCAGCAGTGTTCCCACAGCAAATATTCAAAGAAGGGCAAATTGGACTCAGTTCAATGGAGCAAGGAGGGCACAGAGAGAACCCCTCTACTGCCATGTTGTGCACATGCGTACTGCATGTCTTCTGTCCCCACAGAGATAATCTGCATTTCAGCATTGCGCGTGTGACGGCCCATAGGACTAGAGGCGTACCACACAAACTGAAAATGGCGAGCAGTTTTGAAACTTATGTCATCCGGACCCTATTATGGATTTCACTTAGAATCGCTCAGAAATTTCTTTTGTGTTAAATATGCTTGCACCAGAAAATGAGGTGTTTCTGCTGCTTGTACCTGTCATTGATAATCCATTGATGACTGTTGATCAGGCAGGATGTGGATCCAACATGCTCAGTCATTGCTGGATCAATGATGTATTGGGAGGCTAAATCTGAATTGAAGTGAATGTTTGGCTGAAAAGACCTCTTTTCATTAAAAATACAGAAGAGCAGACACAATAGTGCTGCAGTAAAACTGGTAGTTTATTAGTTTTAGTGGGGGAGTTTCCAAGTTGTTCTCCCTTCTAATGTGATCAATGATTAGAATTGTGACTTAACATTTCTGGGTCACTTCATTGTAATCTAGGCTCCCATTTGCTGCTGGCAGCTCTCAGTGAAATAAATCATTCATCCCGCTGCAATGCAAGACCAATGCAGATGTTCAGCTGCAGTGCTTGTGATCAGGACTCAGTCTGTAGAGAAACACACCATAAATCAGGCTGCGTGTGTTTCAGCACATTTCATACACACACTGCAATCTATAAGCCCGCTCACTTGCTATAGTAACATAGTCAATTACTGTGAGTCTTTTTCCTGAGGAGTGATACAAATTGCCACTGGATATAACTCTGATCCAGCAACCGAAAGAGCTTTTGGCACATGTTGCACCAGTCAAGGATGACCTCATGTCTGGTTTCAATAATCCGAATGATCTGTGCAACTCCCCTCATTCTCTGTGAAGCATCATTTTGTCACAGAGGGGATCTATCAGGCCGACATGTACATACTGTGGCGCTGGGGGATTAGTTGTGGTGTGATGTCACCATCAACTGCATTTTTTTTTTTTTTCCTTTGGAAAATGAGGTTGAAGCCCCAATAGCAGCTTCAACATAATATTGTGAAGGACCACTGAATGAAATACATGTCACATGTCAATGTATGTGCATAGACACGCAGAAATACTCAACATTTTGTTTACTTTCCAGACTTACAACCACAAACGCTGCTGCCACCATCATAATTTTGTTCATTTTCTCCAATTTTGAACCCAGAATTGCTCCCTCATAATGATGTTGCTATTCTCTCTAAGCCATTGAAATACTTTCTGTTACAGGTTGTCAGGACATGAGCAGAATATGAGAGCAACATAGAACAACATAGTAAATATTGCACCAGCATTGAGATGTTTCAGGTCAAGTGTAAAATAAAGAGACTGGGTGGTAGTGCAGGTGAGAACGGGAAAGTCAATTGTGTTAACTGCTCTATTGTGTAACATCTTTTCTGCATTATACCTGAAAACTGTGGGAGGACATTTTCCATAATAAACATCATGGCACTATAAGTACATATACATGTGTGTGTATGTGTGTGTACAGTACACAGTTAACTAATCGATTCGAACTTTGTCCATAAACTCAACAGAGAAAAACATTCACATACAAATAGGCTATCTGGTGAAGCGCATGTTATTCTAAAGTAAGCACAGAGACAACGTGCTCAACTTTATCACGTCCAGTTTGAACAAAGGAAACAGCGCCAGCCAGGTGTTTATTTCCTTTTCTCTTCAATACTTCAGTGCGTGTTGTCCAGTGAAAAACATGAAGTCATCTTAAGCATTTAATTTCACAAATCATAGATCACCGATTCTGACGTAGAATTCATAAATCTTCACAAAACCAGCCTTTAGATACATTACCCAGAGTCCCCAGCTAAAGGCCTGGCTTTTTCAGACGTGTATCTTTGAGGAGAGCAGAGCCTTGTTCATTCTGCTTGAGGGGACAACAGTGAGCTGATGCAGTTCCCCATCTGAAGTGACAATCCTGACAGAATAAAAGTAATGGCAGCCCTAAACAGTGGGCAATGGATCTGACAAACATTTAGATGCTATCTCCCAGTTACAGTGAATAACTGTGCTGCCACTCCTACCACACCAGCGTAGCCACTGGCAACACCAGCCAGACATGTAATCCCTTTGGACAAGAGAGCACCTCATCAAGCACAGGCCCAAATCAAAGTAATTGATAAAAGCAGGATATAATGAACAGGCCACAATTGGAAAACCAAGCAGTGGAATAAAAGGCTTCAGCTCAAGCACTCTATGCTATGCGATTCAACAAAATAAAAAAGTAGTGACTGGGAAATTATCGTGACTGTAAATGAAAGAAACTAAATTTAAATATGTTTGTCCAATTATATTTGGTGGATAACAAGTCTGTTTTGTGAATCTGACCAATTAGGTGAGCGTGATGAGATAAATTGCATTTTAAGTCCTATATTTTTAGAAACGGCACTGTCTCATCTTGATAGATGAAGACAATCAGGTCAGGCTAAAATGACTTTGGTGCTGCGTGCTGTACTTTTAGTATGCTTGTTACCCTTATTGTGCCAAGCAGTTGTAAGGTGTAGTAAGCCGAACAATATTTCCTCATCTTGTTTATGTCCCCTCTGGGTCACACTTCGTGTCTGGGCACACATACACAGCCTATTTAAAGATGCAATTTTATCCCAGCTGCTGCAAAGATAATTCTATGTTGCTTGTTTGATCGTGTTTTCATATCCATTTTCATGTCTACCTTTGTGCCCCCCCAGCCCCACCTTCTGTATATCAGCAATACTTCACCTAAATTTTAACAAGGTCATAAAAGTGTATCGCGTTAGAACAGATATTTTTCACCATTTAAAACCACTTTGCTGCAATTTTACAATAGATTTGCATATTTTATGTCCATCTGAACCTCCAAAAATTGGCTTTTGTGTAAAAGTACTAATCATCACAGCAGCCTGGTGGAACATGAAATGTGAAGTCATTTCTTTCTTTTAAATTCTAGAAATTTTTTTTGGGTGCCTCTAATAAATTAAATCTGTCTAGTTACATTGCACATTCACATATGATAATTTTAACAATGCACAGTACTGAGAGAAATTACAGTTGTTTTTCCTGAAGAGCAGAGCTCAATCCTTTCTCAATCCCATTTCATACAAGACTTACTGAAAATGCAGCAGAACAAGACAGCTCCCGGCTGGTGTGCTGTATGTCAACCGATTTCCAGCTGTTTTACACTAAGTTTTGCTTTTGTTGACATAGCTGCCTTAATTGCCTTTTATTTTGCATAAGACAAAACATTCCTGGTAAAAATGGCAAATGTTTTTTCTTGGCTTCTACTCCAATTATGTCCAATTTTGGCAATTAGTATTACAAAGGTCACGTTAAAAGTTGCCCCCAGCATAGTCCGCTGTCAGCAGAATTGTATTGAATTACTTCCATGCTCATGCATGTACATGCTTTTGTTGTAGTGCTTGAGCCTAAAACTCATAAAGCTCATAAAACCACTGCTCTTTTAGCTCAAGGAAAGATCTCTCTGCAACACCAACAGTGGATAAAAAGCTCCATGGGGAAGCTTGTAAAGTCACTCTGTCTCATGGTCACCCCCTCTACCTCAGTGAACTCCATGTGTCTTTCTTTGGTCTCCCTTGTGGTGCCTTTGTTTCCCTCTGGCTGTCTTGTCTGTCATGTCGGTGTTTTGGGTGTGGGTGGACACAGCCACAGTGGAAACAGCTCCTGTTTCAAAATCTCACCTTATGAGTCAGAGCATCAGCACACCAGCTCGTCATCACTTCATCCACCCAGCAGTACAACCATGCTGGCTCTCCTCACCTTCATCGCCAGGTTGTAGTCTTTACCACCTTCAGACCACACTGCCTCCCAACCTGCCTCATCCAGCACCTGCCCACCCCACACCAGCCTCCTCCCTGTTCATGTGCCTCCTTCATTTCCCCGACCCTTGGTCCCCCTTTGCCTTGCCTCCACAACTCCCCTTCCACCCAGGAACCACCCACCCGGTTTATGGACTTTCTGGACCCCCTATCCTGCTTATTAACTGGTTGCTAAAGAAACCCCCCTTAACCTTGTCCAGCTTGTTGTGTGTTCTGCTTTTGGGTTTCAATTGTTCTTGGGTAAAACATGATACTCCGGCTCTCAATTTTTTTCAATTACAGTTTGGTTATTCCAGTCTGTACATATATTTTAAAGCTACCTTTTTCAACACTTTACTAAAGAAATCACATAGCAATCAGCTTCAAAATATTTGCATCCAACAAGTTGAATTGAGCTAAACCATTCATAATTGTTGTAATTAAACATTTTTCATAAAAAGCCTCCACCTGTACCCATTTAATCCACTGGGTAAATCTGACCCCAGGGATATCCACCTCCAGCAAGTGATTTAAATTTAATTATTGGCCAGGTTTTTGTTTTAGGCTTGTTGTTTATTCATAAATAATCCCTTGACAATGAAAATTATCAGCAAATTTCCTCGAGTTGAAACATGTTTGGAGTCAAATTCAAACTTTTAGCACAATTTCAGGATTTTGTAAAGTTAGAACATGACAGTATTGGTCAGAACATGAAACAGTTTCTTATTTATAACATCTGTGTGTGTATGTGCGTGTGTGCGTGTGTGTGTGTGTGTGTGTGTGTGTGTGTGTGTGTAAGCGTGTGTATATAATGTGAACATCAGATTTTTCTCTTTGGGCTTAGCCACAGTCAAACCTTTAGTCTGCACTACTCTGCACAGGATGTGCAAGGTAGTGCATGATCCCTTGAAGACACTCACTCCCTCACTAATTTTCTGCCACTTATCCGTTTCCAGATTGAATGGGGTCAGATTGACGCCGAGGTCGATCGGAGGGTTAAGGGGGATCACTGTATATAATTACAATAGATTACTGCATATTTTTAAATAACAGACGGATACTCTTGTGGTATTGTACTGTATGGAAATGAAGGAGAATAAATTTTTCCATTTGTTTGTTCATTTAACCATATATCTAAATATTTTATGTTTATGCGCATATCTGGCACGCCAAAGAGGACTTTAATGATATTCTGAAGGTTGCAATTTCTTTGCAGAATGAGAGGAAAGATGACAAGAAATTAAGTAACCATGAAAGACACATCCAAGTTTCCACTAGCAGCAAGCTCCGATAACAGGAGTTAAAGTGCCTCACTTGTTTCTCTGTCTTCAATGTGGCTTTCGTCACTTCATCACTGTAAACTCCAGCAATCAACCTATATCTGTCTCTCTGCTCGCACCGCTACAGTAAGTTTGATGTATTTCTGTCACAAAAGCCTTGTATGGTACAGTAGCCTCATCTGCCCCAGTTTAAGAAGTATCGCTTGATGGTTTAAACCCATGAGAGAGGGGACAGCACTTCAGTCCAGCCCCCTTTTTCCCCTTAAATTGACTTTTGCCAGGATTGAGTCAAAAATGTGCCAACCTTGTTCACATCATATCCACAGCACGAGGGCTTTACCCAAAGGATACAATATAATAAAATAATATTCTCCAACATAAACCGTACCTCTATAAAATATGCACATATCGTTATTCATTCATTCATCTTCCACCGCTCATCCATTTCTGGGTCGCGGGGTGCTGGAGCCAATCCCATCTCACATTGGGTGAGGGCGGGGTACAGCCTGGACAGGTCGCCAGTCCATCACACAGAGACAGACAACCACTCGCACTCAGACCTACAGACAATTTAGAGTCAACAATCAACCCGGTGGGAGGAAACCCAGGCAAGCACAGGGAGAACATGCAAACTCAGCTCAGAAAGCCCTCAGGCCGGAAACCGAACCCACAACCAACAGTGCTAACCACTACACCACTGTGCTGCTCACGTATACCTTTATTTAAATTAAAAATACATAATGGCTGGAAATGCAAATAGATTATTGTAATCTATTTGATTTAATTAAAGGGATCTCTGTATTTGCAATGAAAGCAAACATTAAACAACTCTTTTCTCATAATAGGTTAAATGAGTGCTGTCACTCGTGATAAAATATGCGGAAATCATGACGGTGGAACTAGGGCACCTCATCAATATTATGAAGTCTAATTTTGTTCCCATATTCAGATATTAATTCCAAAGTGGACAGATGGCACCATTTGCATGTCTACCAGCACTCTTATGGATCAAGCAACAATTTTGCACCTCACTGCAACCGTCTCATAAGAAGGTCATCCATTAAGTCATGCGAAGCTTTAAAAGCCTTTTCATGTATTATGAAATTAAGTCTGAAAAGGGGGGTTGCCCGTGCGCTTCATTCTTCACTGGACTTGCTGTAACAGAATTACCACATTTGTTATTTTACTCTGAGGAAAAAAAAAATATCATAATACACCTGTTAAGGTTTTCAGAATTTCAATTTAGCTTCACTGTACTGGTGATACACTCATGGTGCTCAGTATATTTGCTGAGGAAGCGAAAACATCAACTTGACCTTGAGCTGTTCTTTCAGCTCTCTGTGCCCTACACCTCTTTAAGGGCAACAGCCCATTGTCATTACAGAGGGGAAAATGTTTTGGGGGGTCATCTACATCTCTGATTTAATGATGCATAGTGAAATCTTATGAGTCACTTATGTCCCATTAAATCCCTGGACAAAGCTGTAAAATCAATGACCTGTTTTGTTACTTAATGGGTAGCTGAAGTGTGGAAAGGTTGAACCTCTCAGATTCTCTGGCCCCACCCCTTAAAGTATAAACTTTGCTCAGTAGAACCTAAAAAGTATAATTGCATTATTTATATTTTTTCTTATCTGCACATTTACCCCTCGATGAGCCATGAAGATACCCCACATTGTCCTGTGCGGTTACGTGATGCAGTTCTTTAAGTTGTAAAGAGTAACCTTAAAACAGTTTGCCCCATTATGAGCTATGCAAGTGTAGATATGTTGCTGGCCATTGTGCCACAGTTCTGTGGATGTCTTCCATAATATTGTACCTGCTAATCTCAGTGGGGTATTAAAAATGGAATGATTGGTATGCAGCCTTAATGTGGAAGAGTTAAGAGTTAGGGGTGAGAGAATGGATATAAAACCAACCAGGGGAAAAATTAATATGAGGCAAGGTAGTGGAACTGATAGTATTCTATAATGTGTTGGCACAGAGATTGGAGAAAAAAATGTCACCAAATATAAAGTGCTGAAAGTTGGTGGATTGTTTGGAAGCTTTTCATATAGCACAACAGAATATGCTATGAAGTCACCATAAGAGAAACTCTATAAACAGTTTGATGATATTCAGTGATTCTTTTTTCCCTCTAAAAATACTTTAAGACAGTGAATTAAATTGTGTTTTTTTTTTTTTTTCGCTCACTCTCTTTCAAACTTTCTCAGTGAAAGCAAAGGTAGACACGGCAGCCGTAGGTTCAGGTGAGGAGTGATTATGTATTCTGCCCCATCCCTGTAAATCCATAATCATTAACATCTGATCCAGCTTTCTTTATTGAACTATTTCGCCTATGTGTGGTCCACTTATCCTCGTTAACGCCACTTTAGCCAACTCAGCACATAGATCGAATGATAGATAGAAAGGAAAAAGAGTAAGAGACAAATGGAGAGAGGAAGAGAGAGAAGAGGGCACATTTTGGAAGATAAAATAAATAACTTCTGGCCCTATTTTAAATTTCTATGTCTCGGCACGCTCACTGCAGATGTGGTTTGCCTGCCTGTATTTGGTCCCAGGAAGTAATTCCTTGGCTTGCTGTATTTTGACAACTGACCCATGGATTAGCTGTCTGGTTGCAGGATGCCTTGAAATAATATCTATAATTGCCTCTCAACAATATCGATTCAGGCAAGGATAAAATAAGAGTCCCGCATGTATAATGAGAATTTGTTGACTGGTGAAATTAAAAACTCATTAGAAATCCCATTGACCTTGTCCCCATGATAACTTCACAGTGAAGCCACCTTTCTGAATCAAATGCACGGACTGCTGTGCAGATTTATCTCTTTTGTTAGCACTTGTAATAGGAACTGCAACCTCAATAGCCACTGTGGTGGTAACCATGGTGTTTAAGGTCGTCTGAAAGCTCGGAGAGCTAACGCTGTCAACCAGATTTGACAAATCACACGTCAATCCAAATGACCTATTGATATGAAGTGACACCAGACATCAATATGTCCATCCTCTGTCACTATCCACAACATCCCACACAGGTGATGCGTTAGTACATGGACGCTAAACAATATAGCAGTTACATTCAGGTGCAATTAATCCCTGCAAGCCAATGGGGGCCCATTGTCGACTTGATGAAGTATTGTTTGAAAGCAGGAAAAAATAAAAGGGGGTCTCGAGTAGCAAAAAGTAGAGGTAGAGAAGATGATGCTGGCGTGGAAGCATTTGTCTTTGACATCTGGGTCCTGGCTTTGTTTCGGCATTGACATTTTTCATTTTTCATTCACTTATTCATGACGCGGTCACTCACTAACGTTGACCAACTGGTTCGGATGCTTAACCCCTGGAAGCTGTCGGCTGCTTATATATACTGAGAAGATGACGAAGAATATAAATGAATTTCTTCATTAGCATTCTGGAATTTTCTTTCTCCCAAACATAGTGCTAAAATGCAATCCAACCATATGTACATCTACAGAAATGATATACTGCATGTATAATGTTTTTTAACAAATAAAGTGACCTTTTGGAAGCTCAGAGCGAAACACTTTGATGCTGTTGCTTTGATGTTTGTGACCTGAGCAGCTCCAGCTCCCCCAAAACAAACAGGCACAGGCTGTCATACCCACTGAACAGAATAGGAGCCGCTGCCCAGTGCCATGGAAGATAAAGCGTGTGTATCTTATCTGATGTAAATCCAGTTTAGTTTTATTGTAAACTTTATGCAATAAGAATATTCCCTCTATAACAGTAACTGCATATGCAGTGATGGTCCTTCGCTGCATCAGGTAGCATTTACATAGAGTATAGTGTTAATAAAACTATAGCTGGCTGCTATTGCTGCATTCATTTGGATGTGTAAGTGTTCCACTTGATGCTGGGTGCTCAGAGCAGCATCCAACAGTAAAAGCTTGAACCGACTGCAAGTGTTGTTATGTATCTGCTTTATTGCTCGAAAATAGGGAGAAGCAAAATTAGACAAAGAAAGAAAATGGAAAGAAGGAAGAAAGAAAGTGAGCTTTACTCATCCACCACATTCATGTGCGTTATTTTAGGCCCTCGTACATCAGAAATGTATGTAACAGCTGCAAATATTACACAACTCTACCTTAAAAGCAACTGCAGTTGTAAAGCAAGTTGATGTACACTTCTCTTCAACTGGTTCCTAGTTCACCAAATAAAACGAGCTTTAAGCAAAAACACCCTTTCTCACAACTACCTCTCTTTATCTTGTCCTCGCTCCCTCAATCTTACTAACAGGTGATCAGGGCCATAACTAGAATATTATTTACTGGATTGGCAATGTTAAAGTTAATGTTGCAAAAATTCCCTTTCTCCAGTCGGATTCCAGCTCTAATGAGGCTTTACTGATACTGCACTGATGGCTCTGCAGAGGAGACAGGCGCTCCTGGAGGAATGTCAAACATCTACCTCCACATTCTTGTGTACTGTCATTAGGGTCATTTAGTATTTCCATTGAATCACACTGCAGAAACCGGAGACAGCAAAGAGCAAAATAGCCATGAAAAATCACCTTGCACCTTCCATCTCTGAGGGATGCAAAGTGTATTTGCATGTAGGAGGAGGACAGTGCAGGCTGTCCCCTACTTTTTGAGCTCTTAGTGCACATGGATGTATTGATTTTAAAAGTCATTTCAGTGATCAGAGTCACTTTCAGAGCAGCATTAAATTCCATAAAAAGCTATTTTAAATTGGTCTGGTGTAACAGCGAATTTTCACCAAAGTGATTTTCATGTGTTCAGCCTGCTTTTCACTGTTGGCGCTGCCCCCTTCTTTCATGGTAGATTCTTTCATATGATGTGAAACACTTTGAGGACCTCATAATTTATGAAAATACCTCCATTTGTTTGCATTACCTTCGGTTCATTTGATTGTGTGATGGGATTTTGAAATTCCTTGTGAAAAGCGACACTTGGACATGTCAGGTCAGCCCCACTGCTTTGGCATTTACTGCTGACAAGTGTTAAAATCTGCGAGGAGGATTGCGAGGCCATTGAGTGACATTACAAATGAGCAGCGTCTGGGAGAAAATGCCTTTGGATGAAAAAAGTTAAGTGAGCAGTCAGGCTGTGAAAGTAATGCATTATCAGTCATTGCTTACTGTTTTGTTTTGGGGGGTATTTTGGGTCTTTTTTTTTTTTTTTTTTGATTGACTTTGAGACTTCATTTTTCAAACCCATTTGTACTGTCTGTGGAGAAATCCTGTCTGTGTGACCCCACAGTTCAAACCACAGGAGGGTTTAGCTTCTTTGCTTTACAGTGACTGACAGATAAGATGTTATCTGCAGCAAAATGTCATTTTCTCTGACAAAATCGTCTCTGTCACATTACATATTGATGGACCTGAAGATGACCGTGACTTCTGAGAACCAACTTCAGGGAAATGGTTTGAAAATAAGGAAAACTATCATTAACACAAATGATATCTTATGCCACTTAGATTTCGTATCCAATTGAATTTGGATCCTAATCCATTCTTAAAATTCTTTCAAATTGATCTTCTGATCTGTGGAATGGAAGCAGAAAAATGATATGAGTTCCCTACGATGAATGTAATTTAATTAAAAAAAAAAAAAACAGCCTATTGACAAGGTCTTTCAAAGCACTCTAGGTAACATTTGATTGAAAATGATTAGATGAATAATAATGTTTCTGCAGTCTGTCTTGGATTACTATCAAGCCATAAACGTGTTACATCTACTGTATATTGGATTCAAAAACCACAACTCCTACAACCTGCTCAAATCTTAATATTTCAGAGGACTGGTATCCATGAATAAAAAAGATTGTGTGTTTCGCCAATGATAATTTTAGACTTCCACAGGATTGTGTTAGTTTTGTATGAAGAGGATTTTGATGAAGGTAGGGGTATTTGCATTATGATACAGTCTGGAGATGTGCCACCATCTTCACTAAAGCTAAAATCCATATCCCAGAGCTCTCCAAACTTTTACCTGCTGGGATCTGTCAGAAGCATTTAGAGTTTTAGCTCTTCCACTTCACAGAGAATTATACATGAGGTTTTCAACAGTGCAGGCTCACCATCATACAGACCTAATACATTCATGTTAAACAGCTGTCAGGATTAACACAGCCAAATATGTTTACATATCTTGCCTTTGGCGGGAAGTGGAACATCTAAGCTAAGGTCTCGGGTATGTGACTTTGTGAAGTCTGTGTGATATCGCTCGGCATCATGGGAACTCCTTGGCCTGATGATGAAAAACTGCCAAGCCTTTCATTTTCCTCAAGAAGCGCCTCGGCCCTAAATTTCCCCTTTGCTTGTTTCATGTTATCTGGGGAACTTGTGGCCAAAGTGAATGATCTTGTCTGGAGGCAACATCTTACTCCTATGGAACTTTGAAACTTTTCACAGGTTAGAATTTTCTCTTTGGGCAGGTTAATTTACATCCCAGTAATCCAGTTAAAAGCGAACAGACTGTAACTGTCAACAGGATATGAGTTCAGTGTGCATGCTTTTGTGCATGTTTGGTTGTGTGTGTACCTGTCCCCCAAGTACACACACAAAAGCCACCATCAAACTCTTTGTGTGTACTGTATTGTCTCTGTCATTAGTCATACATTTCTATAAATATTCAATCAGGTTGACTAGCAGCCAAACACCAAGTTTCCACAAAACAATCTCACCACCCGTTACATTATTTATTTCTTTGCCCTCTTATAAATAATTTTTCTTGTTCAACTATCATGCCTTTGTTTTTATGTTTCACTTCCCTGAATGTAAGCCTCTGCAAAATAAAATGCCAAATCTAAAGCAAGCTTTGGCTTATAAATTCAGTCATAAATTCAAATGCTGTGTGCCTTTGAAAGCAGATGCTGCTCCCGAAGTTTATATGAACTTTCATATGTACACATGGGGATGTTTGGTTTAGTGGGACACAAGAAACAATGCTATGTTTTTAGTATTTGAAGGAAGTATTTTAGGAAATGCACATAAAGTGAAAAATAATTCTTTTATTGCATTTGGTCTGCCATACTGTGAACATGAATATGAAACTGAGGAAAACTCACTTTATCAGTGAGTGTTCTTGCTTATTTACTCCAGCATTACTGAAGCAGAGGGAGGAAAAAAAACCCCACTAAAGGTTCATGTGTCATTTAACTTGGCTTATAAATATCTTCCACGATATGTCAACTCTTTGAACACTATTCACTCTTGTTTGCTTGTTAGCACTGTGCTCCATCATTGGCAGACCACAAACCTCAGCCTATTGTTTAAGTGTGATATTCAGCAGAGCAGGTTATTAGTCCCTGTCTGTGCCATTGTTCATTTTCAAAAACCCATGTTCTTTTCATCATTCAGACCATTTAAGCTCCATTTTCCTAAGTCATTTTTTGATGATGAATTGGCCTGAACAGTGGCACTTCAATCAGGCCTGATTTTCTATAACATGTTAGAAAATGAGAGAGTAAATTATATGGAAATAAATCACATTCTGCTACTTGATCAGAACCAGAGTCTGAGCCAGAGCTGCTCTCAGGCTTGAGTCAATTACTCATTACACACAGCTATTGACCTTTCTTCCAACAGGAAGTTCAGTGAATATCTCTGCAAGGATTGTAATTGACAAAATGTCTCTTTTAATAGAAAAATGCCCACTTTTCCCCACGAGTTAATTATAAATTCAATAGAGGACCCAACAGCCACAGCCGCTGAGAAAGGTTAGTATAGACATTTGTACCTGCCAGACCACCCATATATGAACACATAATTTATACCTGACAGAGAACCCAATAGCACATCTACTTTTATGTCATCTAATACTTGACAGTGTCAAAATTAAAAAAAAAAAAATCTGATTCATATAGACGACATAATTCCATGAGTGTGTGACACAAAAATAGACACTCTTAAGTAATATGTGCAGCACAAAGTAGCAGAAATAGTGTGGGCTTAGTAAACATCAGACTCAGCAGGTCCCTCTGTGCACTGCACAGTTTTCAAACGGGAAATTATGTAATTGTGAAGCAATTTAGTCATGCTTTAGAGCACAATTTAAAAGTGGTTGCACAACCATCAGCATTTATAAATATAAAAAAAATAAAATGCGTATTTTGCCCTTCATTTGCTCCGGAGCCTCTCCCTGAACTCTGCTGTATAGCGCAGCAATGATCAGCCTACAACAAGTCCATCGGTAAACAATTTCTCTAAAAGCAGGTCGTTCTTATCTGTCAAAAAATTTGTGATATGCCCTGACACGCAGACTCCAGGGGTGCTTCAGTGTTTCTAAATCCCATCACATCAGACATCTCAACCTTCACCACCCTTTCACTTATCTAAAGTGAGGCTGATAGGACATGTCTGAAAACACAAAATCTTCGGTTTGATAAATCTCAGCATATGGCGTTTTGAAATTCAGCAACGTTCACAAGCACTTTGCATTTATTTCTTTTCTATTAAAGAGAAAAGATGGACAGAAGTGTTTAATAGTGTCATTCATGAAGTGAGTCAATACAAAAATAAAAAGGAAAAAAGAACGAATTATTCCCATCAGTGAATAAGAACCGTAGAAAAGCATGACATTAATCTTCATCCTTTTGCTGTAATCACTTTAAAGGATGACGCTGAGCTTTTCTGCCAATCTTCATTTTTCCTCAAGTGACTCACTTTGACATTTTCTCTCTCTCTCTCTCTTTTTCACCGCTTGCGTCAACCGATGCGAGTTGCTCTGTGAAGTTTCTGTTACCTTTTGTTTCACATTATAAGATTTCATTCCACTTTGTCAAATATCCCGCTGATAACCTGCTGCTGTAATTCATCCATTAAATGCCCAATTTTTGGAGCAGTGTGATGCAGGTTACCATTCAGCCAAACCTTCAAATTTCTGGCTTTAAGAAAAACATCCAACTGGCACAAAAGTCAACAACAGTGGAGGGAATGCTTTAATTGATTTTGGATTTGATAATCGCATTGGTCACATAAAAAGTGTCAAATGAAGATGCGTTGCCAACTGTTCCTTGTAAAAGTTTTACCTTGTGTCATATAAAACAGTAACTACAATGCCTATATTTGCATGATTGTCTCAGGATGGACTTTATTAACTGCAGTCAATAAAAAATGTTTGTAACAAATTAATCAAATTTTCATTTGCCTCCTCATAAAACAGAGTTTGTCGAAATCTTGCAGCCAGCAACCATCCAGAGTTTCACTCCCACTTACTGAGTTCTACTTCACTTTGGTTTTACCAGACAAAAGAATAAAAGCGCTCCACTAGCCGATTGGCGGTCCAGATGAATCCTTCCCTGCTGCTGTACAGCGATGAAAAGACTAGAGTATAGAACAAAATCCACATGAGTACATGCATCAATCATGCCACACATCAGGCCGTGGCCTGGCAATGTGTGATATATATATTTTTCTCTCTCTCTCTCTCTCTGCGGCACATATTTGGATCCTTGATAGAAGAGAAGCAATAGTTCAATACTGCAGGATAGCAGAGTGCTATCGGCAATCAGACGTATCCCCAACAGTGTGAAAGCGTCGCAGCGGAAGGACTTTTTCAGAGGGGTTAAAAAAAAAAAAAAAAAAAAAACATGCTGCAAGAACAGAACTGTCCCAGAACGGCTTCATGAACATGACAGTAAATTTGGTTTCCTGCACTACACTGCCCAGTCACAAGATTTCAATCCAATTGAGCATCTGCAGGATGAGATGGAACATTTGGAGCCGGGATATACTTCCAGTCAACTTGATGCTACTGTGGGCGGCGCTGAAGTCAACATTGGCTCGCATCCCTGTGGAAACCCTCTGACAAGATCTGGGTAGGAGATAAAAAGGGTTGCGAATCAGATGAATACGGTAACATCCTCTTAAGTGTTTTTTTTTTTTTTTACCATCTATTTATCTAACACTAAAAACATGTTTTAGAAACACAAGAACACTACCAAGTACAATGTGTGTTTTTGCTGTACGGGTGTATCATCAACAGGGGACTATTTAATATACACTGAAGGAGCAGTTGATCATTTTGAGAAATGCTTGTATTTTTCCTTCTTGCTTTGCATAAATAACTTAGTTCCCTGTGAGCTGGCAGAGACTCCCACTCCCTACATTTAAAAATTAGTTCATTTTTACAAACCAAGACAGCATATTGGCTATTGTTTTCAGCATCTGAGTGTGTGTGTGGCAAAATGTCCTCGTAGATAGGCCTGCTCTGCAGTGGTTTTGTTTCTGTACACAAATTTTATAGCATGTATTGCAATCACGTAAGGTGTGAGATTTGGCATTCAACAGGCAAGTTTGTGTTCTGACCACACAAACAAAATGTAATTTATTTCTATTTTCTTCATGTACAGATTGAACAGTTATTTTTAATGTTCATTAATAATTTCAAGAAGCAGCTTGGAGGATTTTATTTCCCTTGGACAGTCAAATGCTCACCTAGACTGACTGCTGCCGCCAGTTCCTTTCTTTGTGCTGATAAGTTCACAGGCTGCTGTCTCCAGCTACATATACTGAACAGAGAATAAAGCTTTCATCTTTTTATAACTCTCACTGAGAAAACTAACACATATTTCTCATCATGCTGAACTATCGCTTTAATGTCTCAAACAGCAACTGCAGGAGAAGCGTTTCTTGATCAAGAACAACACATTTGTGGATCATTTTATTTGTAATGAATACTAAGAATGTCATCATTTACTAGTAAATACATCAGCTGCAGCTGTGTTATCTCAGTGTGTTATACTTTATTAGAACATCCCACAGGAGATAGTAGTTTATTCTCTGAGTCATTTTAGTGTGGTAAAGTGATGATGCATCAACATTAATCTTTCTTTTCAATCTTATACTCTGAAAGTGCACCTCTTGGGATGTTTAGGGAACCTCTTGACATGCTGTTTCCTCTTCATTACCCAACCAGCTGTTGTTCCTAATGAGCCTAAAGGCAATCTCTCATTCTCCAACTTATAGCCGTGCCTCTTGTGCAACTGGTGACATATCGTCAGCCCACAGAGCGAGGACCAGCCACCAGAAAATGAAGTATGTTGTCACCAACAGTTTGCCCACATTTATCTTGGGTATTACTGATGTGTGACGAGAAGTTAGCTGGACTACCTACAACTGACTTTTCGAGTACAAACACAGAAGATTTATTCAAATATATTCAAATTAAAGGAGCCATCTTGGGAATGTTTGACACTGCTTTAAGAATTTGGAAACACTTCACTTGATTATTCTGCATTAACTTGGTACATGCAGGTTCTTTCTTAGCCGCTGTTACCACTATGTGCACAAATAGTACAAAAATAAGTAAATTGCTTAGAACACAGAAAAGTTAATGATGTGTTGATTTGTGTGTAGTGTGTAGCAGCCCATTCCAGCACACTGACACTGAAAATATATAGGCCCACAACCCCCGAGAGGCAATATAACTCAGACCTTCATAAAATCACTTAATAATGCCACACTCCCAAATCAAAATGTCTTAATGTGGCATTTCCCTGCTCCTCATTGTTGAAGGCAATACTTAGTCATTACAGAACAATAGACGGAGAACGGTTCTCGTCTGTACACCTTAGCTTTGAAGTCTGTATTGGGAATATCAACACCTGAGCGATTTATCTGTACATAGTCGCAGAAGTCTTTGCAAATAATTGGCATCAGTCCCTGACTGTGTGCTGCAGGTGTAGATTAGCTCCCACTCAGATTACAGCCTCATGAATCCTCACAGATAGAGTATGTACCATGATGCTGGCTGAGTGAAACTGCTTGTGGTGTGCCAGAGGAGAATTACTCCCCTGATGTATCACATTAATATGTGATAAACAACCTTGCATTGCCAGATTACAATAAATAATTCACTGCCCTTCAGAGGATGTGATATGTGCCTGCACAGATTATTTACGGCTTTGAAATTATTCTTTTAATCTCGTACAGCAAGCTGCCAAGGTGAACCCGGAGTAAATAATGCATGGCAAAAGTTTATTTCTACTATATATTCTTTTTTGTCTGACTCGTTTTTTTCTATTACTTTTCAGTGAATGGTTGAGTGACTGTAGAGAACTGAGGGAGTGTGCGCTGAGCCTTTAGTGATGTTTTGTTTCTAATTGAGTTTAGGTTATTTCATATTTTGAGTTACTCCTTAGAGTTCATGTTTAGTCAACAGCTAACAAGAGGGCAGAAAGCTGAACATTGATACTCTCCAGATAACATTTGTATATTTTTTAGCTTGCCAGAAAATGACTTCTTGAGCAAGATCAAGTTCAGCAGAATTTGATCTTTACATGAACTGTTGCATAAACATGTAGTGTCGAATGCAAGAGCTGATGAAAATAATTTTTTTTTTTTTTTTTTTTTTTTTTGACAATTCCTAGTGATGGAGTGACTTTTTGAAACTGCCAAAGTATCAAAGAATTTGTGAAGAACTGCAAAAAATAATTGTGGGTAAAGTCAGGCAGGTCAGAGGGACATGATGTGTGTGGAAGCTGGAAGCTCTTGTGCAAATGAAGATGTTTCTATCCCCCTCCACCATTCTTTCATGACACGCTCACTAATCAAGAGTGGCTCAGTTTCAAAAACAGGAAAAAAAAAAAAAAATTCACTTTGTCACCATTGAGTCCGGGAGAAAGGGAACTAAAGAGCAGCTGCTGCCTCGCAGGGTATTCTAATCTCGAGGCTTTGCTGCAGACATGATGATTCACAGCTGGATTGAACAATTTTCAGCTTTTTGCCAGAATAATTAAGAAACAAGTGGAGTCAGATAAATTTGGATAACTGATGCAAGTATAACCAGAGAAAATGTGTGATAAAAACGTTTCTTGTTTTTTTTGCTTTTTCACACAAAATACTGTTGCTAACCCAATCAAATAAGAACTGAGAGATTATATTATATAGAACAGGATCCCTGCTACCTTAAAGGCACTTATTATGTGGAGCTGATTCAATGTTTAGCTGAACAAATGTGCATTTCTGCTTCTCCCTCTTCATTTGGTCAAGCTCCTGCCACAGTGGTTGTCACTCATGAGGAAGGGCCCTGAGGTGAAAGCAAAAAGCAGCACTCACAAATCCATCTGAGACCCTGAAGACGATAATCAAATGGATTGTTCACTTCATGGTATTTTCTAAGAGCTTTTTGTCATTAGCGCCCCGGTAACTTCAGCGCACTTTCATCGCAAGCGTTCGCCAACCTCGTCAGAAAAACGCAGGCTGACCCCCAAACACCACTCAAAAGACAATGTTGGATTATGCTTTTTTTAATGCATTTTAAGGGAAATTGAGATATTCAGGTAGAAACCTAGCCAAAAGAGGTTACTGTTTCACTTTAAATGATGTTCGATCAAAATATTCAACCGTATGCCAGTCACATTTCTTATGTGTAGTTAAAGTGCATTACCATGCTGAGAATGTGCTGAGGGAATGTAGGAATGATTTATCTTTTCATAGATTTTATAATGAACAGAACACAGAGGGCACTAACTGATAAAATCAAACCAAAGCTTTGCAGCCTCCAAACGTGTAAGATGTCTTATTTCATCCAGCCCACGAATCTGTAAAGCAAAGCACCTTTTTGCTGTTGTCTTGTTTTTTTTTTTTTTTATGTATGACTGCCTCAGTTGTTTGGTGCCTTAAGCTACTGTGTTTCAACTTCAGGAAACACTGCCGCCATGTTTCAAACCTTTAAGATGTGAAGATTAGTGTGTTAACGCCCGAGGATTAGAGTCAATGCTCCATCAGCAGTTCTCTGTCTACAGCCATTTACCTGCATGCTATGATTGTCCCTCTCTTCCAAGAGTCTACACCAAAACTGTGAGGTAATTATTTTCAAAGCTGTGCGCAACCCACTTTGTTTTAATGATTTCAGTGTTGATGCGTTCAGACTTGGAAATGTTAGATCAGGAAAGACATGAGCCTAGCCATAATTTCCAGAACATACTGCGTGACATTATCACTTCCTTGAAAGCAATGTCATGCTAACATATTTTTTTAATTTGTTAAATTGTTGTATATAATATGGAACAGATTTTCCCTCTTTTTTCGTTTTTCATCATTATGAGAACACTTTGTCATCTATGCTCAGTGATTCATTGAAATATTAATGATCCACCAGTGGAAGAGACAGCTTAAATGGAGAGTTTTCTCTATTAAAGAGGAAGGTTGCGAGGATAAGACATTGTGCAAGTGTCAAAAACTCATTCAATTTCATTTTCACATTTGATGAGACTGATAAATTACAGAGTTAACTGAATACGGATGAATTGAGACTCGTCGCAATGGTGCGCCGTGTTGTGATAGCGGCTTCTGTGAACACGTCAGCCAGTCTCACAAAAAAGGAAAAAAAAGAACATCCTCAGAATTTTCATACTTTTAATGCCTGCAAGGATTTGATTTAAAAAAATATATATATTTTGTATCGAATGCAATAATGAGCTGGATCAACCACCAAATTAGCGTAAGAAGTTATAGCCTAATACTGTAATGATAATGATGATGGCAGGACATTAGGGCAACATTCGCTTTTCAAATATACTTTAATGAAGATAGAAGAGAATGGAAAGCAGAAAAAGAATGAACAGCCTCAGATGAAGATTAACAATGTTGATGTTTGTGTTTTACAGCTAAGTCATGTTTTGCAGTTGAGTAAATAACAACGACCCTTTCAATGTGTCACAGAGGGGCAGTTATTTTGTCACACAATGTAAAATATGCAAACTTTTCACGAAGGCTTGATGTGCGGGCCCCATACTTAATATTAACAACATCTGAAAGTGCCGCACCTGTTTGCATAATAGGTGAGATTCATAAAAACAACACGACACTTTGGGACTTATTCATCAACTGCTGACATGAAGCCATGATTCCCTTTGCTGATTTTAATTAGTAATTTCTTAAACTCTGCGCCGCTCTGATGTTATCGTATGTCTCTGTTATTAATTCACCTAGGTTCCTGTAATGTCAGCATATAAAATCCAGACAGGGGAGTCATTTTTCAATTGGGAATAAGTGAGAAGGTTATTAAAAGGATATCATTTATATTGTCAAGTGGTAAGTAAAGTTAATCCAGCATTTCAGACATACCACATACACTTGGTAATATGACTGGCAATTGTATGGTGATGTGCAGTTATGCAAAAAAAAAAAAAAAAAAAAAGCATTTCGGTGGTATATTAAGCCTTTTTTTGTTTGACATGGCTTGTTGGAAGTGGGAGGGTGTGTCATCTCTGTGCTCACAGACTACTTAAGGAGTAACATAGAACCATTTCAGAGTTTTTTTTCACGCCCTGACGCAGCCAGGCAAAGCCGAGCTACTTCAGAAGACAATTTGCTCGCCTTAAAAAGAGGAGAATGATCACATCTCCAAGGGCTTGACTCCTCACCGTAACCCCCAAAAATGATGACACAGTAATCTATGGAAAAACCCTCACCTCAGCATTTTCCTCAGTGTAACTTGAATTTGATGGTAGCCTTTCAGTCCGACAGTACAGCAGGGAGGCAGCTGCTCAGATATGGAGATAGGAGCTAAAGGAAAAAATGGCACCTTTGGCACCTTTGCTTACAGACTGTTAGTTGTTTCCTTTTTTAACTTTTTTTTTTTTTTTTTAATGATCACATCTCTGATGTGACAAAATCTGACAAAAATGATAAAGCTTCCTGTTCTGCTCCCACTGCTGTCCTTAATGTGGATGCTTCTGACCTCTTTGTCTTCACATTTCTATTGTTTTTCAGGACAGGTGGGGAGGACTGCTGACCTTCATACCACTTAAATCAATTTTTTCTGTGATCAGGGTGAAATGACTGCTGTCTGGCTTTTTCAAAGAGTCTATTTTGATGCTTTTTTATGTGATCATGCTTTCAGAATCATTAACAAAATCTATTCCTCTGAAAACTGTGTCTATATTTTTGAGGTCATTCATCCACGCGTTTCTGTCTGATGCAAGCGATTTTAATCTTTGAATTTTTTTTGCTGAGAGACGCATACAAGAAATGGATCAATGTTACATGCATGCCAAAGCGAAAGTTTTGTACTCTCCTTCACAGTCACTGGCAGGATAAGACGGCTGACGGCAACAGACATACAATTTCCAAGTACAAATACAGCTAAGCCGCTAAGCTGATGATTGGTGCGGGAACGCAGTATGTAAGCAAATGACTTTGAGGAGGAGGAGAGGGCCCTGCTGATTTCTCAATTATACTTCCTCCTCAGGGTTTGGGAGTGAGAAAAAAAAAGACTGCATCACTGACCGTCAACCGGTCCAGACTGAACTCCTACCCTGAGGTATTGTGGCCCGACAAAAATTATAATGGGGCTGGATCCAGTTGGGGGGAGGCTCATGCTGCTGTGTGACTACAGAGGGGGGAGGTTACACTTTCAAACGTTGTGTTGACTGGATTTCTAACTTTCAGAACATCACTGATTTTCTGTAGAGATGGAACGATCTGTGGATTTCATGCTGTTTTCTTCATGAAATAAACATGCACAAATATGTACTTTACATTGTTTGCGTTGCATCGGGCAAATACACTGGGTTGTGTGAATACCGGAGAAGCAAACCCGAAAACATGAAATTGCCACATGAACTGCCTCAGATCGCTGCACTACGTGCAACCAATTGTTAAAATCCATCAGATGTCTCCCTAACAGAGAGGCATGTGTGCCGGGAACAAACGTGTGAATTTCAACTAAAATTTTAAGCATGCAAGCACACTGTAATAAACATCAGCATTTGCATTCATACTGTGGTGATAAGTAGGTTACCCTAGAATAGGAATACATCCTCTGTGGTGCACCATTGTTGTTAAATACTTAATGTTGCTGCCAGTATCTTCAAGGAGCACCTGTCCCGTTGTTTTGTTAGTGTGATTAGAGTGTGAAAGAGCTGTAGGGAAAAAGAATCAATAGGGAGCTCCATGTTAAGTCAACTCTGCGTGAACATACTTTTGAAATGGCATATTTGTTTCTACAGGAAAATGCCCCCACAAGTGTCTTTCAGCCATTATCTCATCAGGCACTAAACTACGCCGGTAACGCAGGAGGAAAAATGTGATGCTGAGTGATTATAGTCCTGAAAATTATTAATCCAAACCAATAATAACATAACATCGTCGAGCCTCACCTGCATTAGATTAAAAAAAAAAAAAAACATGCCCATTCACTTAGTGTCTTGTGATGTTTATCAGCGTGAAGCGCAGACATTTTTTTACCTATTTGGTCTCATCACCGCAACGGAATTGCTGAATATCTTTTACTCCTGCCAGTTGAATCATTACTCTCTATTCAATTATTTGATTATACCATTTACACCAGTAGGCGATACATTTTCACGTGCAGAGACAGCTACTGGCCAACCTTTTAAGGTCTTATTCAAGTTTAATTACACGCATGTGCCTTTGATGTCAACTGATTGAATGCACTGTTGCTACGAATATACCAACTAATTGAGGAGTCAATTTCAACCTGAGGAATCCCTTGTATGGTTTCAATAATTCAGCAGAAAAGTATGAAGAAAGGTTCAGCTTTTCAACTGGAGGTTCGTCCTGATACTAAATGTATAGTTTAATATGATAACCAAGTAAGAATTGCTGCCGATACAAAGATGGAGGAATAAGGTTGTTCGGAGTTACTGAAACTGAAAAAACAACGAGTTAGGTTGGGTTAAGTTCATGGAAGCGTTTTGGCAGTAGCACCAGTGGGTTCACATTTTAGATAAGCCCAGTTTTAAACATTACCTGAGATTAATCAAATGCACTTTCTCATTCTCCATCGTTTGTAGCCGTGTGTCTGATCAAAATATCATTTTAGTACACAAAGGTACAGAAAGGCACCATTCATACAGCAGAAACTACCTGTCATTCTCCCTCTGTGCAGGGTGTGGGAGTTCTCTCCCTCCCCGCCGAGCTCTTGTCTATTTTCAGTGATATGGTTTCCAAGCCAGCAATCACATAATTAAGGCCCTTCGTCATATTTATTCATCCTCAAAGGTTTCTGACAACCTACAACTGTTTTCCACCCCCACTGCTAAACTTTGTACAAACATGAATACCCTTGGCAGTTTCTTGATAATTTGATGCATTTGGCTTGATCCATCTTTATGCGAGTGAAAACACTTACTTCGTTTGTACTGTATGCTGACAATCCTTATAAAAAGATTAATCAAGGTTTTCTTTCCGTTTATTTGGGGTTTTTTTCTGCCAATGCATAATGAATTTGTTTAGAAGATTCATGACAAGACTCATCCATTTTCAACTCTGAAGTTCTGTAGGCAGGACCTGCTTCGCTGAAAGCCTCACGCTCAGCTAGCTGGAAATGGTTTTCGAACAAGGCCTAATCACTAATGCATCATTCCAGCATCTGGTCAGAGTAATACACTATCATTGTGCTTATTATTAAAAGTTTATAAGTCTGTTACATTTGTCTGTGGCCACCTTAAGAGCTTCCATGGATTATTTAAGCAGTAGCAGGGAGCAATAAAAAGCCAACCCTATTAACTTCACTCCCCACAGTTGTATGGTGTCCATTTGATGCCTCTCAAAAGTGAAATATTGAATTAAGTTTATAATAGACTTGATGGCAGTCCACAGCAAGAGTCAGATGAAATCTGTGCATCTTTTATGTCTGAGTGCTGCAAAAACTGAGAAAGAGACAGTGTGTGAAAATGTCTTACTTCCATTTAAAGTCAATTTGAGGTTGAAATGGGGACACTTTTTAAAGGCAAAGGAGAGTCAACAGCAAAAAGTGAAATCCGTAGTCTGAATGATTCTAGAGAATGCTCTCCATAATGTCCTCTTTGTCTCCCTTTTCCTGATGGTTCCTGGCTATGATGTAAATGTTCAGACGTCCGTCATCATCGTCCATTTGCTTGCAGTGAGTGTGTCGATGTGCACAACAGCAGGGGGGCAGTGCATATCCGCGCCTGCCAGCGTGATTCATTTTGACCATCATAACACCCATAACAGTTTTGGAGGACGTGCGGCAGTGTTTGCAAAGGTGCAGCAGAATTACAAATTCCAGTTAAAGGACAATAACTGAGTTGGTGGCGTGGGACACGCTGGTCATGCTGCAAGCCCACTGCAGCTGCATTTGAGCTCAACGCCTCAATCATGTGTGAGGCCATTGGAGGAAAGGCTTCATCATCTATTGTAAACAAATTAAAACCCAAAGAGCAAGTTTGATATAATTAGTCTGAGTAGATCACAGGAAAAAAAAGCTGCACACATAGTTCTAATGACTGCTTGGTAAATGACTGAATAAATATGCACGGTTAAAAACGAGAGTGGGTTCACTTCCAGTTTTCCAGTGTAATGCGCCACAGTACTGGTGGCTAGGCGCGCTGCCAGCACAAACTCATGAGGGTGTTGTGTCATTAACAAACAAGCTCCACACAGCTCCATTCTTCGCGTCCTACAATTTAAACCACAAGATGGGAGAGTGTGCCAATGACAGAGCAGGGAGTGATGCCAGGGACTACACAATGTGGAAGAAGTACTAATGATCAACAGTTCCTCTTAAAGCGTGCAGCTGCAGCGGGAGGAGACAGAGGAATTGTTGAATCAATTCTTTCTGTCTTTCTTTTAAAAACAGACATAAAAACATTATACGAATGGGGACACGTATATTAAATATTTTACTATTGTCAGTACTTTGACTTCTCAATCAACTGCATTTTTAGACAGATTTAATAAAAATGCTCCCTTCCATTAAGTGTTTTTTTATGTCCTGAACGGAATTCAAAATCCCCGAGTTCAAATTGAAACAGCAGTCTGGGCTCCTGATCTTAATTGACCTCATCCTTGCCACATATCACTTGTGTGTAGTCATTTGTCTCTCCCCCCGGGACAACCTCCTATTTGAGGCAATTACCTCAGGGGACAAAAGTGTTTTCCAATAGAAAAAAAAAGCCAAAAAAACAAAGTGAATTGGCATCATTGTGAACGGGCCACAATTTTCCAAAACATTTGATGCATAAACACAAAGTCGATGTCTAGTCCTGGGCCACTGACTGTCCTTATGTGCATGGATTAATTCATTCCAAAGTTTTTCGTAAAAACACCATTTAAAAATATGCACATCGACACAGCCAGCATCCACACACTTTGTATAGAATGCAGAGAACTACCACTGAGCACTGAAGGAAATTTCTTATCATCGAGACCAAGTTAATTAGAAACAAGTCTTCTGTAAACAATTCCTCCTGGTAACTGTGCTTTACAAGGGACAGCCTACAGAGCAGAGAGCTTACAAGCATCCATCACCCCTCGAGACAAGACGTCCATCACACTGTCACCATACAGATTATTTCAGAATCCTCTGCTTCACACCAGAAAACCAATAATGTGTCTGTTGAATTTATTATATCGATAAAGTTCTTGAGTTAAAACATTACCTGTAAAGATTTGTGTGGCATCTTGATGAATCAATTTTCTGCCATTAAAAGTCACTCAGGGTGTTACTTTGAGATACCGTCCGATATTTCATTTTAAAATGCAATTACACAATCAATAAGGTGAATATACTCTAAACATAATGTTAAAAGATGCCACTCTGTTGATATATTAACAATTTCAAGTCAGTAATGAAAACATTTTTTTCTGCAAAAGCAACACACAGCTACGAAAGGCCCAAACTAGTGACCAAAACAGTACAGGTCAATAAAACATTCAAGCAGACTCGGTCCTTGGCAGTCTGTGTAGCAGCTCGGCATTGCTCATGATTATCACTAAGGTTCATATAACTGCTGTAGTCAGGCTTCTTCCTGAGCAACGGGTGTAATTAACCGGCTGGACTGGAGGTGGGGAATAAACTTGTGTTTAAGAATAAGTGTGTTATAGAGACAGCCCTCCTTGATCCCAGGCCCGAGTCATCACCTGAGGGATGCTGTCTCGGAGACACATGAGGTTACAGAGTCCTCTGATTGCTCTCAGGAGGGCCATCGCGGCCTGCAGCATCGGACATCTTGTTAGGACTCGGTAGCACATGGTAGAAATGAATGGGCCGCCCCCGCACTTGAGTGGGAATTTCAGGATAGGACCCCAGCTATCTAACAAGCCAATCACAAAAGCCAATTAGGGCCGAAGCATTGCTCTGGGAATACAGAGATTCCAGGGTTTGGGCAGATGATTCAAGCCTCAGTCCCAGTCTATAGAATTTCAGTGTGAATTTCAGCAAACTCAGCCTCTGGATCAATCTCAGCAGTGGACCGAATCAGATTTCCCTTGGTTCAGTGTGCATGGACTGAATGCAACATTACTTTACTTAACTTAGTGTTTTGACAACTTTCCAAGGCTTGTCAACTGGATCGGATTTCGTTTGGTGTTCCGAACTTGTATTTTTTCTTGTTGTCTGCTGATGAAAGTACAGCAAAGTTTGCAGAGTCGTACGGAGCAAAAGATCAGGAAGAATCAAAAGAGCTCATCAGCTCATACTTCCAAACAGTAATTTTGTTCGGTTGCCTTATTTAATTTGGTGTCTCTATAGAAGGTGACCTTCACAGCTCTAACCTTCTGAATATTTGTTACATCTCTTCACTCTGGCTGTCCTTTCAAACCAGAAGAGCGCATGTTGAAAGAGAGAGAGGTTTTTATCCACATTTTACAACTTTCTTTTCCACTTTAAATTTTCTGCCGAAAATGTAGTTACATGATGGCACAAATATCAAGTAAGACTGATGCCGACAAAAACCCCAGATGTGGTTGTGCGCTCATATACAAGAAGCTCATACATGCATCTCACTGCAGGAAGATGATGACAAGTGTTGCATGCATTTTGAATGAACATCTCAAACAAGACTGAAGCCAGTCTGACCTCATATTAAATACTTACTCAGCGGGGGGGGGCTGTTTATTGGGAGATGAAAACAGTTGCCGTTAGCGGGTGGCTCTTTTGATAGCTGTGTTAGTTGAGTGTTAGTATGTACGCTAATTGTTGCTTTCTAATCTCTGCAGTTCCTCCTCTGGTCAACCTACCTGGTTGTGAGCTCATGTCACTTTCTCTGAGACAATCTGCTAACTTAAGCAATACAG
The DNA here is from genome assembly GCF_900963305.1 of Echeneis naucrates. NCBI lineage: Eukaryota > Metazoa > Chordata > Actinopteri > Carangiformes > Echeneidae > Echeneis > Echeneis naucrates. The sequence continues at coordinate 11,132,830 of NC_042520.1, forward strand.
ATATGTTTTTCTATCAAGATTTTTCTTCATGGGCTGCAGCTCAAAAAGTCTATGAAGTTCTGCTTGCAGTGATATCTTCAACTCTGTTGATCTGTAATCAAACTGAGTCAAGGGTAAGAGTAGGCGCGCTTCTCTTACAAAGCCTGGCCAACCTCTGATCATTTCGAACAAGGTGAAGGCAGCTGGACTTACATCTTTACAGAAAAATGCATTCATGCTTTTCAGGGAAAGAAAAAGAACTACACCTAAAAAAAAACAACAAAAAAGTTCGTTAAAAAAATTAGTTTCTGCAGATTCAAAGCAGAATGATCCAGAGAGTGTGACTTCGTCGTGAACTGCACTTGAGGCCAAGTGTACAAAGTTGTGCTCTCTCTCACTTGCTTCATTTTTATTTATTTATTTATTTTTTTCATGCCCTGTGTTATTTTTACTGACTTGGCCATTTCTCACCTGTTCACCAGCTCGGTCTGTGTTTTTCCTGAGTGGCTCTCACGTGTTGCTCATCCTTATCAGCGCTGATCTGCTCGCCTTCCCTGCAGCTCCCAATCTCCAATTAGTGCCTGTGTGTGCACTATGTTGAGGCAGTTTTTGACCTTTGCCAGAATACCTGTCAGCATGTCATTAAAGTGTTCAAGCTATTCCTGTTTTCCTGTTGCCTGTCACTTACTATCTTCCGTGTTGGGAGCACCTGTTGCTGATGCCCCAATTTCCTGCTAATTTTCTTTTTTGTGTGCTCAGTCCCTGCTGATTCAGCACAAACTGAAACTGAACATAAAACGTGTTAATTGACTTTGAAGACATTTTTTGTCGGTGTGTGCACTCAGGTCCACTCAATGCTTGCCAGGTTCATGAACTGTTGTAAAAATAGCGAAATGCGGGGTGATGCAGAAAGGACAGTAGGAGCAACATGACAAAAGCCTCCTACATTTTTTGCAGGCAAGCTATAGTGGCAGCCAAACCTATATAAGGATCTTAGCATTTATTTTATGGGTTGCTCTCAGCCCTCTGGTGTGTGACACACTTTCACTCCCAATATCACGCTCTCATGCTGCCCAAGCAGTCCTCACGCCAAAACTACGGCATTATATTTGTACCAACGTTAGTGTGTGCTCAACTCTGTCCTCACACTTGCTCGAGCTGGCACAGTGTGGAGTATGTAAATGAACCACAATTCCAGCCAATCACACACCGGGGGGAGGGGGAGGTGCAGTCTGATTGGCTCTTTAGCTCATTGTAGTCAGGCCATATCCTGAAATCCTTACATGTGTTGGCAGCTGCATACTTTTTTTGAACCATGACTCCAAACATGGACCTGTGGTTTAGTGCACATACGTGAGCTGTAGTTCATTAAATCAAAACTTCCCTCCTGTCGGCTAACAAAAGTTGGCAACCCTGGGAAAACATTTCTTCTCTGTCCGATGTGGCCTTCAATGAGCCAGTCATCGCAGACGTCTACAAAGTGAAAACTGTTAACCAATCAAGTTGAAAGAGACAACTCTAACACCTCCACCTTTGATACCTTGAGTCACAAGGCTGCATAAACTAACTTTGTAAACAGCATAAAGAAGAAGCTGCCTATAATCTATGAACTGTCAGCTTGACCGATCAGCGAAGAGCTTTGGTGATTTCATCAGTATTCCATTTCCTCTTTGAGCACTTTGAGCATCAGTATTAAAGCATATTATTCATTGAGCTGTAAATATAGTGATTTCATTTGCATGATCTAAAGTAACAGTTTCTTTAGTTTGATTTGATGTTCTTCATTAATGCTGCATGCTGTAACTGGTAGCTATCCAACAGCTGCCTGGAATAGACGCACACACACACTCATGAAAGCAAAACTATACACAGCAATTATTTTGGTTCTAACTAAATAGTTGTTGTTTTTTTGCTGCTTCAAATTGCTCAGAATGTATCAAAGATCTTTGTTTGGGCCGAAATTGGATAGTTTGGGTCTTATTTCCTCTAACTACCTTGTTCCATCTATCCCCCAGCTGGAGCTAGTATTACCTCTCATCCCAGCAGTGGAATAGTTGAAACAACAATGCCCTTTGCATTTTACATTGACTCACATAAAGTGTGATTATAATAGCAATCAAGTTCATTTTTTTTTCTTAAGAGACAAATATTAGCTCAGTGTATGTAACGTTGAACGAAACAGCATAAACGACTGCTAAATTAGGGGTTAAGCTTTCATCCCATCACGGGTCTCTCCTGTATTTAAGAACATGATTGACTTATTTTTCAGATCCGATCAGTCTTAGCCTGATGATTGTTGTTGTGTTTTTTTTTTTCAAAGTCAACGTGATATCATGTATGTGTAAACCGTATGATTTCAGTGAGGCACTGGTCACTGGGGGGAGGGCCCTGTGAAGGGGTCCCATATCAGCTGCTGACGTCATGAATGTGGTCGTGATAACTACCGTAACTTCCAGATTATAAACCACCACTTTCACGTTTTGAACGCTGCGGTTTAAACAACTATGCAGCTACTTTATGGATTTTTACGGGTAACGAGCTTCATGCAGCCAACACATCAGAACAATGAAATTACCCAACAGGTCACAGTGGACCAATGAAATTGTTTGAATTAAATTAAACGCACCCACACTGAACTCTTCAGATCAGTCATTTATTTTGCGCTTCATGCACACACTCTAACGTGGAAAACACACAAAGCAATGCATATGATGCAGCTTTCAAGTTAAAGTCGATTGATCTGGCGAAAAGGCAAAATCTTTATGAGTAACATAATTCCTGCCATATGCCTTTTCCTCCCATATTTCCGACACCTGCGGCTTATAAAAAAAGTGAATATATATATATATATATATATATATATACAAAACTGTTTTCCGGCTTCCAGTTGCGGCTTATATTCAGGTGCGCTCTATAGTCCAGAAGTTACGGTAACCACATACAGACATCTAAAGGAATTTTAACCGGCACAAAGAGCAGGTCTATTGCTGCGTACTCCTTTTCAACGTATCTGTGGACGCCGTTCATAACCAAACCTTTATCAGGACAGTAATTGCTTTGTCTCCTTATTAAAATCAGCCCTCCTTGACAAGTCAGAGGTTGAAAAATGACTGCTAATTTCACACTTGTCTTCATTTGCCCTTGTTTTAGGCACAACTCAGACAGGCATGCTTCCACTTTATGGAATTTAATAGAGCGACAACATTGTATCTGCATGTTGCTGTTTTAGGATTAACCTCTTTCGGTTGGCAGGATTGTTTGGATTTCTTGAAAGTGAAGAGCATTTTCATGAAGAGATTAGAGGTAACTGAGTCTTCTGTGTCTACGTGTATTTTTATTCTGTCAGTTTAGGTAGGGGCTGGGGGGAGATTTTCATTTGTGGAATTAGTTGAACCAACTGGTGGAACGTACTCTGAGCCATTCATGTTGATGCCACACCACATTACCCCTACTCTGCTCATGGATTATCCAAAACTTTGTTGTTGAACATGAAAGCAACTCAATCTTGTTATCGCTTATGCACCAACATCCACGTAACAAAAGACTTCCGCAAAGCATTTGCCATGGTTCAATCCTAATAGTCTTAGCGGCATTAGACTTAGAACAGCCACAAAAGGAAGATCACTCTTCCCACTCCCACAATTAAAAAAAGATTAGAGGCAGGCTACAAATCTACTGCGTATTTACTACAGGTGAGGGATGCAGAGAGTCAGCCTGCTTTACTACACTAAGCAACGTCTCAGCGATATAATGTTGACATTGCCTCTGAAAGCGATGCCCCTATAATTCTGATGGTATGTTACTCTAAGTTAAAAATTTTCATCTGTCTAAATACAGTAAGAATGGAGTGTTGTGTGAAACGCTCAGAATAATTCATTTGATGTTCTTCCTCATCACCAGGAAGTGAAACCGACATGGTTTTTTCAGGGCTGATAATGTTACCGATATTAATTTGCAGTAAAAGGGAAAATATTGCCGTCAAAATTTTAATAATACAAACCCCAACACTTTGTTTAAATGCCTTTAAGCATGTGTTTATTAAACAGCTTATCAGATTAGCAACATGTTAAAGTTTTTTTTTTGTTTTTTTTTTAGACAATAGACAGCTTTGTTTTAAAATTCGAAGAAAAAGTGCAGGGAGCTCCCAGGCTCAGCAGCATGTCTTATAAAGTTAAATGAAAACTAAAACAAATAAACAGCTCTCTAAAGTTTTCTGCAGTACTCTCTACAGTCAATCTTCATTTTCAACCAACATTTCACTTCTGTCAAAATCTTTCCGAGGACAGTTGCCTTAATGACACAATGATGTTTGAACTGCGGGTACCTGATCAGTTTGGTGGATTTAGAGCTTGTCCCTGGTATCTCCACCTAAACTGGCTCAAACTGCCTTCAGTTTCCATCGCAATTCCAGCAGCATTTCAAACGTAATTAGCTCAGCCTCCTCCGTTTCTAACACAAAATGGAGCTTCAATACAGCAGAATCAGAGAGACATAGAATTGAACATCTGGTGATCTTTTTAATTGTGCATGGTGATTAGTGTTGAGCGAACGATTCTTTTTTATTATTTATTTTTTTAAAGTTTTGCCTGGCTTTTTCAGCAACTAGATCAGAGCTTGAGGTGTCAGGATTGGAATTTTTATGAGTATCCAGAAACAATTTGTATACATGAATTTAAGCAATTATTTGAAAAATTGTTTTGCTTGTAAATGGGTTATATTTCCAAAAAAAGATTTAACTGGCTGCAGCCTTCCATGTCCCTTTGGCTGACTAATGCAAATTCAAAGGTGCCACTCTTTGCAATGTAGAGAGTGGTGCTATAGTCAAGGGCTGTGAGCTGTTCATGCTTAGTTATTGAACATTTTGATCAGATATATTAAAGAAATCCCTTTGTGTCACACAACAATAGAACAAATATGTGTTAAATTACATATAATGATGTAGATTGATTCACAGTTAACAGGTACTGCACAAATAACACAATCCAACAGAAACTGCAGTCAGGAAATAAGCTCTAATATACGTATCTTCTTTTATCAATGATAATTATATATTATTTAAAAAAAAAAAGTATAGTGTTGCTCATGTTTTCTGAAAATTGTGTGTGTGTGTGTGTGTGTGTGTGTGTGTGTGTCCGTGGGTGCATGCGGAAGGATACAGTGCTAAAGTAGACAGAGTGGAGATGAATTGACGCATTAGTGTCGGGGCTCTTTAACAATTTGTCAAAGGAAATTAGAGCGACTGCTCTTTATGATGGTGCTGCATAGGAAAGTAACTGGGGGAGAATAATTCAGTCTCAATTCATTTTATGCTGAAGGCAGGTCAGGGTTGAATTGCACCATTTGGCTTTGGAAAGTAATGTCCATGAGTATCTAGATTGCCTGAACAAAAGCGCAGGGTGGCCTTTATGGGTCCTGCAGGATGGGTGAGGGGAGGGCTTAGCCTGTAATGCTCATTGCTGGAGATGATCACTGACAGCTATAACCTTAAGGCAGTATTACCACCAGCAGCAACCATCATTTCGTTATTACATTCAACAAAGTAGTCTAATGGGTATGCAATTGTGGCTGTGCCATAGTATGCTGCCTTACTGGGGTGGGCAATTGCTGACAACTTTGTTTCTCAACACTGGATGCGAAGTGAAGCAATGAAATGAAAAGAAGGATGAAATAATTGTTAAGGTTCAATAATGAGAATAGCAATAAAAGCCTAAACAGCTGGTGAACTGGTCACTGGGCAGCTTAAGCTATCTGTGTGTGGGTCCTGTCAATCAGGTAAATGCTTACCTCGTACGAGCGAAAATCATTGTTAGGAAATAAACTCTCATGCTTTTGAGCCTAAGCATGAACGAAGAAGAGCTTCTCAAGTATTTTAAAAGCAATCAAGGGTCTTGTTCTTTCTGCTTCAATACATTTTATCTAGAGAATGAGTCATCCCTTAGAGGACTGATGCACCCAGTGTAGTCCACGATTAAAGTTCATCCTTCACATGGTACAGAACAGGCTGATATTGACTGCTTCCACTTCAGTGGAGTTCATTGAGATTGACACATAATGGAAGCCCAGTGTGGAAGAGAAAACAACGAGAAAATAGATATATACATGCCCTCTGTGAGCTTTAAAAACTACAATTTCTATATCATTAACTGTGATGTAATTTTAAATGACGAACGGACGTTTAGCCCTTAAAGAGAGTACCCGCACTGACTGAAATGCTGATTTACACTGGCCTTGTTAAGCTAATCAGGACGGACCAACCAACGCTGAGCGGCCGTGGTCGTATAAATACCCCTTTAAAACACAGCACAACAAAGATCAGGCCTTGTAGACGAGCACCAGGGTTACACTGTCAGACAAGCCTCTCTCCACACAAACAAGAATTTTCACACCCACTGCTGCTAAAATGGGACATGGCTCTGACGGGCCTACAGCTTTGGTGGCACCTTGAAAAAAAATCTAGAAAAAAAGAAAATGTAATGTTTTTAGAGGTGCACTCTCCAAAATGATGGCCACAAATGATGTTGACTGCGAAGACGAATGTTTCTATTTAAGCATTTTATTTCTCTTACCTGCTGAATTGTAAATGGGCCAATTTGGATACATTAAGCAGGAAGCTGAGAGGAGGCAGAATGTATCCAGATGTATTATCTTTTATCACTGAAGCATCTCCATCTGCAGTGTGGAAAACATACACCATGTCTCGTTGTCATTCACAAAAACGCCACAAGAGCGGGATATCTCAGATTTACCTGGCAGTGGTTATCGAAGCTGCTAAAATTTGAATCTCCGGCTTCTGCTGCTAGGTCTCCTGCCAGGCTAGCTTGAGCAGCTGCCAAAGGTTGCCCATAAAAGGAGCATGAAACACCATTTCCAAAGTCTGTCTGAAGTCTCATGTACTGACAAGCATAGGGCCAAGGCAGGGCTGAGATCACCGCACTGGCATGGGGAGGTGAATGCCTCTCTCCATTGCTGGAAACTTACTGGAAAGTCTTTTTTTCAGAAACAGAGGGGTATCTCGATATCATCTTCTGAAGTTGACTGCGGAGACAGATGGATGCTGCCAGCAACGGGATGTTGTGTGTCGTCATTGCTATGCTATGTGATCTTCAGCTTCAAAATGTTTCGACTGCTCGAGCTGGTGAACTTACAGAAAGACCCGGCAGTCCAGACGAACAGGCTTTCCAGGCAGGGCGAGTCATTTGTGAAAAAGAGCTTGAGTAACCATCTCTTTGATTGACTCCAGCGTTGTGTGGTGGACACCAGAACCAAAGCTGACTGCTTTAATCTCATCGCTTTTTTTCAGCTGTGATAACATTACAACTTCAATTGTGTAACCACCGAATGAATACATTTCGCAGGGACTCTATCCACTCTTGAAATTCCTGATAAAATCCGACTCACCTCTTTTTTCTTTTGTCGGAGAGAAAATGATCAATCAAATGTCTTAAAAGTACAATACCTAATTTTCCCATTAATGTTTTATCACTCCATCAGGGAACTGACCTGCTGTCTCAAATTACTGCAGATGATACAGTCTGAGGTGTAATTAAAAAACAATTAGGAAAATATGGCAGGCTAAGAGAACCTTCACCTCCCCTCAGTTAAACGAGGTCATTAAGCATACTGGATATGACTTTTATCCAGGTGTGTGTAGGCAGAATACATCACAATCTTACAAGGAACATCTGGAATTCAGTGCAGCGGAGCAGAAAATGTTAACCCCCATGGATCGTATGTTCAAAACAGTTGATGAAAGTATTTTTTAAGCAAGAAAAGCTGTCTCTATATAATCAGCTGCTTAAAAATATGAACAGATTTGCGACCAACAATTCAACACAAATCATTGTTTTATTTTTGTCCATGCTGAAAATCAAAAAATAGTCACAGTTGAGGCTGGAGAACTTATAACATGAACAGAAGCTGAACAGAAGAGTCAGATCATCAGACCTGAAATCTACTCAATCAGCAAAATGTAAGGCATTCAAAGTGCGTGTGTGTGTGTGTGTGTGCGCGTGTGTGTGTGTAAGCAAGCTTCTTTGACCCTGACAAACATTTTAAGTTTGCAATTCAAAAGAATCATCGACTGAAATAAAACCATGCCTGGCTAAAAAGAGATGTCAGAAGAACCAAGAATTACAATCACAAACAGTTTGAATATGACAGTAAAGGGTCACAAACTCATCTCAAACAGTTACCCAAGCTGTCTATTTAAATGGAGGTGCATAACACAGACACAATGTCGAGTTATCATCAAGGTAAAAAGAAGAAACTCTGATTGGCAACTTCAGGCTTAAAGGAATAATCAGAGTTTGTTATTATTTATGCTAATGAGTTGGCATCCAGAAAGGCATGGTTGCATGGAGCATTTTGTCCTTCACCGGCTCAAGAGCAGCCAGACGCTCCACAAAGCCACTGATGAAATTCGTTTGTGAGAGGAGTGTGGTATTATGCACAGCGCTCCAAAATAAAAACAGCCCAAAGGAGAAACAGGGTGGAGGGAGCATCAAGATTTGAGGCTTTGCTTACCTCTGGACCTTAACAATTTAACATCATTCAGGCCAAAAAAAATTAATAATAATTATTATTTTTATGTTTGTTGGCTGTGTCTGTCAAATCAGATCTGCTATGTTAGTTCAAGTCTTTATGTGTGTGTCAGTTTCTGTTTTATGCTGAAAATCTGTGTTGTCTGGTATACTTCCTGTTGTCTTTTCAAGCTTCCTACCTGTGTTATTAGGCTCTAAATGTCCTGCACCTGTGTCTAATTGTCACCCCTCCCCCTTGTGTATATAAGGCCTGCCCCCCCCCCCCTCTTGCCAGTGTGAGCATGTTGCTGTCCTCCAGGCTGCTTCAGAGCAGAGTGTTTAGTCCAGTCGTTCTCAAGCTGTTGCCTGAGTTAGCCCATTGCCTGTTGATCTGACCAAACAGTTCTGCTCAGTGATTCTGCGACTGCTGGTTGATTGTTTGACCACCTGTGTCCCGAACTCTTGGACGGTATTAAGGGACATTGAACTCTATGCCCAAGCCAAGTCTGCAAGTCCAATCTCTCTGAAAGCCTGACAAAACCATAATGGAGAAAAAACATTAAGAAAAACCAATTACAGAATGACTTCAAATGAAGAAAATATCCTTTTTGGATCCAGAGCCCAGACCTTGATCCAGCAGGGGAGCTGCAGCTTCTCACGCCACATCTAACTTCGTCCTTGGGGTGAATTTTTATGTGAGTTTCACATTTTTAGTTTTTTGAATATTATTGAGGAGGACATGCAACCTTGTGTTGGAAACACAGAATTTTTGCTGAGCTGTTATTTAATTCAATTGCTAAGATGGATCTAAATGTAAATACCATAAGTAACCAACATATTAAAATAAATATAGTATACTTAAAATGAATGAAAGATCTGCATAAACAATACAGCTTCAGTGCATTTGACTTACATTTGCAGCAGTGCTTCACCCCCAAAGATGTGAAGGCTGGGGAGCCAGCACTCACTTATGCAGTCAAAGAAAGAGAAGAGAAAACAGTTTTGTGGAACATTATCAATTTTAAACCTTTCAAAAGAACTTCTACGTTGCCAGCTAATTTTTGTAGATAGTAAGGAGCCCCCCTAGTGTTACAGGCACACAGCGCCGCGTCTGCCTTAAAGGCATTTAAATTTGTATTTTGTTAAGAGGGAAATTGTATCAAAGTGGAAGATGCCAAAAAGCCCATGTTACTGTAAGGTTTTGAGAGATCTAAGCGTTCGTAATTCCAAAAAAGCTGTTATTTGTGATTACATGTTGTCAGAATAACAGTTCACACCATCTTCTGAGCACATGAGAGGTACTTCGCCTATCAGTAGTTCTCCTTAATTTTAATTTTCTTCTCTCCTTTCAGTCTTGCCAAATTAATATCAGATACAGGCTTTTCTTTCAGCATTTGCTGACCCTTTGGGCCCATGTTTAGCTCACAGCATTGACAATGTCGGTCTCATTTGGGGTGTGTACAGAAGTGATTTGCATGTCTTGCACAGATTTATCCAGGTGAGGGCTCGTTACTCTTTCACGAGTAAACTTCTTAACTATGTTCTGTGAAAACGCATCTATCAAGTAAAACACAAATCACATACATGTTTAAAATGACTCATTTAGGCGGTATCACCTATGCTCAAATTATCAAAGGATATCTGCTGGGCTCTCTATTTTATTAGGTGTCTTTTTTGTAAATTCAGACAATGAAAAGCAGCTAAAAATATGAAGACGCCGTTATATTACCAGTCATTCATATGCATTGCTTGGAGGCATTTTAAGAAATCCTTGGAGACTCTGTTGAAACCAGCTCCCTTATTGCCCTTGTTGTTTAATTTCTCAACCCAAGGAAATGAAGAGTAAAGGATTTTTATTCCTCTTTTTTTTTTTTTTTGGTTCTTTTTGTCTGTCTCCACACCCTCCAGCTCTAGCAAGGTCCATAATTTCACTGGTGTATCACGCAGCTCTCTCTGTTTACGGGCACTTCTTTTAAATTAAAAGTCACAATCTGAGTGTCAAGCAATTGTGTCTGCCTTGTGGCAATAAAGTCATGAACTATTTTTAGTCAAGATGCATCCTCTTCCCAGCGTCAGTGCTTTGTGGGTTTTTTTTTTTTTTTTTTTTTTTTTTTTTTTTTTTATATGGCAATTGTCTTCCAATATGACTTTGCGTTAATTAGAATCTGGGCTGAATCTGGTGGAACACACTAACGCTCACATAAACCCAGAGTTGCGCCTGACTGCGTTTGTCCACGATGCTCGATACAATTCCTGCTGTCTTTCGGCGTCATGCTACGACCTGCTGACTTTCTGCAATACTCTACTGCGCTGTATAACACGAGCTTGTTTGACTTCAGGTTTGGTTACAGATCACAAGTTTTGTCAGTGATCTGTTCATGCCCTTTAAGCCCTTATTCATCCACACAGTGTGACCTACAGTCCGCTGACATGAGTCATGGCACAGCAGGACAGCAGGTCTAGAGGGAAGCCATAACATCAGTCCACTTTTAAAGTGACATATGATAATACGCAGGATTTAAATGTACCTCCCTCGAATTCACTGCATTTGAGAAGCCTGTGCTGTGACCAGGTTTAAATGTGGATAATGCAGAGAATTATGTATAATATCTTTATTATAACTTAAGCATATTCCTTACAGACATTATATTTGAATATAATTTTACATTTTTCAACTATTTCAATCCTGACTGTTAAGCATGTACTTCAATGTAATATTACTGGTCCTTATTTCAGATTCTCACCTGCCACAGCTGAAAGAGGTCTTAAGGTGTCTCATGCAGATTCTCGTACAATGTGCCTGCAGTTTCCCAATCTGCACCAGAATCTTCTTGGAGGTTGTGTAGTAATAATGCAGTCTCTGGGTGTAGGGATGATGCTAATGTTGTTCCAGTTAACAGGTGTCAGATAAAGTTTGGTTGCTTGTGTTTGTAATGAAAGGACGTAAGTCTTTGAATAACATCGAAATTCAGTGCATCATTTCAGGCGGTACAATCAGTGAGCACAGCACCGCACCTGTTGCTTTGGAAATCATGCAAATCATGTTGGAACAGGAGTCTTATTTTATCAAAACTTCCCTTTTAAATAGGAACCTACAGTGAGTTTAATATAAAAAAGGGGGGACTCGCACCATACACATGATAAACTTTTCTCACGATTAGAGGGCATATGACTGATGCTGAGACTGTTTTCCGTGTTGTGAGGTCAAACCACATGGATACATTCTGAATTAACATCGGGATAATTAACAATGTCAGGGCTAACAATGTGCAAAACAACAGGTAGTAATTATGAAGTCGTGAGATCTACAAACCTACAGGAACACACGTGCACCATGTCTGCCATCTTCTGCAGCCCTGCACTGCATGTAGTTGATTTCCTACCGGGACCTCCATTGTCATCCAGTCTGTAGAATATAGTTTGGTTGTTATTCTGGAGATGCAAGTGGTTAGGAATGAAAGAGCTAAACCTTTCTGTTCATGTTGACTTCACAAGTATCACCCTGCAACTGAATATCTCTATCGGAGGAAATTATCTTTGCTGTGTGTGCTTTTAATTCCCACAAAATGTCTCGTAGACCTGCTGTATTAATGTACAAATTGGGTTATCCTTCTTTCAAGGTCTCCAGCCTTAAATTAATATGACATATTTGGCAAGGTAACCAGAATGGCTTTTAAAAGAATTTAATAAAAAGCATCACTGATGAAATTAGCTAATGCCCATTGACATTTTATCCTGAGCATTATACGAATAACTGGATCCAGTGATCATATTTCTCATGGTTTCTGATGCTACTGTCTAGATTCCAATTTAATTTAGAAGCGAAAAGTTAGTCTTAAGGTCAGGTGTATTCTGAGGCAAGTGGTAATGCATCCATACTGCATTTAAAGAAAAGATTATTTATTCTGTGCTGTGGGACTTGCTCTTTGACGAGTTTTTGTTTTCCCTCACAGAGCGAGTAAAGCACTTAGAGGGAAGATTTCACGAGAGTCTCTGTCTGATACATTGACACCGAGTGGTTTAATGTCCAATAAACAGCCGTACATCTTCACACTGCTGACTGTGTACGGCGATGATGAACACGGGGTCCCCGACCATTAGTTGGCTCTGAATACAGTTTTAATCTCACATTCTATGCGTCGAAGACACAACTTGCACAAATGAGTTTTTGCTTGGTTTATATCACATGCCAGTTCTAATGATAGAGGCCCACACAAAATATTCCAGCAGACAAAAAAGCAGTAACCGTATGTCTCGGTAAACCCACGAGAGCGGCAGCCTGTGAAACAAAGCAGCTTTCACTTTTATGTCCTGGCTTTCTCTCTCTCTCTCTCTCTGTGTGTGCGTGCTTGTGGTTGTTGGTCAAGTTGCAAGTAAATTGGTGCGTAAAATGGCAGGAAGAAGCTCAGGTTTTGAGCTCCATTTGAAGCGTTCTCGCTGGTGTATAATGGTAGCAATGTTGGGTCTTTCATATGCAATGCTGTTGCTCAAGGATGGATGAAAGTGCTACATATTTTTTTAGAACATTATTTATTTCTTTCCTTTAAAAGCTCTTTTTTTTTGTTTTATTTTTTTTTGTTTTATTTATACACAAAAAATATGCTGTATTTCTCAGCCTGCTTACTCTTCAAAGCCACACTTGTTTTATTGAGACTAAACCTGATGAGGTCACGATGACAACAATGCTAAAAATGATATTCACACAAGATCACTCTTTCTTTGACATTTCCATGTGATGACACATCGTCCATGTTCTGCCATGAGACCCATTTTTGATCTGTTATTTGCATGACATTTAATTGAGGATTCTGTACTAAATCACACATTTTCTCCCACTAAATTATAACATCACATTTTGTTGGCTCATATTGAGTGTTATACTTGTGGGGAGGAAGGTAACAGTAACTTTGTCTCTTCAAACAGGGAGAAATATCTAAACACCCCCCCCCCCCCCCCCCCCGCCTTATTTCTATTTTTTTTTTTTTTTCCTTCTTGAGATAGTTTTCAAGGAGACCTTATTAAAGTACACTTCAGCTGTATGGTTAGCTGACTTTGAGCTATCATCAAAGATTTTGGCAACTTCCTTCTAAAATCTGATTCCACAGTCACTTCCAGGGTCCAATTAGTGAGGGGAGAGGGAAATCTTACACTCAAAAACAAGTATCGTAAATTATTGTGGTAGTACAGATGCAGCTCGTTATTGTTATTTATTCTTCCGTACAGATGCAACAATTTGCTATCTCCGAAACAAATTCGAGACCGTTTGCTTTTAAAGAGCAATTATTCTGTATGGTGCGTATACTAGGGTTGGAGATGGCTATAATAAGACCGAGATCATTGGAGAATGCAAAGTGCAGTTAAAATGTCTGTAATTAAGAGAAAAAAGGAGAGTTAGGTGGCAGTCTTTGAGACAGAAATATTTGACGACTATGGTTTTATCAGCTCATACTGAGCCTCATTATGAGAGTTAATACATTGCGAAAGCAAAAGTGCAAATATTAAATCAACACTTGGACAGTATTCCTGGCCCAAAATGTCCAGTTTACCAGGTCCTTGGCAGATCAGCCAGAGTGTTAATTTTGGATCTTGGCAAGATTATCTAATGCCATTATAATTGGCATCATCCTTTGTGGCTCCTGTGTGTTATAGATTTTTAGATCTGTCAGATGCAGACCATTTGTAAACGCTGTTTACGTTGATTATTTGATTCTTTGCTTTCTTGTCCCCCTTTTTTTTTTTTTTTTTTTTGCTTCATTTAGTCCTGACAAGTCAAGAGGATACTTGTTTTGATTTTTCAGAAAAATGTAATGATTAATTGAGAGGCAAAATGGTTTATGTATTTTCCCAGAACGTCATCAATCATTGTCACAACCTGCATAGTACAGCTCAGGATTACCATGAAGGGCACGTGGCTATAAAAGCAGTTATTTACTCTGAGTATTCAGGTTTATACTTAGAACCAACATAACAGTTGGCACAATAGCAATGTGCACAGGAAGCTGAATCGTCTACAATATTAACAAGTAATTTAGTGAAGATCTAATGAAGTCTTTGGTCTTTCAGTCAGACCTGAGATACCTGCTTTATCCCTGTGCACAGTTTTCACATTAAGGATCTGTATCCGTGCCTGTTCAGCTCAGGCTCACTCCTAATTGTCCATGTGTGTCAGTGGATGTATAAGCCCAGTGATGGACTGGCAGACTGTTTCATGTGAAGCCAATCTTCACTCTTTCAACTTTTCACTTTTCAGAGAAAGAGGAATCGTATAGGATGCAGTGGTGTGTTTTTAGGGCTCAGAGTACTCCTGGCCAGAAGAGTCCTACAATGACAATTATGTTCAAATTTGATACTATCCATATCGTGCTTTCTTTTTGTTCACTTTATCCATCTCTCCCATCTTTTAGGAGTTATTATTCCATATACTTTTTTTCGTGCATAAGAGCACCAATACTAACCGCCATTAAAATGAATGGCTGTGCATGAATCTGTCAATAAAGGTTAAAATGGGTATTCATCTACAATAGGAAACACTCCAGGCACACATGCATGTTGTCTCTTGAAAAGGAAAAAAAAAAAAAAAAAAAGGCAATAAATGGATGATCCACTTGGGCTGTGTCTGGCTCTGGTTGTACTACAAGACAACACGTAATTAACACCAGTTACCAACACCACAGCACCCTTTTAGCTGTTGTTGCTTACGTGAATTCATGCGCCCATCCAGCCAGATAAAGTGTTAGAAGGGCAAAAATAAATGCTGAAATAACTAGATGATCATAGTGCTGGTGTGACTTTTTAATGCGTGCTTTGCCTCGCTGACAGGAAAGCAGAGTGAAAGACCTTTTTGGAGCGCTGTTGTCTTTTCAGTGTAAACTGGAACTTGTTTGTGCTTACATGTAAGTCTCAGGCAAGACGATGAAAACAACTCATTGCTGGCTTCTATTTCTGATCATCAAGGATATAGTCACTGTATTTTTATTTTTTTATATAAATATAGAGATATAGATCTATATCTACATATAGTTCTATTTACTTTTTTAACAGTATAAAATAAAGTGAAAGCAAAGTCGGTGTAATGTTG
The DNA here is from genome assembly GCF_900963305.1 of Echeneis naucrates. Lineage (NCBI taxonomy): Eukaryota > Metazoa > Chordata > Actinopteri > Carangiformes > Echeneidae > Echeneis > Echeneis naucrates. The sequence continues at coordinate 11,148,406 of NC_042520.1, forward strand.
GAAAATATTTTTTTGTTATTTGTAGCTGATCTACATTTAGAGGAAGCTTAACTGAGGTTTTGCTTGAAGGATCACGGTGAGCTGTTGAGCTAGACAAATCTGAGTTGAAAGTACTGTTGAATTTCTTAAATGTTCTCCAAATTGCCTCAGTGTAATGTGAACAAAGTCCACTGGTGTAACATCGTGAAGACGGATATGTATTACCAGCATTGAGTCCGTACTGCACAATCTGAAGTGGTTTGTAGATTTATTATTGTTAAACTTCTGCTGTCAGACAAATTTTAGACACAAACTACTTTCTTTCCCAAAGTAGGACACCTGCATATGACAGGCTTCCTGTCAACAGTTTATGCAAATCGGTTTATCTTCTTGTGTTTTATTTATTTTATTTTATTTTTTTAAATAAACTGGTTTGGACATTTTGATTTTTTTTATTTATTTATTTTTTATTTTTTTTTGCATGATGCAGACAGTCGGGTAACTGTAACCAAACAGAGAGACCTCAGCCTCACAGAATTTCAGGTCATCTGTCTTTGCATTTCTCTTGCCCTGGTTTCTAACGAAAACAGATGTCTTCAGAATCTACAGCAAGATACCAGGTGTAGGGGTAGTGGTAGATTCCAGATCATAACATGCAAGAGAAATCTTTAAAAAAAAAAAAAATAGAAAGGGAGAAGTAGAAAAGGGCCTCTGGGCAAATGTCTGTTTTACACAGACTGAGCCTCTGGGTTGCTGCTGGCAAGATACTCGACAAATGACAGCACTTGGTTGGTTGTTTCAAGGCTTTGAGGCCATTTGCCTTCATGTGACAGGTTGTGTATCCTTCTTGGTGCTCTTAAAAAAGCGACTGGCTATTAGTTGCTTTAAGTTTTTCTATTCAGTGAGGATATCGCACCTTCGCAGATCTGTGCTGAACCGTCTACTTTTAATGTTATGTGTTCGGGTCATAACATGAAATATAAACATGTTCTCTGCCAATCACAACAAGTCAGATGAATGTTCCTTCATTCACTCCTATCTTTGGCCACTTATCTGTTTCGGGGTCATGGGGGATGCTGGAGCCAATCCCAGCTCACGCTCGGCGAAGGCGGGGTCACCCTGGACAGGTCGCCAGGCCATCACAGGGCCAACACGCAGAGACAGACAGAGAGCAACAACCCCTCACACTCAGACCTACGGACAATTTAGAGTCACCAGTTAACCCAAACGTGTCTTTGGACGGAGGGAGGAAACCCACACAGACACGGGGAGAACAGGCAAACTCCACACAGAAAGGCCCGGGAACCGAACCCACGTGTGTGTGGCAACAGCACTAACCACCCTGCCACTGCCTGCCCCAGACAAGTGTTCCATCTGATAAAACTCCCTCATTGAAAATTTTGAATAATAATGCTGATTTAACACAGAACAATTTGTCTTTCAAAAGTACACCCTTCAGGCCTATATTTAATGACCAGTTGAACAAAAGGTGGAACAGATGTCAGTATTGCACCAACAGATAAAACCTCAGCCTCCGTATTTTCGACAGCTCTTCCAGCATCACAAAATCCAGTGAAACACAACACACGGTACCTTGAAGAACCACAAAAGATGGCTCGAGCTGCAACCTCCATAGAAAGCCAATAGTAGCTGTAAATGGGACATTGTAGGCAACAGCAGCGGCCATCCACCAGCAGAAAAATGGAATCAGTGAGGCATTGTTCCTCAGAGAAACTTTCTGCTTCTGTTTTTCTGGGGACAAACACTAGATTTTATGACTGGCAAAGGTTCTGCAAATACCTCCCCTCCAGTGACTCACTTAGACCCATGCTGTCTGCAATAAATGGGATAAACAACATCCTCTAGCTTTGCAGTATGTGCACCACCATAGTATTTGATTTGCGATAATTGGCTGTAATCATAAAAAGGGTGCATACATACATAAAATGACAATCATTAAACACTAGCCTTTTTACCAGCTTGCTGACTGAGAAGGCATTGCTGTCTTTTTCTCTTCTCAACTTTTTTTTTTTTTTTTTTTGGAAACCCCTTGTCCAATTTCTTTTTTTGCATTCACAGCACACTTAAAAGCATTTCATAAATTGACTTGTTCAAATTTTTTTTTTTACTTAAAACTCAAAAACACTCCAACCTGCAGTGCAGAACTTGTCTCCCCCCTCTGGCAGTAACATCAGTTACACAGACTGTCAGTGTGTGCCCATCACAGTACGAGCCCTTTAAATACCAAGCTTGTGGTCAGAAATAATGTCAAAAATATAGCAAAATTTCCACAGTTCTAGCACAATAATCCCTCACTGCTACTCAGCCTGCTGCAAATGTTTTAGAAATGCCAATGAGTACAAGAGAAGAAAGCTGAGATCCACGTTTGCCCTTAAACCTTTCTCTACAATGGAAGTCCATGTTTGTCTGCTTACCTGCGTATAAATATGGACATAACCTACAAAATAACACCTCCAGGTGACTAAAGAAGTGAGTCACATAAAATTTCATACTCTGTACAGTTGCAGCGAAAGGGCAAGGTCCCACCGTATTTATAGTTGCTGTAGCATATAGCCTCAGTCAATACGATTGCTCATCTCCATCTCTGACAAATCAATCACTGGTGCCCGACGTAAGGCACATTACTCCCTGCACGGGAATATTGCCCAAGACATGAGATTTAAAACTGTAGTGCGCAGTGAAATGCACAGATTTACCTGGTGCGTCCAGGCTGAACCATCAAGGCGTTGACAAAAAGGAATGCATATAAATGTAATGGATTTTATTTCTACATTAGTGGCAGCAGAGTGAAGCGATAGCCGAGATTAGTCCGTCCATTCATTTCTGCAGTATTGTAGCCATGTACCCTCTGCCTTAGTTGGATTGAGAACCAACTCTCAGCAGCCAGTTGCTACTTGGCATCTGAAACGCTCCAGTCTTGCAGCGCGGATGATGTGCCCTCTTCTATTTGCTGCGCCTCTGCGTGCACATTATTCTCATAAAGTTGAGGCACTTGTATGAGTGCTCCGCTGGTTTTTTGCACATCTGTATGTAAACCAGCAGGGAAGGGCTCGGATGTGTTGATCAGGCAGATGTACTGTAGTCAGTGTCGCAGCTGTAGGCTGAGTCCCTCAGGGAGCGCTCCACCAGCCACCCTGTAGAAAAGTGCCGGAGCGCATCTGGGTCCCAGCAGGTGCTCAGCAGTCCCATGATAGATTGTCATTTGCCAGTTAAACCTTTGGACTGGTGTCTTTGTGTATCAATATGGAGCTCCACAATTTGCATTTGAGTAAACATCAGTTGCTAAAACAAAAAACAAACAAACTGAATAAAATAAATATTCCTTTTCCTAATCATAAAAGAAAACATCTTTGATAATAAAAGTGAAGTGGGGTTTTTTTTTTTTTGTTTTTTTTTAAATGTTGTTGGGTGATTGTAATGACAATGCCTGAAGGTCAAATATTAGTTGTTTTTTTTTTTTTGTTTGTTTTTTTGTTTTATCAGTGTTTTTCTCTCCTTTTTTTTTTTCCTTCCCCCCCCACAATTAAATAATCAAATGTGGCATTCTGTCCCTTACTATCCGTCTATGTAAATTATGATACCGTTGTGTCAGGAGTTTTTGTCCTTTTAAGGACAAACTGTAAACATTGTTTACATTTTTATTGGGGTGGGGAAAGGACAAAACAAGGATAGCCAAGTGTCATTGGCATCCTGTCTCATCATTATTCTGCACTGCTATGTGCCAATATCATCAGAGATAAGCAAGTGCAGAGTAATTCCAAAGATAACTTTCATTTAAGGAAGCTCTAATACTTGTCTGTGATTCTTAATTGTAGATGTTCTCTTCAGAATGTCACTGACCTTCGTATCCCCTTTTGTTTATCAGCAGAACCATCAAACTTATTTGTGACTATATCTATGAGCGGCGCAGATGAATGATTGACTCAGTCACGGAGTGTAATTACCTTCTATAAATACAAGAAAAGAAAAACATGGGTGATTCACTCTTTGCAGTCACCAGTACAACCCCCAACCCCCCCAAAAAAAGTGTTGATCGTGTTTTGTTTTTTTTTTTTACTTTCCCCCCACCCCCCATTTACTGACATCACACCAAAAAACCTAGACAGATGACAACATCTACTAGTTTGTCTTCTTATAATAGTGATCTTTATTTTATTTTTATTTTTTTTTAAGGCAGACTCTAACTGCAACAGATTAGGGTGAATAGGCCACAAAGGCCATTAAGTAGTGCTTCTGCTTGTCATCACATTTAAAAAAAAAAAGACTCTAAGATGCACTTTGGGGAATTCTCAACAAAGACTCCAAATGAGGAGGAAAAACTGCATCACAACAAGAAGGTCGCAGGTTCGGTGCCCAGGCCTGAGGCCTTTCTGAGTGGAGTTTGCATGTTCTCCCCCTGTCTGTGTGGGTTTCCTCCCACGGTCCAAAGACATCACGTCTGGGTTGATTGGTGGCTCTAAATTGAGTGTGAGTGGTTGTTGGTCTCTCTGTCACTGTGTGTTGGCCCTGTGATGGGCCGGTGACCTGTCCTGGGTGTAACCCGCCCTCGCCCAGTGTGAACTGGGATTGGCTCCAGCACCCCCCCACAACCCGGAAAAGGATAAGCGGTAGAAGATGAATGAATGAATAAATCATGCAAAGATGCCCCGTAGGGGCTGTAGCCTCGGGCATGTCGCTGGTGGCAGGAGGGGCAAAGCAGCAACCGCAGCCAAAAGAGTCACTGGCAAGTTTAAAATGATCACCGTTTGCCAGAGCCACTCGTGAGAACATGCTTGAAGGATAATAAATGAAATGAGACGAGGTGAAAAGATAAAAAATAAAACCACTGTCAAATTTGTCATCTCTCCTGACAACACGAAATATTTTATTAATATTGTGCTTGAGGAAATTGCAGCAAAAACCATTTATCTAGCTCCTGGAAAACACATCCAAACGCTTCATATTTATTTGAACGTCATTAATTAAGGGAACACAAGAAAGATGTCCAAAGATAATCATGAAACTGACATTCTGTCCATACAAGCGACACAAGTCCAGTTTGAGTCCTATTAAAAAAATAAAAATAGAGCAGTTGTGAAAGACAATAAAAGAGAAGGATTATATTGGCATAGAAATATGTTAGAGGTTCAGGGTGTTCTGTTAAAAATGGGGGGGCAGTGTCTCAGAATAAAACAGCTGTCTTGTTGGACATATAAATGCTGCACACACCAACTTTCAAATGACCCACGTATCTAAATAGCATCAAACAGCAGCTTACGCTTCAAATCATCGAGCCTCTGATATATATATATATTTTTTTTTTTTTTTTTCTTCCCCTGTCATTGGAGGGACACTCATGCATGTTCCTTTTAGAGTTAACATCACACATTTACATAAGTGGGTCAGTTACATGCTGCCCCACTTTAAGGTTGAACGAGGTGTCATGAAAAACTATTTTACATGGCAGCAGAGCCAAGTTTGAAAATAGCTAAGTGGAAATTTATTGGAGCTGCGCTCTTCCACCTCCACGTCTGAGAAACGCAGAGTATGTTTGTGCATCTGAATCCTCTCCCTTCAACTTCTCTGGGCTTTGATTTCCCGACATATTCCCTTGCTGCTTTTTTGTTTCAATGCTCTGCGCGCCGTGTTGTCTCCCATCTTCTTGTACGCGTCTCCTATCTCATCCCACATGTGCTTCCAGGCAACGCAGGGCTCACAGCCTGCTTTCCATAAAGATAACATTGGCGAGTTAAACAGATGGGATATAAATGTTCTCTCAGTGATAAGCATTTGCTTAGATACACCAACAGATAAAGAAGATTATTGATACTGTCTTGAACCCCCCCCCCCAAAAAAAAAATAAAAAAATAAATAAATAAATTGTGAAATCTTGGATACAGTTGTGGTATTGGACACCATATATGTAAGAATCTGTAATCCTAAAGGAGGAACACTCTTCATCATCATGAATGTTTCTGAAGTTGCGATTTGTGATGTTTTACCAGCGCAATTGCAGGCGCTCAAAAACAGTTTGGCATCAAATTAAGAAGTGGAATTTCTTGCATCGAATGTCGCACAAAATACTTAAGTGAAGAATGAATCTGACATATGCAAGACAAGAAAAACGCACGCAGTTGCTGGTATCTTGTAGACTTTCCAACATAAAGGCGAATCCGAGATGTTAGGATTTTTTTTAAAGCAGCATGTTGACAGTGGATACACATTGTACAGCATTTTTCAGAGACACTGCCAGCGCAGAGTAGAGCAAGAAAGGCGTGTTTCAGTTGTATCCGTTTTGTTAAGGTATGCATGCACATTAGATAGAGAGAAGCATCCTGGTCCTTTATGGATGATATTTATCTAGATACATAGGCTTCAGAAATGTAACGTAATCTCAAACACTGAAATGGGGTGAGTGTGATTCTTTGTGTTAAATATGAATGGTATGTACAGAATGGGTAAAGGCCACACGACCCCATGTTTTCTCTGAATCTCTGCTGCGATGACATCTTTATTCCGCCCTGGTAGCTGCAACTTAATTCTAAGTGTTACTGAACTCCCTGTCAAACATTGTGTGTTGATAAATCTCCTTGTTATACGTAAATCAATATTGGGGGCAAGGTAGCGGGTGAAAAACCTTTATAATCCTTGCCCTCAGCAATTCTTCGCACGCGGGCCAATTTCAGTCTGGTTTTATCATTTGAACCTGACAGTTTGCAGTACGTTGAGTGGACCCAATCCATATTGTTTGATACTACTCTTGGCCCACACCCATAAAGTATTCCAATCAAAGTTGCTGGAATGTGATTTTTAGTGTCAGAGGAAAACCTCGTTTGTTTATGCGGTCGTAAGGTTTCCGCATAGAATGTCAATGTGGGAGGCAATTGAGCAAGTGCACAATCAATTTCTACCAACATGAAATGTGTACCAGCGGCCTATTTAATGACAGGAAATATGATTACATTGTTAATGTTATTATTTAACTCGTGACAAGACATAAAGCATGACACAGAAATGAGAATTATCTTTACCCTGCCTCTAACCCGTTGATTGGAGAGCCGCGAAGACTGTCCACCAGATGATTTTTCTAATCATTCAGTCTATGATTTTACTTCAAGTGCAGCAATTTTGGTAAAATTTGGTAAGTATAGCTTTTGCAAGTTAACAAATTTACTTTGCATTCAGTTTCCCAATCAAGGCCACCAGCGTGATGTTTTTAAAGTGTCAGCGCATCTTTTTATCAGAGAGAAAAGCATACAACTCGCTCATTTATTCATGCTGGTTAGACTCTATGCACGATGTTCTTTAGAATCCAGACATCCGGGTGGCCCGTCAAATCAGTCTCTTAACAAGTTGATTGCTCATTATTTGTAAATTGCTGTGACTCAGCCAACCAGCCTAATCAGAAGACCTCGTGATGGACAATAGTAAGTATTGAAATAGTTCAATTTACAAGCAGTTTTCCGAGTTGTTGGCAATTTTTTATTTTTTTTTAAGTGACCGTTTCCACTGCCATTGGATATGAACTTCCAGGAGGAGTGGTTGCAGATGGATAAGGATGTATTTCAGTTCGACGTTTGAAAGACTAAATTAAACTAGAAAAGAAAAGCTGCAGTGGTTGAGCAGAATAAAAATGTCAAGTTGAAATAGTTTTTCACAGGAAGCGCACTGATTTAGGGTTAGCATATCAGGTATATCATGATGTTATGTAATCCCTCTAAATCATCTGAGGGACGTACTATGTTCAGTTCTCCTTTCAGGCAAGTTGTCGTCATTAGCCTGTAAATGGAAGCTGTGAAGAGAAAGTGCTAAGTTCTGTGGAAATTCAAATCAACCTTTACTAGGTTGTTCGTGTTTTGTTTTTGTTTTTTTTGTTTTTTTCCCCCTCCTTGCTTTCATGCATCACATTAAGTGACAAACAAGACAACGCTATCACTTCAGGTGTCAAAAATGAGCCGAAACTCCATCTCTTCTGTCTCATGCAGATCATTTGCAATTTGGCCGTCCAGGTTTGCATCTCTTCAAAGACGGTTTATTGGACATTATTGGGATGTCTTGTTAGCATACGTTCGATTGAGGCCCCATTTCACAGGCTGCAGGAGACAGAAACAATCTTCAAGAGTTCCTCCTAGGCTGCAAGAAGCGGCGTGAAATGACTGAAGGGTCAGCACACCAACAGTTAGAGGGAAGCCTCGGGGACATGGATAAAATTGGATCTGCCATTTTCTGAAAAATGTGCTGTTGATTTGATACTTTTCGGCTCTGGGTTTTGTTCCTCAGGATGTCCATAATAGTTGATGAAGACAAATTACAGGTACTTTCTTCTAAAGGAAAAGATAGCAAAGGAAGAGAAACTGGATCTCTGGGGGAGGTCTGTCTCATCTTCAGTGAAGAATATCCGTACTGTACACAGACCATTAGTCCAATATGGCAGAATAGATCAGAAAAGAGGGTTATTAAAGGTTAATCTGAGACATTTTAAGTATTCATAGATTATTTCACTGTCCCCAGAGAGTTCGGTCGATGTCTGTGAACTTGCATCAGTCTTTCCTAAAGCTAGACATCAGAGGCAGAACCTTTGAATTTGTGATGTCACTGGGGTGTAAAATCGGGAGCTGCTGATTCGCCGGCTCCAACTTTGTGCAGACATATTAACTTCACACTGAAATTAAATTAAAAATCTAGCTCCATGAAGCAGAATGGAAACCTCATATGAGTGTAAAACTCCAAAATAAAAGCCTCATGACAGCACCAAGTCAGCTTTTAACTCTGCTGTCCAATGACGGACAAATAACACGCGGGCTGTGTGTTTCGAAAAACACGTGACGCTCCCCCTTTGGAAAAAATCACAGCCAAAAAAGGGAGTTTGTTAGCTGTTGTGTACGGTTGAAAAGCACTAAGCCGACTTTAAACTCACCCGGTCCCAGGCAATGGGGGGTAAATTAAAGAAAGATGATGCCCTTATGATACTTTAAGCTCAGACTGAGATGCTCTTCAGAGGGCCGATGCATAGAGCCACATGGGAAAGGCAGAGAGATCACAAATAAATGCATAATTTCTCTGCTTGTGCGTATCTGTGTGTTGTATAATTCTCAGAACCGGTGTGTGTGTGTGTGTGTGAGAGAGTTTTGTGTCTGTGTTGCTGTAGCGGTGGCTGACAGCCTTATTGGCATTTTCTACGCTGATTTCTATGAGCTTACTCTATTAGAATCACAGAGGGCTTCCATCTAGTCCGCAGCAGCCTGCATGCAAAAGAAGTGTCCCTGGAGCCTCTGTTTACCAACCAAGTCGGATTTGCTCCTCTCAAACGCAGCCAGGCTAAAGCTCAGCTACCCAGCAACCCCCTCCAGTGTCCCCCGCCCCCAAAACACACACACACACACACCCACACACAAACCCACACACAGTAAAAACAGCCCCCGCCCCCTTTCTTCCAGTCCTTGAGGCTTTCATTTTGTCGCTCATCCTTAGTCTACTTTTTTGCCAGAATGTGTTTAAAACTTTCCAGACTGCAGGCTTTTTATGTAAATCTCGTGGCACAAAAAATGCGAAGCCATAGTTACAAGCCAAATCCACATCCTTTAAAAATAAAAAAAAAAGAGACACTTCAAACAGAATTGTTTAAGTCTCCCCAAATAACAAAATTGAAGAGGCATTGTTGCTTTCACAAAATAGAAGGAGGGACTTCAAGAGCTTGTTAATAAACACTGAATACAAGCTTATTTTTTTAATATTTTTTTTTTTTTGCCTAAATAAAAAAAAAAAAGCCCAAACAAAAAAAACTTCAGTCTGCTTCCCCAAAGAACAAAAACGTTGAGTGATTATTTTCAATTTGTTCGCACATTTGAAGAGTTTGAGCACAAGGCGAGTTTCGCCTTGTGGTTTTTACACAAGTTTTTTTGTTTTTTTTGTTTTAGGGATTTAGATTTTCCCCAAAAACAAAAAATGAGTCTCAGTAGGGGAGTGTGAAATACTTTGCCTCTCCTCTTGATGCTAAAGGAAACAATCCAAAGACGAGACAACAAGGGGATGTATCTGTCTCATCCGCGGCGCTCTTCGGGGAGGGATCTTCTCACACTTGATGAAGTTAGTTGACGCTGCTGTACTTGGGCTTGTAGGAAGATGTCATGTGTTGCTTTTCCTTCGATAAAGTTTTCCTCATGCGTGACCGGAGGGTGTTCAGTGCTGACCCCTCTTTTTTTTTTTTTTTTTTTTTTTTTTTTTGGTTTTGAGACAGGTCAACCGAATTCAAGCGTGAGTGTGCGATACACTGATTATAATAATACACCAGCACATTTATGGCGTTGCGAGGAGAAATCGGCATAATGGTTCTAATAAATTCTGTACATCACAGAAAGCTTCATTTATCACTTCTTTTTGGCAGCAGATATTTCGCATTTTAACTCTGGAACAAAAACTTGGCTTGGTGTTTATCTGCCCTGGCTTGTCTATCTGCCCTCATTATAAAGGTCTGACCTGCCAACACATAGAAAACAATAAAAAGTAAACATCAACAGTCAATAAGCAGCGGAAGATGGCCGCATATCAAATATAAAAAGAGGACAAACCTGATACCATCATTTTCATTATTCTTCGCATGTTTTTTGTTATTTCTTGGCGAGGGGATTAATGTGAATTTACACCGAGCTGTTGTCTTGGCATCCATTATTGGCAGCCTGCCACAAACCTGGCATAATACTGTCATTCTTCTTATCAAAAATAAACCTCAGCGTAGTTATGAGTTCGGTGGTGCTACGTTAACTAGCTGGCACCCAGTGCTCGCGTGTGACATTGTCAGAGAGAAATAATTTTCTGTCTTTACAATAAACATCTGCGCTGCGGTTTCTCCATGCACCTTCAAAGCTGTTCCTCGTTCAGCTTTTGTCTGTCACCAGAACGGAGCTGAGTCACCGACTGTCACTTGCAGCTGCAGTCTGTGGGCTCTCCAGACATGAAATCAATACTCAACAGTTTCCTTCTGATGGACACATACTGGGGATGGACAGATTCTCCTCACTAAGACTGCACTTGATTGAGCTCCACTTAGATTGCTAATGTGACTGATGGACTGACACGGACAGCTCCGCAGGAAGCGACTGTGTGATCTATTGTGACAATCTCTCGCTGACGCAGAGGGGGGTGTATTTGAACGAGATTGTGCTGTTGTCTAAAACTGTTAAATGATCTTTGCCTTCCCCATTACTTCCTTTTCAGAAGTCCACATCGTGACAGTGGACTCTGTTTAGAAAATTTCATCCCTGCGTATAAACTGTAACAATAAAACAAGAGTTGAAATGAATGAATAGCATACATCTCAAACACAATTTCTTCAAGTAACTGCGACATCTGGAAATGCCTAGTGTGAGATGGGCCACAATCATTTTCCCACAGACATGCAAACACTTTTTTTTGTGCACTTTTCTTTTTTTTTTTTTGTTCTTTCTGCCTAATAATAGATTTAGTAATTAGCTCTTGGTTTTCGTGAGTATGCTAATATGAGGATTGAATCTGTTACTTTTTACAAGTAAGCATTAACCAATGGATGAAATTTAAAAAACTGGAAAGGGATTGTTCAGTGTTTCTAATCGAGTAATGTGATTTCTGTGGTGTTGTTTTTTTTTGTTTTGTTTTGTTTTTTTCATGCCGTGCCAAACTAATGATGAATTAAAATCTAAGAAACAATTTTTGAATCCTTACAGTTTGGTTGGCAACATATTTTGCACCTTTGGGCACTTTATTAAGAAAGCAATAAAAACTTAACACTCTTCCGAGAGACAAAAGCAAACTGTGGCTTTTGTACATTTTCTGATTATTTTAAAGGTTACTCTCAAAATTATAATTGTAATTTTCTGCTCTTTGCATCCCTAAAATGGATTTTAGGAGACCAAAGAGCCAAAGATTGGAACCACTTGTTGTCTTTTGTGAGCGAGTTAATTTCACTATTTGTCCTTTTTCTCTCTTTAACTCTTGAGGGCTAAAGCATTGACCTGCTGCTGGTTCAAATCAAGAGCAGTTTTATTGTTGTTTCTTGGTATTACAACCATAAAATTCAAAGTTGTGCTTGCCTCAGACTGGACTACTGTGGTTTCTGTGGTATGCACTGTAACTGGCTTGAAAAAACGAATAGTCTTTCTCTGTACAGTGTGACGCTGAATCCCACCAATGACCCTAAAACTTTGACACCCGCCATTCTCCTCACCTCTCACAACCTATTGGTAATTTTAAACAAAAATCCAACATTAAATTTACCCAAACCCAGTTTAAAGACCGCACAAGACACTCTAAAGTTTTATCCCTGTTAACTTGTCTGTTTGGTGTTTGTTTGCTTTTTTTTTTTTTTTCGATATTGAAATAAGAAAATCGACAGATAAGCGGAAACAATCTGTGCCAATGATTAGTTTAAAAAAGTCTCCTGACAGCCTGGATCTATGACAAACTGCAGAAATCGAAGAAACTTGACAGCTCAAACATACTGCTTACTTGAGTGTGCATAGTGCAACAGTTTGCAAGAGTGCAGCTATTAAACTATAAAAGAAAATCAATGAAAATGCGTTTACAGTTCTTACATGTGTGCCGGTCTCCACTTTTTGTGCACAACAGACTCCTCATTTGAGTCTGATTGAGGCTAAACTGTATATGAGGAAGAAAGATGTTCAATAATCATATTTTATATGCTTAAAAACTTACATAATATGACATGTCTGGTCCAACCAGGTTTTTGTCCAGAAATCTGTGACTGTGCATTCAGATTGCAGTGTTCACTCTTAAAATTTGCAGATTATAGGCTTCCTCTCTGTGACTCCATTATTTTGGCGTCTTCCAAATTAAATAGGCTTAATGGACATTGATCTTGTTTATTTGGTTTATATTGCCTCTCTGCAGCTTGCAGTGAAATAGCACTCAACAAAAGTTTCTTAGGTAAGGTGTCTTCATATTGCTTTGTTAAAGATTAGTGTAAAGCAAGAACATAATCTATTTTAAATAATACACAATAACTTCTGGTCAGCAGGCGCATTTGCTGTATCTATTCATGTGTGTTTGAATCCCACCATGCGTCTTGCATTCATTCGCTTCAGGAAGTGTATTATACAGATATATAACTTTTTCTTTCTTTATTTATTTTTTTTTGCTATTCAGAGCCGTCTCCCACTTTGTGGAGATCCTTCTTTTAGTTGGCTGTAATTACTGTGCATCTCATCAATTTGAATGAAGTAAAGAAACACAGATGGCAGCAGTGGCCCCCGAAGCGAGTTGCTGCAACATCCCAGCAACAATCTGCAAATGTCTTTAGTGCAAGCACATTTTATTCATTTGGTCATCAGTGTCCTGGCAGTTGCAGCCAGTCCTTCTGCCCTCACTCCTGTCCGTTAGCCCTCTTCTCCCACTTCTCTTCTGTCCCACTCCTGCTCTTTGACCATGGCACATCATCTCGGCAGTATTTTTATTTGGATTTTCTTGTGCGTGTTTCCAGGGCGGTATGTAACATTATAGAAAAGCCATTTTTCGTAAACAATGGCGCTCGGTAATTACCTTTCTCTGTTGTTAGTAGACGGCATTTTAAGACCGAACATGACAAGTTATTGTTTCCCGCACAGCTACACAGCAAACGAATGGCATTCTAAGGAAAATATCAATATTTGACATGGCGTTTAGATGATATCACATTTCTGCCTTTCATAATGTACAAGCTGTAATAGACACTAAAGAAGAATGACAAGGACACCAGATGAGATAAACACTGAAAGGATAAACAGGAAATGTCAGCTATGTTCTGTTTCAAGAAGGCCTTGCCATATTTTGGTCTATAATGGTCTTCACCATTCTCCCATGAGCCTGTGCAATTCAATTTATAGAGTGAACTGCAAATAGTTTTTTTTTTTTTTCTTTTCTGTTTTTTTAAATACTATGATGAAACAATGAGCTTCTTCAATGATTTCATTCCCAAAATAGCAACAGCACCTTCAGATGACATGCTGCAAAGTCAACAATGACTTCCCCTCACCCTCATGCTATTTTAAGATGGCCATCATGTTCAGGTCTGACGGTGGCAGATGATCTTTACCGTGGCAGCAACATCTGCCTCAGCGGCTGCTGCTGCTGCTGCTCTGAGCCTTTACCTCATTTCACACCAGGATCCACGTTGGTCGACAGAAACTGCAGGAGCGTTCTCGCACTTAAAGCTCGGTTGTCCCAACCAACAACCAGCTTACAGTGCAGCTATTGTTGAAGGTACGATGCTCTCACTCTTCTCCACCAGAAAAACTGTCGCCTTTACAGGATGTGTTTTGCTCTTGCAGCTCTGAGTCTCCAGGTTCCCCAGTTCACATTTGCGTTTTTTTGTTTTTTTTGTGCCCCTGCTGCTCCTCTCTCCACCATCAGTCTGTGCAGGAGAGGTGAACCCAACCCTGCTGGTTGTCTCACAAAGACATTTTTGTTTTTTTGTTTTTTTTTTGTGGGGGGGGGTGTACATTTTGCAGCTATCAGTTATTCTGCTCTGTAATAGGCTTCAGCATTGTTCTTCTGACATGGTCTTTCTCATCCAGGTACATTTTTCCTCTTAGTGAGCGCCATCGTTCAGTTTGTTAAATCCTGTTAAGGCTCTCTCAACTCAGAAGTGTTTGTCAGAAGCTCGGCTTTTCATTATGTCATGCTCTTTAATGTTAACTGTATAGACACTAACATAATACAAATCCGACTGCTTGACGTCAGTGTCATCATAGCTCTTTGGGGAAGTTATCTTGTTCTCTCAAAGCAAATCTATTTCTCACTTGCCTCAGCTAGTGCGTATTTTAAGGTGTTCTTGCTTGTTAAAAAAAAAAATTATAAATACATATTTGACTATAATGCATATATCTACTGTCTGATCTGAACCATGTCCTTTTAAGAGAGATAACATGTAGTTAGAGCCAAAAACTAAAGCTGAAGGGTGGTTCATTGCTGTTTAAAGTTCAGATTATCCGTCATTATTGGACAAAGGCAAAATAAATGCGTATCAGCATTTATTCTGGGCCAGCTGACACTACGGAGGAAATCCATCTGCTTCTGTATTAGTTGGATTGGTCGAGTGTGGAGGCAGTAAACCACTGTAGAGTCATGTTTTCTTTGAAATAGTCATGCTGTTTATCTAAGTCCGCACTTGATGTCAGAGCTGGAGGTCTCAAATTTCAGGGTTTTTTTTTTTTTTTTTTTCAAGCAGACTTTACTGAGTTTTGTAGAAATAAAAAAACCGTCAGTATTGCTCATGCCTAACATCAAAATATAAGCGATGCATTTGTTCTCGCCATTACACGCCACCTTCTATTCAAAAATATCAAATAATCAGCCTGCAGCCCCCTTTTTTTTTTTTTTGCACAAGTAGCTGTATCATTTCCATTTCTCCCAGTATAACAGTGGAAAAAGGTGTCAAGTGAACTAGAGGCCTTGGGGGGGAAAATGATATCTCTCCTTCCCATCCAAACCAAACAAATGTTGAAAAGCAAGTATGACTGATGATTAAACTTTGTGATTCCCTCTTAACCACTCCGCCTGTCAAACTACACTTCTTCAGCCCTGTTTTTGCTGTCACTTGGCCTTTCTGCTCCACCAGTCTTCTTTTAGAAAATCTTTTCTATGTGGACTGTCTCAGACATAAGAGGGTGATTCCTCTCATAAGATAATACCACGTCATGTCAATAAAATAACGGCCAAGTGTGACAGTGAGATCGGGAACAGAAACCGTTGGACTACCATCGGGGTTAATATCAACCATGATAGCGAAACATAGACACAATATTTCTCATACAGATCTTCAGATCTTTCAACACAATATCTTAGAGGGAAAGGCAGCTATGAGCATACAGGGAACAAAAGTGTCTGTCAGAAATACTGTATAATTATTCTCTACAAATTGTTAGTCTTATGCAGCCGATCATAAACGGGTGTTTAGTAGGCCATAGCCGCATGAGGTGGTCAATAACAGTCGTACCTTTATGGCAGGTCAGACTAGCACAAGTGTGACAGATGACACCGTATCTTATCAAATACCAATTTTGTCAAAACGTTTACTTTTCCCCTTTAATTTTGTCCGTGATTCAGTTATTGAAAGTCACAGTGTTACAGATATTCTTCTGAAGGCCTCAGACAGGAATTCCCACTCCACTTCAGTGTGGGATGTATGGAGTGAATACCAAAATACTGTTGAGGATCAACAGATCCAGGGCGACCACAGTTTGGATCAATAAGGCTGCTTTTTGTAGATGATGCCATCTTCACAGGAATTGAAGCAGTTTGATGCTGAATACGATGCACTTAGAATGAGTGGCAGAAACAAAGTACACCACATGGTGAAGCTGTGTTTGGAGCTGTAAAGAATTGATTTGAAGACAAGGACATTATACCCATATGTGATGATCAAACTGCATTTATATCATTGTACCAAGGGATCTAGCCCGGATAGTGAAATGCAGTACGTGACTGAGATAAACAGGACGGTATACACAGGTGGCCCAGTAAGGAAACTGACGCTTTCAACTCCTCCATCTGAATGGAGATGCACTTTTCTTACCCCAGGCAGGCTAGAGCGACAGTATCTGCCACCTAGGGGACAATAATGTGAAAAGTAATTTGTGAATTACAGTGCTGACTATGCTCTGATTGACCCTCTCTGGGACAATGAAGCAAATGCATGAATTGAAAGATGGATGGATGACAGATGATAGGCTGAGTGGATTGTTAAATTCGATTGTTGGAAGTTGATTGATGGTGGTTAAGACTTATGCTTATCTGCTGCTCCTAAGAGCTCTTATCTCAGTTAGAATGGCTGCTGAATAAATCAAATGCAAAATATAAAACATAACATGGAGGACAAGCTTTATAACTTGGATGAGTTGTCAGGTTACTCCCACATACAAAACTATGGTGTTTTTACAGTAACTGATGTCATGGAGAAACAAACTACTGTTGAAGATTTTTCACATCCTATCTATATATTTTAAACACCCCTGCCGATTAAAATCAGGTTTGTGGCCTTGTTAGCGTGTCCATATGGCATTCTTATTATATGATAACGGTGATGTGATGATACCAGACTGTCCTCTCTTGAGCCTCGAGCTAGGACACATGAAGTCTCACGAGTGCAAAAAGAGATGTCTGCACACATTGCCTTTTCAGTGCCATGTCTTTGGCAAAGAGGCATCCACAGTTTACAAGGCTTGCCTTCAATTTTACTCATCAAACAATGGTTGTGTACACAGCCCAGTCAAGGCAGGGAAAATGCAACACAACGTGACAAGAACATCAAGCATTCGGCCATCTGGGGAAGAACAGTGCCAAATAATGACTCCTTGGTGATTATGGAAGCACTATTCTTTTTATCTCCTGTCACACCCCGAAAAATAGTGGATGAAGGAAAAATACGTGCGCGCATTGATCTTACCATGTGTTCCTGTGACATTGTTCAGATTATCTATGCCTCTAAGAAAAAGAAACAGCAGGCTTGAACATTTTAAAATGGAGCAAAAAATAAGGTAGGCAATTAAATGTTGAATGATTTAAAATTCCTCCTACCACCCTAAGCTCACTTGTCTGCAATTTATTTTCCGCTTGCTTTTGTAGCCACAAAGACCAGTATAGTTCCTGACCTCACAAAAGCTCGTCATTAAGATTGAAATCTTCTGCACATAAAATTTTATTTGAAATCAATTCAGTGACCTTCAACATGCAAAGGAAAACACATTGTCAAATCCTCTGTGATTTGAGGCACTGTGTTAAACAAGTGTTGCATATCTTTATTTATCAGGGCTTTGCAATATTCAAGAGGTTAAAACTTCAACATGTTTGCAGGACAAATAACATTCTTTACAGAAGAGGGATTTGCGAAAGTGGCTTTTATGTATTTGCTTATGGTTTGTTGTATTATTTTTAAAGTATTGCACAAATGCACATGAATACTGCGGGTGACGTTATTGGACTGAATGTACAGTGTTGAGCCAAAGAAATCATTCTCATCTCAGAGTTGCCCCTGGCTCTGTTTCACAGTTGACAGATGGAAGGAAACATCACCACAGCATGTACAATCGCCTTCATCAAACAACTCACAAAGGCAGCTAACAGTCAGTTACTTCTTGAGGAAGAGAGAGCTGTCCACGAAGGCTGAATTGAGATGGTGTAGGTATCCATCTTAAAAAGGAAACGCTGTCACATTGATTTCTATTGATCTTCTCCGTGTATTTTTGAGCTTTCTTATTATTTGTGTTTATTTTGAGCAAAAAAAAAAAAAAAAAGAAAAGAAATTGACAGATAAAAGTGAGCTGGTTTAAAATTTCTGCTTTTGCACTACAAATTGATCTCGCACTGTAGGCACAGACATGAAACGCAGCAGAACAACAACACACCACTATTGTTGTATTATTAACTGACTCACAAAGCTAAGTTGTGCTACTGTATGTTGTCATTAACTGATGCCCCCCTCCCATGATTCGTCATATCATTAAATCCCTTATTAAAAGGCTGACCTTTGCACGTGAAATAAAAATAAATTAATTAAACTTAACTTGTCTTTCTTTTGGGTCAAAACTAGCTATTATGTTTTTCAATTAACCCCAAAATCAAAAGTCTCTAGGCTATTCTTTCAAACTAGGAACAGCTACATTATAACAAGAGTCGTCTTGTTACTGTGCCAAAGGCAATTAGCAGTCTGCCACCTGTCAAGGACAAAACGTGACACTGGTGACACGGCAAAACAGAGTGACACAGAAGTCAACCAGTTCTCTAAAATGCCAGAGTATGCAATTAGTAGTTTTCTGGCATTAACACACGTGTTGATCAGCCCTCGTGTAACAATGGCACCATCGTCTCTCTCTCTCGCACGTGCTCACGTTTGAATTTGTCACTGCAACATGAGGTTTAACATTCGAGCTTTCATTAGTTTCATTCATTCATTTCTTTTTTTTCTGGGCTTGAATCTCACCTCGTCCTGCTCCGACCCTGGCCCAATCACTGATGGTGGGGATTATTATTACTTTACTGTCAAGTTATTACTTTTGGACACAAAAATCCATCACTGTACGTGTTTTGCTTGCGTGGCCAGCTTTAAAATCTGAAATGTCCCTGACTGACTGACTGAATGATCATATTTCCACCATTGGTCGGTTGCCAGATCATGGAGTTTTTCATGTTCTTGTTCAAACTGTTTCTATTAGTAGTGTTTTACATCCTGCAATTTTGAGCCTCCTCCCCCCCCCCCCCCTCACAAGGCTGCAGATCCTCTGCGTGGCTGGTCTGTGTGTGGATGCCACCCAGGGGCTTTAAGGATACACCTCTTGTTGCAGGCAGTGAGTCTGGCTTCCCGACTGTTCAGAAAGCACAGGCACATGCAGAGATTTACACACCTCCATTTAATATATCACTTTTATTACA
Source organism: Echeneis naucrates (assembly GCF_900963305.1). Classification (NCBI taxonomy): domain Eukaryota; kingdom Metazoa; phylum Chordata; class Actinopteri; order Carangiformes; family Echeneidae; genus Echeneis; species Echeneis naucrates. Next base: position 11,167,780 of record NC_042520.1, read on the forward strand.
CGTAACACTAACTTCCAAGCTGAACAATCCAGCAGCTCTGAATAGCATGTGAAGAACGAAAATGACAAAACCAGGAACAAGACGGCAAGCTTACTGCAGCAATGAAAATTTTTTAAAAAGTGAGGAAATATATGATTTCTAGCCACTGAAATGCTAAAGAAGTTTTAATTTGAAAAGATTCCAGTCTTGAAATAGTGTAAACGGGTAATGCAGTAACCTTAACAAGGCAAACCAAGTGATCGACAGCATTCTTTGGAAAAAACAAAAACAAAAAAATGTTCTGGAGTTGATAAATAAAGGTTAAACTATTCTGGACCCAAGACAAATGGTGTTTGCTGTGAGAGAGACAAAATAAGAATGATATTCCGTTGCTTCTGTCTTTCACGCTCATCGATCACAGCACAGTTTTGTCTTTAACCCTTGTATCATGTTCAGGTCTGTGGGACCCATTTTAATTTTTTGCAAAGGACAAATGATATGATCTTTTTTTTTTTTTAATCTTGGACTCATTGGCCTTGGCTCATTTTCTGTGATGAACCTGTATCACAACACATTTTCAGAAAACACAAACTACACCTCTCCTACACATACATACAGAAAAAGTTCAGAAATTGTGTACCTTCACTCTGTCTTCTTGTGTGTGTGTGTGTGTGTGTGTGTGTGTGTCAGTGTGAATGTCATTATGAGTTTTGTGTTTCTGCCTTTGCCGTTGTTGCAAAATTCAAGTACCAACACTTTTTGTTCTTGCATCTCCGCACATTTAACCATCTGTCTTATGGGAACCAATCTTTATTTTCTCACACTCTATCCCAGATGTAAATTGGCAGTGGGACACAAATATAATTTTGCCATGTGTGATTCCTTATCACAATTGATCAAGATGACCAAATGACTCTGTCAGATGGCTGTGCAATTGATTTTCAGAAGTGAAAGAAGCTTTTGATGATGTAGAGGAAGATGTTTCATGACGTCAGGATGACATTTCTGAAGATTACAAATGGGAAAGTGACTTTGAAGAAGGGGATGAAATTGAGCATCAGCTAGTTCCAAAACAAAGAGTAGCCACAGAACCAGAACAACCCCGTCAGCAAATAGCAAGTGTGGTAATACGGAGGTCAAAAAATCAGGAAATTTAATGGTCGTCTTGCCCAAAAAAATTACAAACCAGGGCCGACGTGAAGGGTAGTTACTCGTGAAGAACATCAAATCTTCTTTTGACCTCTTCGTCTCAGATTCCACCCTGAAAATTATTCAGGATTGCACTAATTTAGAAGGAAGGTGCGTTTTTAGAGAAAGGTGGAAGGCGATGGACCAAAGCTATTTATATTCCCTATTCTGTGATTCTTATCCTTGCTGGTGTTTTAGGTCCAAAGGCGAACAGCACAGAATATCTGTGGGATACCTGAATGGGTTAAATTTCTAATGAGGTTCAAATAAACAGCAATAGTTATGAAAGACCTTGCTTTTGTTATAAATTTGTTACATTTTGTCCTCACACCTTGATTTATAATTGAAATTTTTTATTTAATTTTCTTAAAAAAACAAAGCCAAACTGGTGGCACTTTAATCCATAAATATGATCTAAAAAAGTAAAATTGCAATGATTAACTATTATCACTGCTTATGATGAAATAAACATCTGAGTAGTTTCATGTGAAATTGTTTGATTGTATTCTTGGAAACCCCAAAAGTGCGTCCACGAGACCGGGAACACTGGCAAAGTAACAAAAACAGGAACACAGCACGAGGGTTAATTTATGAACTTGTGGTGATTTTTGTCTGACATTGTGAATGTGAAATCTGGATGGATGAGAAGTGCTCCCATATGTTAGTTTTCTTGTTAAGTACTTCATTACCAGAAACCCCAGTGCACTTTCTCAAGAAAGATTTTTGAAAATTTTGAGATTTTAATAGTATAGTTAAAATTCAAAATCCATTTGGAGTGCCATTTAAAAACTTTGGCTTTCTTTGTAATTCGAACTTGAAACGTTGCTTTATAAACATGAGGGCAAAATAGACGAATCACTTGCATTTTATTTATTTCTTTTTATTTTTATTTATTTTTTTTTAATCATTCTGCCTTTTAGGACTTTCTTTTATTCGAGGACCAAGAGCAAAAGCATAAGGCATAAAAAGACAAAACAACAGAAGCAAATTCCTTCTTCCCTAATGTGGAAATCTCATAAATAGTACGTATTTGATAGTCTTCAGCATTCTCAAAGCAACAGTCTGATATTAAAGACCTTCTGACGCCTTGAATGTGTCTCTTTGTTTCCAGCCTGTTTGCCCCACATATGACAGACTATAATCTGCTTACCTAACGGCTTTTTCTTCTTCGCTGTGTACTGCTCTGGAAGAAACTATAGTCACACACGCTGCATATTCATACTGTATTAAAAAAAAAAAGGCAAATATTATTTCACTGACTTTTTTGTCTGCGTTGCATTTCTGAACCATTTGTATGAAATTCAACCTCTGTCGTCAATAAGGTAAAAGCAAATATTGAATTGTCCCCACTTGGTCCTTTCTATCTTTTCTCAAATCTTTTTCTTTCTCCAGAGATCCTTGAGAAAGTGAGAGCAGAGGAAACAGACAGAAAGAAATGAGGCAATAGAGATAGTTTCAACTCATTGTGGTAAATCTCAGCAGTTCTTGAAAGTTGCCATGGATACAAACCCAGCCATTATAGATGAGGAAAAAATGTTTTGTCAGGATATCTTCATTTCTTCAAAAATGTCTGTGGACAATATGCTGAAATCTGTTGTAGACATATTTCCACTGCTCTCTCAGGATTTGAGGCAACTTTGGGAAGGGAACTTTGTCCCTCCTAGTTATTTATTTATTTATTTGTTTGTTTGTTTATTTATTTATTTATTAAAATAATAATGCATTTTATTGGTATAGCACTTTTCAACAGAACCCAAAGATGCTTTACAGGCATAACAGTGCAAAATAAATAAAAAGAGCAAAATACAAAATTTTGGTGCCATAAGAACAACATATAAATGAAATAACATGAAGAGCAGTGAGTTTTTAGTGGAAAGCGGGATGAATGTTTGAGGTACAAATGAAATGCAGAGCGGAACAGGTATTGAGTTGAGTTTTGAAGGCAGTGAGGTCGGTGCAGTCATGTATGTTTTGTGGGAGGGACTTCCACAGGGTGGGAGCGGCAACAGAGACAGCTCTGCCCCCAAGTTTATCGAGAAGATTGGAGGTGCTGTAAAGAGCCAGTGTGAACAATAAAGACAAAAAAGACATGGCAACATTTAGACATACATGAACAAAGTCGATGCTGCAGCAGCTACTTCACTCTGGTCTCTTTGGGCAAGTTATGCTGCTTAAGCTGAAAGGATAATACTGAAACCACAGAATGGTATTCAGTTGCATACATGGTTGGTAACGAATCTATGTTTTCTCAGAACCTCAGTGTGGCGACCTCGCAATTTAGCTCTGCAATCCCTTCCTACACCCATCCCCTAGCCCAGCTGTGCCTGACTGATAAGGTATATTAGTGAGTGGGCTCTTCCTACCAATTATTTCTTTTACATGTCTGAATAACAAGTCATGGATTCAGTGGGAGGCCAACAGCTAGAATGATTAAATGCAATGTTGAGGGAAAAGATCCATTTGATCATATCTTAAAAGAAAAACAAAAAACAGCCAGCCCTGCTTCTCTCTCCATCAGTAGCTGATTCCCTCAATATGGCACCGTTTTGTTCCAACAGTGTTTGAAACAATTGTTATAAACTGACAGAAGACCCAGTCAAAAGTTATGTCAAAGAAAAAAGTTAGCATCTAAATGTTAAGGCTTATCAGCCTACACGTTTTTTTTTTTTTTTTTAAGTCCAGTTCACATGTGACATGACAGGTACGTCCTTCAGTCTCCTAATTTAAGTTTTAAAACTGAGTGCTCAGCTGTACGTTAAGCTGCAACATTACAACTGAGGCTTGTTTAGTTTTTTTTCTATTTTTTTCTTTTCTGTAATGAATAATCAAGCAAGAGCAAAATATTAATCTCCACCACTGTCGGGCTCTACATACACACACACACACACACACAAATAGTTATGTTTCTGTTGATGCATCCTTTAAAATTCGACACCATGCAGATATTAGATTTCTTCCAATTTGGTAGAAATGCTAAAAGCTTCCTGACAGTTAATTTTAGAAATATCAAAATGGCCATGTGCCTCATGCACCACGCAGGGGGATTGTGGCTATCAGGGTATGTCCTTACAGAGTCCCTAACCTAGACTAACAGTAAAAACCCCAAAACAAATGTTGTTCACCTCAACATGGCCCTCCTGTTTCTCAGGCGTTGAAGCATTCCTTCCTCTTTTATCTTTGGGGATGAGCACTATGACATTTAAAAATGCGGATTGAAATTGTGAACAGGTGAAGGATGTTTATCAAGCGTTGCCAGAGGCTGAACTTGTTCAAATGCAGCTGTTGGTGATGGTGATGGCAGGAGGACAGGGGTAATTAGTAACATGACCTTTGTGTGACCATAACCTTCTATGAACTGTATTATAAACACCTGTCAGAATCTGCTTCTGGGAATTATAAGATGCAAGTTGATGATTTGTTATCAGAAAATTTTGTGCCAATCGATATTTTTGCACGAAGCCACGTGTTATCTAACAATCTGTCCAACATCACGTTCAGTCATTTTACTGGCTATCCCTTTTTGCCTTTTTGTATCATTTCCAGCTTTTCGAGTGTTCAATATGTTCATAACAAGCTGAACTGTGATGGGATCATACAGCACAGGAATCATTTGACACTGCTTTTTGTGTGGCAACTGTGAACAAAGCCATTACGGGGCTAATTTCGCTCCACATCCAGAGAAGAGCTCTGTCATGGCCTCTTGACACGCTCAGGATTGTCTGAAAAGAATTTTCCACTTCATCTTTATTCAGAGGTGGTGATGATGGTGGTGATACAGTAGACCTCCGTTTGGGATGAAGAGCAGAAACACGAGGCTCGGTATAAAAGTGAACAGTGCCCCCCTCTTGCTTTCAGGCGTTTTTTGTTGTTGTTTGTTTGTTTGTTTGTTTGTTTGTTATAAATTCTGGAGCACTATCGCAACTGCAAAAACAAACAAACAAAAAACAATAACAAACAAACAAACAAACAGACAGACAATCACACACACACACACACACACACAAACAAAAACAGCAGAGGCATTTGTGGCACCCAGCACATCCACTAACATCCCGGCGTGAGTACTTCTCCAACGCAGTGCGGCTTTAAGAGGACCGGGGCTCTTAAATCTGCGCCTGGCTCCTCCTTCCGCCATGATGTCAGTCGGGAGGGGAGAGCGAAAGGGAGAGAGGTGGGCAGCATTGAGGAACTGAGTTCATACAATACTACAGAGACATCTACAGCTTAGCAGACAGATACGGTGAACCGCCTATCCCGGCTCCTGTAAGTGATGCTGCACTGAGGCACACTTTGATCCAAATCCACTGGGGGGGCGATGCGCTTTCTACATCCCTCCATTAAGAGTTTCTGTTTTTTTTGGGGGGGGGGAAGCTTACAAAACGTCGAATCGGTCCAAACTGTTTATTTTAGTTTTTAGTTTCAGACGCAAGCTTTCAGTTTCTCCCTCCACCCCTCCCCACTAGAATTCTTTTTTCCCCCCTTGCTCTCTTGGATTGAAGTTTTACGCGCGGTGTCAGCAAGCGTTTAACGCAGCAGGTTTTTTTTTTTATTATTTTTACTTTTATTTTTTTTAGCAAACAAATTGAAATAGGGGTTTCGAGGTGTAGGTAGGCTAAGCGGTACAAAGTTTATGAAAAAGGCAAGCTTGGATCAATGCGTATCTCCGCCTGTGGAACTGCGAAGCCAAGACATCCAAAGAGGAATTACAGCGTCTCCTTCTCAAAGTTGATCGCTGTAAATGATTTTTCCGTCTCTTGCAAACGAGGACCACATTTTTAGCGCATGGATAAGTGTTTTTTTTTTTTAGTGGATAACAATCTCTTTTAAAATCTCCTTTGCACTGAATTTTGCTGCTTCTGATGAGGATCCTTACCCCGTCCCCCCCCTCCCCTCTACTTCAGTTTCATCCATGGCACTTCTTCCTTTTTCTTTTTCTGTTTTTGTAAATCAGTGATGTCTCTACCCAACTGCACCCGCAGTTGATTTTTCCATCCTATCCAAGCGGAACAAACGGTAAGCTTTTTGCTCCTAAATCTCGACTTTTCCTGTTCAGATCAGACTGTGTTTTACTCAAGTGCCCCTCCGAGCATTTTGTATTCACATGAGTGGTCCGTCTCCTGAGCGCAGGGGAGAATCGCCGGAGAGCCCAGCAGGCACATCACGGGCTTCGTGCATTATATTTACATCTATTTGAAAAAAAAATAAAATAATAATAATAATCAAAATCAACCCAAAACTGACGCTGCAATTTAAAACCACTGAGGGGAAACACAGGCCAGGAGAAATGTAGAGATGGTCTACGAGCTACTTGGAGAAATCGTGTTGCGATAGCGGTGTTTGTTCTTTTTGTTTTTTTGTTTTTTTTTTGTTTTTTTTTTCCTCTGGCCGTTGCGGAGACCGGAGCAGGCGTCCCCGGTGCACCTGATGGAAATGATCGGCAGACTCGGTCGGTGCGCAGCGGCAGAATCACCGAGCCGAGCTGTCGCATCGTGAATTGCGCGCGAAGCGATTGGTCACGACTTCGGGCATTTCATCAGTCTCGGTGAACGCCGATAAGGCCTGTACTTTCCAAGAGAGCCCCCCGACAGTGACGGGGTTGGGGGACTTTTTTCTCCCGGTGCAGATCTCGTAGATCTGTCAGCTCATTCCGGCGCTCCGGTGCGCGGCAACAGCGCGCTTCTGGTCAGACTGCCAGTGAGTGACCACAAGCTCAGGGAGCTCAAGAAAGCCGGGTCGGTATCTGCTGCCATGCTGCTCGGGTTGACAGTTCAAATAGTCAGCTGTTAGGTGTCTAAAATAAAATACACATCACCGCCACAGTTGGTTGTTTGGGCCCCATTAACATGTTACAGCCTACAGATGCTCCATATGCTGGAGATTAGAACTGGGCACGCTGTCGTTTTTTTTGTTTTGTTTTTGTTTTGCTTCCTTCTCACACTCCCACCAGACCCATTCAGCTCAGTATTTGCTGGAGAATTAAATCAGAGGTAATGTGATCCTTCCCAAGGTGAGCAGCACATTCTGCCTGTACAGGCTGAGGCGCTTATATTGAAAGAAGAGTCTGGGAGTAAATGGGAGCAGTCTGAGCAGCATGTTTGTTAGATTTGAAGAAATCCAGCAGCAGTTATAGGGCCGTTGCTCATAACTGTGATATCTTTGTATGCTGTATGTTTTCTGACAATATCCCAGTTTAATTCCATGCAGCTGATGGACTACAGAAAATAATGTCTGTATAGTGACATCTGGGAGTCAGTCGTTGAGTTCATGGTCTAACTAACCTGTAGAATCAGAGCTGCCTTCCAGGTGTCACTGATGTCTCTCTGCTTTGTTGTTAGTAACCATCTGTGTGAGTCTTACTTGCCGCCCTGTTTAAATACGTTTAACCTCTTTTAAATTTTCTCTTCCTAAAGTTGCATACTGCCAATTTAAAACAGCAGTTTGTTGAAGGTACTTGAGATTTTAGTTCTCCTCCTGATTGGGTCCATGATAGTCGCTGTATTGTAGTTGAATGGTCCTCGTTGCTCTCCATAAATAGTGTTATATTGAATGTGGCTATGTATAATTTTCAAAATGAAAATAATTATTCAGCTATAATCCTTAGCATTTATGATCTCAGACTACGGTTTTGACTTTTCTGGCTTTTATTCTCTACACATATAATCTAACAATTCATTTATGGTGTGTAAAGAAAGATAAATTTTCACCAAAAGATGAAATTTAAAGTAAACATTCAAGCTAAACTAAAGCTATACCAAAATGAAGAGTTATGTATGTATATATATATATTTTTTTATTTTATTTTATTTTATTTTTTCTCCATTATGGTCCATTTGCATGTATGGACTGCCCTCTTGAGGTCTGTGATTACAACATTGCCAATTAGTTTGTTTTAGCTAGTACAGGTGGGTGAAATGTTTCCCATGTAAAAATATTTATAGGTAAAGTCTATAAAGGAAAGCAGAAACTGATTGAAATGAGAGTGGCCAATGGGTTATTCATCTGAACAGCACTGCCATGCTTGATGTAAACATGCTATGAATGATGCATCAGAAGATTCATGTATCATCTATGTCCTTATTCACCGATAAAAGATGGTGCTTCAAATCCCTGTGGCATTTAAACTTTAATATGCATTTTTCTGGCAGTATATTAAACCCATTATTAACACTGTCAATGCAGCCATTTCTGTCGAACATCATTTTCACGCTCTTTATCACTTTGCAGTGCAACTTAGGCAATAAAGTCATTGTCGAATTTTCCCAAGAGAAAACAACTTTTATTCCGCCACCGTGTAAGGGAAATTGTTACGGCTGTGTGGACTGAAAAAGAACTGACTGATCTTGACAGAAAACTGGTCCGTCAGGCTGTCAGTGATCCTTAGAGCTGTTAAAAGAGAGAAACCCCAAGACAATCAAAAGTATTACATCTGCCGATGCCCTCTTTTGAAAATCTCTTTCAATCCACAGGCAGTCCTGATACATAGAACAGTGTTTAAAACCTGGCTTTGACAGTTTAAGGACTTCAAATGTCCGGGGTCCCAGCTGGAGGCTAACTACATTGAAAGTTTCCAGTTGAGGGTATCTCTAAGTGACGGTTGCTGTACGTCTCCCCCTCTTCTTGCTACCCTTAAGCGGATGCCAACACCAGGAAAGCCTGTCCATCACGCTGCTGTGTAAAGTGGTCCAGGGCTGGACTGCTCATCTTCACTCTGTGTCTCCCAAGAGGGAGGCTTGAGTTTGCCTCCTGGATTCAACCTGCTGTCTGGGGCTCAAAATAGCATTTCAGGAGACTAGTGAAATGTAAGCAAAGGAGACACTCTGACTGACACCTAGGATTTCTCTCTCCCTCCCTCTTACTTTTTTTTTTTTTTCCCCCCTCCAGCACAATTTCTTCTCTCACCTAACCTATCCCTCATGGACGGGTTTATAAAGAGTTCTGACAAGTGAAAAGCCATGCTCATGTTGAAAAACATCACGGAGAAAAGGAGATGTATTGTTAGCAAGTATGCCTGTAATATGTTATAGGTCAGCAGGTGTCTGTTTCATGCAAGTGATATAAAGTGTTTGCATTTTCACGTCACGTTGAAGCAGACATGCTACCGCATCTATCACATTTGGTGTATTGAAGCATGTCTGCCATACTGGCAAGGTGTTACTTAAAATCACATTAGCATTGCTAAGGTTTCCCCTTCCTTACTGCATTTGTACTCCTGCGCGTTCTTTGAGTCAAAAACGCACTCAACCCATTCATGTTGTAAAACATTATCGTCACAAGAGAGTGAAAACATCGATCACGCTTTGCTCTCCTCTGATTTATTTATTTTTTTTGTTTTGTTTTGTTTTGTTTTAAATTCAGCGCATCACATGCCATTTAAGGATGTAATTTAAACTTCATTATGTGTTGTGCGAGCTCAGCCTTGGACTGCCCGGCGATCATCACAGTAAAGCAATTGCTGCTCACTCTAGGAAAGAGGCAAACTTCAAAGTAAAGTGTGTCGCAGTAACTAATGGGATATATTGCATCAATATTTTGACATGACAACAATGCTGTCTCTGGTATATATGTTGAGTGAATAGCCCTCATGCCGACTAATGTCAGTGTCAGCTCTTGTCTTTTTTATATATATATATATATGTCCATCTGTCTTTAATGAGTCTCGTGTGACTGCTTTATGAACTGTGTTGGGGGGAAAAAATAATCTGCACAGGCTGCATGGATGCATTGCAATTGTTGCTGATTCAAAACAAGCTTAATTAAATTCTTATTTTTAATCAATTCCCCTTTGTCAGTAGGCCGAGAGCTTCAGTGGCTATGAATGCTGTTGCCTTGCCAATTTAGGGGACCCCTGTAGTGCAGTTTAGGTAGTCATACCATTTCTACAGGATATTGTTTGACTCATCCAAATGGATGGAAATTTCATAAACTTGGAAATATTACAGTTCCCAAAGAGCTATTTGCAGTCCCTTGTTACTGCAGGTATGCATGCCTTTTCAGCACCAGCTGCGTGTTGTTTGTGTGATGGCTGTCACACACTTTCACCGCACTTTCAAAGGAAATGGACGTTTGATATGAGGCAGCTGCTTTATGAATACAGACCAATATCTTGATGAAAATCATATGAGGTTAATAAACACTCAGGGGGTTGGAGGACCTAAACACACAGTGGGATATGAGCAATGAAATTATATTAGTCGTTAAATATATTGCAGAGGTGCGCACATGAGGGAGCCGGTATTATTATGAGAAGTAAACATAGCTGTGCTTTGGTGGCTGTACACTGACACGTCATGTCGCACTCAAATCAGTCTAAAACCCGGCAATGCAATTCTCTTTTTCTCTTTTTCTTTTTTTTTGTGCAAAAACATCACACTGCTTTGCAGCAATTGTAATATCAACAGCTCTCTGAAGCCCGCATGTTCAAATCTAGAGACGCAAATATGATTGATTTTAATAAATCTCATCAGACATCCAAGAACAAACAAAGACCTGTTAATGTGAGCTAGCAGTCTACTTAGTGCACAACTTGTGGAAAGCAGTCACTATTTTCATGCTAGCATATACTGGCACTGAAGGGATTGCAGAGTAGGACTCCATCATCTTTCAATGACCTACTTGGATTTTGGCAATTGGGGTTCTTGCCCTTTGGCATGCTTTTGCACATATAATGCAGTTGAATATTGTGCAGAACAACGCCATCCCATAAATTGGCAGCCAACACAACACATTAATGAATAATGCTCAGTGATGATTAACCCATCTGCACTGCATTTTACCATCGGCATCACTCATTACAAACTGAAAAGTGGGTGCTGTTTAAATGGGATGTTACAGAAAACACATTTGTCTCGATGTAATGAAGTTACGATTACATTTCACTCATTTAAGTGATGGCGGCTTTGACGATGAATAATGTTACATTGTTGTCTCCTTGCACCGCAGTTGCTCTAAAACGTGCTCTTATCATACTGCATATGTTTACACACATGGGCGTTCATGAAATATTTGCGAGCTCAATTGTTTACATTCGGAGCAAATGAGGCTCTCCATTAATAGTTGCTGTCAAGCAGTACAAATGCGAATGTGTAGCTGACTGCGTGTGCTCATGCATAGAGGCATCAAGGCTAAGGGCTCAGATAGTCTGCCTCCTAAATCAGATGAAGTCTGGATGCGATGTGCCGTTTATGAGGACACCTCCACACCATACTGACTCACGCTGACTCAGATATGGAAGCAGTTTTTCTCTGCCCCCCCCCCCCCCCCCCCCCAAAAAAAAAAAAAAAAAAAAACTATGTTGTTTTAACGGTAAGCTCAACTCTTTCATATTCCTCAATAAAAATATGAAACGGCTCATTACAGCGATGAAACAGATTGAAGGAATACATGATCTACCAACCTTTCTGTGTGTGCTTGCTCAGTAGATGTCATCAAAGGTTAATTGTGTAAAACTGACGTTAATTTGCTCTCAAAGACATGGGAATGATGTGGGCTCATAACTAGTTAGGATGAATAGGTCAAGTTGAAAACTCTCCATGAGGGAAAGCAGTACTAATTACAGCAGAGCCTGAATGCCGTGTAATTCTGTGCTGACATTGTGTGTTGTGTCTTTTCTCTCTCTCACTCCCCCCCCCCCACCCCTTGTCTCGCCTTTCTCTTTTCACAGACTTGCTGCTGTAAAGGTGAAGCGCCCGTCCACCCTTGAGTATGGACTCAGCAAGTCAGGCTCATGTGCTGGTGGTCTTGCTCACCTGTGTGGTCTTGCTATGCTGGGGTCAAGAGAGGGACTATACAGTTAAGGAAGAGCAGCCAGAGAACGTCCGCATCGGCAACCTGCGGAAGGACCTGGACCTCAACCTGGACCCCGGCATCAGGCTGTCCTCGCCGCTGCAGTTCAAGCCTGTGTACAAGACAGGCGACGTGCCTTTGGTGAGGGTAGAGGCCAACACGGGGGAGATTTTTACCACCAATCACCGAATTGACCGAGAGAAGCTGTGCTCAGGGGTCTTCGCTGAGAAACGCTGTTACTACGAGATCGAGGTGGCTGTGCTGCCTGACGAGATCTTCAGATTGGTCAAAATCCGCTTCCTGATTGAGGATGTGAACGACAACGCACCTCTTTTCCAGTCCACTGTAATAAACATCTCCATCCCAGAGAACACAGCTATCAACACCCGATACCCGGTGCCCTCAGCGTTTGACCCTGACGTAGGGATCAATGGGATCCAGCATTATGAATTGGTCAAGGTGAGGATCACTCATACATTATCTCCAGCTTTTATTAAATGAAATGCTTGCGTTGTTTTTTTATTTTTTTTTATTTATTTATTTTTTTATTGTTATGGTAGCATCATTAATCATTAATACAATTACTTGTATTCAAGGGGCATTTCCCAAGGGTCTTTGTATTTTGCTTGTAGTAAGGTTGAAAGTTCATTGGAAAAACTGCTGTTTTCAGTATTTTTGTTGAAGAAACATTCTGGAAGTACATTCACAATCTCACAGTAAAGGTGTGTGGTTGTCGCTGCAGTACTAGAGCTCTAGTTCACAGTGCAGTGGTTTATCATTAGCTGTGAGTTATCAATCAGTGAACTTTAAAGAACACAGAAGGTATTTTTTAAATCACTTTGGCAGGACAGATTTATTTCATTAATTTCTAAATGTTGATGTGGTTTATCTGACATCAAGCCTTCTTGAGTACTTAATACCTCGCGTATATCCCCAATTCTGTCAGCTGTTATTAAATATTAAATAACTAGAAGAATCCAAGAATCTGAAACTGAATTTTTAAGTAAAAAGTCACTCAAATTGATAGGAGTGTATTACCGTGTGTCGTCAATCACGTGTCTCAACTAAAGCCGTCTTGTACATGTGAATTTAGTTCAATGTTGAGAGAGGGAATTATTTTGATTATGAAAGATATGGGCCTGTGGCGCTGGAGTACTGGAACAGGCCTCATCTTTTCATGTGGACTAGGCCCTCTAATAACAACTGAGGATGAAAGGGCTTTATCATAATCTGCGCACAGAACAACATACAACAAACCGGAGACAATTTGCTCTGTCCATCAATTACAGTCACATCAAACATAAATAAAACAGTGGGTGTCTCCAACGCAAGTGGCTTATTAGTGAGTGCACATATTGATGAATGTCTTGCTCATTGCTATGCTTGCAGCATCCCACCTGTCCATATCGGGTCTGAGTCGTTAACTTTTTAATCACTGAAGCGCCATTTGCCAGGTTTTCAACCTTTTCTTTTTTGTTATGTACTTTGCACTATATTATGCATTGTGTCTAATTCTGTAAACCTGCTCTTGCGCTATAGTGCTGCAAAGTATCCATATAGTAGATTAATTTGGACTCTGCTTTGAAAATATTGCCTACTTTTTCATAGTGGAATATGTCACAAAGCCTACAGTGTTTTATAGCAGCCGTTAATATTTTCATATGCGTTATTTCATGATGAAAGATGCTGTAAAGAAGGGGAAGTTTGATACATGTACAGCAATATAGGAACACGTGCAGTGGAAAGTGCAGACACAGCATCTACTGCATGTCCAATCTCTAGCAACAGGTTACACGTGCTGAACATTGCAGATTAAAGCAAGTGAGAGGAAATACACTGTATTATGCTAATAGACGCCTTGTGCAGAGCCGGGAGAAGCTTTTCTTCATCATCTAATTAATGCACTATCAAGCTGCATTCAATATTCTCTGCTTCCTAATGGAGTCCAGAAATGTAGGATAATATCATACGGCCACGAGACACCACTCTATGCTTTGTGGAAAGATGTATATTGAGGATGACACGAGCCCTTATAGATGAAGTGTAATTAAAGAAGAACTCTGGAGGAAATCCTAAACATAACAAATACAGAAAGGTTACTGGAACTGAGAGCACGGTACAAGACAGAAATGACAAGTCCATCTTGGCGTCTCAGACAACGTTAACATTGGGCTGGAATGAACAGAGTGGTTGCTGTCCGTGTCTGCCTTGAATACCAATTTGCATTTTTAAAGAGTCTCCCCACTGCCAAGGCCTCTCCAGCGCAATGTCCTGAATTGTTCATGCCTGGAAATTCACCAGCCAAATGTTCTGCTCATTATGGTGATCATCTGCAATCATTTTCTTTGCCCTTTTCACAATATATAAAGCTTTCTAAAATCCTTTCCTAGACTGTGGTTATATTATCTTTTGCAGGAAATTCCTCTTAGAGCATCCTTGGGAATGTGTTAGTAATTCACTTCTTCTCATTATATTCTCATTGTACTCAAGATTAATTTCCTTGTGTTCCAGGTTCCTTATGAGTAAAAGAGAGAAAGGAGCATTAAAAGACCCAGAAACATTTTTGACCTTTGATATCTTTTATTCCCAAATTGTAGCATGGGTTTAGTGGAGAGGGAATGTGCAAGCACTTCCTAGAATAGCTCTTGGTTGCTAAGCCACCCTCGGACTATCTTTGTATAGTCCTGTGAGATTTGTCTCAGAAGCTCCCTCAGAATGATTATTTGCCCAGTTTTCTTGTGTTGTGCAGGGCATGGTGCCGCAATTGCAACCATTGTGTAAGCACAGCAAGCCACTCACAATGGTCCGCCACTCCGCATGTAGCCATGCCTGAATTGTCAACATACACAACAAATAAAAGAAACATGGCTGCCCTTCTTTTTTAGTACAACTTTGTCCTTTTCTAACACTATGAGGGGACAACAGGTAATTTCATTCTACACTGTGCTTCAGCACTACACATAATGGCCAGCAATTACACTTTGAGTGAAATTCTGCCATCAGTGTTGTGCAGCGACGTGTTACGTCACCTGAACTGCAGAGAAGGCATTTTAAGAAATGGTCAAGGTCAGAGAAAGCAATCACATGCATGGATGGAGGAGGATCTCCCCTGAAAGCAGATCTGATCATGTTACATATTCACAGGATAACTCAGGGACCAACACGGAAAACAGCAGTTTCCTGTTGCTTTGGCTTAGGATTTTCTACAAACACTAGCAACTTCTTTTTTCTTATTTGAGTGAGGTATGATTTTTCCAGCACACACTCGCTAATCCAAGATGCATCTGTATGAGCATCTTCAGACACATTTGAAGTGGATATCTTGCTTGAGTCACTTGACGCAGTTCATTGTTCTCCTGCTGACTGGACTTTGCCTCACTGATAAACTACATGATGAAGTGGATGTTTGAATTTTTGTTGAGCAATATAGAGGACTCTTAGACTTCACCTTTTCCACCTTCTGAGATTTTTCCTCCTGTATTTTGCAATCAGCTTGGTTGCTACATGCCCATCTGAAAAACATTTTTTTTTTTTTTGCAGTTTCAGGTCTTTTTGCTAGTACTCCAAGTCTGAGCTTGAATAATTTCGTTGCTAAACTGATTTTACTTTGCATTTTGAGGGTGCAAAACGTATTTGAGATCCACTCCAAAGTAGCTAGAGAAATCTGATTAATGCACAGCAGACAGTCTATAGGCAGTGAATAGGATTCTGAGGCAGAGAGCTGTCAAGCATTTCCAGTTTTCATTAGCATCCTATTTTGACACAACATCCTCCTTTAAGAGTTGACCAAAAAAAAAAAGAAAAAGAAAAAGACAAACAACTTCCTGCTTCCTGTCTAATTGTATGCATGAGACTATGGTCAGGGGCAAAAGTGAATGAGTGATGGAAAGGGGAAAAAATGAGGGAGGAATGAGGAAGGGACAGAGAGCGTGAGTGAGTTTCTATCAGCATTATAAAGACGTGCAATTGTTTGTGATGAATTGCCCCCCCCCCCCACTCCCCAGTTAGCCCCATCCATGGGCGTCACTGTAACTAGAGTTCTTCTGACATATTCACAGCCCAATCTCAGTCTCCTCTGAGATTTAATGAGGTCATCAACTTGACTGCAAGATGTATCTTCTAATAATCTGAGGCGCCGTCTTCAGAACGGGGTTCAGAGTCATCCATCCCTCATCATCAGCCACCTCTGCTTCTGTCTGTGTCTCTTGGCCATTTTCATTTAAATTAGGCAAGCTCTGATTTGATTTTATGTCATTCAATACCCTGTTCCCATTCTGATCACTGAGGGGAACTGAGACCCCGTAAAATAAAAATGAACTGTGAGCTATCAAAGTTCAAAGATGTTCAACATGTACAGTACAGTATGTTTGGAAGAGTGAGGCATGGCAATATTTGCACATTTAGCTGTTAAGAGAACTTTGTCCTTCCAGCTCAGCCTTAGGTTCTCTAGTGAGTGATTCATGCTAGTATTTGGCCTTTTCTTAGCCTGCCCTAGATCTTATCAAAATCCAACCAGACTAATTCTGCATTCAGAAGGATGCACAGGCTCAGAGATAGCTCTCCTCAACTTATTGAAATGCACTGAGCGTTGTCTTGTCAGTTGTAAAATTGTGTGAAAGAAAGACTAAAGCATGGAGGAAATGCTAGCTCATAAATCATCGTACAGCATTCCCTTTGGCACATCCTAACTCAACATCCAACTATTAACATCGGGCTTTGCCAAATATCAGTGTGCTGATACTCAGCTACTGTGCAGAATCTGTGAACTATTCAAACAACTGAGGATTGAGGAGCTCTGTGCGGCTGGAGTAGTGCTTAGCAATAGATCCCCCAGAATGCTGTCTTGGACCTTTCAGTTTTGACAGAAATAGTTCAGCAATGTGCATAAAGATTCAGCACAGTTCATCCATAAGACATTTTCTTCTACATTTCCACATATAGTTTTATATGCCATGTCTTTCCCCTATATGACTTCTGCTTACCAGAAGGATCATAACATAAGGTCTGAAAGATCATCGCTGCTGTGTTGGCTGTTTTAAGTAGTTTTGTCAATCACTTGACATGTTGACAACATTCCCTCGCAAAGCAATTTTTCAGAGTACACAATAATTTACATGCCGCAGCTGCGTGTTTCCTTGATTCGACTACAACACCGCGTCGGCACATGGACGGGTCTAGCTTTTTGAAACCTACTGAGGACTCTTGTGCTCACAATTTGGTTGAAATGTTCCTCCCTTGAACAGGGAGAATGTATATATCTTAATCTCATTTGATAGCTGTGCCTAGACAGAGTAATCTCCTCCAACATTATGTGCAGCATGAAGCTTATCTCTTTAAGTAGGATGCTTTTTCTTGTTTTACCATGAAACTGGTTCTGACTGAAAGAGCTTCAAAGGGCTCCTTTGTTTCATAATGTGCATGCAGCTCATTCATGGGCTTGATCTTCTTCTTATTTCCTCCCACTACTCTCTCTCTCTCCTTTTCTGCCACTTCACTCCCTCTCTGTCTCTCGCTCTCCCGTAATTTCCTTCCTCTCTCTTCTAATTTCAGGATGTATATGGATCCATACCATACTGCATACAACACTGTAAATATTAGTGTTCGTATTTTAAGGGGGTGGAAGGCAATTACTCGTAGCAGCCAGTGCCAGTTCCTCTGGTTTCTCATGGGGATTACTTATGCATTTGTTTTCATTTCCCCCCGCTTTACTTTTGCCTAGATTTAGCCCTACTTCGGCAAAAAGCCTTCTAATAGGCAGGATTTTTCACTCCCCTCCTCTTAATCTGTGGTGATCTGGTCTTGCAATTTAAATAAATGGGAGCTTATTGGTCTGTCTCCATTTCCAGCTGTTTCTCTGTCATAATGACGTGGATACGTTTCAAGACTAGCTGCTGTTTTCTAACTTGTCATGAGGAAGAGTATAATCTTCTTTGCATGAAGGCAGAAGAAATCTAGAGAAGCAAATGAATCCTTACAAACATTAGTTGTATACTGTGTATACAATTTACATCAGTTTTGAATCACATAGCTGTGTGTGTGTGTGTGTGTGTGTGTGTGTGTGTGTGTGTGTGTGAGTACGTGCGAGTGCGTGCATGCGTGCGTGTGTGATGACTGAATCTTTGAAACAAGCTAATGATTAGCATGTTTGAAAGTGGTTTTGATTTACGGCTACCCAACTGAGGTGAGCAGAGCCAAGAACCAGCTGCCTTGTTTAAGAATGTCCCAGGCTGTTTAATTTGCTCTTGACATTCATCACTGCCTTAAAGGCCTGATCCTAAGAAGGACTACAAATGAACCTGTGTAGCCCAGGGAAATATTTCGACAGACTGTTTGACTTTCTAAGACAAGTGAAAAATCTACACACTAAGAACAAAAACATTACTTAGGCTACAGAATCTGGTGCCGTATCTCTCTTCCTTGCTATTGCAGTAAAAATGTGATCGTCTGATTTAGGAAATGAATACGTTGGTATTGTATGTTTATACAGACACAGCTCTTCTGTTTGTACAATTTATGAAACTCTCTGTCCTGAGACTCTGGATATATTAATAAAAACTCAAAAGAAACACTCTGGAAAGGAAAAATAAATCTTTCATACTTTATGCAATCATAAGTTTTATGACTACTAAACAGTTTCAAACTAACTGGAAATATATTTTCTCTTTACAGAGTGTCAGCGAGTTTGGCTTAGACATCATTGAGACTCCTGAAGGTGACAAGTGGCCGCAGCTTATCGTTCAGCAGAACTTGGATCGCGAGCAGAAGGACACCTTTGTCATGAAGATAAAGGTGGAAGATGGTGGCAACCCTCCCAAGTCCAGCACTGCCATTCTGCAAGTCACCATCTCCGATGTCAACGACAATCGTCCCATCTTTAAGGACAGTGAGCTGGAAGTCACCGTGCCGGAGAACGCCCCCATGGGGACATCGGTCGCTCAGCTGCATGCCACGGACGCGGACTTGGGTTCCAACGCACAGATCCACTTTGCCTTCAGCAACCAGATCTCTGCCTCTACCAGACGTCACTTTGCCATTGACGGTTCAACGGGACTGATCACTGTCAAGCAGCCCCTGGACAGGGAGGTAACCCCTGTCCATAAACTCATTGTCCTCGCCAGCGATGGCAGCTCAACACCTTCCAGAGCAACGGTGACTGTCAATGTAACAGACGTTAATGACAATGTTCCCTCTATAGACACTCGGTACATTATCAACCTGGTTAATGGGACTGTGTTGCTGTCTGAGAATGCACCACTCAACACCAAAATAGCCCTAATTACTGTTACTGACAAGGATGCAGATCTTTACGGTAAAGTAGCTTGCTACACTGACCACGATGTTCCTTTCCGGTTGAAGCCTGTCTTTAATGATCAGTTCCTACTAGAAACAGCTGCACCCCTAGATTATGAGACGACCCGAGAATATGCAATTAAGATAGTGGCCTCGGATAGGGGGACGCCTCCTTTGAACACTTCGGCTATGGTTTTAATTAAAATCAAGGATGAGAACGACAATGCCCCCATCTTCCCCCAACCGGAAATCCAACTTTCCATACCGGAGAACAATGACCCCTCTACTCAGTTAATAAAAATCAGTGCCACTGATGCAGACAGCGGACATAATGCTGACATTATTTATACTCTTGGCCCTGATGCACCTGATGGGTTTAATATAGACAGACGGTCAGGAATCCTTTCTGTTGGCAAACGGCTGGACAGAGAGAAGCAGGAGAGGTACTCATTCACTGTCATAGCAAGGGACAATGGCTCCACATCCCTGCAGAGCAATGTCACTGTAAGGCTAATTGTCCAGGACCTTAATGACAACAGCCCAGCTTTCACGCACCCCGAGTACAACTTCTACGTGCCTGAGAACCTGCCTCTCTATGGAACGGTTGGCTTAATCACAGTGACGGACACGGATGCGGGAGATAACGCTGTTATAACCTTGTCCATTTTAAACGGAAAAGATAATTTCATCATTGACCCTCAAACTGGCGTGATCAAACCCAATATCACCTTTGACAGGGAGCAGCAAAGCTCCTACACGTTTATGGTCAAGGCAGTCGATGGAGGCCAACCTCCAAGCTCCTCCCATGCCAAGGTCACCATTAATGTAGTCGACGTAAATGACAATCGCCCCGTGTTTGTCATCCCGTCCTCCAATTACTCATATGACCTGGTGCGGACCAACACTAACCCCGGCGCGGTGGTCACCAGAGTGTTTGCCATTGACAATGACACAGGTATGAATGCTGAGCTGCAGTACAGCATTATCAACAGCATCATCATCACATCTAGGGTCTCCCCGCGAGGTCTCTTCGCCATCGACAAAACAACGGGTAACATAACCCTGCAGGAGAAAATTGTGGCAGCTGATCAGGGACTACATAGGCTTGTAGTCAAGGTCAAAGATCTGGGCCAGCCTGAGTCATTACATGCTATCGCACTCATTCACTTGTTTGTCAATGACACTGTGTCAAATGCTACCTTTATCCAAGAGCAGCTGAGAAAAAGCATGGAGACTCCCTTGGACCGTAACATAGGGGACAGCGAGATAACACCTCAAGCCAACGGATATGTGATTGTCGTCATAGCTATCATAGCAGGGACCATGACTGTCATCTTGGTGATATTTGTGACTGCTTTGGTGCGCTGCCGACAGACACCCAGACACAAAGTGGTGCAAAAGGGCAAGCAAAGTGGCGAGTGGGTGTCGCCCAACCAAGAGAACCGTCAGATCAAGAAGAAGAAGAAGAGGAAGAAGCGATCCCCCAAGAGCCTGCTGTTGAACTTTGTGACCATAGATGAGTCTAAGCCCGATGACCCCACCCACGAGCACGTTAATGGCACACTGGATCTCCCTGTGGAGCTAGAGGAGCAAACCATGGGGAAGTACAACTGGGCTACGACGCCCACCACCTTCAAACCAGATAGCCCAGATTTAGCCAAGCATTACAAGTCCGCGTCCCCTCAGCCTACATTTCAAATCAAACCAGAGACCCCAGTGGCCCCAAAGAAACACCACGTGATCCAGGAGCTCCCCTTGGACAACACGTTCGTCGTGGGCTGCGACTCACTCTCCAAGTGCTCATCGACTAGCTCCGACCCATACAGTGTCTCAGAGTGCAGCTGTCAGGGGGGATTCAAGACTGCAGGGCAAATCACCACCCGACAGGTAATTCATGACTTCCTTTTTAAACCCACCCACATTAGTCCCCACTCACACTCCCTTTGCTGTCCCATGGTAGGTGATGTGAAAGGGGGAGGGTGGCAGCATGGAACCAGGGGATTTTCCCACACAGACCATGACCATGTCTACATGAACGTCATTTGCACTTAAGGAAATGAAAAAATGACAGAGAGGAAATAATTTGTCACAATTAATCCAGCCAAACCTTTCACTGTACTGATTGTTATTAATTCATGTATTCACCCTTCTTCATAAGTAACCATAATTGCATAATCATTTACAAAATTACATGTGCAGGTTAATTTCATATTCAAAAGCTTGAATAATGGCAGCTGTGCAATTATGATGGCTAGCTATTTTAAACTTCAGTGTGAGTGGTTGGTGGCAATGTAGCTTGATTTAGAAGAGCCTGGGATAGATGATAATGATTGAACTCCCTACTGATGTGTTTGAGGTCAAGGGCAAATCAACCTGTGTGCTAATATATCGCTAATCTAATTAAAAATTAAACAAGCCGAGGAAAACACACACACATACATATGTGTGTATATATATATATACACACACATATATATGTATGTATATATGTGTGTGTATGCGTGTGTATGTATGTGTGCATGTGTGTGTATGTGCACATACACATTTATATATATATATATATATATATATATATATATATATATATATTCCTAATGATGAGGGCTACTCACTCCATTCGGTATTCATTTGGGAAACGTGTGCAGGTAATAGCACAGAACAACCAACCAAACAAAAAAAAAAAGTGCTTTTGACACGTAAAAAACAGCTTGATAAATAATCCTGCTTTTTGTGGCTTCCACCCTGAAAATATTAAGTGCTACCTCAACTGTGCCAGTGAGGCTTTGTGGAAGAGAAGCTCATTTGAATGCCAAGGTACAGCAAAGGGCTTATGATTCCCTAAGAGATATGTGCCAAATGCAAAGTGCCCCAATAAATAAAAACTGGCGAGGGAAATAAATGTAAATCAGAGGTAAGGAGAGGTGGCCCTGCTCGGTGCTGACAGCCAGGGCAGAGCGCCGTTGGGAAGACTGAGTACTGCTTGGGGCGGGGAGGGGGGTCACAGGGATCAAGGTGATGCAGAGTCTTGAGACCAATATACTTAAACACCAAGGGAGCAGTAGTCCATAAAAAAGCCTGCCAGGCCGACGTTGAATTTAGCCCATAAATGCTCCGCTTTAATGACCCCAATTATTGTAATAAACGACATACGTAGATACACATCCTTTACTTTCTTTAAATTAGCTCACCTAGGAGAGGATGCAGTGACATCACAACAAAGATTTCCATCTGTGATGTGTTGTAGTTTGTGTTAGAGAGGATGGAGAAGATATCCAATCATCACTAGTGCATGACATGAGTGCATACAAGTCGGTATCTAATCTCCGATTGTAGGCACAGTGGAATGAATCAACCATGACTAGTTTACGCAGTCTGATTTTTGTTGCCATCTATTTCCCCCAGTGTCAATCATCTTGTTGAATTACAGTATTCAATTTTTATTTTTTATTTTATTTTATTTCTTTAACCTTTTCGGGACTTTCAGTTGTGGCTTGGTTTCCATGGCTTTCATTTTTGTTACTGTTTTGATCATAATTATCACAACTGCCATTCATCCAGTTCTGGGTCAGTTTCATGATATTGCATCAATAATTGTTTTTTTTTTTTTTTTTTTGATGAGGTGCTTGCTTTTGTTTGTGTCTAGCGTCATATTTCAGACAGTTTTTCTCCATCTCTGGCTCTTTTCTGGCGTTTGTGCTTCTGTGTGACATTTAGCAAGTGTTAAAATTCCCCGTGGCATAGTTTTGGTAAATGACTGTTGATCCTGCAAAGTATTGTGCTTCGGATAATTTATGAAGACACCCACACAGGGTTGATAGTCATTCCCTTCATCCACCTTTCATTTGAAACCCTACTTAAAAGCTATGCTCTGCCAAAGTACATTATACATAAGCCTACTACATGCCCTTGGTAGTGAAGATTTAATTCATAATGTGTTTATACGGCACACTGACGAATTTGTCAGTGATTTTTTTTTTTTTTTTTTTTTTTTTTTTTTTTTTTTCCCTCCCCTCTTGCTGGCATCTGCTCTGAAATATGCAGAAATATTCAGTCTCTGTCTTACAATTCTGAATTATCTGTCGTGAATTTTATGTATCAAGGATTTAAATTCATTTTCACTTATGCTGCTGATCAGAGTGGAGTATTTGTGGACAGATAATTTAAAACCAATGAATATATGATCAGCAAACATCCTCCTGCTACTGTATACCAGGTTCTGTGTATATTAGATGCATTATTAGATATTTTTTCAGTATATTTGTTCACCGTGCTGTGAGAGGTCAGTTCTAATGTGCCCATGCACACCCCCACCAGGAAGATCTGGCCTCATTGGTTCTGCTCATCAACCATGTCTTCAATGATGTCAAGCTGATAATGCGAAAAATGAAAAAAAATCTTGCCCCTTTAAGCAATTGACAAGTAATACCTCCCACTTTAGACGTTAGATTTCCCTCTAGTTTTAAGTGTGCTTATTCAAAGCCTGTGTCATGGCACAAAAACATGGCAAAAAAAAAAAAAATAGCATTAGGCTCAGCCTGATGAGAGTTGGTGGCTGCAAAGGTTAATTAAATGCACTAAAGGGTTAATCACTCATAATACAGTATGATTAAAATCACTGTAATTAGGTTTGGAATGAGGCTGATAAGAAAGGAAAAAATGGCAGCCATCCTTAAAGATTCTCTGTAATGCCATGTTCTATGCTTGGGTGAGTCACGATCTCAGGATCAGAAATATTGTGACAATAGTTGACCAGCAGTCTTGTTTGTTGATATTTGTTTGTTTGACCCTTTGTCTTTATGCATTCTTAAAGAAAATCTCCTTTCACAGTCGAAGGAAGAACACCCACAAACAGCACAAAAATAGTCGTCTTGCTTTGATCAGAGGTGGTGAACGGTAATATTTGAGTACTCCGTAACTTGTAGAGACCATTTTTCAAGTCCGGCTGTTGAAACAAAAGCTGCATTTGGTCTGTCAATGGCAACGATTCAGTATCTCTTGAGTCTGAATCTAAAGTCAGAAGCCCAAAAGTAAAGATCATTGGCAGGTTGTCATGTTTTTGCCGTTTGATTCATCAGAGCAACAGACGGCGATATAGTGCCTTTGCCGTCTCTCGCTGCCCCGTGTCCTCCGCACACAAAAAAAGCAGCTGAAATAAAACAAAAAGCAAAAAGCCCACCTGTGGACTATACTAACAAGAGGAGATGATTATGGTTGAAGGTCACCAAAATGTTTTCAAGGGACTTTGCAGATGTAGCTGATAAAGACTAAAGCTTGTAAAAATACTTCAGAGACCACAGATTTGTGTCACCATATGGCTTCATTATACAGTGAGAGCTGTACTTGCAAGTGCAAACCTCCCCCGCCCCCGTCCTCCCTTCTCTTCTCAGTTTTTACGCATCTCATCATTTTCTTTTAACCCTTACCCCATGATATTAGAGGTCACTCTGCCTCCAGTGATGAGGCGCTCTTGTGCAAGTATGTCCTTTAGCAGAGGCAGATCAAATGAGTATCACCCTTCTTGAGTGATCTCAGACATCACACATGAATATGCAAAGGAGTAAAAAGGCTAATACATCCTTTTGTTTGGCCCGTAATTCTGGTGCCAGAGAGCACGAAGGGTCGCTGTTTAACAAAACTAACCTCCTGTGACTCAGTAAAGGAGAAACTGCTCTTAGTGCTTTTTGTTCGCATACATTACAGTTTGATTAAATACCCTTTACACCATAAGTGTTGTTGTTTCACCTCGTTTTGAAGACAATTTAAGGTATTATCGTCATTAAAAAACACCCCACATCATAATGTAAATTCATTCTAATAATGAGGGCAACAGTGAACAAAATTTTTTGCATAATGTCATTTATTTGCGTAGGTGAAGGAATGCGCCTTTCACACTAGCCACCCATGGTCCGATGACAAAGCACTTGTGCTGACTCACAGTGGGTGTGAAGCCAGGGGTAGAAGCCGTGATTTGAAAAGGCTAACTAGGCTTCTTAATGAAATCCGAGGCCGGTTATAAATCCCAGCGACTGATTATAGCATTTTAATTTTTTGTTATATATCACCATGGTGTTATTTTTGTTAATGTTTGTTTTTTTTTTGTGTGTGTGTGTGTGTGTGTGTGTTTATTTGTGTTGCGCCATTACATCTGTAATCACTGTGCCTTGCAAATGTAAGCACTGTTAGGTTAGCTTCTGTCTGCTGCAGATAATTGCCAGATGTGATGTAAACTTTTTGAGGAGCACCTTATTCTGTACATATCAGAGGACCAACTGGCAAGGGTCTGAAAGAACGAAAGAAAGAGTGGGCCTAAATTGATCCAAACGGCTTTTTGAATGAGTGCTGCACTAGTGTGGTGGGAGACAAAATAGACAAATCGGGAGTGATAATTGGATAAGATTGTATGCTCTGATAAGTACAGGAAAACTGCACAAACTTGTGACACCTGTAGCATTCTTCAAGGAAACCTGACAAGATAATGACTTGATTGCCAGCTGTGCCTTGAAGAATGCTTTTTTTTTCCTTTTCTTTTTTTTATCTTCTACACTCTCTTCAGAGATTTTATTATCATTATTATTATTATTATTATTATTATTATTCAGTGTTCAGCGTAGCCTCACACTGATAAGGCTACAGCTTAGGCTGCTCAGAGCTCGATGATATTGTAACGACAATCTCCCTATATCTGTCTGTCTCTCTATATTTCAGGAGACGGCACTGAAACCACCACACTATGGCACACTCTGTGGCACAGGTACAGCTCGCTCCCACAGGATTAAAATCAATCTCTAGCTCCCACTACCTAAAAAGAGAGAAAAGAGAGAGAGAGAGAGAGAGAGAGAGAGAGAGAGAGAGACAGAGAGAGAGAGGGCAGAGGGAGGAAAGAAAGAAGGCGAGAACTGAAGAGGTGAAACAATTACTTTACTATCTCTACAGCCTCAAACCCCACCTCTTCATACAATCGAGAGAAAAGATTAACTTGGAGGGGGGAAAGAAAAAAAAATCTCAGAAAACGAGAGACGCTTCATGTTGCCTGCCTGAAACTTGACAAAGCTCCTCCTGTGAATCTGTTGGAAGTTTGAAATGCTTTGAGTCCTATGCTATTACTTACCTGTGTCAGTGAGGATGATACTGTATGCCCTGAACCCTCCTCGAGAAGTATCCCACTCCAGCACCCACTCTGTAAAATAGGTGTCAAATACAGTCAGTAGATCTGTACAGTATGTTTATATGTATGTATATATATCTATCACAGAGTTGATGGTGTTTATATTTATTGATTCCATTTATTTGCCTTGTTTTCAAAACTGCCTGGTGGCCAATTTATTTTCTTACTTTCTGACTTTTGTATTATTTTACATTCGCTCTATCTTGGGCTTGCTCATGGAACTAATGACTCCTAATATATTTATGCTGCAAGGTCTCCAGCCTGTAGGCTCACATTAGCATCGAACCCGATCACGGTGTACCTTCACTCTCTATTTTTCGCCTCTTTCTGTCACACACTTTTTGGCACCATTGATAGCAGTGTTAGTGAAGAGTGTGGCTAATGATACAGAAATATGCATGGCCCCACAAAAATTGACCACATTTGTAGAGCTTTACAGCTGTGCTACTGATCACCATGCTGTTATTACACTGGGAGGAATGGTAGGACAAGTTTAATACTTAGAGTTAAGCCACAATCACAAGGGACTAACTCATGGGGTTATAATCGAAAGCTGTTTATGTAGGGCAGATTTGAAAGGCACTAAGCCTAACCTTTTGTGTGTCGCTTTCAATTCCTATGTTGGAAGTGATTTAACCTGTAAGATCTATATTAAAATGACTCCAGATGGTAAAAAAAATAAAAAAAGATAATAATCCCCAGACAGTCTTTAATATGAGTTGGTGGGCTTAACCAAACACAACTTGACTTTGTGCACTTCTTTGCACCGACAACAGAAATTTTCTAATGATAACAACACAACAAAATTAAAACGGTAATCCTGGCTTCAGTTTAAAAACAGCAATGAGTGACCTTTTGACAGGAGTTCAACTACAGTGCACTTATTACTACATCTTAGGCCTTTTGTTCAGAGCATCATTTTGCTATTTCTATGCCGACACAATCATTATGGTACATTTTGTCCTGACTAGAATAATTTCTTCAGTATACACCAGTTAACTGGCTCGATGGGTTAGCAGCGTTGTTGTTCAATAGTCCTGTTAATTGGTAAGCTACAGACTGCTTTGATAGGTGAGGCCGAAAAGGCACCCACAGTACATACATATAACCATAGAATTAGAGACATTAAAATGGGCATAGCCTGTGTGGTCGGTTGGAAATGTACAGATGGATTGGACTGGACTGGGTTGTTCCTCCTCCCGCGAGAGGCTTAATATATTTAAATGAAATTACTACACTGGCCAGAAGCCTTTTCGATTGTGCTCCAGTCTTAATATGTCATGGTTTCGCAGACTATGTCTATTTTAAAGCTTTTAATTTTATGTGTCGCCTCTTTGTGAGACAGGTTGTTCTTATTGAAGGAGGTATATTCATGTAATTATGGTATCAAATGTATTCAATACTGCGTAGGAGCCACAGTATGAAGTATACATAGCATCCTAGCACTGTGTAATGATTAGATTTGCCTGATCTTTGGGGAAAAGAAAAAAAAAAATACTCACACATGGGGAGAGCTTTTGTCCTTGTAAGAGAGACAGACAACCTCACTTTTATTCAATGTGAAGTACAATATGCACCTTACATGATCTTTGTAATTGACTTTGATTTGCCAGTGTGGAGAAAACTGTAAATGTTTTGTTTATGTATGTGTGCGCTTCTGAAATTTATTAAAGTCTTTTGCATTGTATTGCATATTTTGATGACTCTTCTTGTTCATTGTTTTTGAGCTCTCAACATTAGTCTGCATCACTCAGCCCGTTCAGTTTTCTGCACTTCTTTTTTTTTTTTTTTTGTTTCCTGGTGAGGGCAATGACAGTAAAACAAGACAAAACACACGTTGTGGAAAATAATTTGTTTTTCTCATATACAGATGGCCAGGAGGATATGTCTGGGGTCGAACAGGCTGTGGCCTGCAGAACTGTGTGCGGCTGTGTTGGTTTGGACACCATTAATTGGCTCATTACAACCATAAAAAAAAAAAAAAATCCTTCCTGCTACGTTTTGCAACAATATTGCAGTTGACCGGGAAAAATACATGAAGAAATGGTGTAGATGTACATTGCTCATTAGGAATAGATTACAGATAAAAAAGTTATGGAAATTTGGTGTGAGCACACCCTTTGAAGTTTACAGACAGAAAACAGCAGAACAGAAGCTTTTTTTGGATCAACAACTTTTTTTTTTTCTTTCTGTTTTTCTTTTCTCCTCCATGAGTGCCGATAATGATCATTTGATAAGGATAACCCTGCTATTATGATGTACAGTACTGCACAAACACACAGTTTTTACACATCTGAGGGGAAGATTGATGCTAGAAGGAACAATAACGGTCGCTCTAACATTGTTTTATGCAGTGTTTATGTGGATTTGATCCAAAAATATAGACTTGAAAGGCATAAAACAAAGCCAGAGAAGAAACAACAGAAAATGTTTAATTGCTTATCAAAGTTACTTCATATTTTAAAACCGAGAGAGCTAATCAGTTCCCTCGGGGAAAGTGTCCTTGGTGATTTGAGAAAATGGTGCATGCTCAAGTAGAGCATTCTCATATAGAGAGTGCATAAATGTCAGCTTTCTAATAATAGATAAATGTAAACCTGCTAAACGTCTCATTTCTTCTTAAAAACGGAGAGCTGGAGTAGATCATAAGGTAGTTATATCTCTTTGAGATAAATTATGGTTTGATTTTTTTTTTTTTTTCTCGTGATGAATAACAAGGAAATGAACTGTTTTCAAATTAGCCTTCAATAAATAAATAAATAAAAAAAAACTCGAACAAAGCCGCAGCATTAATGAGTCTTAACATTTGTGCATGAAGATAGAGTAGGCGATAAATGGATGTCTCTTCTGCTTCACATTGCAAAGATGAGAGAGAAGGGCTGGGAGGAAGGGTGGAAGATTTAGTCAAAGCAGGAGTCCGGTTTATAACAGAAAAATAAATAGCTTTGGCACGTCTCTTCACTGCTGCTCCTCTGTTCCCACAAAAATGCACATTTGTTATGGGCCTCAGTATAGGCATGCGATCTCAGTCAGTTCACATTCAACACATTTCCTGTGATTTTTTTTTTTTTAATCGTCTATAAAATGGCTTTTAAAGGTTGTCCTGTAGTTGTGTTACAGTATGTCACTGAGGGAAGTGCTTCCAGATTTAATTTTTTTTTTTAAGTTGTTGTTGTTGTTGTCGTTGACAGATTCATTCATGATTTATGAGAATGCAGTATTCAATTGCAACTGACAGGCCAGGAAGCTTGTCACGTGTATTAAGTTTGATTACATATAATGCAATGATTTGTCTGCAGATGGAAAAATGTACGGACCGTAGCAGAAGGGCCAACACAGACACACACACACACACACACACACAAATATATTTTCTGTGGGGTTTCATGCTGTCCATATGGTCTGCATTAATTGTATTCTTCTTTCTTTATTTTGTATGCATTCACACCGTGAATGCTGACTTCTTAAATACTTACAGCATTTCATTTAATAAATCCTTTGGATGGACTGGAGTAATCAAGCACACGTTTACTGTCAGATAGAAATGATGAACTCTTAAACCAATCTATAACTCAACATAAACTTGACTATTTTGGAAAGAAATGGGCTCATAGCTACCACCGGTGACTTTCACAACCTTGAGAATTGAATCGGTTCAATCACTAGCTCGCCCTGTTATCAGTTATATCCCTCAGATGATTGTAACATAAAACTACAAATATTCTTTATTTACATGGATTACATTGCAGAAGAGCTCTTTAGATGGCAAAGCTTTTTTTCCCCTTCACTCCTTCCTCCACTTTACATTGATTTTACATGTCACTCACATTCCAAGCTAAGATCACTGTCATCCGCTGCAGGCAAGATTACAGATTGTTCGAGGCTGCTGTCTCAGCTAACTTTTCAAAGGCATTCAGTAAATGGATATATATAATATATAATGGATATATATATATATATATAAATATATACTTTTTTTTATTTCTATAAACGTGCGTGATGTCAGTGACTGAAAGACCATATGGATTTTATTTCTCCCTCTTTCTTTTTTTGTGTATTGCAAGGTCGACAATAATTATTTTGGCTGTCATAAATCTGACATCTGTATGCTTTTAGTGGTGATATTACAGAAAGGCAGCTTACATATGGAACTTGTATTTGGCAGTTTGATACTAGCACCAAAAAAAAAACAAAACAAAACAAAACTTGAATTTGAGGTATTTAAAGTTACGAGTGTCTGTGGGGAGGTGTGGGTCAATTAGCCACGCAGCAACCATGTTCAGGGTAAGATGTGAAGTTGTCCTGAAGCGATACTGACTGTTCAAGCAGGGGCTATTTATGCATGTGCTGTGCAGTGGTGCAGGAAACAAGAAGATGCTGTCTTTCTGCTGCACACCACTCAAGGCAACACTCCACACATTTGCTGCCAAATCTCTGCCAAACTGAATAATTCAATCATCCCCCATAGCTGCAGTGGTCTAGCTTTGTGTGTGCAACAATCAAATCAGTGTGGAAGCCCGCCGAGTGGTTCTTTCTGAGACACTGAGTAGCGCTACAGCCCGGAGATTGTTTTCATTGAAAACAATTCTGTTGATTAAACGAGGTGTGACTGTGGAGCGGGGATCTGAGGAACATCGATTGCTTGTACAATTGTTTGTTCCTTGTTAAAAGTGTGATCTAAAGCAGTAGTTGCTGATAGTGTGCAAGGAGCATTGGCGTGCAAGCCGCTATGACTGTCTTCCTTAAAATAACTCAGATAGAGAAATTGTATGTGATCTCTGGTGGTGGATTAATAGTGTCCTCATGACTGACAATCCCATAGAATGTTGTTGTTTTTTTTTTATTTGAGATGTAGTTGCTGGTCCTGCAGCATGTGCTCTTGTCAGCGTTTGATTGTTTTGTTCAGCGTGTGTTACTTTAGTTGTTACAAAGGGATAAGTGTGCTTTACAAGCATTCTTTAGGAGTCACCCACCACCCCCAGTCTCCCTCACCCCAGCCTCTTTCCAGTAATCGCGTGGTTTTGACCTTAGTTCTGCCATGTAGATTTAACACTAATCCCCCTTCATCACAAATACAGTAAAGAAGAGCCAAAATTAAATTTTGCTTTTTTTTTTTTTTTTTTTTTTTGAGGTACCAGGTTACTGACATTTCCTCTGATATCTGCAACGATGGTGCAACAACACTTACGTTGAGATTTATTCCTCATTTTGGCCTCTTTTAGGCATGCAGGGAAAAACATGTCCAACCATCTATCATGCCGTTGGGGATAATAAATGCAGTTTTCTATCCTGGCCATGTCTCCTAATGGGTCATTGTCCAATACTACGAGATGCTGTCAATGTTGTGTAAAGCATAGTGCAATAATAATGAGTTCAGTTTCCAACTGTCAAAACTTTATGTATTTGAATACTGCACCAATACACGGGATGTATGGTTTGGACACACATTAATGATAAGAACAACCATCCATAGATGGGATGTTTTCTCTTAAATTAAACGCCAAATGGAGGCAATTTCTTGACCAGACGGGTAACTGCATGTTTGCAAGCCAAAGGTGGCCAGACTCAAAGGCATCAACTTAAGACATTGTCCAAGGAGAGCCATGTCTGTGTCCTCCTTAATCCTGGTAATCCTCGCTCAGAATTCTTGATTTGCTTTTGTAAAAGAGATTTGGAGATGATAAGATGCTCGTCCATCTCCTTAGAATAGCTGATAATCTGGTTTGAACAGAGGACTCAGGAGGTATTTACCCTGCCTTAACATTTGCCCAAGCAGATGGCGCTGATGGGGGAAGGCGCAACCCTTAGCTTTCAACCCCCTCTCTCTCTGCAGGGTCTGGTTTGAGGGGGGAAAAAGGAAGGAAAAAAAAGAACAGTGGGATGATAATCAATGTTGTTTATTTTGCTGCTTGACTCTTTAAGTACTTTCAGACAGATTATTGGCTTTTGCAGGGGATAATCGGGAGACCGCAGACAATTGCCTTTTTCTATCCTGACAGTATCCCCATGAATGCGTAAAGAAGGCGATTAAAAGTAGATGCCGACTCTTAATTCCTGATTAGTCCCATGGAAAACCCTGTTAAAATTAACTGGACACTGCGCTAATCACTGAATTTTAAACACCCCTTATTCTGGCACGGTGGATGCACCATATCCAGAATGAGAAGGCATCCCATGAGGGATGTCTCAACGTGATGACACACACACAGTATGAACCCAGAAATCTACTCCAGGGTAACTGCGACACTTCAACATGGCACAGCGAGGGTGCTGACCTCTTCTGACTACAGATAGAGTCCCCACTCTTCTATGCTGTCCATACAACAAATAAAGAAACATTTTTGTTTTTGCACATGGCTACTTCCAATACTTAATGATTACGTTCGGTGTGTAAGCACGGCTGCTGTTAAGCCATTAAGGCGTTTATATATTGGTTTCTAAAGCCCACCTCTCTAACCTTATGCCTCTGGCAATCTTCTCATCTTGGCATGGACACCAGCAACAAAATCATTTGTCTAATGAGATCAACCCATTGGCTAATTATAGTTTAGCATGGAATAAGCTGGATGACTGTGAAAAGGTTCGCATGTACACCAGAACTGTTTAACCGGAGCATTTGATGCCTCTTCTCCCTTCCTTGTGTAGTTGCGTTCTGTAACAGGATATTGTACATAGCTGTCAGGCTCAATCTGGGGCAGGAACACAAAAGACAAGCAGAACCCCCAAATGCATCCCGCTCAAACATGCGCACAGTGCAAAGTTAATCCACACACACACACACACAATAACATGCTGATTTTCTTTGTGTGCTTTTGGTTCAGCCTGTGAAAAGCAAATTGGTTCAAAGTGAATGCGTGAAAGAAAGATTGATTCGAGAGAAAATGTGAATATCTGATTGTATTGTAAGCAGTTTGTATGAGAACCCAGGAATGTTATACGTTATAATTGCAACTACATCCACGGCTTAATGTCTTTTTGTGTCATACTCGCTCTGATTAATTCGGTAATTACATTTTTTTTCTTGTCATTAGTGTTGTGCTTTTCAAGGGTTCCTTATAATAAAAATTTACTGCATGCCATGTGCCCGAGATGTGTATGAATGCCCACTGCATATCATACAGGAGGTATGCATGGAGCCATTAGCACGAAATAATAGATGGTGAACCACAAAAAGCTAATGCCAGTCAATGGTAATACACATTGTCTAACTGATTGTAATGGCTCAGATCTAAACCTGGACCTGTGTTAGGACACTGGTGAATCATTGAGTGGAAACCACAGCATTAACTTGGAGAGCAAACAAAAGCAAACCCATGTAAACCTTGGAATAGTATTTCTCTTTCTGTGCCCCTGTTTTGTCCATCAGAGGCAGCTCCACTTTTTTTAATGTCTTCCCCGAAGAGCATCTTACTTTTAACACACTGTAGGTAATGTAAAGCATAGCTACAGTGTCGGAGATTGTATATTCTATAATGCAGTGGTGGGACAGCCAGAGCTTGAAACATGAAAGTATAATAGAACAAGGGTTATTTTGAAGAGTCTTCTTAAATAATGCGTGTGATATTCTCTGATGGTCATAAAGAATTCATGTGCATGCAGTCTCCAAAAAGAGCAGCAACTCATTCCCAAGATCAGTCAGACAGATTATTACACGCCATTTGGACAGGTTTTTGTGGCCGTCTATGTTGCTTGACTGGTCAGACTGTCATTATGAAGTGATATGACTTCACGACATGCTGTGCTATGAATTTCGAGGGAAATTGGTGCTTTTCACACACCCCACGAGATGCTCTCTTCAACATCCCTTTTGCAGTTACGGCTTGGGTAGTAACTTTTGACGAAGAAGCTCCGACTTCATTTACAATTTCTCCTCTTGGAATATTGCAGTCTCTCTTTACAAATGAAACCAAATGAGACAGGAATTTCACAGATTTAACAATTGCTTTTATTCCTTCTTTCTATCTGTTAGGGCCCGCGTATACAGACCACAGCCTACTATAGAGTTTCCAGTGTTTGCACCGCATCACTTTTTTCTGTGTCTCTGTTTTGTGGTGATTGAGGTTACATTCTCTGTTTTCAGCACAACAGAGAGAGCCAAGCATCAGACAGGATTTCTCGTGTATTAGAGGCAAATGCACTAGATGTATTACCTATGTGACATGCATATAGACTGCTTCTGATGGAGCACACATGTGTTCAAACCCAGAGGTAATGGACAACACTTCAGTGAATTGCTCTGACCTCATTGTATTGTGTGGATGATTGTGTTATGCTCCCTCAGATAATGACTGTGCTCTACTTTGACTTTGAGGCAGTGACCTGAAATAAGGCACGCAAGTGAAATCTGAGCCTGGATGAACCTGGAAGTGATTAAGGTCACCCAGACACACCACATTTGTTTGACCCCCCCAGTGACTCGCATCGACCAATGTCTCTGAATCCTCTGGGAGTCTTTTGTGCAATTCCTCCTCAATGCAAACACTTGCCATTGTTAATATGTTTGTGGAGAGTGTCAGGATGATTAAATGTGCATATGAGAAAAGGCTTTAGTTTGTAGAAACCTATTGTCCCGGGAGATGCAGGTACTTGTTTCGTTCCCTTCTCACTTCCTGGCTCATTACAGACACCCAATCACAGTTCCTCTCCACTAATAGCCAAGCCTGAGTATTTCTTTTCTCATATCTACGGGATGCAACCAGCTCCTGTTGGTATGTGCCAGACAAGACAAGTGGGTTTGCTTCGGCCGCTGTTACTTGTTTTAGACAGGACAACAATATGATGTACAAAGTGACAATGAATGGTGCACAGTATGATTATGCTCATATGTCCAGCATTGCTATTAGAGTTGAGCCAGATACTTGGCTGAAACGAGTATTGCTATATGGATAAAACAACTTTGACGAGTACGAGAACCATACGAGCAGTGGTGCAGTCTACTTTTTTGTAGCGGATATAACGTAATACTTGTACTCATCCATCCCAGAGTGACACCTCATGAACACCACACACACAAACACACACACACAGAGTATCTCCCTCTCTCTTCCATTGATCCACCACACTAACGTTGGTCAGGTTAGCTCTCCCCTGCTACAGCTAACCATGCTAACTTCTAACTTCTCCGTCACCTTATTTCGGACAGCCGCCTCACCTGGCTCCTCTTCTGTAGTAGGAGGGGAATACTTCCGAAAACACTGAAATATTGTCGTCTGTTTTCGTTTCGTGCCTCCTTCGTGTTCAGCGCTCTCTAGCTTGAACGGCAGACTGATCAAAGTCTGATAGAGAAACGAATAATTTCGCGGGGTTTGTCAGAGCCGAGCAAGCGTGTTGCTGTTGCTTAGCAACGGGCCACATGGCAAAGGCGACGGAAGCGCCAGACGTCCAAAAGTGAGTAACACAGAAGAGGCGAAAGAGTGAAAGTGCAGTCACAAAATGATGTTGTTGCGTATCAGCGTGCATTTTTAAGAAGATAAACGGAAATCACTGATTGCTTCTACTGGTTATACGGTGTATACCAGCGTGTCACTGGACTACACCTCTGCATATGAGTAGTCAATGTCCGTGCTCGGGCTGGAGGAAAAGCCTCCTCAGGGCGTCCTGTGATAGGACAGAGCACAACGCGTCATACTTCGAAGGCCACGCCCACCAGAGGGGAAAACATCCGGCGGCACAATATAAAAACACTGTGCAGTAGTTAGCTTAAAACATTATTTCAGCTCGCCAGGTGATTATTTTAGGAAGCTAGCTACACCGGAGAAAAAACCGTACAAAGAAAAACTTACACGTTTCTCATTGTTCCTTCTGTTTGCCTTAATTTTCATGGAGAAATGATCCCACTGAATGGCCGGAGATGACATACATCGATATTTACAACTACCTGTTCGAGTCCCCCGGTAAGATCATCATTTAACATTTAACAACGATTAGAAAAACAAGTTTTGCATACGTTAGGCTACATCCACACTGCTACGTCGTCATTGTAAAATAGCTTTTTTTTAAACAAACGTTTCATATCTTGCCCACTTTATGGGGTTACGGAGTAAAAACTTGATTCGTAACAGAAGCGGTGTTTGTGTGCAGTCAGGCCGCGTCACGTTTCTCATTCTCGCTGTTTCTTCACCGGGTCAGGTTTTTCTTTCCGGTCGGCTCGCTCTTCTTACCTTGGTGTAATACAAATTAAGCTGTAAATAAAATATATTGAGGCTTACAATAAATCTAGCAATATTATACAAATACAACTTTCTTATAAAACACGCCCACTTCCGATTTAAGTCCCGCCTCTTATGAAGACGGATACAGATGATGTAGATGGTTGAACAGATACGGATGGTGGCGTACCCGTTCATCCCTAATTGCTATGTACTCACCGTGGATGCTGACTGCACAAAGGGTGGGTCATTGAGGTCAGCACAGTTCAATGGCAACTATCAATGCAAGTGCACAGTAAGGTGGTGCAATGCCAGGGAGTCAGTGCAATAAGATGAGTAAAGAACTGCATACGGAGTATCTGAGGGAGCATCCAAATACATCCAAGTGCTTAAGTATGCATCACATGTAGGGAAAATAAAGCATCAAGTGAATGAAGCCGTGTACATCAAAAAAGATGATAGAAAACTGAATCTTGGATTTGTATCAAATTGAGCTCTATTCGGGTCCTGGATTGATACATTATTTAACATGATGACTGAGAAGTGTGAATTGCCTGGTCCAGGTCTCATTGACATGATTCATACATGTCTTAATGCTTTGGGGGGAACATGGACGACACGAGATCATGTCTGCCTCTTGAGGGCAGGATGCACTGAGTGGTTATCTGACTTGTTTTTGTGTCTCTGTATTCTGCTGGGGATCAGCACACAGCTTCTTGCCACAGACATGACACTCAGATAAAAATTACTCTTCCTCTGGTGTGCATGTAAATCCGAGTGGAGGGATATAATGAAATAATGAAGTATGCCTCCGCTTTTTTTTTTTTTTCCTTTTTTTCTTTTTCCGAGAGAGACCATTGGGACTCACTATTTTTAGACACAACAAAGAGATTGCCAGGGGTGTCCAGTCTCCCTGGCTGAGTTATGTTATTTTTTTTTTATCCACTTGTCAATGTACAACCGCTTGTCTCAGAGCTTAGATGCATGCTGGGATGGAACGAGGACCAGCGTCTCCCTCCAGACAACGTCAATTAAATCCGGATGGAATTCAGTGGATGAATGTGTTCATGGATGGTCATGATAGATGAAGGATGCCATCGATGAGATCAAAGGAGTTGATATTTGGCTTATGTATAGTGTGTAGTCATTGGCCACATCCACGGTAACCCTGTAAAATGACCCTTTCTGCCAGCAGGAAATGCTTTGTCACTCAGACAAATGTGGCAGATGAATACTCAGCATGATCCTGGGGTATTTGTCATCTGGTGTTCTCTTTCTAATGGGTTTACTGCTGATGATCCAGGTCAGAGAAGGACACAACGCTGTACGCCATAAGTTAAGAATCAATTCTGTGGAGGGATCACAAGGAAGGACCTGACCTCTTAACCTTTTAGATCCCACAGACTAAATGTTAATTTAATTCTTGCTGTCCTTTTAACCTTAACTCCTCCCGAATCTTTTGTATTGTATCCCTGATGCTCTCCCCTTCCAAAGTTGCTGCCATGTGAACCATAGCAAATTCTAACCTTTATTAATAAGGAATGTTCAACCACTGATTTATTCAGCTAGGGTTCCTTTTGAGACATAATCCCATCATTTATTTTAGCTCTGTTATCTTGCATATGCTTGATACAACATTTGACCTTGAAAGTGTGAATTTGCAGATGCAGCGGTCAGATCTTTGCAAAGTCAGACATTTTCTGGTACCTTTGGCTGGAAGGTGTGTGTGTGTGGTGGGTAATGCTGCCATGTTTGCCATTTTGAGATAACACCTTGGAGGTCATTTGAATGACTTTGTGTAATGTGGTTCATATGGCCATATAACCTGAAATGCATTGAGTGACCGATTTCCTGGCATATGAGATATTTCCTCTCTAGCATGTTTCTCTTGTGTGGCTGGGATTGCTTTCTTATGTATGGATGATCACTCTGTAGACTATTTCCAGAGTGCAGGGCCACACATTTGGAGCTGGTTGATAACAGAAGGACCTACCTGGACACATCAGGTTGTTTTGTGCAAAAGTTATAGCAAAGACTGTTATCTTTCCATAAGCTTTTCTATCGAAAATATGTCGCAGAGATGGAAACCCATAAATGTATCCTTAACATTCTGAATTAGAGCGCCTGCAAAACTAACTGTCCTTGACTACTTTGAAAGGAAAGCATAAAAAGGCAACGCATGTCAAGACACACATTCCCCAGAAAAGTGAAAATTCCTGCCTCTTATCTTTTTGATTTTGCACTTAGGGATTTTTGTCTTCATCTTTTCCTTCAAACATCAAGTGCCAAAGTCATTTACATGTGCTTGGGGCAAGCATAGTTAAAACACAGACATACAACTCACTACAGTCTAGAAGCAGTCCCACGAAGAAAATGATGACGTTTAAGGAATGGATGAACTAAGGAAATACAGCAAGAGTGAAATTAAGGTAAATAGAAAAGGAGGGGTGGAGGAGGAAGAATATGAGAAATTAGGACGGTGGGGGGTGCGACCAGTGAAACACAGAGAGGGTAATTCAATTTGACTAAAACTCTGTCGCTTCATACAACTGGGGGATTGGCCTAGCTGCCAAAATGAATTAAAATTCATGAACTATTGAAGAGTGAGCTGCCAGTAGAACGTTAAGCATGATACAGTTTTTAAGCAGGATATTATTTTTTTCTAATTACAAATAAATGAAGCTATTAGTTTACCTTAAATTAAAAGCAGAGGGGCACCCACAGAGATATCTGATCCCATGTGTAACTCATTTATGACTGATTTGGGCCCCCATTGAGCTGGCAGGCGAACCGGCATTAGGTTAGCAGAGCATCTCAACTCCATGGTATTGTCTAACTCCTGCTGGCTCTGTGCCCTGTCTTTAGTTCGGAAACACAGTTAACATTCATGGGCTTGAAAACCATATCCATAACGTACAATTGGGCACAACAAAACAGCCAAATTTCTTCGACATGTCAAAATAAAATATACTCCAATTTCTGACCAAATCCAGATTTGTGGACATTCATGCACGGGATTCAAAGGCAAGAGGAACACACACAACTCGTTCAAAATGTTCACAAGAATCACAAGAAAATCCAGTCTTTGACTTTTATCCATTCACAATATAAATAACTAATTTATCAGTTGTGCTTAAAGAGGCATACAATGGGCAGAACCGAGAACATTGTGCAGCTCGGATAATCCCCTCGAATCCTGACGTTGCCTTGAGGGGAATAGTGGGAGCAAGAAGCAGATCCCGTTGTCTCCCTCAATGTCTCTCTATCTATCTTTCTCAGGATACATAGTCACTATCACAGCTCCTGATCAGCACTGTTTAGTTATATGCCCTTGTGAGCTTTGATATTCCAGTTAATCCATCAAGTGAAGAGATTTAGCCCAAGATTAGAGTGATTCAGTGAACTTTTGATGATACACTACTTGTGTCTGTAGCCCTGAGGCATTTATGCTTGATGCAGTTTATGTGCATTTCTATTTACTATATGTGTCTGTGTGTTAAGTAAGGTGGCTGTCTTCATCTCGTGTGTGGGCGACTTTAACTGTGACGTGATAGTGAGGGTTATATTATGATAGTGAGAGCATTACCATCGATGGTCTGACAGCCACACACACACACACACACACACACACAGCTTCCCCCGAGCTACTTTTCTTTAACGTAAGATGAACCAAAACAAAACACATCTGTATTCATTGAATCGGAAATTAGCTTAAAGACAACCGATTCACCATTTAGATGAACCAGAGCCATGATTGCACCTTCAGGTCCTAACCAGAGATCACATGGTGATTTGCAAGTAGATTCTTCTTCTTTTTTGTGGTCTGAGTTGTGAACCTGGTAACTTGATCTATAAGCAGAACTGCCACCACTTGACCACAGAAGTGTAACTGTACCTCAGATTGGCCCAAAGCCCCGGTCTTGTATGCTTTAACCCAATGTGAGATGTTTTTTTTTTTTTTTTTTTTTTTTTGTGGCAACGAGGCAACCAAGCCAGCACATATTTGGGTAACATCTGTTTTCAGTTCATGAATTCCATCAGAGAAAACATTCTGTATGTGCAATTACCTGAACCAATCACACACAAAAGCTTTTTCAGCGCGGCTCCTTGAGTGCTGTCACTAGTTATTACAGTGTGTACTATTTAGCAAAAGTGCATTTGCAGTTTGAAGAGCATCCCAAGATATTAGTGGCATCTAATTGCATTACCTGGAGGAGACTGATGGCGCCAGTTAAAACGGCTGGCCCCAGTTCAGGCTGTGTTGAAGGCAAGTGCTTCTTTACAGGTTATACGTCATGTTTCTGACTGGAATCTTTTGTCGACTAAGTGATTTTCTGACAGCTTTAAGCTTCCACTTGCCTCACCAAATACCCCTATTCCCAAAGCAACTGTACAACTTACCATTAATCCACTTTCATCCATGTGAAACCGAAACAATGACAGACAGATAATGGCAGCTAATGCAGCCAAATTTTGATCACACAAGTCAGATTTGCTCCCATTAACTTGTTGTGAATTGATTCATGAATCCGTGCTTGTTTACCTTGCAACAGTGTATAATGTCCCAGCAGTGAAATCCATATTCAAGCAGGCCAACTGTGAGGCTCATTGCAGCACTTAAAGCCACGAAAAAAGCCACATTTCATTTTTAGTCTCTTCATCTCTTGATTGTTTCCAAATAACCCGTGATCAAATTTTTACTTTGCCTGGACAGACTGCAAACTTCTTCTGCATACTGGACAGAAAACTCCAAATAATTCCTCTTTACCAAGGTTAGAAAAATGCCATTTTAAAATGTACAGCCTCCATAGGTATAAGAAAAGTCATCTCATGGGCAGCTCAGCATCATTTCCCAAAAGCCACGGGCAAATCTTGATGGCTGAGAAGACAATAAGGTGAAAACTGCCAAGTGACCCTCAAAAGATATGTCTGTAGCACCTTCTGTCTTCCACTTCTAGATTTAGTAGGCACTGGAGGGGGTTTTTTACCTCACAGTCCTCGTGTACTCCAGTGGGACTCTCATCTTGGGAATAGCATGCCAGTTTTATTGAGCAGGGAGTGGCGGTGGAAAGAGATGAGGGCCCTCAGAGACACCTAGATGTTTTCCATATTAAAACTGTAGTGAGAGGCTTAAGATCTCACCGGTGAAATGACTTTCATTTTCAATATCAAAATGCTAGATAATGTGGTATAATTATGGAAACTTGACATATCTTTCTCTGGTTTCAGTTTGAGATTTTACTCCGCTTCCTCGTTCCCTTCGCCTGCGTTCAGAGCCAGTCCACCTACACATTCCTCTCTCTCCCCTCCCTCCCCCTTTCCCCCCCAATCTCTATCCACTCTCATCTACTGGTGTCCATCCCACTAATTCCCCAACCCCTAACTCCTCCTTTTTTCTGCCTCACTTCCTACCCAGAGTAAAATATCCATGGGCATTTATAGTCACATTAATATGAGCAAAGGATGTGTGGTAATAAATCGCTTTCTTTCTCCCAGTGAGCCATAAGAAGTGGTGATAAAAACAACTTTTCTGTTGTTGTGCGCTTTTGCCTTGCGAAGTGAAAAAAGTCAGTGTTTGAAGTTCAGATTAGTCTTCAGGGAGTCCCACCTATTGGGACTGTTAACCTTTAGCCGTTCAGCTATAAAGCAAGTGAGTTCCATTAAAATACATAATGCATGAAGTACCGAGATTGCATGCCATTGATCAGCACTTGAATAAATTGAGTTGAAATCCTATTAACATAACCAGTAACACGTAAAGTGAGATGAATAAAGTGCAGTATAACACCTGCAAAAATTAGCTACCCTCGGCCACGGTTTTGTGATGGTTGAAGTGGTCAGGCTAACTGAAGGCAATTTGGAAATAAACAGTAATGAACTATAATTCCAGCCATTTCTGCAATGAGTTTTTCCCCGTTTTTTCCCTTTTTTATTTGTTGTTTTACTCCTGGCATTTCTTTCTTTACCTCAACCAATATTAGTGAGGGTTAGAAATGCTTTCATATACTGTACTGTACTATAATTCAAATGCCCTGAAGTCCTTGTGATCCCTTGCCTCTTGTTGTGACTGTATCTGCAATAATAGCTTTTTATTTATTGTCTGACTATGAACTTATTTTTATTTTTTTAATTTGGTGATGATTAGTTTCTGCTTTTGACTAAATATGGGAAGTTGCCATGAGAGATAGATAAGAACTGTTTAGCACAGCGCAATGTGGCCCCGAAGGCAGCATGTTGACTCATGGCATCTGTCTGCTTCTGGGCGTGTGTGTGTGTGTGTGTGTCTGAGGTAACAAAGATGGCCCCCGCCCCCATCCCTGGCAACCACACGCCATTCCTCAGTATAAAGCATGTGCATGTTCCCCCTTTTAAAGCAATTAAGAACTCCCGTGTCATCTTGACAGGTAGCCTCCATCCCCTTAAATGCCTTCGTGCAACTGCCATAAGTCTTGGCGGGACTAACACGCCATACCATTTTTTAAAAATGTTTTTTTTTTTTTTTTTTCCCGTCTCCAACTCCCACTCCTCCCTGTATCAGGAATAATTAGAGCAATTAATTCAAGTGGATACCCACAACAACATAT
Source organism: Echeneis naucrates (assembly GCF_900963305.1). Lineage (NCBI taxonomy): Eukaryota > Metazoa > Chordata > Actinopteri > Carangiformes > Echeneidae > Echeneis > Echeneis naucrates. The sequence continues at coordinate 11,210,916 of NC_042520.1, forward strand.
GTGTTTTCAGATTAGACGCAGAGGAAGCTCTATCACCCGACCCCGTGCAGAGTGGGAGATGACCCAAATTAAAGTATATTTCTCACCCCTTAACACTCCCCCACCTCCCCCCACTGCAGACTCTCCTCCTTTCCAAACCCTTATATCCCCCTTCTGATACCGTGCCAACCTCCCCACAACAATGCTACAGAACGCCTGCCAATGGCAGCAGCTCCTTAATGAAATAGTAATTGTGACTGTGACTTGCATGCATCACTTGCTTCCCCGTCCTGTTCTGTTTCATTGCACATTATTGAGAGGAGTCGACTGAGTTCCAGCTCTGTAATTTCATTAATGCTTTGTGTTGCACCTCTGTGTATAGTTTGTTTTCATCACAGCTTTACATTAGCTGTGATTGCTTTACCAAGTCTGTTACCTTATTGTTCAAGGTCTTAATGTATTAAGAAATGTTGCTTGCAATGTGTGCTGTTGCATCCGTCTGTATAATTTCATTTTTCTAGTTACACCCGATGAGTGAGAGGCATGAAGTACATTGAATAGTCCCCAAAGAAGATGTGCATTAAAGTTCTTTTGTGGTGGCAGTAACAGCTGTTCAGAGAAACAAGAGCGTGGAATATTTAGGATCAATATATCATTTATTTCACTGGGAGTCTATAATGGGCCTGCAATTGTATGCTCCATTACTGGACACAAGGGTCTAGACTGCTGACCAATCCCGTCTAATGAAAACAAATGTACTGGCAGGCTAAAGAAAAGAAATTCACTACACCAAAGTTCACGTTCCAGTGTCATTTTGCTATGAGGGCTCGGGTGCTGGTTTATGTAGAAAGGCAAAGCTTAACAACTCAAGTGTGTCATTATATGTGGGCAGGGAGAGGCAAAGCCAAAAAGTGTCCTAATAGCTGACTTCTGCTGAAAACTGAAAAGCAGATTGCAGTAATTTCACAGACATGCAAAATGCATTACAGCTGAAATTTATTACAAATAATGGTGTGGGCGAATCTGTAGAATTTTTTTCCAGTCTACGTGCACATGTTTGTACGTATGTTTCTGTCCATCTGACTCACAGGATCTCTTATTGAGGCACTGAGGATTGCATCATGTTGAGATGTTTCAGTGCAGCATCTTTGATGACTCTTTCATCGCAGTACAAATGACATCAGAACTATTATTTGCAAAGTGCCCATGCTGCTCTAACACCCGCTTTAACTTTAGATCATGCCAAAAATGGAAGGGAAATGGGGACATATTTAGTGATCCCAGATCAGCACACCTCCTCTGAGAGGAGTTTGATGAGCACAGCTCCAGATTAGATTAGAGGCCGTGCGCTGATGAATGTAATCCATCATCTTGTAAGCAGCAGAAATTTATGACAATTTAGTTTCACTAACTCTGTCATAAGTCCTTAGCTTTTAGTTTTCAGAGTTGCGTAGCTACAAACAGAATGAAGAAGTACAAATGAAGGCCCATGGGGCCACGTGTTTCATTAAACTTTGTGGGATTTTGATTTGTGACCATGACAGAGATTGTCTTTGTATGTTGAAAGTACCTTTTTCTCTATTTCCTGCTTTCTGTTGCTTTGTTTCACCTTTTGCCTCTCTACTGCAGGCAAAGCAAAATATGCGGCGGTTCCGTTTCATCAACTAAACTCGTGATAAAGTGCACATAAAACTGAATGTTGTTGTGGATGATTTACCACTTTATTCCAGTTTGTGAGACAACAACTTCTTTGAACTCAATTTTTTTTTTCTCCTCGTGTTGCAGCTACTGTGTAGCCCACAAAGCTCATTCTTCTTACTGGGCACAGAGGGAACGAGCCGATCAGCTTCTCAACACAAATCTTTTGTTTTTGTTGTTCGTGTCATTTTTGTCAGGTGTGGCAGCTCATCAAGATGAAATAATGAGGTCGTGTTCCATGATTAGTGACAAAAGTCTTTAGATATTTATGTGATGATAAGCTGTTACTTCTGTCAAATTCTTATTTATGATATTTTTCCACCGAACACCATATTTCTATATATTGTCTTCATGTTGACTGCACAGTGGAGTATCGCTGTATATTGACACAAATCTACATCCTCTGACACCAACACAGAATAAGCAAACAGAAAAAGCCAAAAGTAATTACTTTTACTCCATATGATAAAGCCTGAAAGGATAAATTCAGCAAACCAGTTCATAAGTGGGCGTGTTAATTTAATTGAGGCAGAATCTGTTGGGTGACATGATAGAGGGATGTGGGTGGAGAGTTTTAGCGGGTAATGACATTAAATGTTTATGCTTTTTTGGTTTTATAATTCCTAATACTCCTTAAATGACATGAAATATAATTTGACAGAGAAATAATAATTTAAGTGGTCTAATATCAAGTCCTACTTCCCCCCTGTGCTGTAATTATGGCATATATGTAATATGAATGTAGCACTATGTCAGTGCAGCACAATAATGGTTCATATTTGACTTTTTTGAGTGACATTGAGGATAAAGACTGATTATTACTGATTATTGTTGTTTCACGCATAACAGTGTGATGAGAAAAGCTAAGCCACATATTCATTCAGGTGCTTAAAAAAAAAGAAAGATAAAGTGCAGAATTTGGATGAACTCTTTGTATGCTGCCTGCACAGACAACAGCTTGACAGTCGGTTTCAAAGAAGCATCTCAGCACCTGAAGGGAGGTATGCACGTAAGGAGAGGATCACAAAAGTGGTTCAGTCATGCAAATCACATCGTTCTTGTTTTTATTAATCCCCACTGTATCTCTGTGTATCTCAGCAGCACTTAAAACACTCTCGCTAGCACCCGTTAACTCACATCAAAGTCAACAAATGTTTGTTGTGTCATCTTTAGAAATAGATACTAGCCTAAACAAATGACAGTAACATTTCATATTGGGGAAATAGGCAGGCAGGAGTCTGCATTGTTCACTGCAGGGAGTAGTACTGGTTTCCTGTCAGGTTACAGGTGAACAAGTGATGGAGTTAGTGTGTGAAATTCTAATTTCCCCACAAACCATTCCGCAATTACAATTATGTAATCCAAAGTAGACTGCTTTCTGAGATTTGTCTACCTCCGCTCTAATATCCGATTGCATTTGAATGATAACTGAACCAGGCCTTTCAAATTCATTCACAATTTTCTGGTCACACTGTATGTATTGAGCAAGGAGCCATCTGGCCATTTATCTTTCCATTTTAAGACATTTCAGAGGTGAATTTTCATTTAATTTAAATATGCACCACCTCCTGTTTTAATAATGGTTGATGTGAATCATATCCCGGCAGTTTGGTGCGCATGTCACGGTAAAACTTAATTAACTCTCCATCCACCACTATGAGGAGCGTGATATGAGTTGAATTCGGGGGGAAAAAAAAAAAAACGCACAGTGGAGGGAGCTTTGGCGAACACGCTATGCTTAAATCACACTAATTTAAATAATTGACATTATACATGCTGTGTTGAATAAATAATTAAATAAATAAATAACACCTCCGGATCATAGCTTGGGTGTCTCATTAGAAGGCAAGCTGTGCTACTCCGTGTTCAGGAACGAAAGTCAAATGAAGCAATTGCAATAATTACAGCAGCAAGGAAGACTGTGTGCATGTAGGGGGAGGTGGGGGCTTAGCGGAAGGCAATGAGAAGGGAGGCGCTGGCTGTCTACAGGTGCCTCTGATTAAGGGTAATCTGGGCAGCCCCCCCCCCCTTTTTTTTAAAAATCTGTGCAACGAGCCCTGCCGCCTATGGGTATGTCGAGCTCCGCGGCTGCTCCCCGTAATGAGCTCCACAGCCAAACAGTAAATGCCCCGCAGGACAGTCCCCACAGAGACATAATGAGCACTCCAGTGTATCAATTCGTGCTCCCCACCGAGGGGTCCACCAAGCCCGCCACCCCTCGGTCATGGGGTTGGCATGTTTTGCTCGCCAGACCATCCATCGCCATCATCCACTTGATATCCCCTTTTTTTTATGGTAACGGCATTCCCTTTGGGATCAGCGGGATGTCTGCACGTATGTGGTAGGAGAAATGGCCCGGAGACTGAGGTTGGCATCAATCACTTTACATTGAGAGTGAGCTGAAAGGCAGAGGGAGTGATAGGGATTGAGTTGCAGCAAAGATAGAGAGAGGGGAGGTACAGGACACCACGATGGAGTGCCAGGCAAAGAGTGAGCACAGATGAAGTAGCCAGGGATGGAAAAAGGTAAATGATGGTAGAAGGATAGCAAGGCTGAGGTAACTGACAGATAGAGTGAATGTAGGAGAGGAAAGGAAAGATAAATTGTACAATGAGGGACTTGCACAGTTATAGGGGAGAAAGAGAGAGCTTGCGATGAAAAAGGAGAGAGATAGAGAGAGAGGAGTATCTGGGTATAATGAGGTCTATGGAGGAGTGTGTGTAATGAGAAAGGGGAGCATGTCAGAGTCCAAGGTGAGGAGAAATAGTAGGAGAGAGAGAGAGAGGCTCTTTTGCCAAACAGTGGTCCCGCTGTTGGTGCTGGGGTGGATCTGTGTGTTTAAGAAACTGCACTGCTGTGCTTGTGCTCTCTTAAACAACCAGGAGGTGGATGAGAGGATCGGTGGGCCTGACCACGGAGCAGGGCTTTGAAGCTGCCTCATGCTGAGAGAAACTGTATTGGATTTAGAAAGACTGCCTTTCAAAAGGAGAAAAAAATGGTTAGATAAAGAGAGAGAATGAAAGACAAAAAGAAACAAAAAACCAAAAATTCAAGTATACAAAATCTGAAAGAAAAGCATACAGATATTTGACATTCCTTATACATAAGCTTTTTCTCATCTATATTTATCACTGTTGGAACGATTAGCATTACAATTAACATTTTCCATGAGCATTTGAGCAGATAGCAAGATGGAAATCATGAACATGGTGTGGCATTCATTAGGATTATTCACCATCATTAATTGTAGTCATGAACAATTTTCATGGTTAGAAATGATTCCATCTGTTTCCCAAATTGGTTGTCTTTTGCATTCGAAAGGCAAAACATTAAACAGTATGTCTTCAGTCGCATGTTTGCCTGTTTTTTGCATGTGTGGATGGCTTTCTTTGAGCCAACGCCTGCGCAACTGTGTGTTCTTAAACGCTTGTGAAGTCCACGGGTAAAAAGGCACTCATCATCTTTCATCTGTACTACATTTATTCTACACTAGTACTGCAGCAGCTGGTGGAGCCATTTTATTTTTATGATTATCTTTTTCCCTCTTGCCTGCTTTCTCCAAAATGTTGAAACTTGGTATTTTAAAGCTTAAATCACGCTTCTTCAATGGCAGATAGTCAGATCACCAGTTGCACCTATTAGCATCTAAAAAAGAATATATTTAGATTTTTATTTATTTATTTATTTATCTTTTTTTTGAAGAAGAAGAAGAAATACACTTGGGAATAGTGGAGCAGTGTGACATTTATACTGCTACACAATAAATACAGTAAAATGAGAAACTTTTTGCACTGTCTTACAATAGCTACATCTGTGTCAGAGAGGATTAGCATGGTGGTTAGGATTGGGCAGTGTGTCTTATTTTAATTGCTGCCATGTATTTTAAATAACTTCCCATTGCTCTTCTTCTTGAATAAAACCTCAGTGGGGCCAAAAACTGCCTTTTCAGAAAATGGCTCCATCTGGGAATAAGGATTACATTATTATTATTATTATCTTGTGAGGGATTAAGGATTTGTCTCAACCAGTGAGTGTTGTCCTGTAAAATACAAGTAAATCACAACACGGTGTCACAAAGTCTATTGTACAGATCCTGAAAATATATAAAAAAAAAAGAAAAAGAGACTGAATATTGAAAAGGAAACGTCTACATGCTCCAAACACGGCTAATGTGCTGTTTTAATGACAGCATGTCATATGATTGAGGATTGAAAACCCTGAGTGTCAGAATGATGTGTGGCAGCAGAGCTCAGCTCCAGCTCCGGTTACAGTTTTGTAAGGAAGAAATTTAAATTCATAACTGCATTTTGGCTCAGTTTTTCTATACTTGTGTCACATATGAGATCATCTATCATATAGAACAGGTAAATGAATTCAGGAAGATGCGCGTAGGCTGTCAAGAACCTTTCTGACATTTTGTTTCTGCCACCACCCTTTATTATTGCATGTTGCTCCCTGCCTGTTATCCTGCTCTTATGAACACATTAAAGGGCACAGGATGTGTTTCCCACAAAAAGAGAAATATGAATAAATATTAACATGCTGTCAACTGGGGATGAAAAACAACAATGAGTTTCTGTCCTAAAATTGGTATCATTACTTGTTTTCACACATGTCACTTGGCTTTGGTGCAATATAAACAGAGAGGACACCATAACAAAGCACTGCCCACAGCCACAATTGACCTTTGGGGTTCTGATCCCTTAATGTGTTTCTCTGTGTTGGTGCTGATAAAGCCTTCCTTCGCTTCTGTCCAAATCTATAAAGCTTTTTTCCAAAGATGCTGGTAATGCTGAGTGAGAGACACAAATATCCTTCCCATTCCATGGTCATAACTTCTGCCTCTGCCGTCAATAGCTCTAATAGGTGTTTAGATGGCTCTGTATGTACCTCCATTTGATAGCCTGCTGATGGTTTTAGCTTGAAAATAGAAAAATAGTTTGTGTTGAGCCTGTAGTTTTTAGTGAGGCCTGATATCCAGCATGAGGAGGTGTACACAAAACCAATCTTCTGTACATTTGTAGCACTGCAATATCTGCATGTTTCATCAATTTCCACCTGAGGTGGAAACAGATGAAAAACTAGATCAGCAAGTCTTTTTTTGATCATACAACCCAGATATTGTGTCAGAAAAAAAGTGGGGATTGGCAGCCTGAAGAGCTACCAGTGACAGACTGATCCCTGTTTAACACAAGTTATTGACCATGTCTGAAAGACAGTATTTCATTCCAAATGACTGCAGCCATTGATTTTTACAAGCCTAATACAACTTCTTCACTTTGAGTTTACTTCTCTTACATCATTTCCCAACCCCAGGTATGCTTCAAAGAAAGACATATTGTTGTCAGCAGCATGTTCCTGATGTCAAAATTTCCCTTTTTATTTAAAAGAAAAAAACTTAAGCTCCAAGTAAAAAAAAAACTTACTGTGCTTACTCAAAATGGTGAAATATAATTTGTCACGTTTTACCCAGTTTCAGCATTTGATTATCTCTGATACAATTTGCATTACTTTATTTGATTTGTTTGATGAAATGCGATGATGTCATTTGAGCCAGGTTAATGAAACTTTATCAGATTATCATCAAAGCATTTCTGGTGAAAGAAAAAAAAAGCATGAAAAATAAGAGTGCGATAAATAAATGCAAAGCATTCATTCTAAGACATTCTCTCTAAAGGGAGTCATTTGACTTCACATGCCATAATTGCTTCTTCTTTTTTCTTTTTTTTTTTTTAACTCAGGATGTGCATTGGGATTCATGATATTAGTTACCCCCTGTCTTACCCCCTGCATTTCAAGTTGGCCCACTGCTGCTTGGCCAGAGTTATTCTCCACTGAGGTTTAATGCAACCAATGAGATTATTTCTGCTTGCATAGCAGCTCTCTATGTGAAAAATGTTTGTATAGCTAAAACCCCAATCTGCCTACACATCCTGGTCCATGTGTGGCCGTAACTCCCCAGACTGGGAGTTTGGTCGATGTCCCTCTCTGTCTGCTTGTAGTGTGGAACACATGGCTGGTACAAACGTTGCCATGGGGAGAATGGCACACAGCTGGTGTGATTGGGCTCTGGCCTTAATTGCCCATGTCTGTGCCATCAGTGCTCAAAGAGCAGCAACATACGTGTTAACTGTGCTCATACAAGGGAAACTGATTGGCGCCTTCTAAAATTCATCCCCAATCAAATCCAGAATCACGCTCAGACAGATAAAAGGCTGGCGTTGCTTTGTGAGGCAGCTATCGATGTTAAACGAAATTGCTTGGAATTCAGCAAGATACTTCAAATCTTGATTGTCTGACAAATGAAGGAGTCTGTTTTCAGAGGTTTGTATGTTGGGTGCAGAATGGTGGTCCGCGTGTTAAAGACAGATACATAGTTTGATTCTAAATATGGTTGCATAAGGCTGCAATATACAGACAAGAAGGTCTGAAAGGTCAGCGTGGAGCACCTCTGCTGAGAGGAGGATAGACAGAGCATCCTCTCTGTAATTTGACAAACAGAAGATGATTTGCATACATTTTCCAGATTTACTTCGAAACAGCGATGCCCTCTCTTGTTCCTCAGATGTCCCATTTAGCATCACCTAGACCGTGGCTACTGTGATATTTATCATCCCAGACTCCTTTCATCAAAAAGCCAGAGAAATGTCAAGTCGTGGAGTGGATTTGTTAATGCGTGACACATGCAACGGGCAATTTAACTTCATCAGATGGTATTTATTTTTATTTATCAAAGTAAAGTTTTGCCTGACCGTGAGAAGTACTCAGTAATAATATGGAGCTAATGTAATTCTGAATACACTTAGTGCTCTGCTCACCCAGAGTAGAGAGAGAGCAAGAGAGAACAGCAGTAGTAAATTGGTTGACGGTTGCTGATAAGCTAAGCAGTTAAGTGGCATCCAAGCAATGGAATGAGGGCATAATGGTTGTTTAAAACAGGAATAATGAAGTGACGATGACAGTGTTGTGTTCCCTCTTTCTCTTGAGTGGAACGTCTGCATCTTTAAGAGAGTTGGTGACTAGACTGACTTCTACAAGACATCAGCAGAAAAATAGTACAGTGAGTCATCAGAACTTAGCAAATGCTATAATTGTGAACCAAAAAGGACAACCCCCCCCCCAAAAAAAAAAAAAACAAAACCTTAGCCTCATCTCAGGATAATTGTCTCTGTCTGTTGCTCTTTAAAAAAATCTGCTTTACACAGTCCCGTGCACGCACAGGCTGATATATTCAGTCATGCACAAAACACAAAGACTCAAATACACAAAAACACACACACAGACCTCTCTTAATCTTTCTAATGCACGCATGTTCGAGCTCATGCACAGTTGCACACAAAACACACGTGCACAAATGAAGTGCACAAATACAAAGCAAATGTCCTCACAAAGTAGATGAGCTCCATTCTGTGTCGAATTGAAAGCATCTGCAAAGCCAGTTCCTCTCGGCCATGGCGCCGTGCATCAGCCGGCAGAAGCGCCTGCTTGGTGTCCCAGGGTGGCTCGCGTAACACTTGGCCTGCTCCCTAGCCACTGCCTGGATCAGAGAGGCCCACTGCTATCATCCCAGGCGCTGGCAGCAACGGAGCCAGGCTTAGAATGACAAATTGGTTAGAGGGAGTGAGTGACGAGAACAGGCCAAGAAATATACTTTGAAGAGAGAAATGCATTCCGGTTTGTGACAAGCACGCCACATTATATGGTCAAGTGTACAAGTCTGACTCCCGTCATGTGGATTGATCCGAATCCCAAAGACACTTAAATGAGGCAAGGCTCTCTCATCAAGACAATGCCAACGTATTTATCTTAGAAAGTCACCCAAAATATTACTGGATTAGAGAGCTTTTCAACACAGTCGCCCGTCTCATGGCTTCATTTGGATCAAACTGCCCCTCCTCTCAAACTGTCTAAGTGTTAATGATTTTGCCATGTTTGCCTACTAGCTGATGTTTTTTGACACCAACAGTGTTGTGATATTCACTCTAATCACACATGAAATTATATCCAACTTAATCCAAGGAGTCCTCGTAAATCAGCACATTTACATAACTAATTTAAGGCAATTACAGAAATATTCATGTTGCTTTCTAATACTAAACTAATACCAGGATTCTCACTGATGAATCATTGATTCAGAATGTATTAACTCAATTTGCATTCTCGACAAGCCAAATCACCACCTTTGGTTACAGCCAGATAAGAAATCTATTTGTTTACAATTTGGGAGAAAGTCTATTTAAATGGAACGTACTGGAACTCATGGCTGCTGTTAAGTACGGAGGTAGACTTTGAACTTCAGTTCACACAAGGTGCACCAACTTTGTCAGAGGTCAAACATTAATGAAAACCAAAAATAAGTCAAGTGTCACCCTTTGCCCTGAAGGTCATGAGCCATAGTACATGGCCTGATGTTATAGATGACAGCATTGTGTTGGAGAGAGAAAAGCTTGAAACTAAAGAAAAACAGAAATACTTTCTTTTTTCTTTTTTTTTTCAAGATATCACCTGGCACTGATGGATAAACCTTTGTTGAGCAAATAAATATGCTGTGCATGTATTGTGGTTCTCAGCAGCTCTATTTCTCAAATTTAAACAGTATAGGCTATATCTGTGAATTGTTGTTCTCGTCTCCCTATTCTGTAGGTATCAGTTTACCGAAAGCAAAAAATCTTAATGTCACAGTAGTTGAATATGCAACAAAAACAATATTAAACTTCCTCTGCATATTTTAGATTATCATAAACCCCCATCATATGAAATCCTGTTTGAGTTAATCCACAGTCATAATGCAGTCGTCAACACAATCCATACCACCAAAAACTGTTCAGAATCACGCACAAAAACCCCCAGCAAATTTCCATTGAATTAGGTTATCTGATTACTTAGAGTTAGATATGAATTCCCATTCCATCCTCCTATTTTTTTCATAAAACATATTTAAACATGAAATACTGAATAACGGGCAGCACAGCAGCACACTGGTTAACGCTGCAAGAAGGTTGTGGGCTCGGCCGAGTTTGCATGTTCTCCCCCTGCCTGCATGGGTTTCCTCTGGGTACTCCGGTTTCCTCCCACCATCCAAAGACATCATATTTGGGCTGATTGGTGACTCTAAACTGTACACAGGTCTGAGTGTGATTGTGAGGGGTTGTTTGTGTCTTTGTGTGTTGGCCTTGTGATGGACCGGTGACCTGTCCATTGTGAGCTGGGATTGGCTCCAGCATCCCTGCGATCCGGAAGCGGATAAGCAGTTGAAGATGAATGAATGAATGAATAATGAATAACATCACTTCAAAAGCAGTGACATTATTTAAGTGTAGAATATTATGACCCTAAATTATATAAACCATTGCCACTTTTTTCTAACACGCTCATTCGGAAAACTGACAGATTTACTAGTATGTGGTCCTGCTGTATTAAGAGTGAGTTTGTTGTAAACACAGCAGCTTTGTAAGTTGTAATTACAATGTTTTTCTGCAGGCTGTTGGCACCTTGGTCAAAGGCAAGCTCCTGTGTGCCTGTAGGACTCCCTCTCATGTAAATTAGGCCCCCTTTCCTTGCCAAAGCAATCATGACATTGCACTGCTGCAACGCTAGCTCTGCAAATAAGCCATGTCAGGGGCACACACACACACACACACACACACACACACACACACACACACACACACACACACACACACACACTCACAAGACATTGGATGTAACCCTCTCAAATTCCCTCTCTCAGCAAACTGCGGAGCCATACCGGTTGGCATCTTTGGAATTTGGGTTTGAAGTTGTAGAGTATTTTACTTTTGTTGTCAAATTGCTTTGCAAATGAAGCCCACCCTGGCACTGTTTCAAAGAGCTTGTGCTATATGTGCAACTTCCTTCAGGCACCAGTTTCTGAACCTTCATCAGTCTGTATGCATATGCACAGCGCTGTACTAAAGCTCACATGGAAGTCTAGATAAACATGCCAAAATGGGGGTTAGATGGAATGCAGAGTGCTCATGTCTTGTCAGCTTGTCTGTATATTGTTTCTGTGTTCCCCAGCTTGACTGACGCGTTCTATCTGATAACGTGGCAGGTAAACAGTGTGGAAGCCTTGTAGGTTTCTACCCATTAACATGATATTCAATCCTTTTTTGATGGGCTTTTCTTGCCTGAAACCACGCCTCATAACGATGCGAGGTTCGAGTGCCATTCACATTGAAATTGTTGGTTGAAGCCACATTGAAATAATTGTTTTGATATGTTGTGTTTTTGTCTTGGCAATGACAATAATAGGGGATGATCGCACAATGAGGATAAAGAAAATTTTTTTGAAATATATTGACTAAATTTGAGCCACCGTTCCCCTGGCACACAATTACAGGGTTTTAGTCTGGGCATCATAGAGAAGGCATTGCTTTTCGATACAAGTGTTGCACATATTGCGTGTCCCTTTGACTGCATGTCCAAGTCATCCACTAAACAATAATAATGTGGAGATTGAAACACTGCAGAATAGCCCAAGGCTCAGAAATTGCTAATGAACAGCAGCAGGGTGCAGTTGGGGTTGCGGTAGGGGGTTGAGGGATCTGAAACCTGACTTCCTGTTTCAAAGGCAAATAATCTATGGGCGCTCTCTTTATACTCCAAACATCTGTGTCATTGCCTCAAAAGGTTTGCACTGAGGAAAAGTATACCAGACTGAATGAAAACAATTGTGGGATAAAATATTAATTGTATTCTTATATGGCAGCATGGTAATGAAACTGACTAACTTTCCAGCCAATACAAGGTGGCTTTATTGCTCATAGCACTTAATTGTGTGGAGTACCTCTTTACAAGCAGCGCAAACCTGATCACCCTCATCACATGATCACAAAATGTGTTTTACCCTTGTTACACTGTCTTCTTGCAATGCCTGTCAAGATCTTCTCACACTGCAGAGAACCATCAAGCAAGGGGGAAATCCATGGGGGGGGGGGGGGGGGGGGGGGGGGGGGGGGGGCAGATAGAAAGAAAAAGAGAATATATTTGGTGCTGCAGATCAAAAACATGGCAGTCACATGATCAAAGGCATTTGATAATCCTTGAACTACATTGCTCCTTTAATCCTACTGAGAGAACTATATTTTATTGGGGGGGGCATGTCAGGCTAGTGAACACGACTGGAAAAGGAGTAACTAGCTGCTTGAAATGCATTTTACAAAATGCAGCATGGCAGTTTTGAGGGGTGGGGGCAGCATAAAGCCTCCTTATGTGCAGTGAGAATGCAGGCTGAGCTGATGGGACTACAAACACAAATGTGCCACAAGTCCCTGTCCACTCAGCACTGAATAGTGCTCTTGTTCGTTTCATGGGGCTTGTTGGGGAAGTTGGCTTGTTGAATGTGACCAGACTGCTATATGCTACATCTGGCGCAGAGTGGGAGGGAGGGAGGGAGAGAGAGAGAGGCTTTGGCTAATATTTCTTTGTCTTGAGCTGCCTCACCTATGTAAGACCTGCAATTAAGGCTTGCAAAGTGTTTGGGCTTGAATGCTTCTCAAGTCAGGAGGAGAATTACACTGAAGAAATGCAAACCTGATACGCAGCAGACATGATCGTTGCTAAATCAGCATGTCTCCAAGAAAACAGACAAAGAAACATCATGTTTCAGTTATTTTTTCGTTTCTTCAGAAAATACATTTAGTTCTATATCATACCATTGGGCTTTCTGGGCCTCATCACATTACAATAACCAGCCCTCAGTACGCAGAAAAGATAAAACCATCAATATATAATGTAATCTAAGGCCCTCTGCTGCAAGTCCTGTCAATAGTGTTTCCCTATCAGATGCAAAATGTCCCAGAACAAAGGTGAGTTAAAAAGAATCACAGAAAAAAATCATTTTCCTTTCATGTTTTCCTGTTTATGATTTCTCTCTTGCTTACACAACACATCGCCACATTTGTGTCTCCTGTAAAAAGCATGATATGAGTTATTGCTCATGAAGCCACATTCTTTCTTCAGCGCTGATGAAAAATTGATGATTAATAATTACCTTTTACATGTACGACTTACACCGGGGCCGTGTGACAAAAGGAATGTGACGTAAATGAAATGCGATGTTTTCTGCTCTAAGAAGAAAATTAGATTGGAGTGAGAAAGAAAAAGCAAGTGCAAATAGAAATAAATAAATAGATAGCTAAAACAACAGTGATTATAACCAGGGTTGATCTTGTTTGTGTTTTTTGTGTGCGTCCAAGAAAGGAAAAGTGATTTAGATTAGCGATGGCTGGTATCAAGCTTGAACAGGCCCTTTTAATTATTTGAGCTTCAGCACTGAATCCAAGCAACTTTTAGCTGACATATTACATTTGCATTTGCGAATATTGCTTCTTCCCCAATGTTTTTCAAATTACAGCAGTTGTTTATTATAGAATACACTTTGCTTTTTTACCTGCAATAAAAAAAAACTTAAAATAAATATCCTAAGAAAGCATATGTTTTTAAAACAATTATGTGGCATCTGATTTGATTCACTGATCACAAACACGGCAGTGACCTTTTCCTTTGCACTTTCAGTCCATTTTCGAGTCCAGTTGACTCAGACCAAATCAAAAGCAACAGTTCATGTTATAATTACCCAGATGGTGATATATGATGGAAAATGACAGGGATATAAAAAAAAAAAAAAAAAGAAAGATTGATACCTATGTTCTTCTTATCTCCAGAGAACACAACTCATGTTTATTTGACACATCAATTAAGACCTCATGCTCCAATGGCAATCTCAATCTGTAGGGAAAAGTTCATCTACTAATTTCATCGTCCCAGAAAAGCCCATTTATTCATTTATATTTCATGACATGGTGTTTATGCTGCAGTGAAAGCCTTACTGTTTTTTAGTTGGGTTTTTTTCCCCCTTGGTTGCTGTGGCCAGTAAGGTGTCCTTCTGTGTTGCAATGAAATATAGATGTTAAGAGTCTGGAGAGGTGAGTGTCTCATCTGTCCTGGTGATACCATAAGGCAGCCATTAATAGTGTCAGGGAGCATCAGACATACCACAGGCACATAATTGGATATGAGGACATAACTGAAAGCACCTGCTTGGAAATCAACAGGACCCTCCCATGAGGCAGGCCCTTGGTAGATTCCTAAAGATTTTTGCAGAGCCTATCCAGCTCCCTGCTGGGTTTGATTCACCCATTGCTCTTTTCATTTCTCATTGGGGTCAACTCAAGATGGCTTCTTGTTTTCTTTTTTTTTGTACGGTGGCATTGTGAGTATGCAAATACTTTGGATCTTTGCATAATCACAAGCAGCGGGACCATCTGTTGTTGGCTTGTTGACTTACCTTGTGTCTGCTTTTTAATGGTGTTTTCTTGTGTCTGAGTGATGTATTGGTGTATTACCATTGTGATAATCATTTAACCTCAAAAAAATGCATCCGGGCGTGCACGTAAAAGTCTGAACATATGTTCGGTGAAATTTTCTGACAAAGAAGGATTTATAATCTTTGCAGTGGGATAGAAAGAAGGAACTGGTGGTAAACAAAACAACGTATCACTGTGCCCACTCACATGATGTGGGATAAGATAATATTGTCAAGATGAAGATTTAAAATGTGACTGTCGACAAAAGCCACAGACTTGGATTAGTGGGTGGCAAAGACGTGCTCATAGATTGTGAGTCGCTTAACCCCTCTAAACTATATTGCAAAAAATGCTAATGGCAAGGACCAGAAAATAAGCTGCAACTTCTGTCACTGAAGATTTGCTGGGAGATGCCCGCCACTGAAAACATGTCCGTGATAATGTGTTTTTCTTGTAGAATCCGAGCCAGACGCCGGAGAAGTCTTTTAACTCGCCGCCCCCCATTTGTCCTCATAAGGTAAGCTCCAGCTGGCTCTCATGCAGGGGGACAAACAACATTATGGGAAATAATTGCAGATATTTTAAGCTTTTAATGATCTTATTAGGTTTTGTTTGCCTGTCTATTTATACCCCAAATTTGTTAGTTAGCCCCAAAAAAGCATCTCTCATCTCTGAGCATATCTCCTGCTCCCTTCATCGTCTGCCTCTGAAAGAACTCTTTTCCAGATATTCTGCAGATTAATTTACTGATTTATTAATGTTCCTTTCTGTCTGCATCTCATTATGTTTCAACTTTCATTTGATATGAGGTGAGTAGGGCAGATTTATTCAATGCTAATTAGGCTGTATGTGATCCGCGAAAGTCATCACTTCACTGTGATGGTCTCAAGTCATAAGAGCACGCTGACTTAAGTAACTTTCCCCCCCTTCAGCTCCTGATCCTGTGCATGCCTCTTGCAAACGTGATAATGTGCTATGTAGTGAAATTCACACAATTTCAGTTCACTTAGCACCAAACGTGTCAAAATTGCCCATGTCCTTTTCTGGATGAATAGCCAGTATGGTGGAGAGTGGCTTATTGCAAGAGTGAACCTTGGTAAAAAACAAAAAAACAAAAAAAAGGAGCCCAATGGAGGCAAGCTGTCTGACAGGCTGTCATCAACCGTTCAAATCCTCACACCGCTCTACATCGCTAATGCACCGCTAGCTGTCCACTATGACTTTGGTGGCATTGAAAGCTGCAGACATGGTAGAACAGTAAATAATAATAAAATATGATACCCCTCCACCCATGTCTATCACTGGGAAATCACTGGGTAGGCAATCGACTTTTGTTTGGAAGTTTGTCAATGTGAGATAACACTGCATGTCCTTCACTGAACTTTTTACACTCTCAAGGTCCTTGAGGAGAATTTACAGACTCTAACAGACAAGGGCGAGGTGGGATGCTGCAGATATTTTAATATAGTAACACCTCCCTCCCTCTAAGTATACAGATTATATCTATCATTGCATCTGTAATTTCTAGCCGCCACATTATGGTCTCATTCTGCTCCTCTCTGATTTGTTCTCTTTCCATTTTTACTCAGCTGATGGGGTCTGATGTAATAAGGAAACACCATGGGTTTGCAGATAGTGTTATTCATGTTTTAGCTGTTAGCAGCGGAACATAATCTCCCTCTAGTCAGCTCACATTAGTCTCCATGATCCGCACCAACCCTGTATGTGCAGCGAATGCAATGGGCCAGCTGGGATAATTTGGTATGTCAGTCAGCTCAGGAGGCTGGTAAAATGAGTAAATGACTGGATATGATTTGTATGAAAAGAATATTCTGATTATGGCTCTCAGAATAGAATATCCTCTGTCTTTTTACACTTGTCTTCATCTGCATTGTGTGCATCCCCCAGACAGATAGTGAAATGAACAGAGGGCTTTTAAACTGACTGCTCTGTGATTATATTAAGAGTGTGAGAGCGAGGAAAAAGAGGGGAGGGAGGCGATTGGGTGCCCAAGCACTAAGTATATATAATTGCTTCTTGACACATTGGCCAAATTCTGCAGTGCCAGGATCTGAGGGAAGATGATTAACGGCTGTCCGAGTGGGTGGGCTCCGCAGGTCATTCCTGCGGGCCTGTGGTTTTCATAGCGATCCTAGTCTAAAGGCCATATATTGCATACTGGAAAAATCCCCGAGGTCCACACATTGTTAAACTACAATTATAACTCACATCGAGAGCATTGTCTGTCCACGGTGAACTCTCTTATTCTTCCGCCAAGCAGCTTTTCTCTCTTTTCCTTTATTTTCTCATCTATTTTTTTCTTAAATGGTCTCCTCTTGCTGGGGAGAAGATAAAGAGCGAAAATCTCGCATTCTGTGAATAATTGATGAGTGCGCTCACCTCAGAGCATCATTACAGTACGGCAGTCAGGGTAAGAGGTGAAGGTAAGATCATATTTCTGACAAAAGGCTTCGGGATGTAGAAAATTGTGTCGGTTTTTCACTAGGTTTTCTTCTGCATATACAGCATGAATAACAGTATTCATTATAGCACAAGAGGATAAGAATAAAACATAAACAGGGATACATGTGTGCATGTATCTGTATATAAACTGTAGAATCACATTTGTTACACAGGTGGATAGCAAATTTCTGATATGAAAAAATACGATAATTTTAAATAGTTGGTCATGAGCTGATCTGGAAATATCTGATGGTGCTGTGGCTAATACTATTTTGTGTGTGTGTGTGTGTGTAAGAATGCACATGCATGCATGCAAAAGTACATGCATGTGTCTGCTTGAACAGTGAAATCCAGTTAGGTGACAGATGGAGAAGGCAGGAGATGGGGGTGGGGATCAAGCACCTCTGACAGTATGGGGGCTGCACTGCACCCTGTTCCTGCTAGGTTTGAAATTGCTATGGTAAACTAAAACCATGAAACTGCAGGATGCCATTTCACAACTTTATTTTCTACATGAAACGAGAACCTCTCCAGCGAAATGTCACCTAACAATGTAAAAGTTGAGTGATGAAAATGCTAGACAGGCGCCTCGATTCTCGAAGTGGATTTTTCTCCCACAAAGTTTCGACCGGAATACAAATGTATACACGCTGATTGCTACAGATATAATGGTTAAAAGATACTGTGCGCAGCAACATTTTTTAAGTCAAGGAAAGGCCACTGAATAATCACATCTTAATGATGATTCATTCTGTATAATAAAAGAAGATGCCTCTGGCATCCAAACAAGAGGCTAGTCATGCAGCAATTAAGCTGAGTTAAAGGCATCAAGCAGACAATGGGTGGTTGGTGAGGCATCTCCTTGAACATGTACATCCGCATGCACGCCCTTGAACATACAAGCACAAAAACACCCACGTACACACACACAATTTATTTGAGGTAAATGTGATCTCAGAAGACAAGCAGCCACAACCTAAGGCTCCATCAGTGTGCCCAAGGTTGCATTTGTGGCCATTGTCAAACAAATAATGCTTTGTGACTGAAAAAAAGACAATCCAAAAGGTCATTTTTGACCTCTGGGACCAGTACTGTGCAGCATCTGTCACTAGCAAGCACCACATGTCTGTGTCAAATGGCAAAAGGTATGCGGTGCAGCCATCCTGCCGTGTAATAAAGGCAGCAGGCCTATGCATACATAGCATCGCTGTCACCAAGGCATCAGCAGGACTTCACAGAACGCCAGCATGCCATATTATATACGTGAGTGGCTGGAGGACTTGAACACAGCATGGCTGGCAATACCTCTGCTCTTTAAATATAAACACTTTTCAGGACACACGCGGAATGCTGTGTAAATAAACAGTGTCGGATTCACATTCAGTGATAGACAAAAAAATCTGCTGTCTTTAATCAAATTGAGGTGCAAGTCTATCTGCTTTAGAACACTTTTGTCAAACCAACAGATTTATGCGTGACATAAAACATTAAAGATATGACATTTCTTAGATATAGTACTCATTTATCACAGCATTCATTCATATTAATGTGCATTCTCATGTAGGCATCTCTCCAGAATGGTTTATGAGGTTGAGGTAATCCTCCTGGGAATCACCAACAATGGGCATCCATGTTTTATTTTATCTCCCTTGTCACACCATTTCCACAAAAAAGGTTAATGGCATGAAGAATTCAGGGGAAATTGATGAAGGAATGTATAATCCATGCCCCCTTTCAAATACCTCGCCGTGCTCATATGTCTGCATCAGACCACACCTCCATGTGGAACAAATCAATAATATTCCATTTCTAACCAAATTCCTCTTTTTGAATGGCGAAATCGAGTCTTCATGGACACACTAACAAATTGGATATACTGACAGCTGCATTGGAAACAGAAGCAGAAACACTGAGTGGTGTGTAGAAATTTCATATTGAATGAATTCTCTCAAAGTGCAAATGTGGCACTTTGAGTTGTGTATATTCTCTGCATCTTTGCAATCTACTTTCTCTCTCTCTCCCTCTCTCTCTGCTGGCTGTCCTTCCCTCTCACTTCCCACCTACCCCCAACATCCAGCTAAACCAATCAGGGATTTGAAGGCCTCACTTCCAATCAATTACCACCCAAATCAGTGCACAGGCCTTTGATATAGAATCATTTGTTAAATCAGTGCAGATGGCTGGGGGCAGGTATCCCTGTGCCATAGGCCATATCCACATGGAAATCTGTGCTCAGGGTGGGCTCTCCTGACGCTCCCCGACCTATTAAAGGGAAGTCATTTTGTGCTCCAGGACTGCAGTTCAGCTGCCTGGTCCCCTAGATTGCTAATGTATAAGCATCTTAGCCTGACCAGTGGATAATACCAAGTCCCAGAGTCTGCCATAATGATTTGGGCTATTTTTAAGGCAGGCAGAATTTGACTTTCACCACTCATATGTGAGATAATTAAATGGATTGAGCTAAAGCTATAGTAAGTGTACTCAAGGTGTACTTTTAAAACATTATCACATGTGAGCAGTTGCAATAAAATATAAGTACTTAGGAATGAGTGGTGAAGCTCATAAAAGATCAAAACCTCAAAGCAAACACCCATGACCTTGTGTCGCAGCACCAGGGGAGCGTTTTAAGAGTTGATGCAACTGCAGTTCTTAGAGTAAGACACGATGAAGAGGTAAACATAGTCACAGTTTGTGAATTAAATTATTCACACAATAATTAATGAAATGCTACTGCAAAGATCTGAATAAACAGACACTCATTATAATAAAATCATTATCATATCAAGCAAGGGACACATTAACAGAAAATCTGAGTGCAAATGATGATTGCAAAGTGACACATGTAAGATAAATGAAGGGAAATTAAAATTATATTGTCAACAACTGTGTACCATGAGGAAAAAGACGCTTTTTGGCTACACAATTTACTAAATATACATATATATATAAAAAAATTTCTGTTTAAAACTAATTCTCCAAAGAGAGGTTAAAGCTTGCTCAGTAAAGATTCATCAGTAAAGGTGTTGCACGTGCTGGAATTTATACCATAAACCAGCAGAAATGTCTCAATAACTCCGCTTCCATTTTTCTCAATATCAATATAGAATCCTGAGCAGATTTGCGACTGTTTTTCAGTCGGGGAAAGTTTCCAAACATGAACTATTCTCTCATAGATTGTGCTATTAATGCATGATTGGTTCATTCATTAAACAGGCTTGGGAGAAAACCAATTTGCTGCTGCTGATGTACTGCTGAGAAGTGGGAGGACTATGAGACGTAAAGTCTGTGCACATAGTTGGAGGTTTTAGCATAAAATTCCAAACTATTTCATCTAAGTGAAAGGAAAAAAAAAAAGATTTGTAGTTTCCACTTCTGTTCTGCTTATTGAATAACTCTTCCATCTCTAAGTACTCTAATACATTCATGACATCCAGACTTTGTAATTTAAGTCGTGAGGAATTGTAGAGCGGAACACAGCCCACACTAACTTACCACTCAGTTCTTTCATGTCAATGTGTCGGGGCCAGTTTGACATGTTTTGTTTTTTCATGGGGTGCTGCTGCTTCTGTTAAAATATACTGTGAGACTCTTCTGCTTATCGTTATTGATTAGCAGTTAGCATGAACGAAACCTTTTTACCCACAACCAGATTGGTTACACTGGTTAAACTGTATGTGATGTTGTTAGTTCAAACTAAGGTTGAGCCGGATACTCGGCTGAAATGAGTATCCAGTATGGATGTATCAATTCTGACGGGTATGAGTACCATACAAGAAATATGAGTCAATGTCCATGCTCGGGCTGGAGGAAAAGCCTCCTCAGGCCGTCCTGTGTTAGAGACAGAGCACAATACACCGAAAGCCACGCCCACCAGAGGGGAAAGCAATCGGCGGCACATTTTTAAAAACACTGTGCAGTAGTTAGCTTAAAACATTATTTCAGCATGTCAGGTGATTATTTTAGCAGGCTAGCTGTACCGGAGAAAAAACCGTACAATGAAAAGCTCACATATGTGGGTCGGTCTCATTGTCCCATCTGCTTGCCTTCATTTTCATGGAGAAATTATTCCACCGTGTCGCGTTTCTCATTCTCGCTGTTTCTTCACCGGGTCAGGTTTTTCTTTCCAGTCGGCTCAATTTCTTACCTTGGTGTAATGCAAATTAAGCTGTAAATATAATATATTGAGGCTTACAATAAATATAGCAACTTCTGATCAACCCATATCAATTTCAGGCTTAAAAATACAACTTCCGTGCAAACCACGCCCACCTCTGGTTTAAGTCCCACCCTGTACGAGTCCAAACACCGATACAGATAATGTAGATGGTTGAACAGATACGGATAGTGGTGTACTCGCTCATCCCTAGTTCAACTGTACTTGAGTTTAGAGTTTGTTTGTTTTTTCTTCTTTTATGATGATTTTGTGTGTTTAGATATGTCACGTGATTTGCAAAGCTGGTGTTTGAGAAATGGTTTCTGTTTCCGGTGCTTTAACTCTTGCTAAATCAAATGAATGATGCTGACAAATGATTTCTGTCAAAAGAGTGACGGCCTGTTAAATGTGACGCAAAGGCTTTGGCCTTTTCATAGCTCATGGCCAAAAGGCAAAAAATCAAAGCAGCACCACGATGTTTGGGGTTCGAAGTTACAACATAATTTAAAATGCGCCTTTCATCCTAATACGTGCTTCACAAATGCTACGGCTGGTCAGTACATGTACAAACACAACTTTATCAATTAACCAAAATGTTTTAAAAAAATCTGAACAGTTCACAATCACCATTGCACCTGACCCACTGTAATATCAGTATTATTTTTTTTTCCTTTTATATGTATATATATATAGAACTTTACAAATGACCAGTCAAGCATTTCTAAAACTCTGACTGACAGGATATTCCCCCAGCTGAAACATAAACAATGCATCTGTTTGTTTTTTTTTCCGCTGACATAAATTTTCCTGGCAAAGTTGTTGTCATGTAATTGTTTGCCATTAGAAGAAAACTGTGTAGTTAGATTTCCATGTTTAATGACTTAAAGAAAGCCTTTGAGACTTCATTAGTTTGCACAATGGTGCGGCCCAAAAGAGATTGTCTAAGAAATAGAAGTTAAAACAAACAGAACTTGTGTCCTCAGGTGATCTGGCCTGTCAAAGCAGGAAAGAAATAATAAATAACTGAAAACGTAAATAAATATATAAACATAAAACCTTTGAAATCCAAAACCTTTAATTTATAGATAAAGCATTAATCATAAAATGTTCAGGATTCATTGTTATGGGCTAAGTTATAAAAGAGCTTCTTTTAATGATTTTATTCATGAGCAAAGTATTATTCAATGCCTTCATCTCTCAGTGATGTATCCTGGCCTCTTATTTTTCCTCCCAACCATTATAAATCAGTGCAGTTCTGTGGGATGACATGGGTACCAGCCCTTAACATCAGCAAGTGGGATTTGCACAAAGCGTAGGATGGTTAAGTTCTCCTCCAGCTTCACAATTTATACTTATTATACAAGAAAGACTTTCACTATAGAGCCTAATCAAGCTGCATTTTTAATTCCCATTTAAATGCAGTTTTCTCAAATGTTCTTGCATCCTTGTTTTACGGAGAGAAGTTGTTAACAACACACATGCGACATCTTGTCAAGAATATCCTGCAATGCTACGTGAGGCGTCTCAATGTGCCTCATTAGTTTTGCTTTATTCAGTGCACCAGTTTGTGCATCAGCGTCTTAAGACTGTTTAGACAATAATAAGTGTCATCTCCCAGTTTTGCCCAGGTTGTAAAGGACAGTTTGGGACCCAAATATTGCAAGATCTCTGAAATACAATGCAGTACTTCACAGCGAAATGCATAACAAAAACAAAAATTAAAAAATGTATTTGCTGGAGGAAATTGTTTTTTGAAAATGATTACAAGTTTGGGAACTCTCTAAGGTAAGAACATGTGGCATTGCTCAGGATATTTTTCTCACCCTCTGCATATTTCACACTCTATTCGTCTTTGGAGATGTAAGTCATACTCAAAGAATTTGCCTCTGCATGCTAAACAGGCATAAATATGTTTGGTTGCGGGGGGGATCCTAACCAGCGGATGACCTTATTACACTCAATGTGTACCATGCACTGACAATATTGCCTTTATTTGTCATTATTACCACTCGCCGTTACTGCAAGTGGGAGGAATATCAATTTCAAAGAGAGGGACTCTGACGAAATGTTAAGAAGCCCCCCTGTCATGGGAAACACATCCCTACTGTTAGGAGTGGGCAGATATGGCTGCGTGTTTCTACTTATGGATATTCAGAGGAAGAGCACAGGTCCTGCTGTAATAAGGCATTTACCAATGCAGAGTAGCACTGTGCACTGTGAGAACATATGTTAATGTATTTGGCTGTGGCCAGAGAAACAGCGAGAGGTTTGGAAAAAAGAAACACATGGGACTGGCCTCCTGGAGCACACATTTTTCCCTCTACAAAGATATTATTATGACTAGTGCTCAGCGGTGGAGGAGAAAGGCAAAATTTACCCTGGAAGTGAGGAGAAGTTTGTTTTGGTGACGGTGATGGACCCCAATTGGGTCAGGCAGGCTGGTGGAGGAGAGACAGATCTGTGTACTCTGTGGCTTTTGAATCACATCAATGGCACACTTTTAACTGACTGCGCTGCCAGGAAAAAAAAGAAAAAAAAAGCACACAACATCAACATACTTGAGGAAGATATGTAGGGATATCGCTGTGAGCCTGGTCCCTGTGCTTTATCAATGTTTTACCAAGACGGTGCAACTGGTTCTGTGAGCAGGACCGTCTACATTCCTTCTCCAGAGTTGACAGCAACGTGATGCAAGCAGAAGACGATATTAAAAAAAAAAGAAAGAAAAAGAAAGAAAAAGTATTCCATACGTACGAGTTACCATTTGTGAACATGTTAGGAAAATGATGCCCTGACCCAGTATTTCATTTCACTATTTTACCTGCTTGTTACCATGTTAAGAAACACCACGTACCTCCCAAAGACAGCCTGCAATATGTAGATGAGAGTTTATGTAGAGAAAGATTTTCTGCAACCCAAGAAAGTGAGTCTTGCTTGACTTCCCCATTCATATGGATTACCTGAGAATATATTCATGAAGTTGGCTTTGGTCTCACTGGAGACAGTGGGAGAAGTAGTGTCTCTCTCAGAATATTGAGTATGTTGACAGTTAATATTTTATCGGTAGCAGCAGTGGTCAAACTAGTTTTTGTGTCCCATGTCCATTCACTATTGCTGAAAGTAAGAAGCAAATCATTATTTTTATTTTGTGGTGTATAAAAGGAGGAACACTTCATGTTAAAAGGGAAAAGATCAATCCATCATCATTTGACTTGATTTGTCATTCAACTTTCACTCAAAACATGCATAGCACCAAAAAGAGAGCGCTGTGTTGCTAATTTTGCCACTGCAAAAATGCTCGATCCAAAAACTCCACGGCACATTTCTGTCACGTCTATCAAGATCTCTGTAAAGAGGGAAAAAAACGTATAACATACATAAGATGATTTAATAATCTAACTGGGCTTTTATCCGTCTTTTTAAAAATTGATCTATTTATTATTTGAATTAAATTTGTGATCTACAACGTCACTTACCGCTGACAGCAAATGCTTGTTCACATATTCCAGTTATTTCAATGATAAATTTGATCTCCTGATATAAATTGATTTCTGCACAGTGATTGGATTACACAGAAATGGAGTAGTGACAAATGCAGTCCTTTTGAAGGGAAACCCTTCTGCACTTCACTAGATTGTTAATACTTGAAGCATTAATGCGATTTGTAATGTAATAATAGCAGTATTACCGCCTCTTACTCTCCATGTCACATTGAAATGGAAAAAAAAAAACAAAAACAGATTGTTTGTGGTGTTAATGTTTCACAACCTTCATTGTAAAGTCCAGGTGCTGATGGTGAAATGTTAATTGTGACAGTGAATGCACTTTGAAGTTGAGATGAAATCAGCTGAATTATATCACAACTCACCATTTGGATGGGTCAGTTTTGCGTTTGAATTCAAGTCAGAGGCAGCTCCTCAGCTTTCAGGAGACTGAGAATCATTAATCAGTATCATCACTGTTCTTTGTGTTTGTCAGTGAATGACAATGATTCGGGCTCTCGGTTTCAAACAGCAGCCGGTGATAAAGCATGTCATCGTGCATCACAATCTATGGACAATGCCTCTGCCAGTCTCAATGAAGGAAGCTGTCAGGCATTTCAATGGGCAAAAGATCAAACGGATGAACAATTCACATTACCAGGAAATCTTGATAAGCTAAAGTTTTGACACATTAAGGGGATTTCCATTTTCCTTTCTGCCGTGTTTCCTCTTTCACAGTGCACTTAGTGGCCACTTTATTACATACACCTTCGTGTTAATGTATCTCCCTCCTTCAGACGGTGAGTCAACCCTTTGTGACTCATTATGCAGGCGGACTGAGTTGAGAGGTTTTCTCACTGTCCAGCTGAACTTTTGTGCTCTTAGCATCAGTCTCCCGCGTCTACAGTGTGGCCAATTTCCTTCCAGCCAAATTTTTTGATTCATCCTGATCAGTTTGCTGTGATGAGGATGTGGAGTGAAAATCATCGTACTCTACGAGCCACTGGATAAAACTTAAAATCCCCGTATTGTAGAAGCCTCATAAATATATATAACCATTCAAATGGAAATTTTAGAGGAGAAATCTCTCCTTGTCTTCAAATCCTTGTTTCTGTTGCGACATGCACATGATTCACCCATCGCAACTGGTGCCAACATCAGAGGGTGTTGGATTCTTTCAGCCATGCACTCCTCTTAACAGATGGTTTTGTTTTTATTATTTTTTTTGTTTGTTTGTTTGTTTGGTTGTTTGGTTGTTGTTGGGTTTTGTTAACCAGTGGTGCAAGAAATGGTTATAATTAACAGCACAATCCCGCTCTCTTCTCCCACAGGGCAGGAACCGTCTAGGTGAAGCTGAGGTTTATCCTCAACTTGCAATTGAAACATTATGGAATTATTTTGATGTTACACAGCCAAGTGAATGTGTTGCTTCTGAATCCTCCTGTACATCCTTTTTGGTTATCTTTGAGCCAGCAGCAATATCTAATCTTTATTTCTTGAGGCTGCACATGAGCACAGTCAGACAACAAACACTTGAACCATGACATCATTTCTATGCTATGTCCAGAATAAACAGGAAATGTGTTCCTAAAATCGCATTCATCTTTCAGAGACTGTCAGATTAAAAGGTCTGGATATTGTTATGCATTACTTACATCATCGTCGTCATCACAAAAAGAGCTCCTAGATCATCTGTGCAAGCAGCTTATTACAATACAGACATAGACGGCGTAGAGAGCCCATGGTAGGATGTCGGGCTGGATTGTGGGCTTGACAAAACATGGATTTTGACACATGGGGTGTTTTATTCTGTGGTGTTCCCAGATCAAACCAAAATGCTTTTATTGTCATTTCTTTATCCGCAGTTTTGCTCTGTAACCATCACAACAAACGTCCTCCGACTTTAAGGAAGTTCTTCTTTTGACCCAGACCAAACTTTACCAAAGTTTAACAAAAGTTGCATGTGCCCAAAGCAAAACACACTGTGACTGTTCTATAAACTTTCAACCCTGTCTTTACATCTCGAATGCCTCGTGTCATAGAAAGGCTATTTTAGAACGCACTCTTACTGGTTATATCAGAGGTGTGAGGATGACCTATATGCTTTTTATATGCCAAACACTTGGACGTAATAGAGAACCAAGTCAAGGTAAAGCAAACAGGATATCCTAATTGATGCAGTGAATCTAAGAAAAAACTTTTATTTCTGTAATGCCAACATGCTGGAAAAATATAAAAGTGGAATATTCTCTCTCATGCATTCACTCTCTCCAGCGGGTTTCGGACTGCTGCTGGTGTTTGATATTGCACAGAAAACACAGACCGACAGGGGAATTTGAAATGCTGGTAGAAAAGAAGCTGACTAGTATCTGTTAGAGTCTGTAAAATATAATAAACATTGCAGTATAAGGCCAATTTCTGCTAAATGTGTTTAGATCTGCTAGCAATAAGCCACAACTATGAGGTGATGTTTATTGTTTCAGCAAACCACAGTTGCCGGAAAAAAAAAGGCAAGTCTTCAGTTGACAAATATTGTAGTAGTAAATGCAGTGTTGCTGTGCACAGAGAAAGAAAAAAGCCAGCATGTTAAAATATTTATCATATTTAGGTTAAAAGTGTAACTGCATGCTAGTGGTAAGGAAAGGTGCTTAGTTTATTTCTAAGATGCAATGGATAGACCTACTTAAAATTCCAACTCAGCAAGATACATCATGTTTGTTTGTTTGTTTGTTTTTTTTTGTTTGTTTGTTTGTTTGGTTGGTTTTTTTTTGCAAACTCTGCTGCTGACCAAATGCTACCGTTTATATTGACAGTGCATCGTCTCATTTTACTTTTTTTCCTCGAAATATAATCTGTCAATGTCTCACAATGATTCTGGGAAGTGACTTTCCTTGAAAAAGTTTTGTGCAGTCCCAGATCAGAGCCTAATGCAACACTTCTGGCATGAGGGGGAAGTAAGGGTGTTCGCAGCATTCAAAAAACTGAAAAATAAGCTCTCGAGTGAGTATAGATCAGAATCCCAGTGGGACATTTCTGGCACTTTGTTGAATCAATGCTTAAAAAATAAAAAATAAAAAAATAAAGATCTGTGTGTCGAATAGGGGCCCACATAGCATTACCAAGGTGTACCTAATAAAATTGTCAATGAGAGTATTTACAGTACTAGAAAGGGATACACTTTAGTCAGAGAGCTTTTGGCTGAAATATCCCTCCCTTCCTTGACTTCTTAGCACAGACACCATGACGTCCTGAATTTGCATAGTAGTAAAGAGTAATGCAGCTCTTGGAGGCTGGTGTGACACTCATTCAAAACAGCCCCCCCGCCCTGTCCCTTTTTCCCCAGTGTAGTCTCGAGCAAAATGTGTTGAACAGGCAGTGAGTGATGTGGGTAAAGAAAGTCAGACACTTCCTCAGTCGTAGTCAACCTCAAAGAGCATTTTGTCGTGTAGCTTCACCTGCAACCTTCTTTGCACCACCACTGAATCAAGGTCTGTTTCACTGTTTTTCGATGCTGTTTGATGTCAGTGAAACAGAGAAATGTGAAGGAAAAAATATATACAGTAAAACGAGAAAAAAAAAACAACTTTTCCACTCTAAAACTGGCACATTTATTGTTTTTTTTTTCCCACTTTCATCTTTTAGCATGTGGATGATTTTTTTTTTTGATGAGCGATAATTATTAAGTTAGATGTCACAGCATTATGAAGGATGTCCTTCAAAACGCATCTGATTTCAAGGGACAGCTTGACAAAATCCACTTTGAATTTGGTTGAAAGCATGTCTAATTGAATTTTGATACGTAATTAAATCAAGCAATAAATCAGCCCAGATCCCACTGCAACTGACAATTCAACACTCCTGAGCACCACAAGCTAATTATGATGAAGTTATTATCTCAGCCAAAGGGAGTACTCTGAATGGCTCCTTCTGCATCATGTGAAATCTTTTCAACTGGAATATACTCAACCTTGAGGAAAGGGCATCTCTCATATTAAGGATCCACAAGATCCTATAAATGTCATCCGTTCGGTCGATAATTTACCCACATTGAAACATTGTCCCATTTTAAAGCAGGTGATTACTTAAAGCAGTTGTGTTTTTGACACACTGATGCACCACGGCAGAAATAATCTGACGTGTTGAGCATCAGTAATTACAGATGGTAGTAATTTCTGTCAATAATCCCTCCATGCGTAGGAAGTGGCTATATTGATTTAACATGGATTTACAGCTTCATCCTCATCATCTGGTTTCTAGTCTCATATGGTTAATCAATTACATCCCCTGTGATTTAAATATATTTTAGATGCCATGCACTGTGCATGTAATCTCGTGACATAAGGTATTAAATAAAGTCTAATTATAACTTTGCCACTGTGTGTCATACCATACTTTGATGCTTTCAATAAGAGGGCAAATTGGCATGTCAGTCAAGACAGCTGCTGCGTTTTGATCCGCCGTTAACAAAATTTCGAAGTGAAGAAATTCGCATGATCCTCGTAAACAAATGTGGATAAATGAATAGAAAGCGTTTCAATGATCAGCCTGCTTGAAGCCGAGGAAACTTCTTACAGATACAGAAAGAGGTGGAGAAAGGCATAATTCTCCAACTCCCCAGACAACCACGCTAGATCTAGCTTGTATGGTTTTCGTAAAAGAATCTCGGCAACAATTACTGGTGTGGCTTCTTTGCATAATTTGATGAGCAAAGAGAACATAGATGAACTTTTTTAATTATTACGCCGCTTGGGATTGTGACACAAGTACAGCAGAGAGGGAGCGGGTCCACCACTACAGCAGCAAGGGAGGTTTTCTCTCTTCTCACCCCCCTCCCACACGCACGCACACACACCCACACCCACACACCCCCCAGACTTTTTTTTTTATTCATCCAATTTGTTGGTCCAAATGAAACAGCAAAAGGTTAGAGTGTGGAGTAATTAACAGCAGCTGTTCTAATGAAATCAGGAGGGGCCAGTACACTTCGAGGATCAATACTACACGAGGAGAAAGCAAGTTGGGTGGGTGGGTGGTGGGGTTTTCCTGGGGAAATACACATACAGAGGCCACTTAATAATAAAATGCTGATGAGGAAGGCAAAATGTTGTCCAGTTGTAAATCAAAATTGGTTCGAACACATTATGACGTTACAGCTGTCTGGTAACTGCGTTGGAGGAATGCTGCTCCCTGCGCGCGCTCAACAACTGTGCAGGATTTACGTTGCACTTTGTGCTTTGCTGAGCGGGTTTCCCTTTATTATATGTCAATAAGTACATCAATACACTTTGGACAACTGAACACCAATGCAGAGGGAAATGGGGATTCTATTTATCTAAGGCTACACTTAAGTATATTGAAGACTTTATTAGACCCTTTTGATGAGGAGGTGTTTTGTTTGCAACAGTTTTATCACTCTGTCTAAGACGTGCTGCGTTTGCCAGAAGTATAAGGGATGTTGATTTGAACTCTGCCCACCCTTTCTTGGCGGAGACAATCACGTCTCTTGTGTCTGTACACACAAGCAGATGGTATTCCCGTCGAAGTTTTCCTCTGTGAATATTTGTACTTTGCGTGCATATGTCTGAATGTGTGTGATTGTGACACGGCCACCTGACGAAGCTGTCATTTTCCTTCCTATTGATAAATTCAGACACATCCATCCCATCCGCGGGGATAACCACTTGATAGCAGGCCGCATGCTTCTTTCCCCTGACCCCTCTCTGAGCAGCTTAAGTCATGGACTGTGGTGCCGCACTGACATTTCTGGAATACAAAGCAGCCCTGACAACTCCTGCTTGACCATTATTTTCACCAACTTCTTGCTGAGAAACCAGTTGAATTGAACAGCTGCAAACTTTAGTGGGCATCACCAGTGAACCCTGTGTCTGAGTCATGTGGAATGTGAAATGCACAGAGGTGAGGCGTTGCAGCTGAGGAGACTGTGGCCAGCTACCATTGTTCCCATCTCCTTACCTGGCTGTGTGCTTCTATCCACCTTCAAAGGTGTTTACACTCAAAACTGTTATGTAGGAGGCTAGAGAGACGGGAGCAGCAGATCTCATTAGCTTTAAACTGTTAGGACCATGTAGACCCCGGGGATGAGTGGTTTTGAGGCTTTCAGCGTAACTCGAAGTTATCGTATCATGCACTCAAAAAAGAGTTTTCACTGACTGCAGTGAGAAGCCTTAATGTGCCTTTGTTTTTTTTTGTTTTTTTTTTTTTTAGGTTTTTTTCCATCTTTGAACTCAGTATTAATGGGGAAACTCAACAAACCTTTTTATTGTTATTGTGTCCTAATTCTAACAGAGTGCAGAGGCCAGCCAATTCAGCAAGGCCATATTTTGAAAGAAATGGTTAAACACTGGATTTCATTTTCAGTATGATTATAATGCGGCAGAACAGGTTCGAGGGGAAGCCAACAGTTATTTTGCTATCAGTGGTGGAAATTGCCGAAAATGAGAAAAAAGGACTATCAAATGGACTGCTATTCCTCCTCAAAAACACATTGCAGTGTCCACAAGTTCAAAAAGGTCAGGAGAAAATCGCATCATAGAAATCCTTAAGGCAGTAGTTTGATTGGCTTATTGTTCAAAGGTGTGCACCTCTGGTTATCTTTCTTCTTGTGTACAAACGGTTTCCCTGGATATGTATTGGTTTTAAGTATAAAGGCTTGCGTGAATTTGATCAGACGTTTCCAAAATTCAAATTTGACATTATGACCTCAACTCTTGGCTAGTAAACATTAGCAGAACCTTTTTTTTTTTTGCCCCTGAATAATAAGTTTGCAGCGCAGCAGGACCTCCACACACACACACACACACACACGCACATGCACGCATGCACGCGTTTCTGTTTTGTTCGTCATGTTAGAGCTTATATTTTGAACATGACAACATCTTCTTAAATGACCAAAATAATACTAAATCACTTTCATTTTCACATCATTTTCTGAGGCTGTAAATAATATGTTGTGTGATATCATTTCCTTCTGCACTCTAGAAGTAAATATCTGTACTGAGGGAAACTGATTACTTGCCCTGTGTGCAAAAACTGATGGAAGATAGTTATAACATCTCTGATATGCTGGCAGTTGGATTATTGTCTTTCTCTGGCTCACTGCAGGCTTAGTTTCAGCTGTAAATGTAATATTAGCTGCCTTCCAGTCACCTCCATACAGCTGGAAAGCACCCATAGCTCCCTACCTTCTGACTTTGCCTTTTGATTACTACCCAGTCCTTCCGCCTCTCTGATAAACCTGCCACACCACTGCTCTGCTCTGACCCTCACTGAAGAAGAAAGGCAGTGCAGCTGCAGCGCTCGAACCAGCCTCCAGTACATCCTTGAACTCAGCACTGCTGTTCCCTTTAGAGAGAATTACAATAATAACGTATTATTATTTGCATACGTTGTTTTTGAAAAATGAACTCCTATAATGCGCTATATGTTCAGTTCACTCCAAAAAACATTCACTATTTATTCATTGTGCGGCCACTGTGTCTAAAAAATTGGATACAGAAACAGAGCACAATAAGGTCTGGTGTTTTTAATCAATTATTAATCCAATATTTTAATGATCAGAGTGCCCGGGGTGATCAAAGGCAGGGTTAGAGCTCCACTGCCTTCGCTCGCTAAGACATCCTTCTGTACTTTGATGTGGTTCACCAACAAATGCACTTATCTTAAGCATAAGTCTCTCCCAGGCTCGCATGTGGGTGCTTTGAAAGTGCTCGTTTGAAAGGCGTTCCTACAGAGAGAAGGTCACTGACCAGTACATATAGAGGAAGGGAAGAAAAAAAAAAAAAAAAGGACAACGCTCACGTTTGTGCTCTCCTGCAATCGAATGTACAACTACTATTTTGAATGTCATATAGATATGAGACAACCGTGGGTCAACTTCTCAGATCCCTCATGTACATTATCATATATTTAATTGGTTGCCAAGGTCTCTAACTTGATGCACGTGTCACAAAATGTTGAATAAAACATTGCATAAAAAAGAAAGCGCTGTCGGATGGCAGCCCCGAGTAAAAGCTTGCTTTAAATGACAAGTCAGTTGATGCAAATTAGCAACACCTCAAACATACCGGACAAATGTTGATGTGCTAAAAAAAGGTGGGAAAAAAAAATCCATAACTAGGCAGCTCACGCCATCATGTCAGATTGGTGTGGTGATTGTTCAAGTATGAGATATAATTACTATCCTTATTACTGCTCTCTCTCTCTCTCTCTACGTTGTGTATGCATTTATATGTTGTTTGTGCTTCTCCGTGGACAAAACAGTTGTGTTACATTGTTACTTTCTGTTAGGGCTGGGCAATATGGAACAAAATCCAATCACAATATTTCATATCAGTCAATATATCAAGCTATAAATCAAATAACTACTTCTGTCAAGTTTAAAGGTTCCTTTTTACTCCTATGTGAGATGTAAAGATTGATATTGGTTTAAATATGATTTAGATATGATTTCTGTAAGAAGTTAAACATATTAAATGTACTACAGCCCTTATAGAACTGTATTTCAAATAAATAAAATTATTATATAATAAACTAAAATCTTAATTCTGACCAGTCAGAAGCTTCAAGTGTTCAAATTCTTTGATCAATCACAAAAAAATAAAATAGGGCATACAAAATAGAAAAGTTCCTCGGACCTTTCTTCTCAACAATGTCCTCGTCTTTTGAGCCTTGGGCTGCGTCCGTTAAAGTGTCTCCTTCGGGGACGTTGTTGCTCGTGTTAACATTTTCTGCCATTTTCTATATTTTGCTCCCACTCCTAACGCACTGGTGGCCAAAACATAAGCACATGTGCTTACGTTTAAGCCTGCTGCATAACCTACTCTCTCTATGTGTGTGCCAACCTGGCCATGGATGGAATGAGTTCCATCGGCCATGTCTTATATTTCTATTGAGGAAAAGTTATTTCGCGATAATTATCGTTTTATCGTCCCTCCCTACTTTCTCTACATTGAAGTCTTCACAACGGCTTTCTGAAATTTTCAATTCCTTTAAGGCTCATATTCACGTCTTTTGGATGAATTTAAGCCAGCCATTTGCTCTTTGTCACCTCTTCTTTGCTCTCAGCCTACTCCTGACTGAAGTATGTGGCTACGCTGTGTTCACCAACCTCGTCTGCCATTGTGTGCTGCTGAAGTAGTACTCAAAAAGAAAATTACATCCAGCCATAAAAAAAAAACTTTTAGCACACACATTAAAAAATTGCTGCTTTCATAGATAGCTAAATGTGAATTACCAGTAATTATCAGATATAGGTTTGAAAAAAAAAAAAAAGAAAAAAAAAGAAAAAGAAAAAAGAACTGAAGAAGAGACAAACATGTTGGTGACATAGCCTTCATATTCTTTGACAGTGAGGCACACTGAGACACTGAGGTACTTCATGGCAATGATATGTTTTGTCCACATAAACATAGTTGTTTTGTTGTATCAGTATTTGACAGAAGTTTTGAAATTTGTAAATTTGCTTTAGTTGTCCATCGTGTCGCTCCATTTCGCACCTCTCTATTGTTCAGTCAATATCAGCCTCCCTTGGTGTACAATTATGGTGGGGTAATCTGTTGACATGAACTTGTTTCCTGTTCATTGTTTTACTGTTCCACCTCAGTAGTCCATTCCACTTCTTCCCTGTCTAAGTAGCTCCTCATTTCCAGATTCCTTCTATTTTCTTTGCAAATCAAGTCATGTACTCAGATTATTATACACAGTACAAAGAAAACAAAATTAGTGATTAAAAATTAAATACTCTTATCTCTCTGTGAGTTATCTCAGTCCCCAGAGAGAGGATGCTATTTTGCAGGCTTGCGGGTGTCTTTTGTTCCCAATTTAGAAGCTTGTCGCTGTTTATTGTTAATTTTTGATGCTTCATTTGATATTCTGTTCACTTTCCTCCCTGACATGCAGAGAAAACATCTTTATCAAAGTGTCATTTGTGTGGCTTGCATTGTCAGAATGTCAGGTTTGGCCTATTCTTTACATTTCTGAGGAGAGGGCACGTACTCTGCAGCCAGGGTTCTCATGTGTGTACTGAGCATGTACTCTCCAGACCCTGTGTCTGAGTGAAGCGAAAAAATCAATTTGTGTGCCCCCCCTCCAAAAAAAAAAAAAATC
The DNA here is from genome assembly GCF_900963305.1 of Echeneis naucrates. NCBI lineage: Eukaryota > Metazoa > Chordata > Actinopteri > Carangiformes > Echeneidae > Echeneis > Echeneis naucrates. The sequence continues at coordinate 11,246,144 of NC_042520.1, forward strand.
TATGAGGCTGTTAATTGTGAACTCTGTGTTTAAAAAAGTTGAAGCGAGAGTGGGATGTGAAATGACTGTTCTTCTGTCCTTGCAGGACGCCTGTCAACTTGGCAAGATAACCTCTGTGAATGTAAGTCTCACTCAGTTCTCCGCTTTTCCCTGCATGTGCATGAGCATCGTTAGAGCATGATACTGGGCAGGGGTTCGCTCTGATATTTCACACAAGTCACACCAACAATAAATCTGCCTGTCACTATTACGGTACCATAATCTTTGTTGCTAGAACTATAGAAATTGCTGCTATTTGAAGTGAAATGTTTTACAGCGTCTAGTGAAAGGTTGTGTGGGTTAAACATTAAGCAAACTCTGCTACCATGAGGATTGAATTAAACAAAAGAAATGCCTTTTCATTCCAAAAGCCATTTTCTGGGAAGCAGGAGGTTTTAATCCAAAAGCAAGGACTGATGTATTTGTCTGATCTGTCTGATACTCTATTTTTTTAGTTTTCAATTTTCATGTGTTTCTGTAGAACAGCTTTGTTATTCTTGTATGAATATGACAAAACATTTTGGGTAAATGTTTCTACTCATCAGGGTTTGTTTCTTCAAACGGTGTAGAATCTTAAGTGGGTTCTCAAGCTGCACGTTTCGCCACAAACAGAAGAGACATTGAAATCATTTTTTCTCATCGGTGAAATGATTATTTCTATTACAGTTTAGAGAAAGGTACGTTCGCTGCAAAGAGAGTGACATAAAAGAATTTTTACTTTTCAATTGTTTTTATTGTTTCAATAATTAACTGAAACATTCCAAACAATTAATGGCATTTCACTGCTCAGTAGCTACTATTACATTTAAACCCAGTTCTGTTTTGTCTTGTGTGTGTGTGTGTGTGTGTGTGTGTGTGTCACACACAGCTCACCAGTCTTTGCTCCATGAGAGAGCAGGTATATCAGAGTTCCTGTCTCACTTTTCCCAGTCAGATGATACTTAAACGTTTTCAGTTTCAGCATCTCGAGCCGCTGCGTTGAAATCCTGCACAACATGTTCTGTCTTTCATTCTACTTTCGCTTTTGTCTATTTTTACAATTTGATTTTTATTTACAGTGGAACTGGTATGTGGATGTTGTTGAATTCAGTAACGTTTTATTAATGTCAAGTGTTGTGCACAACTCGTGCTTGTAGGACTAGCGAGTATTTCCAGCAGTTTATGTTGAGAGGAGAAGCTCATAAGCTGATGACTCAAAAAGCAGATTTTTTTATTTGACTTCAAATATCACCTAGCAATCTCACAGTTCACTTGTTAAAATCACCTCCCTCTTGGATGTTCACGCTAACTCACCATCTCACTCACATTTGGAACATTATGTACAAAAACAAGATTTTTGCTGATTTTCTACAATATTGACACCAAAAAGAGAGGGCACAACTGGGGACGCATTTTTTTTATTTTTATTTTTATTTTGTGGTGCCATTGCTGTTTTTCTTTTTTTTTTTTCTTCTTCTTCTTCTTTTTTTCCTTCACAAAAGACATGTGTGACATGACAAATAAGCATCTCCCCTGAACAGATTTATGCAGGTCTAGGTGTGCCTGCGAGCTGATCCTTATCTGAAATGGCAGAGCCAATCTCCCCTGATTCACTCCTAAGTGGTCCCTGTTTATCACTCAAAGTGGGGTGGTTGTCAGCCAAGTCCTTCTCCTCATAGCGCTGAATTCTTTGCTATTTCTAGATGCTTGGAAGAAGCAGTGGAAAAAGTATGTATAATAATAAAAACTCAGAGAGCCGAGGTCTGGCAGAGGACAAGGTGGCAGCCACTTGGCCTCTCCTCCTCTATATCTAAATATAACTGACTTCTAATCCGGTAACCCGCAAATCCAGCCCCATCTGCCTATTGTCTGGGTGGTTACCAGAGGGAGGGTTTGGGATTGGCTGGCTTGTTATATGGTAGAACTTGGCAAGCATCTCTCCTGTTCATTTTATCTCTGTGTACATACTTCTCAAGGCAGTGTTTTATCTGGCTGAAGGGGCTTTGTTTGGTCTTGATATCTCTTACCGCAGCTTGTCTTTGCTTTATGGATTTCTGGCAGCTTCTTTAAATAAGTGATAATGCTTTGCAAAACACTCACCTTGACTCTTCTGTGGATGTTTGGTGTGTTGGTTTTTTTTTTTTTTTTTTTTTTTTTTTTTTGCATCTGCCTTTCCACATTAATGTTTCATTTATGTTAGTCATTATCGCCGGGAGTGAAACTTTTATTTATTGAAGACCCATTAGTGGCATGTGATTATAATTAATACTGTACCTAAACTATTTAGGATTGAGCTGTATCCTGAAATCTAATCAAGCCTTTCTTAATATCTGGCACCAACTTGAATGGGCTTGAATAAACAGAAGCCTAAAATGTAAGACACTCCCTGATGTAACATGATTATTTCCTAATTGTTATAGACAGCTGTTTGTTTTAATAGATTCTGGATGCCATTGTTTGGAGCAACTTTCCAATAATTAGAATATGTGAAGAGCAAGTATGCTTTTTGTAGAGCTGCCAAGCCCTCAGTAAGTGGGCTTTTTCTTTCGCTGGAACCTGGACTTTGCTTTTTGGGTGCATTTTCCAGTAATTTGAGAAACAGCTGCCAACACTGTTTGAGAACAAGGAGATATTTAGACTACTTGAAAGTGTGGGCGAACATGGCACACGGTGCTATATGATTTTGCCAACAAGGTATCCGTCTCTCCTCCGTCTTAAATATGTGAATAAAATTGTGGGAAGAGTGGGGGGAGAGTGTTTCTCTCTATTCAGGACTGTACGGCACATGGAGTCAAGATTCATTTTAATCCTGCATCTTATTCATTTGTATGTGATTCAGAAATTAGTGGGACACGTGAGAAGATAACTATCTTATTTCTTGGTGTGAAAAAGCAAAATATCAACAGAGAGCTCCAGTTTCTGGATTAAATGGAACCAGAGTTTAGGGCTGTGTGTGTTTTTGTTTGTTTCTTTAGCTCCCCTTTTTCCATCCTTTTCATGCGAATCTCATCTGTCTTTTCCTTACGCCCTACGCTCACACGATTTCTCACACACACACACACACACACGCTGATTTGTGGCCTCAGGATCTAGATGAATCAAGTAAATAGAATACTTAGCTAGCTGTTTCAACATCACAGCATTGAAAAGCACTCAGTTGTGCTTTCAGGGTGCAAACTGTGTAGATTTAGGTTAGTCAACCCTCTCTGATAGTTTTCAAATGAAGCTTTGTGTTCACACTGTTTTGGCAGTTTTCACTTTATTAGTAGCGCTCTCCCTCACTCCCCCAAATTTCCTGGCATTCTTTAATCTTATCAAAGAACAATTTTTGCTTTATTTATGCTCTATAGTGCTGAAGAAAAAAAAAATGTCTGCACAGAGGCATTAACTTCTCCTGAGCTTGAAGGAGCATGTGTTAATGATGTTTTTAATTCAGGACCTGCATATTGCTTTTGTTGCTATAGTGATGAAGAAAATCAAGGCAGCCATTTGTGCTCCGGTTAAAAAAATAAAAAAATAAATAAAAAAAAAATTCTCTCATCAGTTTGAATAATGGGATGAATAAAATTCACCGCAATAACCGAAGCTGAGGGCGTAATTATATTTTATGTGTTTTATGCCTCTATACAGCGTGATGCAGTATGATGTTACACAGAGATTCATGTAGTATCCTGTATATCACAGTGACAGTGCTTGGTTTTTACCATTTTTACCTCAAAGCCATGTCAGATCGTTATTGATGTGAAAATATAAAAGACAAAAGTAAAATGAAACCAGTGTTGTCCGGAGGTTTACCCAGCATGCATCACAACTTGAATGATTGTAGCTGTGTGGAATCGCCGACATGCTAGCAGACACCGCCACACACAGGAAGTCTTTTCTCTCCTGCTCCAAAGAAAGGTCGCAACATGAACTTCTGTAAACCTCGGGAGAAATCAAAGAGACCTGCACTTTTCAGAAGAAAATGCCCACATGTCTGTGATCCCCAAGACTTTACAAATCAAAGTCTCAGCCTCAAAACACCTTCCCAACCCTTTTGTGTGTGGATTGGGTGAGAGAAATAACTAGGACATAGGTCAACCTGCTAATACACATCCTCTCCATAATCAGGACAGGGACTCTCAATTATTAGTCTTTGAGTCAGTTTATTATCTGAAAAGAAATTCACTATACTCAACAGACCAGATATAATTTTTGGGTTAGGAGGTCATTGTTAGTCAATTAGTCCTCATGGTGACAAAATGCAGTTTTGGTATACGTTACTAATAAAAGCAGGTAAAGATGATGGATGCAGTAATCATCCCGAACCGGCATTTGATACAATTAAGCAATGATTTTCCTCGTAAATGCCATCCAAGTACTCATTCACCCATAAACGAGTGTTGTTGTCACCCCCTCATGAAGATATTATTAATCTTTGTTTGTCAGTGTTTGTTTTGCAACATTCTCTGCATCAGGAGAGGAAATTAACTAAAAAGATATGTTCTTTAATACTGAGCGGCATGCATCTGCTGGACTGTCGCAGTTTTAAGGACACGGTTTTCTAAATGTCGAGTGTCTTTTTAAGAAAGAAACAGGACCGCTGCAACTAAAGTCGAGGTGAAACTTTCAGTTGATTATTACATTTATTGAACGACTTGCACAAACCTCACAGGCCTAGTTCACCCAAATAATTCTAAAAAAATATTTTCTCCCATAGGTCTATAACCTCACACGCACACACAGTTTCAGTTTGTGACAGAGAAGCTCTGTAAGACTGCTGTCCTCTGCCTATTACATTGCAGAGAGGAATTTCAATTGTGATGCATTTCAAAAGCAGTGAAATATTAAATTTTTTGAAAAATCAACAATGTGACTCTTCAGGAGGAATGGCCTTGTTCTGTGGACAGAACTGACTGTAAACACTTTTCACTGAAAACATTTTCAAATATAAAAAAACAATGAAAAAAAAAAAACAACTACCACTTCTCTATGTGTCTACAGATTATTCAAAGGAATTAGAACTACAAACCGTATTCAGAAAAACAATGTAATTTCATTTTTAAGTGCTGTGGGCACAACAGACGGCTAAAGAGAACTGGACTTGTATTTAATGGTTTATTCAGCACCCATGCACGCCCACACCACTACTGCTAGTTTATGACCATTTATTCATTTATTGTCCCGTTTCAGGACAGCACAGACAACACTGAAGACTAATAGTAATTAAACATTATCTCCTCTCATCATTGTTCTCCAGACCCAGCGTCGTGTGACGTTCCACCTTCCGGACGGTTCGCAGGAGAGTTGCAGTGATAGCGGGCTGGGAGACCCGGAGCCCAGCAGCATTGCCAGCACTACCCAGCCCCTTCCGCTCAGCTTCCCCCAGGACGAGTACTACGAGCAAACATCACCTAACAGCCGTACAGAGGGAGACGGAAACTCAGACCCTGAATCCAGTGAGTACACAGTTTTGCATGTGCTGACAGTAGGCAAGTCTATTGTGATGAATTTTATGCTGTTGTTATTTTTTTTTTGTTTTTTGTTTTTTTTTTTTTTGTTCTTTTTCGTTTTTGGTTATTTGTTTGCTGAGAGATTACAGCTGTGATTTTCCTAGGAACAACACAGTCTTGCAGATGCATAACAAGCAACCATTTTCTGTCAAATAACCAGTAACAAGCTAGTTGCACATTAATTCTGTTAGGACAGTAATTTTGCTGGAGGAGAAGGAGCATTGCACTGCAGAGAGGCAGGGTTAGTGTTGCTCTATGTGCATTTTTCAATTTTTTCCCCTTTAAAATGAAAACAGAGACCAACTGAATTCATATTGCATATGCAAATAAATTGGATGTGATTAAAATAGATAGTGAGCCGTTGTTATGGGAGTCTCGAGTAACATTAAGGGTGCAGCTTGTAACAGTATTTATATTGTGTTGTATTTATTATTGGCTACTAATTTTGTAAGCCAGAGTTTTTTAAATGGGGTCCATGGCTAAACTGTACAGTGTAAGTGGGAATTATACCTCTGAAGCTGGAAGTCTGTTGGTGAATTTATTCAAATGATTCACAAGACAGCTGTCACTGCATGGCTTACTGCCCAATGATGTTCTCCATAAAAAGCTCCATTGAACGCAAGGATGCACAACTCCTTCCTCATACATATACAACAGATTTAAAAAAATAAATAAAAAAATAAAAATAAAAACCCCACTTTTTTTCAAATAACTGGCTAAGGGGAAAAGGGAGAATACTTAATGTACTTTTTCCACCAGGGCTAGAGCAGATCCAGAGCCAGGATGCCAATAACGCTACTGAAGTGGATTTCTCTCCCTTAACATGAACAAGTCTATTCTGAGAAGCCCATCAATGTGTCCTTGTCACAGACCAACCCCCCCCACTTCAAGCTGGATATTCTAGACTCAATGAATCAGATGTGCTATCTGGAGGTAATCTGGCCTCATGTATTGGAGTAGGGCGGGGGGGTGTTGAGGCTCAGATTGGAGCAGACCTCGCCTTCTTGTGTGGCTGTGTGTATCAAGGAATAGCAGAGATGCTCATGGAGTCAGCTATCAAAACATATCTGCTTTTTTCCTAAAAAAAAAAACAAAACACAGAAATAGATTGCTTTGCATACATCTCTGTGCAGTATAACCATTGTGTCACAGCTGACGGTGAGACACCAGTCCTCGGTGCATCTGCCTCCCCAGCAGCTGCACTGACAGGTCCGCGGCTGGGGTGTCAGTGTGAGTGTGATTGTGAACACATCTGTTTGACATCAGACAGGATGGCTGCCATCGTGGCGATGGGCTCCTGTTCATTTACATACAAAGATCTCATTTGTGATTCTTCTGTTTTTGATGAGAGGATGTTGGAAGCTACAAGAACGAATCATTCCTTTTCCAAGGTAGTCCTGAATGCACAGCCAGCTGACCTCCATAGTCTCCTACCTATACTGTACACATTCAGGGAGACCAAAACACAGTCGCACATCTAATGATCAAGCCGCTCATTCCCCAGCTGTTCCCTTTAATGTACTCACTGTGGTGACAGCACTAATTTAAACACGTAATTCATTCATTTACAGAGGTAATGGCTCATCATCTCATTAATATTCAGTGACATAAACATCTTATACTTCATAAACTTACTCAAACACTGCACTCACTCAGTTTCCCTCTGGGATAATATTTGTTGAAGTGCATTAGCTTTAGAGCACCGTTCTGATATAGTAAATGGACGGGTACTTATATTTTACTTATAATTGGTGCATTAACAATCACAGGAAAAGTGCGACTGATAGGAGAATAACTGAGAAAGTAATTAGATATCGCAATGGTTATTTGACCAAAAGCCCATTAAAATGTGCTGCTCCAAATTATATTTCAAGCAGCGTAACTGACTGGTGTTAACGTAAAACCAGACAAGAGGTGGTCTTGTTCAGTTCTGTAAACACAGTGTGAACGGTCATTTCATAAAGAAAGTGTACCCACTTAAATCATGTATGTAAGTCATTCTGAAAAGAATTTAGGACAATGGAGCTTTTATATGGTTTTGTTTCTGTCTTTGCAGGTAGGACATTCATATTTCACATTTCTATAATTCAAAAAGCAATTAAATAAAATGCTAATTATCATAAATTCACACCTAACTCATAAAGGTCCTCTGATTTGATTTTAGAAGTACATTTGCACGTGCACGCACTCTCACACATTATTGTAAGATCGATCTAAAGTGTTCTGACTCATCTCAGATAAACTTTGTCTCTGTGCTACTCAGTTGAAAAAGACATGAATGGATCCTGTACATGGTGACTTTCTCCAAGATGAGTGCCTCAGTGACAGAGCGGGTGGGGCCTTAAGATGAATTAGATATGGTTTTATCAATGAGCACCAGGCCGGCATAGTGGTGGCAATATCTTATCATGTCGTCCAAATTTGTAAACCAAAAAGAACAAGAGGGAGTGGAAGGAGGGAAGAGGAGATAAAATGACTCCAAGTTAAGAAGGAGAAATAGAGCCGAGAGACAAAAGACTCCAGCAACAGTTTAAAAAAAAGAAGAAGAAGAAGAAGAAAGAGAGAGAATTTCAGGAGTCAGGAGCGGTATTGTTTTGTAAAGGTGCTTCAGTTTGGACCTGAATGTGAATGTCAACTTCCACTGAATAATTGTCTGTGCCAAAGGCAAGCCATGTGGCCTTCTTATGACAATGAATTTCTCAACTCCTCTTTAAACCTGCATCTTTATTAGACCACCCACTCTTGAAATAAAGTTCATATGACATTTTATGTTTCTATTATTTATGAGTTAGGCGGCTGTTCATTTTATGGGCTCTTGCTTCCCCCTCCAGGCTTACTTCACCACTCCACCATCAGTCTTCTGCTGTCGCCTTTTTTTGTCACACATTGTTCCAAAGGTTTTGATATTTCTTCCTCCAGATAAAAGCAGAAAATTAACATCATCAGCACGCGTGTTTTTTAAGGACCGACCCCCCCCACCCTCCCCACCCCACCACACACACACTCCCCATGCATCTGACTGCTGGCTTTTACAGAACTGCGCATCTAAAACTATTAGACGTGATGAATCGTACCTGTCCCTTTCGGCCGACTCGCAACATCAAAACATCAAAAGCAGGAATACATAATGATATGCCATGTTTGTCTTCCCTAAAAAAGATGGATGTGCGCTGCTGTTTTCATTATTTGTGCTGAACTTCTGTGCTGCTGTGGCATCCTCCCTGACTGACTTTTCAGGGAATCACTCAAAGTGCTGTTGTTTTAGTGTAATATTGGAAGCATTCAGTTGAGGAAAACATCATTCTTGACCCACATTCGTTCAGAAATTGTGTCCCGTGGATCTTGTTGTTTTTGTTTTGTTTTGTTTTTTTTTTTCATGACAATGACAGTCGGCTTTCTTTTTCAGTGACATTACTTCCCTTGTGATCTTTCCAGTTTTACTGATATTGAATAATTCAGTAATCCTGTGTTTTTCTTTTCTTGCGTTTATTAAGTCGGGATTGTTAAATTGACGTTGGTTGAATGATGTCCTGAAAGGTTTTTTTTCGCTGATGATGAGACTCATCATGTCATGGACGGCGGACAATGCTGAGCAAGTGGAACCAAATCCCTGCTTCTGAGTCCTTCCCATTTTTCAAACAATACACAAATTTGTTTTCTGCACAAATTTGTGTAATGTTCTTATTTCTTTCTCCTGTTGTTGGAGTTGAGGGATTTAGAAGCTTGTGCTTTTGTCCACTTACAATCAGCTCAGCAAAGGCAGTTTTGAAGCAGTGCATTAGTCTCTGGGAGAAACATGAAAACCCTCCGTACCCTAATGCCGTATCTTAATCTGTGGCATATGGCTTTCAAATGACCAGCTTACACCTTGTCTGTCCAGGATATAAATCTGCTTTTAAAATAAGCCAATCCTTTTTAAACACTGCAAGTAAAATAAGATTATAGGTTTAAATATGCTGCAAAGCATATTGTAAAACTGCAGACTTCTTTTTTTTTTTTATTTTTACAAAAGAGAATAGCTCCATCAAAAACCAGATTTCCATCAACAATTCAACTTGATATTTGAATTATTTTGCACCTTGTGTAATTTCATGTCCTAAGATTTTATAGCAGATTATATATTTCCTGATGCAGTAGACTAATAATCTGATTAAAGGCTTCCAGAGTTCTTACTTTGTGGGAGTTACATTCTCAACTCTTTGATTTCTGTAAGTCCAAAATTTTTATAATAGCTCTCAGTCTGAGTTTCCAGTTGACTGATTTACAACTGCCCTTTTACTTGTCTTTGGAAAAGGCCACTTGACTTGATCTAGTGTGTCAAACGCGTTGATACCGATTGAATTTTTAATACTTCTCAAGCCTCAAACTGTACCCAGTATGTCTAGCTGCCAATGGCAAGCTTGCACAAAGATTGGAATTCAACTGTCTAGACACAATCTGCCCATGAATAAAGGGATTTTATGAAGAATTGAGGTAAAGAAAAAGGCGAGATGCTTGTGATTGGAAAACCGCAACTAAGTGGAACTGCAAAACGGCATTCTGCCTTTTACAACAGGACTTAAACACGTTATTTGGTGGCAACAACACCGTAGTACTCAGTACAGTTAGCCGTATTAATTATTCATATGAGTCCAATCTCAGTTTCACTTTGAGGGTTCTCATATGCAATTAGTAGTAATGAATGTGCTTCTTAATTACATTCATTTGTGCAAATTTCCATTCCCCATTGAATTTTTCTGTGGAAACATTGTGACACTGACCAATGGCATATCATTTGCAATGTGACTAAATCCATTCAGCATAGAACAATTGGCTGTAATTAGTGTTACAATGTCATCAGCGACAAGGGGGAAAGACTAAGCTGACATGCAAGGGAGAAGAAGACCCTTGTTCGGAAAGTTAAAAAGTCTTATGTCGTAGTAAGATCCAGATAATTGGCTGACCGCAGGTTAGAAGGATGATCAACTGTGGAAAGGCTGCTGGGCTTGATTTTTTTTTTTTTTGTGTGTGTGTGTGTGTGTGTGTGTGCGTGTTACTTTTATTAGTGTAAAGTTGGCTGAGCAGAGTTTCTGCTTCATAGCAATGGTCCTCTCCACGTTTAGGCACTCAAGAGCTGCCATTTCAACCTTTTACTTCCACCAGCCCATCTTGCTGTGGACTGTTGGCAAATGAGCAGGTTGGCTGAGGTGATTAAGTGTTGTCTTTCTAAGGGATAGATTGCCGGTGGATAATGAAAGACAGGCGAAGGCATGTCTCATTAATTTCAAAACATGAGGTTGCATATTGCCATGTTATCAGAGATAGTCTCGCTTCAGTGTGTATATTTAATTCATTCTGCACATGAAATTGTAATGCTGCCTGTCCCTTTTCTTACAGTTATCCCACAATCTACAAGATAACTTCTTGAAACTACTTTTTTTTTTTCCCCACATCATTTGCACCAGTTTGCTTCCCGCTATATATTCTCCCTCATATAAATAAATAAAAACCTTTGTGCCTTCTGGCTCCAAGAACTTTTTACAGCTTTCCCAGTGGGCCTGCAAGTGAGCTAAATGAAGCAACAGTGAGTATTAACCTACATAGATTGGACCTTTCCTTTTAAGATGATTTTAGTTTTTTTTTTCTCGCTCCCCTTTTTTTTTTTTTTTGACCGCCGGGGGTCTAGAGCTGAGTCAGAGGGGGATTTAGATGGACTCATCTGTATCCTTCTCAACCGGTTGGGATTTGGTGGGAGTGCTCAGCACTCAGAGGTGAGGTGGAGGGGAACCTTTGTTTTATCTGGTTCAAATGCCACACCAGTTGTCTCGGAGAGAGAGACGAGCTATTGATCTGGAGGAGTCAGCTCAGCTCAAAGAAATCTCTCTCCACCCTCCTTCAAACGACTGAAAAGTGTCATGTTAGAAACCTCCTTTTCCAGAGTATTAGGTCCCTCCTTTGTTGCTCTGCCAAAGTCTTCTGTGAAGTTGAGACTGCAGCTTTTTGGTGCAATCATTCAGATCTTAGCAGGACAAGACGGAAAAGATATTAAAAGATTTCAGGAAAGTCAGCACATGGCATTACAATTTTGATACAAAGGGAAATGCTTCACTGCCAGGACCAGAAGGAAATAACACATATGATAAAATCTGAATACATCATCAGTAACTTAGAAACTAACTGCCACAGAAAGGCAGTGTTCAGACTGAATTCATAAAAGCAACAGTACCTTACGTCTACAGCACATAATGAGCGAGACATATTTATTTTTTGACTTTGTTTTGTTACAAGAGAGGATTGCCCAGAAGCTGTTTAAGCTTGTACCTGAAATCTGTAAATTAGCCCCCTTTTCTCTACATATTTAGTCATGTTATTCTACTATTTTAAAGGATTATCAACTGATCATTTAATACTTTAATGTCAACATTCCTCAATACTGTAATGGGCCCCCGATAGCTGAGCTGTGCAGAAGTTGTTTCCAATTCATTCAGTGGCACTGTGATTTCAGCTGGCTTTTCAAAGACCTATACAATTAAAATACTCATTCCAAAGTTGTTAACATGTTCAGTAACTCTTGTGTCTAGTTTGGGAAGGGATCAATAGCTGCCCACTTTGATTGTGTCTCTGGACAATGTCTCCTGAACTCGGCAGCAGGGGTAGAGAGAGACTTCAAACGAAGACAGAGGCTCAAAGGCCTGAACCAGCAATTCACTTTGTTCCATTTCACTGACTCTGTGATTCCTAAACTGGAATATGACTCAGGCTGCATATTAATCTGTGAACTGTTGAATTTTAGAGAGGTGAGCGTTTGGGTTTTGGTCTTTGTTTTTTTATTTTTGCTTTATTCCACCCAGCAGATTTGATCTCAGTAACACCAGACATAAATCATTTAAAAACAGCAATATGAATGAAATCAAAAAATGGACAAGCTATATATTAGATGCCAACAGTGTGTCTGGCAAATGAGCCAAAGGTCTGTGTAGCAACGCGTTTTGAAATCAAGCATTCAGTATATATTGCCAGAGACCTCGAAGTCAGAGCTCTTCAGATTATGAACTTACGTCAGATTTCAAAACTTTGAAGAAGTCTTGCCACAGATCTGGACACTGCAAACCTCCCAGTAACGCTCCGGAATGGCGCTGTCCTATCAGTGCAATGTGCTGAGGTTACACCTGCCTGAAAGAGCCAAAAGCTTCCCTTCAGAAGCAGGAGGAAAACATGGGAAGCTATAAAATATAGATGGGCTGATGTTTTATTCAAGGCCATTTGTTATAGATAGCTTTTTACAAAAAAAACCCCCGCACTTTTTCATTTTTAGTTCAAGAGCTTGTGTTGGCATGAGCATTTTTTCCTGCAATTTAGCTGCACCTGTCCCTTCCTCCAACCCCACCCTGACGTGTACATTAATACATATACACTTTCCACTTCAAACCTGAACCTGAGTATTGCGTTTTGAATACAGCCTAATTCATGGTCTCGCAGATTTCTGAAATGGAGTTGGACTTTGTTTGGCTTTCCAACGAGGAGTAATCCATCTGTATATCTTTTTATGTTTATGCTAACAAAGTCTTGTCGCAGGGTTACAGGTCAGCCTGCTTCCGACTTCAATAAAGCCATTATGATCCGGCTTGGAGGTGTTGTGTTTCAGCTTAACCAGTGGCATGGTTTATTGTTAACAAATGCATTAGTGTGCCTGAGATGGGGTTAGAGGAAGTGCATCTCTCTCTTTCTCCTTTTTTTCCCCCCATCTCACCACATGCTTCTTCTCTTCCCCCACCACCCCACCCCTCTGTTAAGATATAGCGCGAGAGACAGATTAAAATGCATGGTCTCATCCCTTTCTCATTTTTCACATCCAGTCGGTCTCAAGGATAAGGATGGCCTCTGCTCAGAAGGACTTATTGACCAAAATAACTGTGCATCAATATGTCTCCTGAAGGCTGAGCAGACCACAGCATCACAGGGGTTGTATTTTCACCAGCTCTCTCAGCCTTTAATGCTATTGACCTGAGTTGGTCTGATATGCTGCAGGATGGCATAGCAGGCTCGAAACATACGGAAAAACGCCATCATAGAGCTTCATTGTTTTCATAGAGCACATTTATTGATATTGGGGCAAAATAAAACATACAAGCATATACAGATGGATAAGAAAGAGACATAAAAACCAGAGAAATTAGCTGGGACATCAGCATGCAGTGACCAATGTAAAATTATACTGCTGCTTTTCTATGGCTTATTTTTCAATAAGAAATTGCTATGAGATAAACTGCAATTTTGATGAGATTCAATTTAGAGTGTTCACTGTGGTTTTGCCACAACGGCATCAATGATATGATGACAGACGGCTTCAACTATGATGCCATCTGTCTGTATATTTCACGTATTAGCATACATCAACTAAAATGTGTCATTCACAAGAAATGCAATATTTTCCTGTGAAATCAGTAATTTCACAAGCAGGGGCATAAAATCGTAATAAATCTCATGCAGAATAGTTCACACACCCCCACTCACACACACTCACTAGAATTCTGATGACACTACAGGCAGTTAATTCAATTGCTTGAAATATATTAAAGCATGCAGGTTACGGTATGTTTTTAATCAGCATCTTGATTTACTACTGATATTTAATCCAGGTGTTGAATGCTCGCTCACACACGAATGGGGATTACCTCCCCACTGTACAGCACGGGACCCTCTCCCCCCGACCTGATCAATGTATGCACTGACTGGCTGATAAATTGGTATTCGCAGACAAATGGATCACTTCAGAAACCACTCACAGGCTGGTAACACTGACAAATGGAGTGTGCACGGCCAGGAGAGGAAGAGGTTTTGCTGAATGAGTGTAGGAGGAGAGAAGAGGAGAGAAACAGGATGGGGTTCTCAGGCAGGACATGCTGAGGAAGTAGATTTTCAGGTGGCTCCCACAGGACATGCTTGGCTCAATAGAAAGTGACAGGAGACTTTTGAAGGGTTTGACACTGAACATATAAACCTGGTTGTTGCGAGCCCTCCTCAGCAAGTGAGCCGAGGCATTCATCACACTCACCACAGTCAGATTCGCGAGGCACCGCTGCCCAGGCGCTTTGTGCGGCATCTGTAGGGACCCCCAAGGCACGCAGCCTTTGTGAGGTCACTCATCTCTCTGCCTTTCCATGCATGCAGAAGCAGTCCTGAAGCTGAAGCTTCGCCAGGAGCGCTGGCGAGCCAGCAGACAGACTGTGTCCCCTTTGTCCCCATTTCCCCCAGACACCTGCATGATTGCATTGATTTGTCCTGATTCTATTCAGCCCGGGGTCCTGCTGGATTTCAAGAGTCAAACATCTGTCTTACTGAGGCCTTCTCATGCTGACTAATTCAGTACACTAAATCTCCACAGCTAAATCTTCACAGAAGTGACTGTGAATATGTGACAGGAATCGGAGTAGCGAGATGGAATTTTTACAAGACTTAAAAAAAAAAACAAAAAAAACAACAACGCCTGTACCTAAATATTGGATGACATGACAGGACAAGACTTACGGTTTGTTTTGTTTTATTTTTGCTGGCACCTTTACAATCATTGATGAATTCTTTGAAAGGATCCCTAGAATGGCAAGAGAGGGAAAGAAATGCAAAGAGAAAGAAAGACAGAATATGTTCAACTGAGTGAGTTCACAGTGCTTGCAGAAAATAGACAGGAATGTCTCCTGAAGCCACTTACAGGCAGCAGCAGCAGCAGCAAAGTCTTTGTTATGATAAAATCACGGACCTCTGCAAGCATGCCCTTGATTCTGCAGTTGGCTTAGCTCGGCAGGTCACCAAGGGGAGGCAGATGTTGTCTCGAGGCATGTCCCACTGCTTCTGCGAGGGCTCCGGCTGGTGCTGCTGAGCTTACAGGTGCAGAGGGGATGGTGGACAGGGAGAAGAGGGACTAAGCCTGTCGCTCAGCCGCCACAGGCCAGGACTGGGGATGTCGAAATGAGCAGATATGCTGATTTTGATTCACTGAGGTATAATAATTGATGAGCAGCCCTGCTGTCACATCTGTGAGTCACTGGTCCATGTCATTATACACCCTTAATGCAACACATGGTGGTGTGGACAGAGGTAACATGGGGTCTCAGGCCGACTTGTATTTCATGTGGTATAACGGATGACCGAGGTAGTGCAGGTCCATATAACACATTATATAAATCCCTCTCTCACACCTTAGTGCCACATGTGGAACGCCCGGCTGAAATCATCTCTGAAAAGACTCAATAAATTTGATTACCGAAAGTTCTCTAACATTTTTTTCTCTCGCCTTGAAGCTTTATTAGGAATCTTATTTTTATTATGTGCGTATAAACACGTCGCAGTGAGTAGAGGCACAAACAATTGCCCATATGAAGAAAAGTGGCAATAAAAATTAAAAAAGAAGAGCCACTAAAAATGCCAGAAAATATAATTTTGGGACCATTTTAGTCTTAATGTGAAGAAACTGCACTTTAGTATAAACAGTATGGGGCAAACAAAGAAGTCTTGTATCACACACGTGCGGTATCTGTGTTCTGTAGAAAGAGACTAATTGTTTTAATTGTTCATTTTAATGACTCTATAGAGAATAAAAGAGAATTGGTTAGAAGGGTTTTTTCTTTTAAAGTCCAACACCATCCTCTAAGCTTAAAAACTGACCCATTTTTCTATAGTTGCTCTTGTTCTATGAAAAAACGGAAATCCTATTTGGCTTTTTGTAAATTGGTTCATTGATTAATCAGCATTATTTTTCACAGACACGCGAATTTTCACAGTTCATGAAGAAGCACTGTGCAGACAAAGACTATGTGCACACTGCACATGCATGCAAATCTGCATCAAGCGGAATAAACCTGATTCACTGGACTACATTGAAGAGCAACACAAAACGAACAGAAGACACCACTCACTGATCCCTCTCTTATGTTGCTGTCCTGCTGCAAGACACCAAACTGGAGAAAATTCCAAATGTCGACATCTCCCAGTATTTCCAATAACCTGGTCTGGTGTCGAGTAAGTGCCTCTTTTAGAAATTAATGCAAAACACTTAAAAAAAAAAAAAAAGTTTCAGAATAAATTCCAAATGGATCAATTCGCTGCCATTATCCTGGCCGCACTGAACAACATTTAAACCACTGAGCGGCTTTGTGTGCACAAAAAAAGGAGCTCTGTTCGGTGTTTGTTGTCATTGTTGGTCGTCAGTGATCCGATCAAATTTTAATCACACTATTCAGCCTCATTGATTTCAGTTTACCACAGATTGTGTTGAATGAAATATTGTTCTTTTTCTCCATCTTTCTTTTCTCCATCAGCAGCAATTACCCAACAATGAGAGCTCAATATCACAGTGTATTAGAAAGCATGGTGTTTATGAAATACTGGGATTGGGCTACTTGTCTGCAGCTGCCAGCATTTGAATATAACAGCCACACATGAATTCGTTTCCACATACGAAACGGACACATCCCTGCGGGCCTCTCAAGCACGCACTCATTTACTTTAATACGGGGGCTACTTATACACCCACATGTCCAACCCTCATGCTGCAGACGAATGCAGACAGACAGATATTTTACACACATTAGTTTGCTCTGCTGTGTCTCTGAGCTTCAAGACATTCGAGAAATCTAGCACAGTTTGCAAACTGCAGTTCTGGGGTATCTTCAGTCTTCAAGGTCAAAAAGGCAAAAGGATTCTAACCTGTGGTTGTTGAAAAGATTTGTGCACTGTGAAAATATGTAGTAAATCAAGAAACTGTTCTATTTTATACTTTTGTTACTTTTGTGAAAGTGCATCAGGTTTTCCATCACATAATATTGCTTGTGGAAGAACTTTTTGTTCTTTTGTCTTTTCCAGCAAAGCACCAGAATTACTATTGTTATGCGGTAAATAATTAATATTCTTCTTTTTTTTTTTTTTTTTTAAATTATTATTTTCTCCAAAGTGAAAAATGCGCGTGCTTTCAGAGGGACCCAGGCAAATTCCATCTGTCTTACCTTTTGGAGCATCTGCCACCGCTTACAGGGCCGTCCACCTCACGAGTCACAGGGACTTAGGGACATCTGTCCCAACAGATAGAAAAACAGGGTAGGGCTATCCATTCTGTTAACGCTCCAGTGAACTCTGTGTTATGTTCACCATAATTTGCTTTTGGTTGCTGCAGCATCCTGGAATATTGCTTTGCAGCAGCTCAGACAAAGTTGGGTGGTTGTAATGTGTCCCTTTTCGGCCATTCTGCAAGCAGATAATTTGATAAACCCCCAGACGTAATGGCTATGCTGCATCCTGATAAATGTGAGTAATATGACAGGGGACAAAGCATTTCCCTAACAATTTCTGAAGAGAAATTTGGCTATTAGGATGATTTGATATTTTCCGGGAAGTATATTTGATCTAAAGAGAATATATTTTGTTGGCATCCAGTGTGACACGGTTCGGACTTTTTTAGTGACGACAAATGATGTATGTATTGTCTGTTTTGTTTCGAAGCTTGTTTTTGAATGTCGCCGTTGCATTTGGATTTGCTCAGGCAATATTTCCTATCAAACAGTTCTTGCAGTTGCAGCAACAGAGCCTGTATTATATTGGAGTAAACAAAGTAACAGGGCAGCACGGCGGTTAGCGCTGTAGCCCCACAACAAGAAGGTCGCAGGTTTGCTTCCCAGCCTGGGGTCTTTCTGTGTGGTGTTCATGTTCTTCCCGTGCCTGCATGGGTTTCCTCCCACCGTCCAGAGACAGTTAAGGACTCTAAATGTGTCCATCCGTCTGAGTGTGAGTGGTTGTTGGTCTCTGTCTGTCTCTGTGTGTTGGCTGATGACCTGTCCAGGGTGTACCTCGTCCTCGCTCAATGGGAGCTGAGATTGGCTCCAGCACCCCCCACAACCTGGAAAGTGATAAGCCGTAAAAAGATGAGGGAGTGAAACAAATTAGCATTCAAGATGCTGCACATTGTCTCTGTTATAGCGCCATTCTCCTGAACAAGAGCTGCACATTTTATACATAATACCCTCTTATATATTCTTGAAAAGAGAAATCAGAATGAAGTTAGTGAAACTGACCATGCAGTGACCCAAAAGCTCAGCCAGCCATTCCTCCTTCTCTCAGCTTGCTTTCTCTCAATCTTCTGAGGGTAAACGTGTCAGCTATTCCTCTTATGGTAAAATATGCAATCTGTGCCTGCCAGTCTATGAGCGAGTTTTGGGTTAATCCTCATGAATACGTGACTTTGTCTGCATGAATAAATAAAACCTGCTCACTGGGTAATTGAGGTGCCATGGAACTAACAAACGAGGACACAATTTGTAAATGGGATTTTTTTTTTTTTTCCACTCTGATCAAGACCACTGGCAAGTTTATATCACATAAAATTGTACATAAAAATCATTTTAATATGGAAAATAAAGACGTTACATTAAAATGTACAATTCTCCGTCAAGGATGATCAAAAAGTTCTAGTATTTTCTGTTTTTAGGGTTGTTGTTTTTTTTTTTATTTTTATTTTATTTGCTTGACTTTTGTATGCACTCAAGTGTAAAAGTGGTCGTGGCAAAATTTTATGCCTTGTGGTTGGCAATTATGAGTAAGCCATGATTTAGTCAATGAGCTCATACTATATGTTTTATTTATAATTCATATTTAATGTTTCATATATTACTCATTGTATATTCAATATAGATTTATATCACAAGCCACATTTCACTGCTAATTGGCTTTTAAAAATGTACACAGAAAATTTTGAGTGCAGTGGAGGTTCTGAAAAGGAGAAAGAGAGAGAGAGAGGTTCACTCTTGACTGGCTCACCCTCAATTTCTTATTTAAAGTGGTGTCAGTTATGGCCAGATTTGGGGCATTTGAGTGGAAGGGATCCCATATGTTGATCTCCTTCATAGAAAAGCTCTGACTTTCTAAAGAAACTTTGGTAACAGTGCACTTTTCAATTTCCCACAGCAGCACCACCAGTAATTGAGCTAGCAGCGCAGAAAAGGCTACAGCGTGTCGACAAGACCCTCAGCAGCCAGGTTACATAAACATTAATGGATTATTAGTGTTGGCAAATTCAAGCCAATCATCAAGCCTTCATTTTCGTTTGGAAAATGAAATGCATTACAACAAACAGATAGCAATTAATTTCATTTTCAAATAAATTTAGTTTTAATTTCGCAGCCATGGGCACAATTTAAATGTTTTAGTTTTTTAGATTCACTTCCCCCATCTGGTGACTGTTGTATCACGGACAAAAAAGACATCAGTGTACTGTGTGGAAATATTGAGCTCTTCAGTGGTATGAAAGCTCGAGGTGGAAGAACTGCTGACACACTTCCAGCAGTTTCCCCCTGCATACATCGAGAAAACTAATGTGATTCAGATGCATTCTTATTAAAACAGTGTGAGGAAATGACTGTTTGTACTGGAGGATTTTGGTTAATCATTACTTTTTTTGTGATAAAAAAAAAAAATAAACACACAACATTTACATTTCATTACTGTTACAATTACATTACCATCTCGAAAAAATGGAGAAGGATGTAATCTAACTGATTGACTTAAAGCTTTGGCATTTGACATTAAATTAACTGAGTGTGACGGATTAGACTATGACCGTAGCAATCAGCACATTAGTGTTGGTTAGGACTGTCTTTTAATTGCTGGTAAATATATTTGTGTTGTTTTTAAATCTTTTTCTTTTTTTTATGTAAATGAGTGAGTAGCTTGATTTCTTCACTGGCTGATTGAAAGCGATAGTGTGACTTGTGGTGATAACTCTGCTATGATGCCACCTTTTCTTGGCTGGGATAGTTGGTGATGAAAGTCGATCCCAAATTCCTCTGGTGATACCTGTTCAACATTGCTTCTGAACGATAACGACAGTCGCCCTATTACAAATCAGAACAATACATCACAGGGACAATTAATGGAGGCTATTTCAGGAGTCAAAATTTAATTGTTCTATTTGTGAGGGCTGTTGGTCGACTGTCTTTGGTAATTGCTGTAAAGGCCAGCTTGAATGTGTTCGGGGGCTGACAGGACGATTAGCTTTTATAATACCGGAACGCCACTGTATGTATCATTGTTTCTGTCTTTGGAGACAAGCGTTACGTATAATGGGCTAGCAATTTTGCCATCATTTACTGTAACAGCAAAAGTACACAACTATTATGATACTTATCTGACAATATCTGATGACAGAGAATGCCTGGAGAATGATATAATCACACTCCAATGTGGCACCTTCAGCTTTTAGCCCGTGGTTTACCACCACGCTGCACTTTTCTGGTGTTCAATATCCCACCAAAGCAAAGCCTTGAGAAGTGCATTGATTTTAGTGTGGTCCTCTTCGCCAGTCCTGCCCCTTATGCCTGGTGCTTGACCCACTTATTTTCTCATCTTTCCCTGTTTTCTCATGAGAGTTATGCTTGCACACTGCTTTTCTCATTACAGTGTGAGTGGATGCAGGCCAAGTATGATTGCATCGCATAGTCTGTCTCTCTCACTCTCTCCTACCCTCTCACTCATTCTCTCCCCGTCTGTGACTCACAAAAACACACACA
This sequence comes from Echeneis naucrates, assembly GCF_900963305.1. Taxonomy (NCBI): domain Eukaryota; kingdom Metazoa; phylum Chordata; class Actinopteri; order Carangiformes; family Echeneidae; genus Echeneis; species Echeneis naucrates. The sequence continues at coordinate 11,267,184 of NC_042520.1, forward strand.
GACCGTCGACTTGAGTGAGTTAGGTGATACCAGCTCAGTTAGGCAACAAATAAATCACCAGACAAATTGACATGAATGTCACCAGAGAGACCATTTTTAAAGGAGTCATTGAAGGCTGCATGTACCATAAGGATTTCATGTCATGATGGCTATTGACAAAGCACTGAGTTTAGACCAAAGCAATGGCCCACACTGGTCCAGTAACTCTACAAATATCACGCAGACAACATGGAGCTGGGTCCGGCCTGGGCCTTTCTCACTGTCTGGTGGACACTCGCTGTCCTTGTCTAAAGAATACAAATGAACCTGTATATTTGAATTTCAGGTAATTAATTCACATTTAAGATCTGAGTAATAAGCCCTCAGGCTTCGGAGAGTGGATACCCTACAGTTGGTTTGAGCTCAGGGTCTGCCAGTCTGCTTTCACCCTGTCAGAGAGATTCATGCTGGGCAAGGGATGTTATCCCACAATTTATCATTCATAAAGCGTTCCTAAAAAGACAAATGTTACATAAACAGTGAACGCTAGGTGCTGAGCACCAAGGGAGTTGTAATTTCCCTAGATTACAAAATGAAGATAAATACTACACTTTTTTTTTGACTCTATTATATAATGGCTAACTTTAGCAGTAAGCTTTTATTACTAAGAAGTGATGTTAACTTCAGAAGCTACTGTGAGGCGGGTAACTCTGACCCTGTATGAAGTCTTTGCTGCATGTAATCAAGTGAGTCCTGCACTTAGCTCGAGGCAGCCTCAGGCTCTTAGCTTACAGCCATGCAGAGCTGACTCATCTGTGTGGCATACAGTCTTTGGTTTGGTCTGGCAGTGTGAGAAAAACTACGATTTACCAGAAACTTGAACTCTTCCTGTTGAGCTATGGCTTAGAAATGTTCCCGCATGACTGGAGTGGGGCTTTTGCATGTGTTACTGATGCAGTGTGGTCTCGTGGTTGTTTATTTCAAGCTGTTATTTATCGAAAGTGTAATGTTCGATAATGTATTATGTACAGGCAAATCTGTCAAAGTGTCATTTCTATTATCACTTTTATTTATTATATTTTAATCAATCAGTCATTCAATAAGTTCTCAGAGATTTTTCATTTTGATACTTGCTCAGCTAGAAAGTATAAGGCCAGGGGGAGCAGGGAGGTAGCAGAGTTTAAGGCTGGAGTTTAGGTTTCTTTGGAAGGCTGCATAATATTTCTTAATAGGGTTGAAAGCAGGCTCGAGGCACATCTGTGGAGATTCTCCCTTCCCCTCCTGGATTATCATTTTTAAGCAGCTTCCTTGGGAGCATCCAGAATGAGCCGTATTCAGTAGAAGCCAGGGTTGGGGAAAAAAAAACAAAAACGTAACAATTTAGTTACTTCACCAATTTACTTCCTTTCATATGATTTGCAAAATATACTATTCACCCTCGTCTGAGCAGGTTCTGCCTCATTTGTCCCAAAAGCAAACGCATTGTGGGCTTCACTCTGTCGTGCCAGCTGCTTCTGGAAATTGAACTTGCTCAGTTTTTCCTGCCTGACACATTCAGCCAGGACCCTGTTTTTATGCTACTGCAGAGGAAATCCTTTATTTTTAGCATTAATGAGGTGATAACATCGTAATATCAAATTCAATGTTGATGCAAAGTTTTGTTTTTTTTTCCATCTTTAAAAATTCATACAAACTTCAATTGGCAAACATAACTGAATTCAAGCAAGGGCAAAAGGGGATTTTATTCTATTTTATTTTTTAAAGCGTGACAATGAACCCTTTGGCTTGATACTGTAGGGAATGTCACAGCAGCACCATGCTTTACTGTTTCATGCAGTTGACATCCATTGGGTGGAGCATAAGCAGGATGGCAAGTGGTTGAGAGCAAGTTAAAATTTATATTGAAACAGATGGTGAAATTACAATTCAGTATGACTATTGATCCTCAGTGGAAGCTGAACTACGAAGGATCCATCATGTGGAGAGGTTGCGTTTTCAGCCTGTTCTGTGTCCAGGTCATCCCTTTTAAGACAAAGCCTTTTCTTAATAGCTGCAAAATCTGAACTTTTTTCTCAGGTAATCAAAACTTCCTCCCGAATTTCCCTTCACAGCAATAGCATCTGCATTTTTCAGCAGAGGCAGGAACTTGAGCAAAGAGTGTGATTGCTCTCTTTGCTAGTTAAATGTTTAAAGAAGACATGCAATTTGAATTGCGGCAGAGCTCATCAATATGAAATTGGACTAGTGGAGGGAAACAAAATGTAAAGAGGCAGCCTAGCACTCTCTATCCCCAAATCCAACACTCCATTTTCCACCACAGAAATACAGCAGTAGACTTTAATCCTTTGGCCACTCTACCTTCTTGATATTGTCAATATAAATACTTGGAAAACGTCTCTCAGTATCTGCAGGGGAGATCCGGCAGAATGACAGAAAGGCTTTTAAGAGACAAAATTAATAATAAATATTTCATACATATTGAAAAGAGCTCACATTGATTAACCAGAAAATAATGTCTGAATCTCACTGCAGCAGTCTTTACAGGCAGGAGATAATGTTTCTTCATGACAAAAATAAGGTTTGTTAACTAGCTTTTATCCATCTGGGGAAAACGTCATCGGGAAACTGAGCTTGTTATCTATCATTCAAAAAATGATCCAATAGCATTGATAATGCTGTTAAAGCCCAACAATTGTTTTCTGCCCCCAAATCTCGCTGTGCTTGAAGATGTGTCTGCAGCAGCAAAATTATTAAATTGTATTTTTCACTCTCGGGGGTTGTTGGCAGCCTTGCAACAAATAGAATTTCCCAATATATTTATGATTACTGGAGGGTAGGTGAAAAAGAAAGCTTGATATGAGGTAAATAGGCTCGCTCTCAGCAAACAATGGGGCCTAGCCTTTTGACAAGTGCCATCACCCTTAGTTATTGTTCTTAAAGTCGACTCAGGTCTAAATCTGACTGATAATCAGGTTCTTGCCTAACACAAACGTTGCTCAGTGGAATGAAATCATTTGTATGGAGAGACAGTCAGAGTTCAATAGACTTTCTGTCATCGACTCCTTGGGCTGATAAAATGCACGAGGCAGCAGGGCAAAAGAGAGCCATTTGCAGAGTTGACAGATTCCATCATGGATGACTTTAGCATACCTGAGCACTGCTCTTTCCCTGCCTTCTGCATGCCCTCTGCGAGCAAGAGAGGTGATGAATCAGGCTTTATGGGCCTTGAGAATGCCGGAGAGGCCAATCTGTGCGAATGGCTGTTAAAATTTGACATAATTTGACCAGGGCCTTTTAACAAGCTCCAAGTCATAGTACACTCTCAGTCCAGGCTGCACATTTGTATCATTCTCTAATATACATTGCCCTGATAAGCGGCTTCACTTCCTGAATAACAAACTTGGCTGCCACTACAAGTTACGGCAGAAAACAAATAATTCACCTGGCGGTTGAGCTCATGATGTGCCGTGACTTGCTCCCTGACATTTCGCCGTAGCATGATGTGATGGAGGAATAATAGCCTCTGATATCAGGCTCACTTATGATGGGTTTGCCCCTAACTACTGTTTAGACCGTTCGCCTTTAACTATTACAGTGCCCTTGCCCTGAATTCCAACTCCTCATAAAAGGCAACTAATTTATTAAAAAAAAAGAAAAAAAAAAAGGAGTGGGAATCAGATTGAGAGAAGATATGCTCAAATTACTCAGCATATTTATTCCAATTTCTACCACAGTGGCTGCAACAGGAGGAGAAAATAATGCACTATCTCATTGTTACATTATTATCCAGAGCTGATGATTTAATCTCTTTGAAGTTGTTTCCCTTTCATTAGGAAAACCCCATAGGCACTGCGGGCAAGCAAAATATATATACACACACACAAAATCAGAAAAATTGTGACATAATAAAAGGATTTAATCTGATAAGCACAACTGAGCATTATGTGGTACTAAGATAACAAGTAAACAGTGGACTCTTGTACGTCATGTTTTCGAGTGACAGTTATGTTCAGCAATATTAGTTTTAATTGCTATCTAAGGTAACTGTTGCCTTTACGGAAAAAAATACATAATTCAGGATATAAATGAACAAGGCTTTGGATGCTGGCTGTAACAGAAAGAAGACAGTTGAGCACAGGACACCCGTCATGTACCTTATCTTTTTTTCATCGTTTAAAATCCCAAATTAAACAATGTGAATATAGCATAAACTCATAATGATTCACGGTATGCAACAAATATCTACCAATCGATTTAGAGTTAAATATTGCAGCACCAGTTCGTCTCATCTTGCAGATTTTGGAAATGGAAATTGAATCTTTGTCTGTCCCAGTTATCCAGGTGCTCTTTTTACTTGACTTGGTGTTTTATTTTTTCAGTTTTTTTTCTACAGCATCATATTGCAAATTTCTCAAGTGTAGCTTTTTATTTTATTTGTCCATCCCATGTCCTTGACAAGCGATCCGGCTAATTTGTGGTGTAGCTGCTGCTGCTGGGTGGAAATGAAGGCGGATTGAAGCGGCAAAAAAAAAAAAAAGGTTACATCACCTGGACTTGAGTGTCTGATGTCCCTTCACTCTGATCTTCCCTCTGAATATTTTGTTGATGTTGTGAAGCCACATTCTCACACCGCCACACCACGTGCACATATGCTTTGGGTATGTGTGCGTGTGTGTACATTTTGCCAGTGGTCTGGCAATCACTGGGAATAACACAGCTCCATGATTGCACACTGCCCTTGGAAAAAAAAAAATCTATTCCCAGTTGAACTCAAAACAGCCTGAAGCCTTTTGGCCAAACTCAATATTTTTCCTGTATACATTCTGCTATAGGTGGACAAGAAACAGAAACCAAAAACACACACTAGTATTTGGATGACAGCTACAGTATAGTGCTTCAATTAATATATTATTCTTAAAACAAATAAGTAAACCAGTAATTCAATGGTGTGGTCGTCACCAGAGATGGATTGAAGGATTAATGTGCCAGATTAAACAAGTATAAAAAATATAAGCCCAAAATGTATTCACATGTGTAGAATTAAGAACAAATACACTTTATGGCATCGCAGGTTAGCGACTTCTTTAACGACAAATTTCATTCCTTTGGTTGTCAGTTAGTTCGGTCTTTTTTTTTTTTTTTCTGGGAGCATTTTTGATCTGACGTGCTTTTTCTTCTTGTTAAATGTCACTGACAGCTTTTGACATGAAAACTTAAGTTAGCAGTATCCAACCTGTCATACTGTATTTGTAAACAGCTTACATTTCCTTCTCCAAGCTTAAGGGAAAGGAGGTGAAGCCTGACAGCAGACAAAGGTTTTTAACAAACAACCCCACATGCATACATAATGCCCCATTTCGGAAAAAAAGAGAGAGAGAGAGAGAGAGAGAGAGAGAGAGAGAGAGAGAGAGAGAGAGAGAGAAAGTTTGCCGCTCCATTTAATATGTAGCATTTCTCTGAGCGCCCAGAGGATACCTTCTGTCCACAGCTTCTATCGGCTGTATGCACTATACTTAGCAACCCTGAATCTTACTGACAACACAGCTCACCACTCCCTCTATCCATGCATCAAGGGAGTGAGTGATTTAGTGTAATGAGATGATGCCTCCTGAGGAATCCACATGCCCATGCAGAGTCAAAGTTTCTTGGACTAATGCATCTCATGATGAATAACGTGAAAGTGTGTGTTTTGTTTCTTTTTTCTTCTTCTTTTCTTTTCCTTTTCTGCGAGATCAACTTTGGTTTCACCGGACAAACTTAAAACATCACGCATTGGCTACATCGGACATTACATGCTGTGACCATGTCGCGTAGATATTGATTAATGTAGCTGAGTGATACGATCGCTGTCTTACACAGCAGCAGGGGAAAAAAAAAAAAGCTTGATAGAAATCCTACAGCTTTCTGTGGCTCAAGCAGGTTTAACTCATCAGCAGAATAGGAATCACTCGAGTCCCCGGAGAGTTGGACTGGGGATACATCAAGGGCAGGTGTGAAGAGACAGGTGACCCATGACCTCTGCCTCCCACTGCCTGACCTTGGAAGGAGATTTCTGTCTAGGAGCTCAGTCTTAAATCTTCCTCACTAGATCAATTTGATGATGTATAGAGGATTAGGCAGGAATCTTGGCGTCGGTGCTCAATATCCTAGAAAAGAGACACATGGGACGCAGCATAGCAGCTAAATCACCTATATGTTTTGTACACATAAATCTGCTTAATTCAGCAAAAAATATAAATAAATGTAGTTTTTCAGTGGGAAATGCTCTCATACATTTACATTTAGAATAGTCACAGTGAATGCAGATGTGTAATAATTCGGTCAGTGAGCCGTATTTAGGATTGGCAGCTTGAATCAGCATCGTAAATTAACTCCTAATTCCTTAACATTGAGATCTGATCAGCAAATTCAGACTGATTAAAATTTAATTTTAATGCCTTAAAAATTTCTATAGGTCTGAAAATGCTGAAACATTCAATCTGCTGTGTTGGCTGTGATAAACATGTCTTTCGAATAATAAAGTTAAAGCAATAAAAATCTGAGGGGCAATCTAGGGTAATAATCTCCACCGCTTTAGTTGCCTAGGATGATACATTTTAAATCACCTTGAAACAATTTATTTTTTTTTTAGAAGTGAAGATAATGTGATGTATGGAATGGACTCTGTTATTATACTGTGTGTAGATGCTGCTGTCCAAACTGAAACGTTCTCTCACAAACACACAGAGAGAAACTTTATTTGATGGAAAAAAAGATGCTCTGCTGTATACCACAGTATAACACTGCAGGGATGTGTCTTCAGTTTCACAGATTTCGATAAGCCACAGAAAATTTTAATTAGTTGGAATTTGCTGCTCAGATCGTAAGAGAAAAGAAATTTGGTCATTGATTTGGCAACTGGATGTGACCGAGGATTAAGGACAATCTGCCTGTCAAAACACAAGCACTGAAAATGATGATGATCTAAAAGCAACAAGACATCCGTTCAAGGCCTGGAAATGTTTTCTTTCATGTTTTGTTTTGTTTCTTTTTTCTATCAAGTCTGCGGCTATGGAGGAAAAGCACAACATGAATGACAGGACCACATTTGGAATAAACAGTCACAGAGTTTCTCATGAGCTCACTCTGTTTTGTTCTTGTAGTCAGTTTGTTTTGCACCATCCAAATGTATATACTAGATTTTAAAAACTGTTGCATCACTGAACCAGAACTCTCAACCAGAACACCACCATGTTTTTCTGTGTAGATGCTTTGTTCCTTGGAAAAATGGAGAGGAAAGCGTTTTTTATAATACACATACGGCGCAGCACTTCATGCACAACTTTCTGATTTGTCCCAAAATCCATAAATGACTCAAGATTGCCCTTTAATCCTGTAGAATATTCATTTCGGTGGCTACATATATTCACCTTTTGACTTTTCAGTGTAATTTCTATGTTACTATTCAATTTTTGTGCAATATGGACAAAGGCACTAGTGTCTAGGTGGCGTGCATGGCTAAAACATCAACCAGGTGGTGGTTTGAAATTTCTCACCTTTGGAAGGAGTGAAAGTAAGCAGATGGCAGGCCTTTAGGGTCCATAGCACATTGTCGACAACGAATTAGAGTCCAGAGGGGAATGGGATGGCTGATAACCTCCATCCCATCGTTCCATCTGCTGAATCCTAAGCAAGGACAGTGCATGCAGACATGCAAACCCTGACATCTTGAACGTGCAGTGTAGAATTGTATATATATAAAAGACAAATTGGTCTGAATCATTTTCAGGATGTACCATGTCGGTCTCCTATAAAATATGCATTTAGTTTTGGGCTGTACATCAAACCCCAACAAGGCATTTAACCTTAGACAGAAATTGTCATATTTTTATTGAAATTGACTTATAAATTGTTCATTGTTTAACCCTGAATTGAATATTTTTGTTGAGTGAAAAGTTTTAATAGTCGTTCAGAATCAGAGTACGTTAACAAAAGTGAGCTGTGATAATATGAAAAAAAAAAAAAAAAAGCAACTGATGGTCATTCAAAAGGATTCAGCCTGGCACTTGTTCAATACAAAGCAATCTTTCAGCATTTTTTTTTTTTTTTTTTTTTTGCACTTCTATTCAAAGCCCCTACATACGGCTCTTTGGGGTGATCTAGAAAGAAAGGACTCAGAAATAGCAAGCAAAGGCAATAGTCATAAAACCCTTGCCAAGTCTGCCTTTTGTCCCGTTGAAACAAAGTGGTCCGTCATGTTCTGTACATCCACCAGGTTTCAAAATAGGCTTTCATCACAATGGGACTATCTAAATCCTATTGTGACAGAACAAGGCAATGTTCTTCGAATCAAATAGAAAAGGAATAATGTTGTGTCTAATTGCAATTCCTTCACTATATTTCCAACTGGGTTTAATCTAGCTCCATTCATGCTCATGCTAATCACAACATAGTGTGCTGCAGAAATACCGCCAAACATAAATCAAGCTCTTATAATTGCACAGCATGCATTGGCAGAAGCCTCTGAAGTCATCAATATAAACTACAGAGATGCAGTTCGCTGTTTTCTCTGACATCTCAATTTTTGAGGGCTGCAGCTCAGGGAAAAGTGGACGTTGTACGAATATCTTTATACAGCCCCTTTTGAAATTGTGACCAGCGCAGCAACCACCCGCTCACTCTCTGCCAAACCAGCTGCTTTCACGATATTGTTCAGCCTATTTCTTATGTGATGGCAGATCCTCTCTGCTGCCACACTCTCCAAGGAGCGGGTACAGAAAGAAATGAAAGGCCCGTGCTGAAACAACAGCTGTTTGTACTTATGTAATGGCTGCGGGATGACTGTTCATATCCTGGCTTATTGAAGCTGTCCCAAATCATTAATCTTGGGTCTGTCTGTGGGGCCATGCTGTCAAGTTGTTATTGGACATGTGTGGCCAGACAGAAGTAGGACACATCATTTGAGCAAGCACCCTCACACCTTCACCGTCTTACAAGATTGCTTAGAATAATCTGACCTCACCTTCAGCTCCTGCTTTGTTGCACCGAGGTGTGTTAATTAAGTGTCATTGAAAGTCTTCGTTAGCGTGTGACGCTGCTAAATGTAAAGCTTGTTCCGTGCCACTCAGTGTGTGACCCTCGTCAGCCAAAATTAAAAATGATACAAAGCACAAACTATGCAACCGTTTTTTTTGTGTTTTTTTTTTTTCTATTTGTGAGCATTTGACTGTTGAAGGATGACTAAGAGGGGAAAAAAGAAACTCATTCCATCCAGTAAGCACTAAAGGAAGCAATAGCACATTTCCCAATGGTGGTTTTTATGTATGTCTGTTGTTCGACCTCGTGCTGTGCTACATGTGTTGTTGGGTGGACGTATTGCTGGCAAAAGAGAGCCCTGTAGAGGTGCCTCAGACTGAATAGCACATCAAGGGGCTTAGCTGCAGCATTAGTGAAGTCTTAAGTAACTTTTCAATCCTGCAGGACATTGAAAAGGGACACTGCAGGCTAAACTCCCTCTACTGGTGGATAAAAGGAAAGAAATTCCCCCTGGGCTCATTTGAGATAATGTGTTTACTATTCGGAGTTAACCCCTTTTTTTTTAACACAGGTGTTGCATGTAAAGGATTAAGCATTCAGATTCCTTGTGCACGCAGCCATTTTTGCTCATGCTTGTAGTATCCAGGTGCGGATGTGATATGGCTTAAATACACTGAATTATATGAGTTGAATAACATAAGAAAGTGACCATGCGGGAGATAAACAACAATTTTATTCTTTTTTTTTTTATTTCTACTTGTTGATGATACTTTGCAAATTACAACAAATAAATTATTAAGGCATTGGACCATTAAAGTGAGATGTACAGTTTGGCCCAGCTCATAATTGCTTTTTCAAAGACTAGCCTTGGAAGTAATTAGAGGTTGTAGTAAAAACACTAAACAGTCAGATAATCAGCCTGCCATTAACACCTTGGGGGTTGTTATTCTTTTATGAGCTTGACCCTACTTTGAGACCACGCCCGATTTGCAGACTTTACTCTTAAGACACAAAGTGTTTGTTGATTGATTAGAGCAAAAGGTCACCATGTAATACTTCTAACATATTTTTGGTCCAGGAAATTATTGATTAAACCAAATGGATGGCATCATATTTGTTGTTGAGGAGAGTACACTAATTAAGTGGACTCTCTTTTTTTCTGTCTCCCCCCCCACCTGATACAAAATCGCATTTTATTGCTTGACCTTTCACGGCGGCCACTGACAAACTTGTCATTGAGTGTAAATTTCATTATGGAGATTTTTTATTGATCAAATTAAGAGGCAGGTTATTGGGTGTATTTTCCTGAATATAATCACAAACATTGAGCTTCAGACCAGCATGTCAACTCACTGACTTCTCATTTTGCCATTTCTTATTCCGAGCAAACTCAGAGAGGTTCATCTTATCAGGAGAAGTTCATGTTAATGCTGAATGAAACTTGGAACTGAAGCAGTGATTTATAGCAGGAGCGTTTTTGTCTGCGCTAATTAAAGTCTTGAACAGATTTTAAATATCAAAGGTCAGAAAGTAGGTTTATATTACATCCACCTTTGCCCTGTTGCCTGACCATATGGCCCGGGATTGTTGGGCAGGTATAAAGTGCAAATCACTGGACCCTGCCTGTTTTCACATGGGAGTAACGTAAAAAAAAATAAAAAAAAAAAAATCCCAAAACACAATACTTTGCTTTCTCTCTTATTTACGGTACTTTATTTACAGTATTTCAGCTTTCGTGAGTGCTGCACCATCCGTGGATCACTCTTTTCACAAGGAGAGAAGACAGCATCCTATTTAATTCTGTTATTTTTCCATTAAAACCTGAGAAAACATCAAAGGCAGAATGATTTAATTAACAATGTGGAGAGTCTGTGTACAGCCCTCTGCATTTTGCAAATTACTCTTTGCTGAGAATAAGAGACTTATCAGGTCCATACAGACATCACTGCACACCTCAAAAGAAGTTGTGTTGACACAGGGAAGAGGAAAATATACGTCTCCCCTAGACAGAATTATCCACTTCACAGGTATTTTCAGTTTACTGTTTCCAGGTTGGAAAATTAATACCCTTTCTTCTTCTGCCAGAAGATTTTTACAATTCTTTTGCTGTGTGCTCGTTGAAGTGCAGCCTGAATGAGGTATGGAGGGGGAATTCTAAGTGTCATATATGGACTATCGTTCTGATATTGCCCGTATATCATTTCAACTCTTGATAATTGGTTTTGAGAAAAAAAAAAAAAATCTCTAGGTGGATGTTTCTTAATGACTATTCCCATCTTGCCACTTGGGGAGCATTCAGACTGTTTATCACTACTTGTGGCTAAGACATACAATATAGCCCAGCAAACTCAGAGAAGGGCTCTCAACACACTTGATAATGACAGTGAATAATATTTTCAGTTGGAAATGGAAGGAATGCAACTGGGGCATGTTAACCACTTTAAATGGTAATTGTTCCACCTTGCTCTTTAAAGACGTATATGAATGAAACAGCAATTGTAATGACGGGTTGGGAGACAGACACATTCCTTGTAGTCTCTAAGCAATGAATTGTTTCATCAATGCCAATAGTTTGTTTAAAGGTCTCTCGTGCAATATTTCAGTGTTGTCTTCTCCTTTGTTTTTGTTTTTTTGTTTGTTTTTTCCAAAAGCCCAAAGTTGTCTTAAGGTGAGGTATGATGTCTGATTATATTTCCATAATGAATCATGAATAGAAATTACCGGGGTCTTATACTAGCAAAATTAGCTAATTACTTTATTCTGCTTCCGTGTCAAAGAGATAGATGGTTAAAATCCAGCCCTCCCGACTTCAGTATATTGGCGCCAGAAGTATAGAAATAATAAGAGTAAATAAGAGCCGATGTGTGGATGAGGAGTGAAGGATAAATAATGAAAGGAATGCTACAAAGCATTGGTGAAGAAAAAGCCTCACCTAGTGCTGTTTTCCCTGTCTCTATCCCCTAATGCTTTTTCTGTGTTGTATGGACAACGTGCAGAGGAAGTTGCCTGATCCAGACGCATGCTTTAATAATGAAGCAGAATGCCTGAAATTGTCCTCTCAAGAGGAGAATGAAATCTAGAGAAATAAACAAATAAACAGAGGCAGAAGAACATGAGAAGGAACAGCTAGGGATAGAGACAGACGGAGTACAGGAAGAGGCAGAAGGAGAGAGCGTTTTCTTTTCCTTTCAAGAAGTGACACTTGTAGTCGATCCAATACTTGTTGTTTCGTGCCATGTTTCTCTTCCCGCTTGATTTATTTATTTTTTTGTTACACCTTGCCTATTTTCAGCTCGCCACAGCAATGTTGCGTGGAAATTCACATTAAGAGATGTTCTCAGAAATGATCCCCCACCCCCCTTTTTTTTTTCATTGCGGACAGACAATCGTCGCTGCGTTAGCCTGGTCAGGAGAAAGTAATCGCAGGTAATGCGGAGGAGGCAGAATATTATGGTACAAGAAATGTCAGATTTGATAGCATCACTTTAATTACATGCATGTGCTAAATTGTTCTCTGGTGCCTTCACAATTGTGTTGGCTAATGCCATGCTTTGAATGACATTTCTAATTCACATTATTTCATGGGACAATTAAGAGAGAGCATGTGGTGCTTTATCATTTATTTTAATAATCATTTTAATTACATCTCAAATCAATCACAGGCGACCTTCACTAGCATTCAGTGCAAAACCAGTTTCTTCCAAAAGAAAACGACAAAGCCATCAAAACATGTTGACAGAAGCTTTAAGGCTAGTTTGAAGAACCAGTACAACTTCTGCAACAGCTAGTAGTAGTAGTAATAATAAATGAAAGCGCTTAACAGCATGAATTTTAATTGTTTCCCCTTCGAATTCCCCTCCTGATTTCACTCTCACACCCTGACTGTTTATTGCAGATGATAGGTACTGTCGAGGGGGGCCGGGCCGGGTAGTTGAGGAGGTGGGGAGGGTGGTGAATGTCATCAATCAGCATTAACCATCAGCTCTGAGCTATTGACTGATGATTCACCATGGCAGAATCTCCTCTGACGCTGAAATGAAAGGCAGCAGCGGCAGCAGGGGCAACATGAGGCAGAGACACTCAGTTGATTGGCACCTCATTGAGTCTGGCAGGGGAGCCTTTGATTGCACTAGCTGTCAATATCATGTAATTGTTTTTCTTACGTACATGGTGCCCTCTGTTTTTTTGCAGCAGGGTTTACGCTTGGTTTTTGCCTGTGTGGCAGATACTTGTGTAGATTTTTATTTTTGGAAAAACTTATTAGAATTTTGCTCAACTGGTATTTGACAGCCTGCCTTCTGCTACAGCTACAGGGGCATGGATTCATTTACCTTCCCAGTGATATTGCACAAAATAGTATCTGAAAACTATCACCCAATATGTCACACTGCAATGTCAATGTATTAAGATGCATAACCATACTAGACAAGCCAGATTAGCTGCATATGGTTGTAAATCTGTCCTTCACAGCTACCAGAGTAGTCAGTTAAGACTTGAAGCTTTAATTGGGTCCCTTTCAATTATCACGTTAAGTATTTTACTGGAATACATATACCCAGCTTCTGTCGTGACAAGGGTGAGCTCAGTGTGTATTCACTGAAGTCAGGCTCAAATTGAGTTTAAATATCTTCTTAAATGGCACCCGTTAGTGCCGGAGGAACTGTACCAGGCCGAGAGAGCATCCCTGTTCTCCACCCCAAGGTCATTGCAGAAGACACAATTTAATTGAAATTGAAACTGTCGACCTGATAGTTTGAAATAATTAGCAATATCGGAATGGAGAGAGGAAGGGTCGTGGATGAAGAAAAATAAGGACATCATGCTGAGATAAAAACCGCAGACTGGTGGCAAGTCATCAACTCTACTGAATTGAATGTCACTGTGATTGACTGGACTTGACTGGGTGTCACACATGAAACTCAAACAAGTTATGCAAATACGACATTTGATACTAAAACTTTAGCAAAGAGAGGACTTTGGATTTTCTGCTTTTTTGTTTTTTTCTTTTCCTTTTTCTTTCTTTTTTTTATTTTTTATGAAAGGCTTTGACCGATGGTCTCAGGCAAAATAAGACACTATATAGGCCACTAAATGTTCAAGGAAATCGAGTCTCTGGTCTCTGGCAAAAAATGCACTATTATAAAAGCATCGCTCCCAAAATCTTGTCCCCTGTACCAGGAGATTCTCTTCCCACCCGTAAAACAAACTCTGCCACCTCTCAGCCCTGAAAGACTTCAGAAGTCACTTCTGCCAGGACCAACATTTCCGCACCAGTTAATAAAGAGGAAATGAATTGTATCAGTGTAGCTGTCTTTGCTCATAGTGAGTAGGAAATTATCATAGAGATGGGTATTGGTGCCTTCACACACTGAATTACATTGAGAGCGAGCCTGTTTTTCTCTCGGTCACACATTCACCATCTTGCTCACACACACACACAAATGCGTGCACCTGCACACACAGACACGCAGCTGTAACTCGAAAGAAGCTGCAGGGATGAAATTGGGTATAGTGATGTCAGTGTGGCAATGGCGATGCTGTTGAGCCAGGAAACACTACAATTTCTCCATCCAGACATGCCGGTGACATTCTTCTTCTTTTTCATTTTTTTTTTTTTTTTTAATTCTTGTTCTTCTGCTAAGTTTCTGTCTTTTTCAATGCCTTCCCCAGGCTCTGCTAAGAAACGCTAACATTAGTGCTGATGCTAGATGCCAGGCAGAAGAAGCGTGACATGCCCTTGCCTCTTTGTGGGTGTTTTATCGTTTTAGAAGAGGACAAAACAGCTGACACAAAGAGGATACAACCCCAGGACAAACAATATGTACAAGTGCCCTCAGGACCTGACAGACACGCAAAAAAAAAAAAAACAAAAACAAAAAACACATAGACATGGGGTATTAATATCTGATAGTTGTTGCTCTGGGCTAAACGGTATAAAAGACATTGGGGGCAATGGGTGGCTGGCAGTCTCTGGAGCAAAGCAGTTGCATGGCTATTTTCACCATCTCGTCCTCTGCGGACTGTTGTAGCCACTAGAGCATTCATTTCATCATCACAGGCAGAACATAATCAGTGAACCTACTTTCTCCTCTTACCCTTTTATTTTATTAGAATTCTTTTTTTTCTCCATACTGAGACTATTTAGAAGTCAGAGAGGAGCTTTTAAAGATTGCACTGAAGCAATGAAATCAGCGTCGAAGATGCTTAGTTTTTTTGTTGCTTGTTTTATGAAAACTCGTAAAAATATATTCAGACCAAATCAAAAACAATGGCACTTAAGACAAGTATATAATTAAGAGCACTAATTTAATTATTTTTTAGGAGACAGCTGCAATCATTGATATTACTAATAATTCTATATTATGTGGATGTAATACTGTGGTATAGTGCATGACCAAATTGAATTTGAGCTAAATTCTAATTACACTTCTTTGTAATCATATTTGTACTTACATTTTAAAAAGAGGAATTACTTTTAAAAAAATCACCACACATCCTTATTATGTACTAATTTTCCAGTGACACTGAGAAATAGTGGTAACATCAATTAAATGTGTTTTTGTAAGAGTAGTTTTTATGATACAGGCTTAGTGTTATTTTGATCTAAGAGAGAAAATGGAATAAATGGTTTGGCTCACTTCGAGTGCCGGCGCCAATAGCAGCGAAGTGACATTTCTTCTATCCTGGAATAAACTAAAGTCACTTCAGCAGCAGTTATTTTTAAGTATTAAGATTGTTTATCAATTCCAGTTTCTTTTTCCCACAGATTTGAAATATGTTCTAGTTTTTATTGCATTATTTATGGGGTGAACTTTATTTTTTATTATTAATCTTCCAGCCTGCCATTCTCCCTCACTCTCTCTGTGTGTGTCTATCTGTATCAGTCGTACTCGCAGTCGCGAATGGTAGTTGACAATTCTCGCACTTGACACACCCCAAATAAAGTGTGTAGTGACAGAAACATTAACACAAGCCACTGAGTACCTCTGTGATTTTACTGAGAGCATGTCTGTCAGCCGGGGCCCGGGGGAGTAAAAAGCATATATCTGAACTTTCAACGACGGATGTTTGGATGGAGGATTGTGACAGTCAACATCAAAACAGTAGAAGTAAAGCTGTGATTTATTGAATGTTCTGCTTGTTTCGGCTTTCATGTTTGCCAGTGATACATTATATGACTTTTCTCCTGCTTTCAAGAACATGGTGATGCGGATGAATTAAACATGTTAAACAGGAACAGGTCTTTCTCTGAAAGCCTTACCCTTTTCATGATAACCCCTTTTTAGACATTCAGTGGACTTATCACAGTGTATAAATAGGACAGAATTCATTATTCAGGGGAGGTTTCAGTGAAAAATTAATAGTTGTCCCCAAAGGAGGGTCCATGGCACTTCGGAAAAGGAAAACCTTTAAAGTGTACATGCGCAGGGGAATCTGGAGAGAGGCTGCCCCTCATATTAAAAACCTTTACCATGCTACACTACACATTGATATTACAAATAGAAGTTTGCTCAGCACTAATGACTGTGACTAATACCGCATACAGTCTGCATTCAATTCCTAAGCTGTCCCTAAAATATTTTGAAAATGGAAAAGCAAAGGAGGAGAACCGGGCAACACGTACACACACAGGAGAATGGGAGTATGACAAAATGCCAAGACTTGAGCTGCTGACATCCAAAGAGAAACTCCTTTTCTGGTGGTGACTATACCAGATGATTTTGCTCGCTGCACAATAGACATAATGCACGGAAAAACAACAAAAACAACAAGAAAAGTGTTCCCTAGCTCCCCCTTCCAGCGATTTCATATAAGAGATTACACATTTTTCATCCCCTCCATTCACTCAGGCGCTGAAATCATGCTGCTGCCAGTGCTGAGTGGTTTTCATCCTGCCAGTTATCCATTGAAAGATGGGCTTCGTGATGCCTTTGTATCCGCTGTCTATCCGCCTGGCCGTGGAGGCAATAACAGTAATGTATGGCTAAGGGAAAACAGAGCTAATCATCAATGACTGCAAGATATATAGCATATGCAGTGGCACCTTGTTTATTACCCTCTCCTCTCCTTCTGCTGAATCCATCGGCCACAGCCTACAGACAGGCTGCCAGATCTGGGAGCTTCTTCAATGTTAATTTGATTCATTATTGTTTTCCATAATAATTGGGGGCAATGGGTCAGTGTGATGAATTTGCTTGTTACATGACACAGGATGCAGCACAGTGGAGGCTGCTGAACAGTTTGTCTCTCTCTAGTTTCTCCTCCATCATGTAAAGCAAGGGCCTCATTTTTTAAATGAATTTATTTTATTTTAAAAGCTATAATCTGAAAACACTGCGTAGTTACGGCCTCCTAATGCAACAGGTTTCATTCTTTTAAGACTTCCTTATAGATCCATTTGGCTCCTGATTAGGTTCTTATAAGGAAAGCCAAGAGAATCATAGGTGACATTTACATTTCGACATCAAATTCATTCTACCTAAAAATCTGAACTGTTTAGATAGTATTCCTGCCGGAACAATCCAATCTTCCTGCAAATAATACAGCTTTTTCAGGTCCCACTTAATCAGTCGATTTTCCTTTCTTTGGTAATCCTTCTAAAATACTTCACCTCTTTTTTATTTTACGCTCTTTATTTTCATTTCCCAGGCCTCACATTATCTACACAATATGGAAATTTTCAGACATTCATCCATGTGCAATGAATTTTAAGGTGGATTCACATTTTTTTAATCTCATAAATATACATTTATGTATTGCTTTCTTGTCAGTGACAGCACACCTACAGTATATCTACATCCAGTGGCTGCACAGAGTACAGACTCACAAAGGAGAGAATCAATGGTTACCCCTCGTGTGAGGTTTTAAAACCACAGCATTTGTCTTCGTGTGCGTTGGTTTCTCTGCACTGTGCTCGCGTGCGTGCGTGCATGGGTGTGTGTGTTCGTGTTTCTACCCCCCAGTAGAAGCCCTGTGCCTCGGCTCTGTGTGTCATTGTGGTGATGAGCGCTGATTGAAGATTGTTATGGTGTTTGCACCTCTCATCTCTCTGGCCTGTGCTGGGTATTTGGCCAGCCCTGATTGTGTTGATGGTGACACTTGCACCTTGTCTTCGAGCGGGGAGGCCCAATGGTAGTCTAGACATAATGAAGGAGATGTAATCAACCAATGTCACACCAAAAAAAGTCAAGTGTGAAGATGAAAGCTGTTTCTGTGTTCAGAAACAGCCCCAACTGCACTCTCTGTTGATGGAAATTGGAGTTGTTGATGAAAGTTTGCGTTTTGTGGCAAACATTTTACGCTGAGGAGACATGAAAATGCAGTCTGTGTTTTTTTTTTGTTTTTTTTCTCCTTCTTTCTCTGCCTGACAACAAAGGTGACTTGGAGATAAAGGAATTTACATTAAATTAAGTCTCTAAATTATGTTATTGTTGTGTATTCCCAGTTGAGAAACAGGCACTCCAACCTACAACATACTTTTAATCAATGGCAACAAAAAGGAAGAAGCAAGTTCTTGGCATCGGGCTGTTCAGGAGATCCTTTCTCTTTGTGCACTTTGTCCTCTCTCTGTGCTTTGTTATTTGTTTTGGTGTTCTAATCTCAGCCAAGTCAATAATATTCTTTGTTGTCTGAAATTGTGTGTCGGGAACAAAAAGGCTTCCTCCTTTTGTTGAAAGTACCTGTCTGTGACTTTTCACTCTCTCAGACTCCCAGATAAAGTAATCATTAGATGTTGTTTTCTGCCTGCAATTACTTTCAGTTACAATGGGTCAAACACTGGGAAAGCAAAAGGGGTCGAGAGCAGACAAGGCTGGATGGATTACAGGAGAGAAACTGTATAGGTCCCATAAGTGCTGATAAATACGTATGTGGCTTGGAGACTCACTGTTGTCAGCAGCGTCTCCGTAAATGCATCAAAAGTAATTAGTCTAGAGTATATATGGACAACCCCGCTCCGCTCTTATCTGCGTCACATTGTCTCCTTTAAAAATGGGCCATTCATTACATCTGGCACAATTTGTTTCAAAAAGTAAAAAAAAAAATAAAAAAGTGGAGTAATGACTTCACAGTTTCTTATATCCCACTTTTTTTTTCTTTAGCACCATCACACAGAATTCATCTGAAATGTATGTTTCAGTGGAAAAATACACCGTGCCATTGGTGGAAGTCTTTAATTAGAATTGACTGGCATGTAGCACCGCATGTGAACACTCATGAAGTTGGAAAGGACTTCAAAAGATTCCTTGATTAAAATTGTGTTAATAGCATAGTAGTCATTGATAAACTGTCAACCTTAGCACAGCTCCTTATAGATCTTTGAACATGTCACCCTCCGACACGGCACGGTTGACCTCCACGGCATAGCTGCTCTCTGCCTTCCAGAGTATGCCAAGCTTTTATTGCTACAATGGAATATTTACTTCTTCTTCCACGCCCTTGTCAGCAGTGACAATGACAGCTCTTATTGCCTGCACCAGGGATTGTGCTGTACCTCCTTCTGATAAAAGTAAAGAAAAACCAAATAGCATTCAAGTCTGATGTGCAGAGAAAAGTACATTTTCAGTCATTGCCATAGAGACAGTTTTTTTTTTTTTTTTTTTTAATAGAGAAAACATAGGGCTTGCCTTGGTGCCTGCATATCTTATTTCATTTTAGAAGTAATGCATATGCAGGAGTTATAGCAACCGTGGCACATACTTTTCCCTCTTTCAGCCTCTCATGAGCTTAGTGACGTCTTAAATATAAATATGAACGTGCCATATAGGGGCATATTATCACTAAAAGGTTGAGAGGCATTAAGCACATAAGTGGCAAACAGTTTTTGTCACACATTTGGTCAGGACTTCTTGGTCTCAGGAAATTAATCCAGTGGTGCTCATTTTGAAGCACTTTAAAATGAATGAAACAAACCTTATGAAAATATGGTAGTGTGGTTTGATAAAAAAAATTACTTTAATTTCACTAAAAACCAACATGCACTGACAACCGTCAGCTGACACTGGGCCATCATACCACCCTGCATGATGAAAAGGTGTGCTAAAGAGCTGGTGCGTTAAAAAGTAAAGTACCTGTACAGTATGAGACTGCCCTGTGACATGCTATGATCTCCTTCAACTGATGAAAATGGCGACATCTCTCTTTTCAGTGTATCACCAAGGAGTTTTAGCAGAGCTGTTATTATTATGTCCATTCATTTGCTTATCCAGATTGTATGTTTTGAGCATGTAAAGGCCAAGTTAATAGTCTTGTTTATTAGAACCTCAGTTATTTTACTGAGATTCTACTTGTTCAAAAGAATCTTCCACATTTCTTTTTTTTTTTTCACCTTAGTTTTCCCTTTAGACTTTCCTGCATTGCTGTTGTTGTACTACTTCTTGTACCTCAAGATGGTTGATGAAAGACAAGGTCTTCCTTTCTTAACGTGACAGACAGGATCTTCACCTTTTTTTTTCTTCCGCCGCCTTTAAATCTGTATGAACTGACTTTGGGATTAGCGCTCTGGTAAAGAGTTTTTCTTAGTGGTAGTCACATTCTGGATTATGCATGACCTTTTGCAGTTTTCTGAATGTTGTGAAACATGAAAAAAGAGAGAACTAGAAAACAAGAGCAGGCTTTCTTGTGCAGTGTGAGTTCATGTTTCAAAAGTTCAGACAGCAAGAAAACCTTCATGTCAAGAGATTGCCATCTAATAAATGGATGTGACACATAAAACGGATAAATGTCATTTAAATACAGCTACAATTGTGTATGGTTTGTGGATGCAGTGCCTCCATGGGTCTATATGTGTATTTGATGCATGTCGAATTCAGGCTAAAGACACGAAAAGACTGCACCAATTAACAGTGTAGGAGGAGTCAGGGGCCTAGTCCACCTTCCTGATGGCTGTTCTATGAATTTAATGTCCTAGATGCATGCAATTATCCTTTTAATTAGCAATAATGAGTTTATGCATGCTGAAATAATG
Organism: Echeneis naucrates; assembly: GCF_900963305.1. Classification (NCBI taxonomy): domain Eukaryota; kingdom Metazoa; phylum Chordata; class Actinopteri; order Carangiformes; family Echeneidae; genus Echeneis; species Echeneis naucrates. The sequence continues at coordinate 11,288,143 of NC_042520.1, forward strand.
AGTTGAATTGTGATATGTGTGCAGACCTTAATGTGAAGCTCATCAAGATGTAACCAGCTCTGTCAGTAAATATCATTAACTGTCATGTTAAATATCTCATACTGTTGTTCTGAGAAAGCCCTGATCAGCAAGCTATTATGCATCTCTGGTCTGTGTGTTTGTGTGGAAGTGTTTCCGCCTGTCAGACACGTGTATGTGCTTTCGTGGATTTTATGGCTATCAGGGGAAAAAAAACAATGGGACATCAAAATGAATGCATACCAGTAAAAAAAACAAAAAACAAAACATAATGCACACATTGACCACTGTAACAGGAAATTGTACAAGAAACACTTGCATATCAAGCAAAAGCTGATTGTTTTAAATTAGACCATCATTTTGTTTTCTGTCGTGGTAGACTTATCAAAGTCTTTATGCCTTTAAAGGGGTATGATTACAGAGGAATTACCTGCACAGCATTCGACTAGAATAGAAAATGTGTTTCAAAATAAGATGAGCAACTGTATACTATAGTGTATACTATATACTATAACACAATCCAATACAATATACTTGCACTTTATGGTGGAGTTAATCTTAAGAGTGGCTCAGAAAGGTTTTTATCCAGCTTTTAGGCTCAAGTCTGCGGTGATGCACTGGACTGCATTGGATTGAAAGATGTTTATCTGATGGCAGTGCTCATTTTTTTCACTGCTTGCAACAGCACAAGCTAAAGTCATAAATTCTTTAAAGTCTGAACAAATAAGAGTTATATATCTCAAAGAGATTCTCTGAGGTATTGAACTGAATTGGATTGCAAAATATTGCAGGCATTCAAGTGTCATGTCTGACCCCCTTATATTTCTAAATTAAAAGATTTCACTTCACAGAATAGCTTCTGCACTAGCTTCAACCGCATCTTCTGCTCGGTGGAATTGCAGTATTTTTATTTGGTTACAGGAAACAATTGTTCAATATGCTTTTCAAGCCATCCTGCGCACCCATGCCCCCCTCTTACATGTGTTCAATGTTTATACAAGCTGTAATGTTTGACAGCGTGAATGGAAGGTCAGCTGAAGGTGGATGCAGCATGTTCGATCACCGGCTGGCCAAAGGATGTGTTGATGTTGCAGAACAGGACTGCTGTAGGCTACCTTTGCTACTGACCTTGCATACGACCGTGACATTGACTAGAAACCAAAAATTGGGGTACAATGGGGTGAAATGTACAAGGCCATAGATAGAATGTTACCTTATGACCTAAAGGGACTAATTAACCTGCTGGCTGTTTTCAGTCAGAACACAAATTGAATTCTTAATTTGTAGAGGCAACACCAATCATTTGCTCGTGAACTTGTATTAGATAGTCAGTCAGTCTCACTGCTTTTTTTTTCTTTTTCAACTGTGCCACCACTTTTCAGTGAGGATGAATCATCTAAAATGAGGACAGTTGGTCTGATCTCTGCCGTGCTGTCTATTACGTCCCATTGTTTGCCATTATCCCCACTTGTCTGCCATTCACATTTCCTTGAAGGGAACATAGCAAAGAATGTTCAGAGCATCAGTGATGTGTAATTCCTCCCAAAAGCTCTGCGGGGTACAGTTGTTTCCCCTGAATACCAAAGACAGCGGCATCACAAGCAGGCTGCGGCATACCTCTAGCTGACGAAAGCAGCCAGAGCTGTCAGCGACATCACTCACGCCGTGTTTTCACCCTCCACCACCTTTCCAAACTATCCCTCTGGAGTAGAAAATAGTACAGGCCCATATCTTTTGGAGAGGCTGGATGTGAAATATTGCATACAAAATTTGGAGGCACTGAAGGCTGTTGACACAGAACTGCTGTGAGCTGAAGTTGTGTGAAGCCATCCGGTCTCCGACTACTTTTTAGGCTATAAAGTACACTGCGTTAAAGACAGCTGTACTGATCGTTTAAAGTTGAGGTGGAAGTAACAAGTCTGGCACAAAAAATACACTTTTAAATGTGTGCCTGTTTGTGCTAGCGCCGAGAAGCATTCATTCGTGCTTGAGGAATGAGACATTTATGCTAATAGCATTACCTCATCAAAAACAGCAATACCCTAAAAAGATATCACCACCAGCAGAAAACACTCTGAGAGACTGAGTCAGGGCACAGCCAAGACTTGGCTTGGCCCTTTTGTGCAAGCTCAGAGAATGAGAAAGCAGCATCCATTTTTGCCTTAATGAAGTTAGTGACCCTCTGAAAGGTGACACATTTACCGCCCAGGGGATTTACACACTCCTGCTCCAAGGCTCCAGTTCAATATGGAGAGGACAGATTTGACTCCACGTGCGCACTCCAAATATATCCTCACAATTTATATCAGGCGATTCACTTTCAGATGCTGCTCTCATAATTAAAGTTGATGCTATGCTATTCAATCAGCAGTAGCGAAGAAATCCCTCCCTCCAAAAAAGGGAGTGCCCTGGGCCGTTTTGCACCCATCTAGATCCTTTAGCGAGGCTAGATTGGTGTCACTCATGCAAAGTTAGAAGGATATTTCTTTTCATTTGCCAATCAACAATAAACAAGGTCCGCAAGCAGATTTGCTGATGTCTGTGGAATAAGATTACATGGAGCATACAGAACTTGTATGCATGAAAGAAATAGTTGCCCAGTGCACCCGGGTCTAAGACCACTTAATTATTTATAGCATTCTTACTTATGCAAATATGCTAAATAATTTGTACATGACAGCTTGAGGCTGAGGCCTGGAGGAGGGATGTGATGTTTGAATGAGGACCTCTCGTTCCTTTGTGTGGCCTAAGAAACATAACACCACAGGCTCCTGGTTGCCTTGGCGCATACTGTTTTACATTCTAATTATCTAGCTTGACAGGCTTTATTGCTGAGGCTCGATGCGGAGGCCTCATCGCAGACTCATTCCACATGTGATGTCAGTGGAAGGATAATGAGATAAGATTTTTTTTTTTCCTCCCAGTTCTTTTTCTGTACGATGCATGCAAGTCTAAATGTTGTCACCATTAACTATGTATATTAATTATACCTAAATATGCAAAAGATGCTTTCAGGATCCCGGTATTGTATAATTTCTCACTATTTGCGTTTTCTTATTTGATTTATCTGGATTCTGAATGATTATAAGAAACTTAAGGTGTGCCACATTGACAGTGATTAGAATAAACAATGCTTTGTTAAGATGTTCATTAAATATTTAATACGGTAAAGCCAATCCGAGACACAAACAGGGAGACATTTTTTTTCCTAACTAATTAAGCTACAGGGAATTCATTGCATATTGTAGGTAAACACACAGAGTCACGGGAATACCAATGGAAATTAAATGCTCTGCTGGTGTTTTTCTCATTATAAGATGAAATGAAACATTTATCACTGACTTTAATTTCGCTAAAAGGCTGACATTTTGTGGGTCAACCACCAATAAGATGACAACTGTCTTCTGTTCACATAATGATTCATGAGTTTAGTTGATGCTTTCTGCATTAGCCTGGTAAGATCACTGCGTTTATTTGTACCCTCTGGATGTTCTGACCTGATGGATTAACTATGTTGTTTTCCTCTTTCTCTCTGTCTTTCTATTTCTACAGCGATTGAGGTAAACCTGCAGAAAGCCTTGGCCGAGGCCTCTGAGACCTGTACCCAGGAGTGCCTGATACTGGGCCACTCCGACAGCTGCTGGATGCCCCCAGCCCTGGCTCAGTTCCAGAGTCCTGGCAGTAACAGCCCCACCTCCACCCCTACTGCCACCACCATCACCGGTACTCTCCCCTCCTTAGGCTTCCAGCAAAGCTGTGCCCGGGGAGCCAAAGCTAACATGGGCAGCATGGGGGTTATGGACGGCCGCCATACCCTGGGCAGGTCCGTGCCCAAAAAGGATGAACTAGACAAAGGGATCAACCGACCACAGTTCTACAGCACCTTGGATAGACACTGCAGTAGTAAGAAGGAGGACCCCGTCAAGGTCATCCCTCTGGCGAGCTTTACCTCCCCTGGGCAACAGACACCCACCGGGGGGGGCAGCAGCTCGTTCTTACATGAGCACCAGCTGTAAGAGTAAAAGACAGATCTTCATTGGCCTGTCATACAGTAAATGTGACTCCATCCACTGATGGCTTTTTGTCACTGACTTCTGATTAGTGTGTATGCGTACTTGTGGAGGTATGCAAAATTTGGAAAACTTTGGCCGGCTCCAGCCCAGTTTAACTAATGAAGACGTCTGAGTATGGCTTCGATCACAGTGATGTTCAAACTAAATCATATGGGATCAGTTTGGCAGCTTAAGCATTATAAAGGAAGTGTAAGTCTTAACATAGCAGACCCATGTAGAATAAATAAAAAGTAGTTCAAAACCAAAGTAGTTCCATCATAGAGACAAAAAAAAGATTCATTTTGCTTTCCATTCGGTGATTTTTGCTTAGTGATAAGAAAGGGCAATGTACATTTTAAACTCCTTCGACCCAGCTTTGTGGAATTGTGCCCTACAAGACCATTGCCTTGCAGAGAAACAAATGCAAATACAGTACTTGGTGTGGAGTGAGCTAAATTGGGCTAAATGTTCATTATGATCTCTGGGTGGATGGTGTTTTTTGTTTAAGTTCTAGTGAAGTATCGCTCTATATAACATGCAGCACAAACCCCTTTGGTAGTGAAAAATGTTTCTTTTGTCTTGCCTGAACGTGTTTCAGAAGTCTATTTTGGTCAGGGGACTGCTGAAGGGTAAAAAAAAAAAAAAAAAAAAAAAAAAAAGGAAAAAAAAAAGAGTCTACAAAACATAACTAGGCCAATGGTAGACAGCACCGGTAATCTTTTGCATTATACATTTTCACCATGGACCAGTACACAAAATCTAACAGGGGAAACAACACAACACACAGCACACAGCAGACACACATGCAAACGCACACACACCCAGGATGTTTTCCATATGGTGGATACTCCATCACTGCCAACTCTCTTCAGACAATGTTCACGCATTATCTCAGTAGCTTAGCCTTGGAAAGTGCAGATAGATGTGCTTTGGAGATGTTCTTTGTTTCTGTCTGTTTGTTTCTATTTCTCTGCTTAGAAATTCTCACATAATAACAGCTATGGAGCCAATTATGAAATTCTCAGTCTAATTACTTTGATGTGTGATCTCACCGGCGACCCTCATTGGTCTGGAATGGCTCTCTTGACTAGCCAGAAACATATACTTGGCATGTGTAGAGGTAATGAAAAGGTGACAAGTGCTTAGCAGCTTTATACACTCCCTCTCTTCCCATCATATCATTCATAACATCTATGCTCTTTCAATTAATTTGCATTTTTGTGTTTTAAAACAAGCTTGCTTTGGCTGTATTTTCCATGTTTATGAAGTTCTGACATCGGAATAGTAGACCAGGGTGCATTCATTTCTTCAGGGTCCTGAGTCAAACTTAATTATTAATGTTAATGTTACTTTTTTCAGTTATCATAAGAATAGACATTGGGACTTTTTGAAAAGACCTTCCTGCAGGCTTCCCCACAACATGGTCTCATCATGCACACACCGCATCACTGCCTGTGTGTGCAAATTGTGCTGATGATGATAAGTACTTCAGACTAACTCTGCTGCAACAGCTTGGGTGCAGAATAATCTATTGCTACAGGAATAAGTGACTTTGCTCATATCCATTTTTCTTTCCAGTAACATCTACGCCAGGTATCTACATCATCAGGTATATGATTCATGCGATCCATTTTGTTTTACCATCTTGCAAATTGGAACAGGCCTAAATCTATAATGCGATGTGGCACTCTCGAGGGAAGGTACAAAGCAAATTGTGTTTGCATGCTCTTAGCCACCACACGTATTTTCTTCGTTAGTTGGGGTCAGTAATCTTTTCATTATAAAGAGGATATATCTGGGACTCAGTGAAATGATCACTTAAACGAACATTGTGTCAAGGACACAGGAAGGGGCAATTCAATTTCCCCCAAGTCAATTACCCAAATGAATTTATACAAAACAAGCATCTTAAATAAATCCTCCTACAAACATTGTTTGATGAAAATGCCCTCTTTAGGAATGCAATTCCAGCTCATTTACTAATACTACGATTTTTTTCTCCATCACTTTTCATTTCATTTCGTAGGACAGACATGTATCACCAAATGGTACAAACAATGCATATTTAATCAAAAGGAGCACATATCAAAGGGAACATACATCAGGATGTCACTGGAAATGTCAATTTTATCACTCTGACAAATGCAAATCACTGGTGATGTTCAATTCTGAAAGTTGTCCCAAAATCCTAACAACTCTGTTCAGTCTCTGTTGACAATCATGTGAATAAGTAGGGCATATAAGTTGCTTGTTGTCCATTAAAAAAATAATAAATTGAAAAACACTCCCTCTGTTTCACCCCATTCAGCAACAAACACAGTCATTGCCTGCTGTTGGAGAAAATATAAATAGGACAAAGGAAATTGCACCCTTCCTCATATCACAGAGGGAGAGAATATCCATGAACTAAATAAGGGATAATACACTGTCACACTGTAGTAAAAAATGTAATAGTTTGAAATGATTTACCAAATCACACATGTACAGTAAGCACACTATTACTTATCTGTTACCCACACCATGTTTTAACTTACTCTGCCTACATTACCCATATGTACTGTGTTACAGAAGCATAATCAAAAGAAAGGTTTTAGAGGGAACAGTATAACTGCATGAATGTACATTTGTAGGATGTTGCTTTTGATACTAACTCTTTTTTGTTTTTGTTTTTGTTGTTTACTGTGGTAACATTTTGTTCTACCGTATTCCTTTTTAGAGGTCAAAGTGGTGAGTTTTTAATTAGAATCCCCCCAACAATGAGCTAAACATATGAATGTTCATTTGTTTTTTTTTTGTTTGTTTGTTTGTTTATTTAGGGTTGTGGGGTGATGCTGCTCTGAGTTAATCCTGTATCCTGTTTTCATCTTTCCCAAAACATAGTGAAAAAGATCAAATGTTGACAGTGATCACAGGTTATCGCTGCTTGGTTTACTCTCACTGCTCTTTTTTCTCATTTTCAACTCTCCACAGCTCTGATGACAGACATATTAACAATACTATAGTCAATCAACACTGACAAAAAAAATTGTTTAGTTTTTTTTTTTTTTTTTTGTATTTATTTATTTTTTTTAATCAAATGTGTGTCATGATAATCTTGGCAACCCGTGTCATGTTCTGCATGAGCTGTTTGGACTTCCATGTTGCGTTTTGACACTTTGCCTACGTAGACCATGCGCCCATCATCACATTCAGTGTCGGTATTGATGTTTACTGCTCTACCTGTTTGTCTGACTAATGGATCAAAGCAAATGTTACACAGTGAACACATTCAACTTTGTGAAATGTGCGTAACCATATCATTTATGTCTCCACATACATAGAAATATCTATTCTGTCAGGTAAACTGGATTTTAAACTGTACATAGCAGTACCCCTAAGAACCAGTAATAATGGTTAAAAACTGGAAAGACACATAAAGACTTGAAGCCACACATTAATTACTGGAATTCACTATGTTATGAAAAGGAAAAAAGGACAGCATAAGAAGTGAGGAGATGACAATCTCTGTTGTAATGTAAATGGCTACATATGCATTAATATTGATGAGCGTGTGTTCGAATGTGTTTTTAGATAATGTCGTATGTGCGTCAGAGGAAATGTGTGTGTTCGCTTGCATGTATGAATCTGTGTGTGTGTGTGTGCAAGAGAGAGTGTTTGTGATTGTGTGCACATATGTGTATACTGGCATGAAACTTGCCAGAATATTTTATGCACACAAATGTATCTTGTACAAAAAACTATATCAAAATATGATATGAGACTTAAGTATATGCTTGTAAATTAGTCATCAGTGAGCCAGGTCAAGTTTGCTTTGATAGAAGGCTTCAATGCTTGCCAGCAAATCTGTATTGGTCAATTAAAGCTATACAGTCTGTGTTGTCATGCCTTTGTAAAATATTCCATCTAAAGCTATGAAAAAAATGACCTCCCACATGGTGAAATGATTTTTCTTGTCATTGAATTTTACTTGAACCATTAAATATTGAGTCATTAAAGTGTGCTTCGATCACGCCTGTCCTTCAATTTACATTGCTGTTTGATATTTCTCAGAGTATTGTCATATCAGAATTTTTGGCTGGTTTGAAAATTACAGCATTTTTTGCATGCATGAGGTAAATCATTTACCTCGTGTATGCAACCAGGCTGATTTCAGTGTCTGAATATTTTGTGGAACAATGTTTATTTCATTACAGGATTTTTCTGAGTGCATTTACTTAGACATTTTCTGGAGAGGGTACTTGCTTGTGGGGCGTCGGTTGCCAAGGTTACATTGGGCCAATGTAGATCCATTAAAAGATTCCCCTTTTGCCCTGTGCACTGCTCTGCAAGGGGCAAAAAGGGAGAGTTCACCGCCTGTCTGGTGATGGGTGGATCGGCTTAATGCTGTCAGCCTTCCTCTGGGCTTCCACTTGTGATGATTTATGATTCGATACCATACCGGCTACTTTTTGGGCTTA